>NC_134095.1:118647292-119847292 GCF_000715075.1 Nicotiana tabacum
AGTATATAAGCTATATTCGATATGTATATATATATATATATATATATATATATATATATATATATATATTAAGATGTATATATAGTATAAACAAAACGATACAATACAATACTATACTATACTATACTATACTATACTATACTATATAGTTCTATAAGATGTACAACAACAACGACAACAACAACCCAGTGAAATACCACTAGTGGGGTTTGGGGAGGGTAGTGTGTACGCAGACCTTACCCCTACCCCGAAGGAGTAGAGAGGCTGTTTTCGAAAGACCCTCGGCTCAAAAAAATAAAAATAAGATGTAGTGCTATATCAATACTTAAGTTGTAGCAACAACAACAGTTACATGTGTTATAGTAAGATATAATCGAATATAGCATATATATATATACATACACACACACTACACTATACTATACTATAGAATTTACACACACACATACACTTACATATGTTTATATGATTCAATTGAAATTTCACTGGTGGGGTCTGGAGAGGGTAGTGTGTACGCAAACCTTACCCTTGCCCTGAAGGAATAAAGAGGCTATTTTAGTATATAAGCTATATTTTAATATTCAATATTTAATATGTATATTATATAAGATGTTGGTCGCAATATAAGCTATATAAGAGTGTGTATAAGCTATATTCTATATAGCTTATATAACATACAGTTAGTGTGTGTGTATATATATATATATATATATATATATACTATACTATATTATATTCAATTAAAATTTACTATAATTGAATTAAATTATATTAATACAACTTACTATAATTGGATACAACTCAATATACTTGGATCAATTGAAAATTCAATTATATTCGATTAAAACTTATTATAATTGAATTAAATTATATTAATACAACTTAATATAATTGGATACAACCCAATATAATTGGATCAATTAAAAATTCAATTTTGGATTAAAAATTACTATAATTGAATTAAATTGTATTTTGCGCGCATGCGTATATTATATATATAATTTATATTATTAAATATAATATATATATATATATATATATATATATATATATATATATATATATTAGTTTAAAATTATGACCACTT
This sequence comes from Nicotiana tabacum, assembly GCF_000715075.1. Classification (NCBI taxonomy): domain Eukaryota; kingdom Viridiplantae; phylum Streptophyta; class Magnoliopsida; order Solanales; family Solanaceae; genus Nicotiana; species Nicotiana tabacum. The sequence goes on from NC_134095.1 coordinate 118,648,380, forward strand.
AATTTTATATATAAATTAAAATAATTTAAAACGAAAACCACAACATATGACGGACCCTAAACGGACGCTCCCCCCTTCTTAGTAACCCTAGACCTTCATTTCCAACAGAGACGAAAAAACAGACTTCCCATTTCTACAAAAAAAACCCTACCGCCGTTTCCCCTCTTTCTTCTTCCTCGACCTCTCACTCAGCTCCCGTGGAACGGCTAACTCACCTCCACACTCTCCTCTATCACATACACACAAGAGATTAAAAGAAGAAGAAGAAGAAGAAGCTTTTTGATTTCGGTCGTGCTTCATTTGAAGAATTTATGGGATTCTCAGTTGTTTCTGGATTAAAGTGGAGTCCGACACTGCTGTTTGCTATCAAAATCGTAGCTGGACTTCCTTCATCTTCATTTCTGCTTGTTATTGTTTTTTTCAAGCTCCATTTGGTCGAGTGTTTTAGGTACACATTCTCGAATCTGCACTATTTCTTCATAAAGATGGATGAAACATGGAGTGAATTGTGTTTCTAATGTTCAATCTCCATTGCTGTGTTTGTTTTCTTACTCAATTGCGCATTAGACTCGAATCTGATGATATTTGACCTGTTTAATGACCCGTGACTTAAAAATGCACCCCCAATGCTGTTCAACTGATATTTGTAATAGTAAACATGTTAGTAATATGAAAATCGTATTCCTAATGTGACTTCTTGTTTTGCTAGTTTGATGAATGCTTTTGATCAATATGTGGCTTTTCTGTGTCAGCATATCTTAGACCTCATGTATTATCTTAATTTGTATTCCTACTTGGTCCCTGCTTTCATTTGTGTAAGTGAATATATATATATATATATATATGTGTATATGTATATAGTATAGTATAGATTCTTTGTGTGGTTATAAGATTTCGTTAGCTTCGTGCTTAAATTTGAAAACAAAGCTGGTTGAGAGTTGCCATGAATTTGATTATGTTGATTGGAGTTGCTTTATCTAATAATAGGAGTTGCTTCGTGTGGTCCGTTAGGTTGAGCCCATTGTTAACACTATGCTATGATTTCAGCATCCTGAAATTACATTTGGTATGATATAATCCCACAGCAATAGCAATGTGCCAGCTTCTGAACATGTTTAAAGCACTGCAGCTTTGTACCCATCTAAATACTGAAAATATCCCCTTTTTACTAATCATCAAATGCAAATCCAATTAGTAGCACTTAAGCTGAACAAATAATGGATTAGTAAAGTGCTCCTGTAGATTTTTCTCTTTGTTAGCTTAATTTTATGGAGTTCTTTAATATAGTAGTATATATGCTTGCAAGAAATGTGAAGAATTGCTTAATAATCCATGGAATGTGATGCCAACTTCTTATTCTTAGTTGTTGCCTTGTAGTAAATCTTGGAAACCAATTCATTTAACACCTGTATTTATTTATTCTCTTGGTTATCATAACCTTTGGTTCAATTTCCTATATCTCAATGGTATTCTTTGATGTCGACAGGTTTAGTCGCTTCTGGCGATCAACAACTGATATGCAATTGACCGCTCATTCTGGCTTGCTGTGCATCTCTTCTTCTACTTGATTTTTCACAAAGATGATTATACGCGATCATAAATAATGGTATATTAAGTTCTCTTCTGCTCTTGCTTCCCTGCTTTATGCGGATTTTCTTGATGAGGTTCCTGTTTTTGCATATTAAAATGTAGATGTCTTGCTTTTGTTAATTCCTATGAACAAAGGGATTATTTCTCTTTTTGCACGTTTAGTGATTATTTTTCCTATATGATTAGATTGATTAGAGAATTATAGCTGAGAATATGGATGTAAAATTGACCAATCCAAGATGACTTATATGTGATAAAATATTAATAGTCTGATTTCACTCTCTCTAAGCTACTTACTTTTTTTCGTTAGATGTGACTATATGGGCTTGGATAATGGGTACTTACTGCTATTCTGCTTATGTACTGAAATTTTAGTTTTCAATAGAGTGAAGGCTTTCTCCACAAGATGTAATACCTTGAATGACACCTTGCACATGATAGTTATGCAAAATGAAATTGAGTTTCAGTTTGTCTTCATGTGTGTTTTTCTTCAAGGTTACAAATTACGTCACTTAATCCAGTGGCTCAGTCTGTAATGAGAAATTGAGCATTACTAGGAAGTGGCACTCCTCCTTGTATTTAGGTTAACAACAGCTACACAAAAAGTTTATTAAATTTTACTAGGGAGAAAGAAGAAAATGACAAGTAAATAAGTCAGAATTTGAAATATACTGCTAGCTAAAGGAGAAGGGAGAGCACTGATATTGAAGAAGATTTCATATACTGGGATTCTCATAAGCTTCTAGAAGGCATACAAACTCACAGCTTTTTTAGTACTCTGTGAAAACCGAGTTGAGTTGCATAATATGTTTACACTCGGATGATGTTGTACTATATTTGTGAGTATAGAAATCATAGGCTGCTTATACTTCACATTTTTTATACTCCTGCAATTCGTCCTTACTTCCTGAACGCAAAATACAATTAACATTAGCCTATCAAGCATTATCGATGTATGTTTGATCTTGGATATTGTTCTTCAGCTGAGGTATAATGCTACTTTAGATTGTTGCTTTGGTACATGAACACCTGCCAGCACTTGCACTTGCATTTGCATGGTAGAAGTAGGTATTAACGTCTATTACTTTCTTTAAATCGTACAGTGATTATTAGAAAGTATTTTCCATATTGGAAAGGCATTAAGTAGTATCTACAATTTGAGTTCTTTAATATTCTTGTGACAAGATTTTTTATTATCATTGTTATATATGTTGTACAAAGATCCAACTAACTAATCCCCTACTCCACCAGTTGATTTTGCAGGTTGCATCCTCATTTTTTGTTTTGCTTTTCGGGCTGGTAAGCTCACGCTCATGATTGGATTGATTGTTGTCTGTGTGTCTCCTGAAGGATTTTCAATAGCAAATAACTTGTCTCAAGTTGAAGATATCTGGGATGGAGTAAGATGAATTGGAATCAATTATTCAACTATGAAGGTTTATTTAGCTTTAGCATGAGTATATGTATAACACATTTTGGTTGTATTACTGGAATTAGGTGATATTCGAGTTGTTTATATACATGAGTATAGTTCATGTACAGAAGTTTTATGACATTTAAGTAAGCCATAATCTTTTTCTTATTTTCCAAGATTAGAACTGTGCAATGCCCTTGCTAGTTTCTTAATAAGAGAATGTTATATCGTCGTGGAAGGATGTGCTTATTCGATGAAGTACACGAGTAATTTTGTCAGGCCCACTTCGTGATATATTGCTTCTAATTGGTAGTAGTTCATAATGAGGACTGTTTTGGTTATTTTAAGCTCTAATTGATAGTATTTTGTTATTGAAAATCGATGGAAAAATTATTTTTTTTTGCCCAGAAATTCATAATTTCCGACCGAATTCGGTCGGAAATTTCAAATAAATTCTCCAGATTATTGAAATTTCTGATCGAATTTGGTCGGAAATTATGAATTTATATTTATTTTTTAAATAAGTTAATAATTTATAAATAATTATTTAATTAAATAAAATTATTTTTTTAAAAAATTTCTGACCGAATTCAGTCGGAAAATGAAAATTAAAAAAAAAAAGATTTAATATTTTCCGATCGATTTCGGTCGGAAATTTGAAAATTAAAAAAAATATTTTTAATAATTTCCGACCGATTTTGGTCGGAAAATAAAGTTTGAGTCAGTCAATGCATTGAAGTTTCCGATCGATTTCGGTCGAAAATTTCCGATCAATTGCGGTTGGTACATGTTTGCGACCATCATTTTTCCATCCAATTAAAATCAGTCGAAATTTGATCGGAAATTATCAATTTCCGGCCGATTTCAGTCGGAAATTGCTTGATTTCTAGTAATGAAAACTATACTAAGTATTGATCAGAAAATGAATCTTGGACCTAATTTAATTCAAAATTTTACTCCTAAGGTGAAAACTGTTCAAAGTCATATAATGAGACCAAGTTCGTCGTCTACTACCGATATAGGAATCTAACACCCCCCACACCTAGACCTGTCAATTAAAGCGTGGACAATATAATATGTAGGCCCGAGATCAAATAAACCAAAATTAGAATGGTTCTAAGAAAATGAACTTTGAATTTAACTCAAACCCAAAAGAAGGTTAGAATTGTCCAGTATCAAGTCCTTCCCATCCACTACGGACGTGTGAACCTAATAATTATTAGCCCATTTTCACCTTCAATTCAACATATATATACATATACACCTATATCCTTATATATGTTGCTCCGCATATTTATACTAAGACTAAGTTTATTATTACAAAAAAGCAACGGCTACAATAATTTTTTGTACCTGCTACAAAGAGAGGCAGATATATATATATATATATATATATATATATATATATATATATATAAAATAACTGAAGTTTAATAATAAAAATTTTCAAATTTCGAATTCCTTTTTTTTTATTTTTATAATTGTAGTGTCTGGTCCAACTTGCGCGCATCTCGACTAATTTTACGGAATATCCGCTAACTCCCACCAGCACCAGATACCTTATTCATCAAAGTTTGGACAGATGAGAAGAAATTACCTAGAGTTTTTTATCTTCGCTGAGATTTAAATCTGAGATCTCATGATTCTCAACCTACTTTATTAACCATTAAGCCACACCCTTGGTGCGTGAATTACTTAAATATTATTTAAATCCTAAATCATCCTCTACTCAAAATCATGAATCATATTTGCTAATAATCAACCACCCATCCCGCCTACCCAAGCCTCCTTATTCTCTTTCACCGATTCCTTGTATTTCCTCTCTATATATTTCATACTTACTATAAAAACAAGAATAGCCCACAGCTTTCTCCCATGCACTTGTCTATTGATCTTCACCTCCAACACTTCTTGCTTAGTGTTTCTCTCTTACTCTTCTTTTTGGTTCCCATATCTCTTTGTCCATAACTTGTCTCTGAAACAGTTACTATCCTTTGTTCTTTTTAAACTCCCACACCACAGAACTCACATAATATTCATTCAAGATTCTATTACAACTTCTCTCTGACAGCTTAATTACAAACTCTTTCCATTCTGGTATATATATTGTCTGAATTGTGAGTCCCTTCTCAGTTCCCCTGACAATGTCAAGTCGAAGATCACGTTCGGGACAGTCAGCAGTTTCAAGAATAAGCGATGATCAAATTGCAGATCTGGTATCCAAGTTACAACTTCTTATCCCTGAAATCCGCAATAGGCGTTCTGACAAGGTACCATGAATATATATATTTGAGCTTAAGTTCTATGTATTGACTGGTGTAATACACAATAATGTCACTTATAAAATAATATAAATAAATCTCTATAGTACGTATTAAATATTGCTAACCTGATAAAACTAGTAACTAACCTAGTTACACTGATCGTGCAAAAAATTGGTATTGTCATGTATTCTTCAATTACTTACTATATACATGTTGTTTGTGCACAAATGAACACACATTCTCATGAAGCCATTCATATTTTATGTGGCCTTCGTTTTCTTTTTAAGGATAAGTTTGAGGGTCATATTCTCATGCCCACAAGCCCTCATTTAATACTGTGTTGCAGCATGTGGTGTAGGATTTTTTGTCACTTCATAATATTTCTTGGTAGTCACATTTATAGGACTCTTTGTCACTTCATTATATTTCTTGGTAGAGTCACATTTATTTACGTGCATTACTTGAGCTAATGTTAATTAAATAAAAGGTTTAATTAGTTAGTATATGATGACGTGAGTAATTCTAACTTTTATCTTACCATTTGGTTTGAAGCAGGTTACAGCATCCAAAGTGTTGCAAGAGACATGTAACTATATAAGAAGTTTACACAGAGAAGTGGAAGACCTAAGTGAACGATTATCGGTGCTTTTGGATTCTACTGAGAGTGATAGTGCTCAAGCTGCTATTATTAGAAGTTTACTTATGTGACAATAATTGCCATTATTAGAAGCATACTAATTTCAACTGCTACCTCTATTTTGTACTTGTTATTTTGGATTCCAAATTGTTGCAAGAGACATGCAACTACATTACTAGTTATATTTAATTTGCGTTTGGCCACTAGGCCAGTGTAGGAGAGACCCCAGTCTGGCTCTCTCTCTCTATTTAGACTGGCTAGTATCAGCTATGTCATACATATATATATTTAGATATGGCAAATTTGGATATATAGTATTATTGGTTTCTATCCATCCATTTCAAGAGTTGATGCTTCTTTGCCCATGGCCATTGTTAAATATTAGTATTAAATATTTTATCATCTGTCATTCTGTTACTTTCTTTTTCATCTATTAGGCTCTATGATATACGTAACTTTGCTACATCATGAGTGAATTTACAACGAGTATCCATTGGACTATTTTCATCCTGCCCTTAGTTTTATTCTATATAACTTACTATGATTTTTACGTCGCATGCTAGGTATCTGCTGATACTTTGAGGTATAGCTAAACATTTCATATGAAATAGAATTTGAGTGTTGTATCTGGGGAGCTCTGACTAGTGTTTGTTGGGAAAATATAATAATCTCGTCCAGAAATAATATCCACGATAAATCACAATAACACAAGAAGCAACAAACATATCAACTCTTCTAACGAAGTAAAATACAATACTCGAACGGAACAATATTTCCACTATAATATTACGACTTAGTAGTGTCAAGAGATTACTACAAACTTCAAAAGAAATATCACTCTTGGTGTTCTTGAAACTGAACGAAACACTTCAATTTATAGGAAAAGTTGCCGCACTCTCCAACCAATCAGAAGATTGGTTTCTTCAACTTGCAAATCTGCAATTTGCATATACTGGTCACAACCAGAAATCAACTAGGAAATTGGTTTTACAGTTCGTAAACCAATTTGTTGTTGCCGCCTACAATTGTCTCTTATTTCCTCCAATCACAGGTTTCTTCCTTTTTAATTTCTTTTATTTAGTGACCTCACAAATCTCTTCCTTAATTTTGATTTTTTTTTTTCATTCCAAAACTTGATCTCAGCCTTTGAAAATTTTCAAACTTAAGAGGCTTTATAAAGATATCCGTAACTTGATCATGAGACTTCATATATTTGAGCTCTACTTTTTCCTTGGCAATACATTGCCTTTGCTTGTAGCCTTTAGCCACAAGTCGTGCTGTGTTTCTCTCCACTTCTCCATCAGCATTCTTCTTTGTCTTGTATATCAATTCTACTTCAATTGCTCGATCATCCTTGGGAAGAGTTGTTAACTCCCAAGTGTTATTCTTCTCCGTTGACTCGATCTCCTCCTCTATGGCCTATCTCCACCTTTTGTCTGTAACAGCTTCATCAAAGTTTATTGGTTCACTGTCGGTAAAGAGACAATACAAAAAATCAAAATTAGTGACTTCTTTTGTGCTATCATAGAGCTCTTGAATACTCCTCATCTTTTGTTGTTGTTCATTTGAACTTTCTTGAGAAGAAGGAGATGCAACATTGATTGGAGAAGGAGGTGGCAGTTGTATCCTGCACAAGTTCTACGGTCTCTGGTTCTTCTTCATCACCAAAGTATGGAAGAAAATCATACGAAAGTTTCTTCCTGAGTTTCCCAATTCCATGCCAATTCTTCATCAAATTCAACATCACGACTCACCACTACCTTACCGCTGCTTGGGTTGTATAGCTTGTAGCCTTTTGAACTCGTATCATAGCCAACAAACACATGCTTGACACTTCGATCGTCAAGCTTTGCTCTCCCTTGATGTGGCATATGAGCATAGGCTATGCTCCCAAAGATTCTCAAGTGCTTGACACTTGATTTTCTTCCACCCCATACTTCTTGAGGGGTTTGATCTCTAACATTTCTTGTTGGAGACCTGTTGTTCAAATAAACTGCACAAGAAACAGCTTCGGCCCAAAATTCTTTGGGCATACTTTTAGCTTTCAACATATATCTAGCCATACTAAGAATCGTTCGATTCTTTCTCTCTGCAACTCTATTTTGTTGGGGTGAATAAGGTACCGTTAGAGGGCGACAGATTCCATGAGACTGACAAAAGTCATTAAATTCTTTTGAAGTGAATCCCCCCTCTATCGGACCTTAAAGCTTTTATTTTATAGCCACTTTCTTTTTCCACAAGTACTTTAAAAATTTTAAAATCAGCAAAAGCTTCAGATTTTTGGTTCAAGAAATAAATTCAAGTCATTCTACTAAAGTCATCAATGAAGAGCAAAAAGTATTTACTTTTACCAAAGGAAGGTAGATTGATTGGTCGACACACATCATCGTGGACAAGCTGAAGCGGTTTGGTTGATCTTGACATGGCCTCCTTTGGAAAACTCCTCCTTGCATGTTTTCCAAGAAGACAAGTTTCACACAATTGATTGGGATGGCTGATTGATGGCATTCCATGCACCATGTTCTTTTCTCCCATTGTTTTGAGCGCTTCAAAATTCAAGTGCCCAAATCTCATATGCCAACACCATGATTCATCTTGCACATTAGCCTTCAAACACTTTGCATCAATTGTTTTAAGATTCAGAGAAAATAATCTATTCTTTGCCATATGCACTTTAGCAATTAGAATTTCACTTGAATCTCTAAGCCAAAGATGCATATTTTTCATGTGGATGTCATATTCCTTTTCAAGAAGTTTGCCCAAACTCAAAATATTACTTTTTAATTTTGGCACATAATAAACATCTTGAATTAACTTGTGACTACCATCTTTAATACACGAGATCAAAATTGTACCTGTCCCTTCGATTTGAATCTTTGAGGTATCTCCAAAGGACACATTACCTCTCACCGTTTTATTGATCTCCACAAACTTCTCTTTGTATCCACACATATGATTGCTTGCTCCATTGTCCAAATACCACGAGCTGCAATCATCTCTGTCTTCTTCCTTGAGTGCCATCAACAACGTTGACTCAACTTCTTCTTTCTTGTCGTCAACAAGGTTAGCTTTTTCTTCAACATTGCTACGACATTCCCAAGAGTAATGGCCAAATTTATGACAATTATAACACTCAATTTTTGATTTGTCATACCTTTGTCCATTATTTCCTTGGTAGTAGCCACGTCCTCTTCCTTTTCTTTGTCCACGACCATGATCTCTGAATGTTTGATGCATTTTAACTTCATTGTTGAAGTTATTACCGTTACTTCTTCCTCGTCCATGACCGCCACAGCTTTGGCCTCGTGTATTTCCTCGATAGCTCTTTTCACCTCCATAATCCTTGAAGGATGCATGAGTTTTAAGAAGTTGCTCCAATGACACTTCTTGTCTCCTTTTGATCTTTTCTTCATGACCGTCATAGAGTCTAAATCTTTAGACTCCTCAATAGCACACACCACAAAATCAAATTTATGTGTTAAAGTGCGAAGGAATTTTTCTACCACACGGACATCTTCTATGTCCTCCCCATATCTTCTTAGTTGATTTACAACAGCCTTCACTTTTGAACAATAATCCGAAATGAATTCGGATTCTTTCATTTTTAAAACTTCAAAATCAGCCTTAGAGTTTGAAGTTTTACCTTCCTCACCTTGTCAACTCCTTGGAGAGAATTTTAAAATCTCCCAAGCTTCCTTTAAGGTGGTAGTATCTGCCACCTTCTCAAACATTGGTGGATGAGCGTGAGGGCTTGTTGATCCTTTTTCCTTGTTTTTGCCAAGACATCTTTTTCATTTTGAGGCAGAGCTTCCTCATTATCGGATTTTGCATATCCTCTGTCTATGATTTCTCACATATCCTGGGAGCCAAGAATGACTTTCATACGTAGACACCATTTTTCATAATTATCTTTTGTGAGACAGGGATACTGAAAAGACAACGAACCATTATTTGACATGGCTCTAATACCACGTTGTTGGGAAAATATAATAATCTCGCCCAGAAATAATATCCACGATAAATCACAATAACACAAGAGAGTAACAAAGACACCAACTCTTCTAACGGGGTAAAATACAATATCCGAGCGGAGCAATATTTCCACTATAATATTACGACTTAGTAGTGTCAAGAGACTACTACAACTTCGAAAAAAAATAACACTCTTTATTTTAAATACTTCACTACAATACTACTCACACTTATTATTTATCTCACAGATTAGAATCTGTGAATTACTCTCTCTACGCTCTATTGCGCTCTCTCTGATTTGGTGTTCTTGAAACTAAACGAAACACTTCAATTTATAGGAAAAGTTGTTGCACTCTCCGACCAATCAGAAGATTGGTTTCTTCAACTTGCAAATCTGCAATTTGCATATACTGGTCACAACCAGAAATCAACTAGGAAATTGGTTTTACAATTCGTAAACCAATTTGTTGTTGCCGCCTACAATTGTCTCTTATTTCCTCCGATCTCAGTTTTCTTCCTTTTTAATTTCTTTTATTTAGTGACCCCACAGTGTTTACAGTTAACTTATGAAGAGGAAAAGTTAAAAATTAATTGCTAAAAGGCAATGGTATCATCATTAGGCTTTACCAGAATGTATATCCTTGGAGTGTTTTACTTCCCTTATAAGATTATCCGGCGTTAATTCAAATTAATCAGTCTATCAAATTTTTAATACCAAATGATTAAATTTTTTTTTTATAGGATTTGACAAGAAAATCTAATTTATGCCCGAGAGTCATATTTACTAAGCACGTCACTTGACCATTCTTCCAAAGCTTCTTGTCAAGTCTAATTCGGTATATGAAGATCAATGACATTTAAAAAAATATATAAAAAAAAGACATTTCAATTTTCAAGATGCAGTAGTACTCCTTGGTGGACCATTTCGTATAGCTTGACAAAACTAGGGGTTTCATAAGGTTCATGTGAGGCAGCTTGGCTAAAGAGAGGTGTGGACCATGCAATACAGAATTATGCGCATGATTTTATTACGTTTCAATTTATATATACAATATTTTTCATTTTGCGGCTTCACAAAATATTTGATGATATTATATTTTAGTTAACTTTTATAATTTTAAAATTTTAAATACATTAAATTATACAAATTTTAGGCTTTAATACGTTGTTCTCGGTCAAACGACTTTTTCTTATTACTCTATTATTTTTTGTATTTTATCTTCTAATATTGTAATACATATAAATCAAGTTAATATCTTAAATAATGCGTTATTCAAATGTCGTTATATGTATTGAGACAGATGAAGTAATTTTCTCTTATCTTCCATTGTGCGACCTCACGTGAAGCTTCCTAAGAAGATAACAATCCTTTGACACTAACCTCTAACTAGTGGGAAAGCTAAGAATTTTTCTAAGGGGTATTCAATTTTGAAAGAAGTGAAAAAAAATTCTCGATAAAGGGTGTTTAATATGTATTATATACTTCTAAAACGTAATATTTTACTTATATACACAACGCAAATTCAACCAAGGATGGTCAACTGACCACTCTTATGACCAGGTGGCTTCGCCACTGCCTCTAAGCCTCAGTACTAATTGTAATTATATGACAAGTTGAGGAGAGAACGTGGTAATTATATGAATGATGTATGTTGATCATATTAGGCAAGTTGCAGACTAACAAAAATAGAACTTTACTAACCTTTCTCAACCACTGTTTCCTGCCGTGGAAGTTGGGGAATTCATAAACCTGAGATACCGTATTATTCTGTTTTCGCACACTTCACAAAAACTTATCCTATCTCTCCATGTAGCCATTTGCACACCTACGCAAAACAAGAATCTAAAGACATCAAACATCCCAATGGGAAATGTGATCTAATCATTAAGGCCTCTGCTTCTTTTTGCTTCTCTTACACAAAAGATCTTGTATATATCCTCTATATTAAACTTCTGTACAAGCAACAGCAGTACAAAAAATTAGTATAATCTATAAAGGAGGAATAACGTTCGATTTCCTTCAATAGACAGCTCTAGTCAAAAGTAAGTTTTCATTTCGTGAGACTGCAAATAACATTGCGAATATCCAATTGCTGAAAGTTAAAGGGACCAAACTGCCTTCTAATCCTCAAATCCAACATCCAAAATCATTTCTTAAAAGTCCTACCAGTCACTGATAGCTTTGAGTCTCTGAGTATAAATTGGCCTGCTTACCCCGCCCTTGTGGGGTAGAGAGGTTTGTCTCCAATAGACCCTCGGCTCAAGGAAATCAAGATTACAACTAGTATTCTTAAAAAACAATCTAGAAGTGTCGGAAAGAAATTAACACAAGTATCCTAGATAACACTATGTCATATGAAAGAAGACCATATCAGTCATGATAGATACTGATCAGTCCTCATTCACAGATAATTAATAAGTCGCAATTTTTTCTTGGCTATTGTTGACATAACATTCATTACACAACTTTGGAGACTGTAGTGCAACAACAAAACCTCCTAAGTCATGCATTCATGTCCATAACGTTGTTGTGTGTCAATGAGTTTGTTGATATATTATTATAAGCACTTGCATGTTTCTTCCATTTCTTGTTGTCTTTCAGAAATGCCTCAGCAGAAACACCAGAAAATAGTCCATTAACAATTCCTGAGGAAACATCATAGTCCTCAAGGGAATGCACTAAATAAACGACAGGAGATTTTAAGTTCTCTGAAAATCCCAGCGCATGGGTGCATGTACCCCCCTCCGTCCACATACAGAGTTTTGTGTTGAGCTAGAAGCCCGTCTGGTAATAAATCAGAGTATAGGTACCAAGTAACTCTGACCATGCACCAAGGCTTAAGTAGATGGGAAGAAATCTCCTATTATCTTTTGTTTCCGTTGAGATTTGAACCTGAAACTATGGTTCTCGGTCCGCTTCATTAACCACTATGTCACACACTTGCAGGGGCGGATCCAGCTTTAAGGGTGTGGGTTCTCGTGAACTCGGTAACTTTTGCTCAAACCTTTGAAGTAGCCCCATTGGCCATGAGTAAGCTTTAAAATCTGGTTATCTCATATTTTTTATGCCACTTTTCGATAATGCCAAAAGGGGGAAAAAGGTTGTGCTTTAAACAAGTGATGTTTACAAATTGAACAGTGATGCTTATAACCTAATGTACCAGGTCCTTGATGATAAGTGATAAAAAGGAGAAATATTTCTAACATTGTGTTGATATTGAGCTGAGTTGAAACAGGGCCTAAGATTATGAAAAGCATAGAGTTTGTCATCATCAAAAAGGAAAAATTTGTTGGCCCAAGTAAAGGTTAGTTTTGAAGACTGACAAAAGAACTCAGGCATGAACCAGGTCCATCCTTCAGGTGCACAAAAATGGGCACATTCGAGCATGTGGGATGCACGTGAAGGAGATAAGCTTAACTTGGTGTATTTAATATTTCCTGATCGAAAAGGTTGCATAATTTATAAGGAGAAGGACTCCTTACTCAAAGAGAACATTATTCAAGATAGGGAAGGAGTTAGAAGTTGAGATCAACTAGAACTCTTCCACCAAGGAAGAGTTGCATCAAAACTCTAGTTATTTCTTCATTTACTAACTCTATAAATTGCAGGATGTTCTCACATTACAAGTGTTACACAAAATGCAAAAGTTAAACGTGAATTGAGAGCAAAATAGCAAGGCTTTTTGCAAGCAGTTCGTGTGTGATTCAAGTGTGCAAACCTGAAGCTACATGAGCCAGATTGAAGAACCAGCTCCATAAAGAGTTTTATGTGTCTTTCTTTATTTCTAGTTCAATTGTAGTAGATTTTTTCATATTGTACCTTTCAGCTTATCTAGAAGCAATTGTAATGTACTTTGAGTATTCAAGTTAGAGTTAACTTGAAGTTGTCGCAACAGTTAGAGGCTGGTTGCTACAACGAGATTAGAGGTAATCCTTAGGTTTACAAAGAGTTTTGTAAATGTTGTTTTGGCTCAGTGATTTAGTGAAGTGTTTGGAAAAATCCTACTGAGTAGTAGGTCATGATTTTTTCACTTTTTGAGCCGGGTGTTTTTCACGTAAAAATACTTGTATTCTTTACTTTCTACATTTATTATTCCACAACAATAGCAGAAAGAACATATTGAAGTATCAGGTCCTTCCATAATCAGTTTAAGCGAAAATTTGGCCACCACACAAATCACCCATCCCCCCTCTTATGTGGTATTGAAGTATAAAACATCAATTGGTATCAGAGCAGGTTATCCTTAAAGAGGCTAACACCTTAGGAACAGATCAAAATGAGCGCACCACCTGGAAACTGGGAAGGGTAATCCACTGATAGGCCTCCACTCTTTAATGGCCAGTACTACTCTTGGTGGAGAAACAGAATGAGAGATCACATCATCGGAGAAGACTATCAGCTATGGGACATTGTCACTGATGGTCCCCTGGCTACCATGAAGAAGAATGCTGAAAGAGTAGATGTGCCAAAAACAAGAGTTGACTACAATGTTGAGGACTTGAGGAAATGGAAAAAGAATGATAAGGCCAATAAATGGCTTGTGTGTGAACTTGGTCCAGACGAGTACAATAAAATTCAAAGTTGTACAACTGCTAAGGATATCTAGGACACTTTGCAAGTAAGGGTCCAAAGGATACGTAGCCGGGGGCGAGTCAAAAATAGAATTGTTCTCTCATGAAGGAACACCTCAAGTGACGAGGTCCAGAGGAACAGTGTTGTATTCTCAATATGAGAATTTCACCATGAAGGAAGGGGAAACCATCCAGGAGATGTATACAAGGTTTACCACACTGACAAATGAACCTAAGTCTCTTAGAAGGGTTATTCTTGAAGAATACAAAGTTGAGAAGATTTTGATAAGGGTTCTACCAGTCTCTTGGGAAAGCAAAATCACTGCTATTCAGGAATTAAAGAACATTGCCACTCTTAAGTTGGATGAGCTAATTGAAAATCTTACTGCCTATGAACTTAGAAGGCAAACCATGAAGATGGATGCACCCAAGAAGGAAAGGAGCCTGACATTCAGAATCAGTGAAGGTGCTGATCTAGAGGAGGATGAAATGACCATGATCAAAAAGGACTTCAAGAAGTACCTAATGAGAAGAAAGGGTCCTTCAAGAAGTAGAAGATACAACAAACTAAGGGTTCCTAAAAAATAAACCAATGAGGGGTGTTACAAGTGTGGAAAGACTGATCACCACATCAAAAACTGCCCTCAATGGAAAATTGAATGGAAGAAGAAAAGAGCTGAACGAAGGAACATGTTCAACCCAAGAAGAATAAAGGATCAACAAAGGCTATGGTTACTGCCTGGGGAGAAAGCTCAGATGAGGACTCAGAGGAAGAAGATGGAAATGAACAAGCACTTATGGAAATTAGAGAATCTAATGAAGAATTTGAGGTAAGTATAATTCATCTCAAAAACAAGATTAAATTTATGTCTAAAGAAAGGCTATTTGAGTTACTCCTGGATTTCATTGATGAATCTGAGGATCTAAATAATGAAAAGGAACAACTGTCTAAGGAGCGTGTGATTTTGAAAGCTAAGTGCAAAAATCTGGAACTAGGGCTGGTGAAAGTGATAGTAAAAATGTTGAGTTAAAGAACCAGGTTCATGAACTTGACACAACCATCCTAAAGCTTAGATCTGAAAATCTTAAATTGAAATTAGGAACTGGTAAAAAGAAAACTGATCACATATAACTCACTTTAGAAGAAAATATAGGAAAAATGAAAGATGAGATGTACAAAAGAGATGAGCAGATAAGAGTCCTAAAGGTGGATCTGATCAAGGTCAAGCATGAGCTTGACAGAACCTATAAATGGAACAGGTCTTCCGATGCGGTTTCATAGCTATACGAACACCATAGTAGCAACAAGAGAGGACTTGGCTACGGGACCCCTGCACCTAAGTGGGATCCCAAAAGTAGGTACCTCACACTTTCTGAGAACAAAATTTGCACACACGGTGGTAAAACTGGTCACTATAAAAGTGAATGTATTGCAAAAGAAAAGACGATTCAAAAGAATAAAGAATTTGTTCAAGGGAAAAATAGGCTGCCAGGTTAGGCTAAAAAGAATCTGATTCACCCTTTTGCCTATGGAAAGGGACCCAAACTAGTTTGGGTTCCTAAGACTAACCATTGATTTCCTTTTGCGGGTCCAAGTGAAGGGGAGCAACCAAATATGGTACATGGATAGTGGCTGCTCAAAGCATATGACAGGAAGCAAGAACCAGTTCCTTTCACTTGAGGACCTCAAAGAAGGTAATGTCTCCTTTGGAAATGGGAAGAAATGTGAGAGCATTAGGGTTGGAAAGGTAGGTAAGTCTGATTTTCACTCTTTTGAAAATGTCTACTTGATAGATGGCCTAAATTACAATCTAATCAGTGTGTGATAGAGGTAACTTGGTAGCATTCACCTCTTCCAAATGTTTTGTGATTAATCTTACTACTGACAAGATTGTTTTGCAGGGAAAAAGAGTAAACAATACATACACTGTACATTTGTCCACACTTTCAGAAAATGAACTCACTTGCTTAAGTGTGTTGGACAATGATCCCCTCCTTTGGCACAAGAGACTTGGGCATGCAAGTCTGAGTCAACTCAACAAATTAGTCTCCAAGGATCTGGTGATAGGGCTGCCTAACATCAAGTTCAAGGAACACAAAGTTTGTGATGCTTGTGCACGGGGGAAGCAGGTAAGATCCTCTTTTAAATGCAAGAAAGTGGTAAGCACCACTAGAACGATGGAACTGGTCCATATGGATCTCTGTGGTCCAATGAGAACATTAAGCAGAGGCGGTAAAAGATATGTGATGGTGCTTGTTGATGATTTCTCTAGGTTTACTTGGACATTGTTTTTAACATCTAAAGATGAAGCATTTGACATGTTTACTTCATTTGTTAGAAAAACTCAGAAACAACTGGGTAACTTGCATCAATTAGGTCTGATCATGGAATTTAATTTGAAAATGCTAAGTTTGCTAAATTTTTGCATGCTACATCATAAGTAGTTGCATGACTTGACCTCTTGTTAAGAATATTCTCTATGAGTCACATAAACGGAGAAAGCTAAATATATCCCATCTTAGGGCATTTAGATGCAAGTGCTTTGTGCACAATAATGGCAAAGACTCCCTAGGTAAGTATGATCCCAGAAGTGATGAGGGAGTATTCTTGGGATATTCTTCACATAGTAAAGCTTATAAGATATACAGTAAAAGAACTGTGTGTGTAGAAAAAAAATTGTATATGTAATTTTTTTTTTAAAAAAACTAACATATTTTCTGAGAGGCAGGAACAAGAAATGAAGAGATTGGGCTGATAAGAAATTTAAATGGTGAAACCACAATCCAACCTGAAAATACATCACAGGAAGGAACATATGATGGAACAGGTCCTTCCACCCAGGGCAACATGACAGGGGGAACTGATTAGAGAGGAACTGATCCTCAAACCTTGATGGAAGTTGTCCATGAACCTATTCCTCAGTAACAAAACCAGGAAGGAACATCCAAATAAATTGACACTCCTATTGCAACATCTACGAAATTAGATATAGATGAACCTGGTTCATCTGTTGATCAGAAGTTGTATAGGGGAATGATTGGTTCTCTTTTGTATCTTACTGCTAGCAGACCTAACATTGTTTTCAGTATAGGTCTTTGTGCTCGATTTCAGGCAAATCCAAAGAAGTACCACGTGACTGCTATCAAGAAAATATTGAGATACTTGAAAGGCACCACTGACATTTGCCTTTGGTATCCAAAAGGTAGTAATTTTAACCTAGTGGGATATGCTGATGCTAATTACGCAGGTTTCCTTGTGCATAGGAAGAGCACCTCAGGTATGGCATACTTCCTTATTCATGTCTTATATCATGGGCTACCAAAAAGCAAAGTTCAGTGGCCTTATCTACTACTGAAGCAGATTATGTTGTTGTTGCTTCATGTTGTGCTTAATTGCTGTTGATCAAACAATAATTATTGAACTTTGGAATTGATGTTGGTTGCATATCTATTTTTTGTGATAACACTAGTACTATTAGTATGACAAAGAAACCGGTTCATCATAAGAGAACTAAGCAAATAGATTTTAGGTACCATTTTTTTGAGGGACAACTATGAGAAAGGCTTGATCACTGTAGGGTTTTGTGCTACTGACAAGCAAATTGCTGACATCTTCACAAAAGCCTTAAGTAGAGATCACTTTGAGAGGAACATGTTGGAACTAGGGATGATTAAGATTACCTAAAAGGACCAGTTCATGGTTAAACAAAAAAAATGAAAAAAAAGTTGAATTTTTTTTTGGTTAGAAAGTCTGTAAATTGTGTATAATTAGATTAAATCTTACTTAGTCTCATACTTTCCATAGTATACTCTTGTGCCATGTGCTAAAATGACTCATTAATCTCTAATGATATTTTCTCTGTTTTGGCAAATTTAGACTTACACAAGAGAATTTTCAGTGAAGAACCTGCTTCATCAAGATAAATTGGTATGTTTTCTACACTCTGCATAATTTGAAATAATTATATTTGGATCATGAGCAGAGTCCTACCTAATTCCAAACTCCTTTTGGACTTATCTGTTACAAGTGAATCAGTTCCATTCAAAAGAGTCCCAACCAAATGGAAGTACCTAGATTCTAGGGATACACTCCAACGTCTCTTCAAAACTGAAATTCAGTTTGATTAGACTTCTAAGAGTCTGAAAAGTTGTCTTTACCCCATTAATTAGTCCTCTATATATTGATCGGCTTTAGTGTATTCCTTAATTTATCTCTCTCAAGTCATCAAAAAAAAACTCTCATTCTTCTTTCATCTTCCAAACACAATCTAATTCTCTTCTCTTCCATACCCTAGCCCAGATATGTCAAACACCTCTGAGAAATCCTTCATCACCACCACAGAAAACCACTTTCACACATTCTACCACTCTTTCAACCACATCAATCTCTAAGAAAATTTGAGTAAAGATGATGGCTCTTAAGATTGTCGCTGAATGAGAGTGGACCAAAAAAATAAACAAGAATTGAAAGTAGGTAGGGAAGAAAAATTCATGAAATCTGAAGATTCATTTAAGTCTGCTATTAAGGGGGAAGAAATTAGTTCTTCCGAAATTGAACAGGTATCTTCCGATTCTAAAGTTTCTCCTGGGACAATTTCTAAAGTTGCTGCAAATTTGGAGAATAGATTTGTAGGATCTATAGCATGAGTTAAGACTACAGAATCTGGAGACGTTGGTGGTAAAAATGAAAAAGAAATAAAGGAGAGCAAGGGTGCTAGGAGTACTGTGAGGGGAAAGAGGATAAGAGTGGCTGATTCTTCACCCGTTCCTGTGAGTTTAACCAAAGATGCAGGTGCAATGGTTGTTTGGGGAGATGAACCCAGTTCATCTGTAGAGGAAACCCTTACAGACCTGCTGAAGAAACTGACTGAAAGCTATAATCCAACTTCTTGATAGAGTTATCAATGGACCAAAACTCATACCATTCCCTATGGATTCATTCTCACATCTGTGCTTGCACATTTCAATGCACCTATGAAAAAGTGGGAGGTTAGTACAAGCATGGATCATTTTTGGGTTAATACTCTGCTTGCTTGCGATTATGAAGTCAATGTCACTCCTAAAGAACCTAGTTCATCCAAAAAGATATCAGTGAATATTAAGGTCAGAGCCTTGGTGCAAGAAAGTGGGGCTAAGGATGCTGAGATTGAAAGGCTGAAGAAGAGGTTGGTTGAGATGGAGACCGAGAGAGATGCTCTCACAACTAAGTTGGCAAGAGAAAAAGAGAAGGATGATGGCATTCTTCAAGGTATGCTGAAACTCCTCCAAGTCAAAAACCAAGTACCTAGTTCTTCCCAGCCTTAAACCTCCTAGCCTAGTGTAGATCAACTAGTGACCCAGTTCGAGACGTTTTGTTTATTTTGCTCATATTTTCAATATTTTTATTTCTTCTTATGCTTTGTGGTAGAATCTTATCAATCATCAATGAAATTCACTATTTTTGCTCTAACTATTTGTTTATATTTTTTTGATGGTTAAAATTCTTAACTTGATCTATGATGATTAATCCATGATTGCATTTGAAGTAACCCTATTGGAGTAAGCTTTAAAATCTGGTTATCTCATATTTTTATGCAACTGTTCGATGATACCAAAAGGGGGAAAAAGGTTGTGCTTTAAACAAGTGATGTTTACACTTTGAACAATGATGCTTATAACCTAATGTACCTGGTCCTTGATGATAAGTAATAAAAAGGAAAAATGTTTCTAACATTCTGTTGTTGTTGAGCTGAGTTGAAATAGGGCCTATGCTTATGAAAAGCACAGAGTTTGTCATTATCAAAAAGGGAAAATTTTTTGGCCCAAGTAAAGGTTAGTTTTGAAGACTGACAAAGGAACTCAGGCATGAACCAGGTCCATACCTCAAGTCCATCCTTCAGGTGCACAAAAATGGGCAGATTCGAGCATGTGAAGGAGATAAGCTTAACTTAATGTATTTAATATCTCCGGATCAAAAAGGTTGCATAATTGATAAGGAGAAGGACTCCTTACCCAAAGAGAACATTATCCAATATAGGGAAGGAGTTAGAAGTTGAGATCAACTAGAACTCTTCCACTAAGGAAGAGTTGCATCATAACTCTAGTTATTTCTTCATCTGCTAACTCTATAAATTGCAGGATGTTCTCACATTACAAATGTTACACAAAACTGCAGAAGTTAAACGTGAATTGAGAGCAAAATAGCAAGGCTTTTTGCAAGCAGTTCGTGTGTGATTCAAGTGTGCAAACCTGAAGCTACATGAACCAAATTGAAAAACCAGTTCCATAAAGAGTTTTATGTGTCTTCTTTATTTCTAGTTCAATTGTAGTAGGTGTTTTCATATTGTACTTTTCAGCTTTATCTAGAAGCAATTATAATAGGTACTTTGAGTATTCATGTTAGAGTTAACTTGAAGTTGTCGCAATAGTTAGAGGCTGGTTACTACAACGGGATTAGAGGTAATCCTTAGGTTTATAAAGAGTTTTGTAAATGCTGTTTTGGCTTAGTAATTTAGTGAAGTGTTTGAGAAAATCCTACTCAGTAGTAGGTCGTGGTTTTCACCTTTTGAGCCAGGTGTTTTCCACGTAAATATACTTGTGTTCTTTATTGTCTACATTTATTATTCCGCAACAGTAGCAGAAGGAACACATAGAAGAACCCAGTCTTTCCATAATCAGTTTAAGCAAAAAATTGATCACCACACAAATCAACCCCCCTCTTGTGTGGTATTGAAGTCTAAAACATCATAATGCTCAATTTCTCCACAATGAGGGAGAAGATGGACATACCAACAAATACAGATCACAATAGTAACGTGCACATATTTTAAAAACTCAACACCACCACTTAGAACAAAGTTATACTCTTTTTGTGGTCTGATAGTTCTGTTTTCTGCGTAGCGCCATTGTTCCAATCCATTACCAAACGCTCAAATAAGATTAGTTGGCTCCGGTATACTGAAAGGGGTGCATTCAATCTAAGTTTGCCTTAATCCAGAACTTGGATCAGAAATATAATTGCTCTAGATATATGATTGCTCTGTATCAATTCTACTTTTTTCTGGCACACTTCATTCTAGTACTACAATTTTGTCGCAAATTAAGATAAAGACAAAGACAAAAGCACCAATAGGAAGACAATTACCCATTATTCATGAAAAAAGCCCTGAAATGCTTCTATTACAGAAAAATACTACCGAAACTAATTCTCAAACATCGATTGAACAAAAAAACCAAAAAAGTCATATCTAAGTTATGCTCTGCTTCATTCTCCAAACCCTCAATTGATTATTTACAGATACCTCAGTAAACTTCGAAAATCTCTTAATCCTCCAAAACAGAATGACATGGTCAATTCTTAACTTAGATGCATTACATCACGGTGCATATATTAGGGTAGCCTTATGTTGGTTTTTTAAACGATGGGGCAGCAAAATAATTAAAAGTAAATATTAAAAATGTCTCTTAATAATTTTATTAAGCATAACAAGGTTTTAAATAGCCAATTAGGAACATAATCTGCAGAAAATCTGCATAACAAAAATTCAAAAAAATTAAAATATCTCAACAAACCTGAAAAATCTAACTGAAATTTGAATTCAAAAAAGTAGATTTATCCTAAAATTTAGCTAACTTATTATGCTAAAAAAATGCAATAGTAACTGAAGCAAATCATCAACACTCCTCCTTTGCTTCAGTTGCTCTAAAACAATTGCTCCTCCTCAATTACAGCTTCTGCTGTTTGTGCTTAAGGATTATGTTGAGCGTCTTTTACTTACACACTTTTGTAACATGGACTGTTTGTTTGCAAATACCACATATTGCATCATGTCTCCACCAACAAAAATTTTCTAGGTGTGTTTTCTTTTTGCTGTATTTGCAAAGAGGATAATTGACCTTTTTCTTTTTTGTTTTGTGCATAAAAAGCACCTTTAGTAACCATTTATTATCTAAATGCTCTTCTTTGTTCTTGTGGCTTGAAGAGCACTTATTAATTCTGCAACAGAGATGGTAGAGAGATCTTTAGACTTTTCTATAGAGGAAATTTTGGATTCAAATCCCTCTTGAACCGTCATAAGAATTTTTTCAACTATTCTGTTATCTTTAAAATCCTCGCCAAGCAACCTGATTCTATTAATAATAGAACAAATCCTATCAGAATACCTAGTGATAGTCTCGTCTTCTTACATCCTAAGAGATTCAAAATCCCTTTTCAAAATTAAAATCTGCATTTGTTTAACTCGATCACTTCCTTGGTACTCATTTTTAAGCTTTTCCCAAGCTTCTTTTGCTATCTCACATTCAATGATTTTAGAAAAGATTGAATCTGCAACTAAATTTTGAATCACAACTTTGACTTTGTATTTTGTGGTTTCTCTTCTGAATGATTTTTAATTTGGGCAAGAGTAGGATTTGCAGGGAGTTATTGTAATGGTCTATCTTCCATTACAACTTCCCATCATAGGCTTCAAAATATGATTTTATTTTCACTAACCAAATCTGATAGTTTTTACCGGTGAAAGTTTGTGGAGCATTCAAAGAGAGATTGTTGCTTGCCATATTTGAAAATAAGTTTAAAAATTGATATTGGTTAAAAATAATTTGAAAATATTTTTTTTGGAAGAACTCATAGATCCCATAAGATTAATGAAGCTCTTGATACCACTTTTGGTATTTTAAATGATGGGGCAGCAAAAATTGTGATGACCCTTTGGGTCATCACTTATTTTTAAATTAAATTCTGTGTTCTGAGGACTTGAAAACCTTATTTAGAGTTGCCTCAATTTGCATACGCAGTCCAGGCGCGTAACCGAGGAGCTTAAATATGAAAATCTGTGAAAAATGATAAAATTTTGTTATAAAATAAGTTAATTTGACTTCGGTCAATGTTTTGGGTGAACGAACCCGGACCCGTGATTTGACGGTCCCGGAGGGTCCGTAGGAAAATATGGGACTTGGGCGTATGCCCGAAATCGAATTCCAAGGTCCCAAGCCCGAGAAATGAATTTTTAAAGAAAATTGTTTTCTGAAATTGTTTAAGAAAATCTGAAATGAAATTTGATTAGAACGTGTTGGTATCGGGCCCGTATTTTGGTTCCGGTGCTCGGTACAGGTCTTATATATGATTTAAGATATTTCTGTAAAATTTGGTTAAAAACGGACGTCGTTTGACGTGATTCAGACCTAAATTGTTAAATTTGTTACTTGATGAAGTTTGAGAAAAGTTCTTGATTTTGAGGTTTGATTCATTGTTATTGAGGTTATTTTGGCGATTTGATCGCATGGATAGGTTTGTATGATGTTGTTGAGTTAGTACGTGTGTTTGGTTAGAAGCCCCGGGGGCTTGGGTGTGTTAAGGATGTGTTTCGGGAAGTTTCGAATCTAGGAAAAGTTGCAAAAATAGTTGTCTTCTGGTGACTAGTGATTTCTTCTATGCGATCGCATAATGAAATCCGCGATCGCATAGAGTAAACTTCAGGGTTTCTCAATTTGTTCTATGCGATCGCATTATTACCTCCGCGATCGCGATGTGTAAAGCCCCAACTTTCATTGTTTTTCTATGCGATCGCATGTTATTGTCCGCGATCGCAGTGCTCAGCAATTCTACTATGTGCGATCGCAACCCATTGTCCGCGATCGCGTAGAACAATTACGCCTAGTTATTTTAAAATACCCAAAACCGAACACTTACGGGATTTATCAAAATTTCACAAAACCTCTTCTTCTCCAAAGCTCTTAGGCAATCTTTGAAACAATTCTTCACCATAATCTCTTGGGTAAGTAATCTCTAACTCGTTTTCTTCATTTTCATTCAATACCCACTAGATTTCTAGGCCTAAAACATGTAATTTAAGGTAGAAAATTGGGTAATTGGGTATTGTTAGGGCTTTTTGATTAATTGTGATTTAGACCTCGTTTTGGGGTCGAATTCTGGAAATAATTATATATTTGGGCTCGTGGGTGAATGTGTGATTTGATTTTGGTCCGAACTTCGTGTTTTGACCAAGCGGGCCCGGGGTCGATTTTTGGATTTTTGGGAAGAATGATTGGAAAGCTATACTTAAGTATTAGAATTGGATTGTTTAGCATTTATTGATGTTATTGAGTCTATTATGTATAGATACAATTGATTTGTAGCCGAATTCGAAAGAAAAGGCGGTGTTTGAGGCTTGAGTTGGCCGTGGAAGTTCGAGGTAAGTGTTCAATCTAACCTTAGCTTGAGGTATTAGGAGTGGTGTCCTATTTGCTAATTGCTTCTTGTCGAGTATGACATATAGGATGGGTGACGAGTATGTATACGTTGGTGTCGAGCATGACCGTGAGTCTTAATTTGATAGTTGTTGTGTTCTTAAATGATACTACGGATGCCTCAATCGATGATTCTCGATGTTGAGCAAGGATTTAGTTTATTTATCGTGGACTTTATTTATGATTGAGTATTGGTATGAATTGAGCTGAGTAGAAGTTGAGTTAAGATTGGTTATAGCTGATTCTCCCTTGCCGGGATGTTTATTTTGATATTATTGTTACCTTGCCAGAAAGTTATTATATTGCTTTGTTCCCTTGCCGGGATTCCTTGTGATTTGGTGTTGGCTGGTAAATGGGAACGGGTGTACGCCTACCACAAGATTTAATGAAATGGGAGTAGGTGGTACGCCTACCACAAGACATGATGAAATGGGAGCGGGTGGTACGTCTACCATAGGATTTAAATGAAATGGGAGCGGGTGGTACACCTACCACAAGATATAGTGAATTGGAAGTGGGTGGTACGCCTACCACAAGATATGAGAAATGGTACCGGGTTGCACGCCTACAACAAGATATGAATTGAAAGCGAAATTTGCCTTTATTTTTCTTATCCGTGTTAGAAGTTAAATTTTGGTTTCCTTATAATTCTCTTGAGATTCTGTTTTATCTGCTATCCCCGAAGCATGTTTCCCCTTCCCAGCTTTAATTGTATGTTTCCGTTTATCTTTCCACTGTATTTATATATATAACTGCACAAGTTTATTTGGAGTTTGGTCCTAGCCTCGTCACTACCTCGCCGGGGTTAGGCCAGGCACTTACCAGCACATGGGGTCGGTTGTGCTGATGCTACACTCTGCACTCTGTGCAGATACCAGAGCAGCACTTGGTCAACAGCAGTAGGGGAGCCAGCCTTCAGTCCACCGAGACACCGAGGTAGCCCTGCAGGCATCCGCAGGCCCGGCGTCTCCTCTATCTTTTATTAGGTTCTGTTATCTCTTGTATTCGAGACAGACAGTGTTACTTTCTTTCAAATAGTTGTATGTAGTAATCTTAGTAGTCCGTGAATGTTGTGACACTAGTTTCTAGGTAGAGTCATATGTTGGTTTTCGAATCATTTTGGTATTTAATTGTTTAAGTCTTCCACTAAATTTCATATTCCGCTGTCATTTAATTGTTGTTCACCTGTTAATTTAATTGGTTAAAAAAGGAACTAAAACAAAAGAGTGTAACGATTTCTAAGTTCGTGGCTTGCCTAGCTTCTATGAGTAGGCGCCATCACGACACCCGAGGGTGGGAATTCTGTATCGTGACAAGTTGGTATCAAAGCTCTAGGTTACACAGGTCTCACAATTCACGGACAAACTTAGTAGAGTCTGAGAGATCGGTACGGAGACGTCTGTATTTATCCCCAGAGGCTATAGTGTTAGGAAAAACTTCACATTTTTTTTCTTGTCGTGCTGTTTTGTTTCTCAAATGCTAGTTGAACTTCTACTCTGTTCTTTCGCAGATTGCGAGAACACGCTCTTCTTCATCTATCGCTCAGCAGCCCGAGCCCCAGCAGCAACTCCCACAAGGGGCAGAGGGCGATGCCGAGGCCGTGCTAGAGGCCGAGGTAGGGGCAGAGCTCAGCCCCGGGCAACAGCACCAGTAGCGGAGCCTTAAGTTGATTTTGAGGAGGAGGTTCCGGCCCCAGCAGTTCCGGTGGGCCCAGCTCAGGTCCCATAGGGGTTTATAGCTACCCTAGTTCTTCAGGATGCTCTAGTCCGATTAGTGGGCCTCATGGAGAGTGTCACCCGGGAAGGCTTGCATTCGGTAGTACCAACCACTTCTCAAGCTGGAGGAGGGGCTCAGACTCCTGCTACACGCACTCCGGAGCAGGTAGCTCCACAGATTCAGACTCCAACGGTTTGCTAGTTGGAGCCGTTCAGTCGGGTGTAGTATCTCAGATCGGCGATGGAGTAGCTATGTCTGCTGATGCTTTGTGGAGGCTGGATAGGTTCACCAAGCTCTTCACTTCTACTTTCAGTGGTGCTTCTTCTGAGGACCCCTAGGATTATCTATACAGCTGCCACGAGGTTCTCAGGAACATGGGTATTGTTGAGACCAATGGGGTTGATTTTGCTACATTTCGCTTGTCTGGATCCGCCAAGACTTGGTGGAGAGATTATTTCTTGGCTAGACCAGCCGGATCGCGAGCCTTGACTTGGGAGCAGTTTTCAGTGTTGTTTCTGGAGAAATTTCTCCCCATTACTCAGAGACAGGTCTATCGGAGGCAGTTTGAGCACCTCCAATAGGGTTCCATGATGGTTACCTAGTATGAGACCAGGTTCATCGACTTAGCTCGCCATGCCCTTATCATACTTCCTACTGAGAGAGAGAGGGTGAGGAGGTTTATTGATGGTCTTATTCATCTGATTCGTCTTCAGATGGCTAGGGAGACTAGGAGTGAGATATCTTTCCAGGAGGCAGCCAATGTGGCCCACATAGTTGAGATAGTTCTGTCGCAGGGAGGTGGTCATGGATCGGATAAGAGGCCCCGTCATTTAGGCAGATTCAGTGGTACCTCGTTTGGAGGCAGGGATCCATATGGTAGAGGCCATCCTCCTATGCCCTTTCAGTCAGCTCTTCAGGTTTCTCACGGTGCTTCAGGTAGCCGTGGTCCTCAGATTCAATATTCTGATCAGTAGTCTCTCAGTGCACCACCAGCACCTATCAATGCACCACCGCTTCAGAGTTTCCAGGGTCGTCAGCCTCAGCAGCCGAGGGCTTGTTTTACTTGTGGTGACACGAGGCACATTGCTAGGTATTGCCCTCAAGCTTCGAGTAGTTCTCTGCATCAGGGTTCCCATGCTATGTTTCAGGCACTAGGTGTTCCACAGGCCGCCCAGCCAGCTAGAGGTAGGGGTAGAGGTGCTATAGGTGGAGCTCAGACCGCCAGAGGTGGAGGTCAGCCAGCTGTAGGCTGTCCTAGAGAGGTAGTTCAGGGTGGTGGGGCCCAACCCCAATGTTATGCTCTCCCAGCCAGACCCGAGGCTGAGGCTTCAGATGTAG
Organism: Nicotiana tabacum; assembly: GCF_000715075.1. Lineage (NCBI taxonomy): Eukaryota > Viridiplantae > Streptophyta > Magnoliopsida > Solanales > Solanaceae > Nicotiana > Nicotiana tabacum. The sequence goes on from NC_134095.1 coordinate 118,676,110, forward strand.
TTATTACAGGTACAGTTCTGGTTTGTGATAGAGATGCCTCAATGTTATTTGATCCAGGGTCTACATACTCGTATATGTCATCCTATTTTGCACCGTATCTGGTCATGCCTAGTGATTCATTGAGTGTTCCTGTTTATGTGTCTACACCGGTGGGTGATTCTATTGTGGTTGATCGAGTCCATCATTCTTGTATTGTGGTGATTGGGGGTGTTGAGACTCGTGTAGATTTGTTGCTTCTAGACATGGTTGATTTTGATATTATATTGGGGATGGACTGGTTATCACCTTACCATGCTATCTTGGACTATCATGCCAAGACTGTGACCTTAGCTTTACCGGGTATGCCTCGTTTAGTATGGAGAGGGACTCCTAGTCATACTACCCGTAGTGTTATCTCTTATGTGAAGGCTCGGCGTATGGTCGAGAAGGGGTATTTGGCCTATTTGGCTTATGTTCGTGATTCCAATGCTGAGGTTTCATCTATTGATTCTGTGCCTGTTGTTCGTGAGTTCCCTGAGGTGTTTCCTTCAAACCTGCCGGGTATGCCACTCGACAGGGATATTGACTTTTGCATTGATTTGGCTCCGGGCACTCAGCCTATTTTTATCCTGCCGTATCGTATGGCCCCGCCTGAGTTGAAAGAGTTGAAGGAACAGTTGCAAGACTTGCTTGAGAAGGTTTCATTAGACCCAACATTTCGCCGTGGGGTGCGCCAATGTTGTTTGTCAAGAAGAAAGATGGATCGATGATGATGTGTATTGATTACCGGCAGTTAAACAAGGTTACAATCAAGAATAAGTATCCATTGTCGAGGATTGATGATCTGTTTGATCAGCTTCAGGGTGCCAAGGTATTTTCAAAGATTGATTTGAGATCTGGCTACCATCAGCTGAGGATTAGGGAATCCGATGTCCCTAAGACTTTCCGCACTCGGTACGGGCATTATGAGTTCTTGGTTATGTCATTCTGGTTGATAAATGCCCCGACAGCTTTTATGGATTTGATGAACCGAGTATTCGGGCCTTATTTAGACTCATTCGTGATAGTCTTCATTGACGATATTTTGATATACTCCCGCAGCCGGGAGGAGCACGAGCAACATCTCAGGGTGGTTCTTTAGACTCTGAGGGATAGTCAGTTATATGCTAAGTTTTCGAAGTGTGAGTTCTGGTTGAGTTTAGTTGCATTCCTGGGTCATGTTGTATCAGCAGAGGGTATTCAGGTTGATCCGAAGAAGATTGAAGCAGTCAAGAACTGGCCTAGACCAGCATCAGCTACAGAGATTCGGAATTTCTTGAGATTGGTAGGCTACTACCGTCGGTTCATGGAGGGGTTTTCATCTATTGCAGCCCCAATGAACATGTTGACCCAGAAGGGTGCCCAGTTCAGGTGGTCGGATGAGGGTGAGGCGAGCTTTCAGAAGCTCAAGACAGCTATGACTACGATGCCAGTGTTGGTTTTGCCCATAGGTTTAGGGCTTTATACAGTTTATTGTGATGCTTCTCGCATTGGGCTTGGTGTAGTGTTGATGCAGGATGACAAGGTTATTGCCTATGCTTCGCGGCAGTTGAAGATTCATGAGAAGAACTATCCGGTTCATGATTTAGAGTTGGCAGCCATTGTTCACGCATTGAAGATTTGGAGGCATTATCTATATGGCATGGCATGTGAGGTGTTCACGGATCACAAGAGTCTTCAGTATTTGTTCAAGCAAAAGGAGTTGAATTTGAGGCAGAGGAGATGGTTGGAGTTGTTGAAGGATTATGATATCACTATCTTATATCACCCGGGAAAGGCCAATGTGGTGGCCGATGCTTTGAGTAGGAAGTCAGCCAGTATGGGCAGTCTTGCTTATATTCCAGTCGGTGAGAGGCCGTTTGCTTTGGATGTTCAGGCTTAGGCCAATCGGTTCGTGAGGTTGGATATTTCTGAGCCTAGTCGGGTATTAGCTTGCACGGTCGCTCGTTCTTCTTTATTGGAGCATATCCGTGATCGGCAGTATGATGATCCCCATTTGTGTGTCCTTAGATACACGGTGCAGCGCAGAGGTGCCAAGAAGGTCACCTTAGATGATGATGGAGTTTTGAGATTGCATGATCGAGTTTGTGTGCCTAATGTGGATGGACTCCGAGAGTTGATTTTAGGGGAGGCCCATAGCTCCCGATACTCTATTCATCCGGGTGCCGTGAAGATGTATCAGGATTTGCGGCAACATTGTTGGTGGTGTATAATAAAGAAGGATATTATTGCATATGTGGCTCGGTGTTTGAATTATCAGCAGGTTAAGTATGAGCATTAGAGACCTGGTGGTTTGTTTCAGAGGATTGAGCTTCCCAAGTGGAAGTGGGAGCGGATCACTATGGACTTCGTTGTATGAATCCCGCAGACTCGGAGGAAGTCCAACGTAGTATGGGTCATTGTTGATAGGCTAACTAAGTCAGCGCATTTCATTCCTGTGGCGGTCTCCTATTCATAGAGGTTACCTGAGATCTATATCCGAGAGATTGTTCGTCTTCATGGTGTTCCTGTGTCTATCATTTCGGACCGAGGGACGCAGTTTACCTCCTGTTTCTGGAGAGAAGTTCAGCGAGAGTTAGGTACACAGGTTGAGTTTAGCACATCATTTTATCCTCAGACGGACGGGCAGTCCGAGCGGACTATTCAGATTTTGGAGGATATGCTCCGATCTTGTGTTATTGACTTTGGAGGCTCGTGGGATCAGTTTTTGCCTTTAGCAGAGTTTGCCTACAACAACAACTACCAGTCGAGTATCCAGATGGCTCCTTATGAGGCCTTATATGATAGGCGGTGTCGATCTCTGGTTGGATGGTTTGAGCCGGGAGAGGCTTGGTTGTTGGGTACGGATCTGGTTCAAGAGGCCTTGGACAAGGTCAGGATTATTCAGGATGGGCTTCATACAGCTCAGTCCATGCAAAAGAGTTATGCAGACCGCAAGGTTCGAGATGTGGCTTTTATGGTCGGTGAGCGGGTATTGCTCCGAGTGTCGCCTATGAAGGGCGTGATGGGATTTGGGAAGAAGGGAAAGCTTATCCCTAGGTTCATTGGCCCATTTGAGGTTCTTGATCGAGTGGGAGAGGTGGCTTATAGACTTGCATTGCCGCCGAGCTTATCAGCCGTGCATCCAGTGTTTCATATGTCCATTCGCTGGAAGTATCACGACGATCAGCACTGTCCAGTTGGACAGCACTGTCCAGTTGTTATACTTCAGCACTGTCCAGTTGGACAAGGTCTTGTCTTATGAGGATGAGCCGATGACTCTTCTAGACCGGCAGGTTCGTCAGTTGAGGTCGAAGAGTTTTCCTGCTATTTGTGTTCAGTGGAGAGGTCAGCCTCCTGAGGCATCGACCTGGGAGTCCGAGTCCGATATGCGGATCCGTTATCCCTGACTCAGGTACTTCCTTCTTATGTCCGTTCAAGGACGAATAGTTGTTTTAGAGGTGGAGAATGTGATAACCCAAAAGGTCATCACTTATTTTTAAATTGAATTCTGTGTTCTGAGGCCTTGAAAACCTTGTTTAGAGTCACCTCGATTTGCGTGCACAGTCCGGGCGCGTAGCCGAAAAGCTTAAATATGAAAATATGTGAAAAATGATCAAATTTGGTTATAAAATGAGTTAATTTGACTTCAGTCAACGTGTTGGGTAAACGGACCTGGACCATGATTTGACGGTCCTGGGGGGTCCATAGGAAAATATGGGACTTGGGCGTATGCCCGGAATCGAATTTCGAGGTCCCAAGCCCGAGAAATGAATTTTTAAAGAAAATTGTTTTCTGAAATTGTTTAAGGAAATTTGAAATGAAATTTAATTAGAACGTCTTGGTATCGGGCCCGTATTTTGGTTCCGGCGCTCGGTACAGGTCTTATATATTATTTAAGATGTTTCTGTAAAATTTGGTAAAAAACGGAGGTCGTTTGACGTGATTCGGACCTAAATTGCTAAATTTGATCCTTGTCACACCTCCTTTTTGCGCGCCCGGCCCCGAAGGGTTAAATGCGCGAGGGAGTTTTTCCAATTTAAGTGAGAATATTCGAAATGGGATTATTTATTTAATTCAGAGTCGCCACTTGGGAAAGGTTTGGCTTTTGGTGTCCCAAGTAACCGGTTTATCTTGAATCCTAAATCGAGGAAATTTTCGACTTTTCCAAATGAAGTCTGCGAACCAGAAATTCTAAGTAAGGAATTCTGTTGACCCGAGGGAAGGTGTTAGGCACCCTCGAATCCCGTAGTTCTAGCACGGTCGCTTAAATTGTTATAATGGCTAAATATCGGATTTAAATACATGTTGTGACTTATGTGCTTTTATTAAGTTTAAAACCGCTTTTATTATTATCATTTATTTTTATAGAATTGCAACGTCATGAAAATGCATCTCGAACCACGTCACAATCGATGCACCCGTAGTTGTTAACACATTTCGACTCCGTTGAGATTGGGATTCGGGTCACATCAATGTGCACCCGAGTTTAAGAAGGTTAAATTAAGCCGTGCCTAAAGAGTCTAACGCGTTACTATTTTTTGAGAAGGCCATGAGATTCACTAAACGGCCTAGCCCGAATTCTAAATATTATGATTAGTTTGTTGAGGGCCCCGCAATTTGTATTTTTTATTTGGCGAGGCTCGTCTTATTATTTACGAGAGATATCCTAAAGCGGCTGCATTTTCTATTATGTTTGTCTCTAAAAAAAGAAAAAAAAAGGGGTACGTGCTAATTTAACTATATGCTTTTGCCTAATCCGGATTCTTATCAATTACTGATTAATTATACAAAGTGGAGGGATGTCATAACTTGTGAAACATACTTTAATTGGACAAAGAAATTACGTTCGAGATTGACCCAATGTTATACTTGCGTCCTAACGTTTCTTGAATTGAATTTAACTAGACTTATTGAAGCTGAATTTAAGGGAATTAACCACTATGTCTCATTACTTGCGGGGGTTCGAACGCGCTTCTATATGCGACCTAGCGGGTTATGATAAAGGAAAACTAAAAATAAACAAGGAACATTTGTGTAAGGTGGAAATATTCTATTCTATGCAAGTCATTCAGTTAAACGGAAATCCAGTCAAAAAATCTATACCAATTCTCCATGCCCTTTATGTATTGTATTATTACATCTTGTACTAGCAAACAACTATAAACTAAGATGCAAGAGGCTAAACTTGATTAAGTATTATCTAACTAATCTTTCATTACTGAATCACACTAATCAATTTATACAACTGAAGTCAGTATATCACAAGCATTACAAAACAGACATCTAAATCTTCTTCAAGAACTCCTTTCATTTCATGCTTTTGAACTGTTACAGTTAACACCAAAGTTGGATTTGAAATGTGTACCTGGAAACACTGAAAATGCAAAGGAGAAGAGGAAGAAGATGGGGAAATCAGCAACAGCAAGAAACAGGACTAGCAATAGCAGCAGGACAAAATAGCAGCAGGACAGAATAGCAGCAAACAAAACAACCCAGCAGAACAGGCTCGAGTGCAGGAATGCAACTATAGCCGATATAAGAAGTAGCCAAATGACAGCAACACACAGTGGAGTAGAATCAGAAATCCAGGCAGACCAAAACCAGCAGTAAACCAATGAAAACACTCGTCTAGTAAACACAATTGGAACTTCAGAGAATCAGAATTGATTTGAACAAGTAGAACAAATGAAACCCAAACAACAATGGGAAGAAACAGTTTCTTATTGTTGACTGTATACTTTCTATTTCTTAACCTCTCTCTATTTGTGTTTTCCTAAAATCAGTTCTATCTTTTTCAATCCCCTCTGTCTGTGTATATCTCTGTCTGTCCTTTATGTGTATCTCTCTATATATCCCTGTATGCTCTCCCCTTTTTTATCTTTAGGGTCCTCTAACCTCTATCAGATGTCCTCCCTCTTATAAGCCTTCACATTACCCCTTTTACAGCCTGATAGATTATCACCAATACCCCTCCCATGTGCCTTCCATTTTCAGTTCCACTTTAGCTAAGTAAATATTAAACCCCCATCATTCCCTTCGCAGGCTTAACTTTTAAAAGGTTTAATACTTTTAAACTAAAGCAAAGTATGGGCAGTAGAATATATCTGACAGCATATGCTGTCAAATTATTTAAAACTTAACAAAGACCTTTATGTAGGCCACAGGTTGTGCACAAAGCACATGAGGTGCACCAATGCACATGCTGTGCACGAGTGCACATGCCCTCCAATCCAGAATTTAAACCAAACATCTCTTTTACATTACTGATCCAAATCAACAGCTATAAGTAAACAAAACTGGTTCTTAATTGATTCAACAAATGCTTAGCAGAAGTAAGTCGATTTGTTATTGTTCGGATAGTTGAAACTAATTGACGACACATGTCGACTCGACTATATTAGCATTAACATACACAATCGTAGCCAAAAATCAGACATTTAAACAGTATCGATGCATGATTCGAATTATACTGACTAAGCAGAAATGTACTCGAGGAGTCAACTAGTCAGTCCAAAATTTGGAGCTCAATTATTCGCACAGCATATACACACGCATTATCAGAATAAAGGAGGGATTTAAATAAACACAGTGGTTCAGGCAAAGTGGACAAACCGAAGTTGGTAAAAATTCAAAGACAAACATGAACCGACTTTTAAAAAAAATCACACGGACTAAAACAAGTAAAGGAAAGAAAGCAAACTCACCTTAAAACTCGAAAAAATCAAAAGTTTGAACTTGGATTCGAACAGACCTTTTTTTTTGTTTTTTTTTTTGCGGCTCAAAAGTTGGTAGAGAGAATTGGGTAGGGGAATAAAACCTTCGCCATTTTCAAATGTGTCAGGACCACTGGAGTATGATTTAGACGTAGTATCTCTTGACTGCATCTGCATTTACTGCTGTGTCGGGGTCATTTCCTTCGATATCACCTAGATACAATGCTCCTCTTGGCAATATCTTCCTTATGATGTATGGGCCTTTCCAATTCGGAGCAAACTTCCCTTTTGCTTCCTCATGATGCGGCAGAATACGCCTTAGTACCAATTGTCCTACTTCGAAATTCTGGGGTCGGACTTTCTTGTTGTAAGCACGGGCCATCCTTCGTTGGTATAACTGTCCGTGACAAACTGCGGCCATCCGTTTTTCATCAATCAACGTCAATTGCTCTAACCGAGTCTTGACCCACTCGCTGTCCTCGATTTCTGCTTCGACGATGATTCGAAGCGAAGGAATTTCTACCTCTGCCGGTATTACAGCCTCGGTCCCATAAACCAAAAGATAAGGAGTCGCTCCTACTGATGTGCGTACCGTAGTGCGGTACCCCAATAATGCAAATGGTAACTGCTCATGCCACTGTCGGGAACTTTGGATGGTCTTCCTCAAAATCTTCTTGATGTTTTTGTTTGCCGCTTCCACAACACCATTGGCCTTTGGCCGATAAGGCGTGGAATTCCTATACGTTATTTTGAATTGCTCGCATACATCTCCCATCAAGTGACTGTTCAAGTTTGCTGCGTTATCTGTAATGATAGTCGCAGGAATACCGAAACGACAGATAAGATTTGAGTGTACAAAATCCACCACAGCTTTCTTAGTGACTGACTTGAGAGTGACAGCCTCTACCCATTTTGTGAAGTAGTCTATGGCAACTAGTATAAACCTGTGTCCGTTCGAGGCCTTTGGCTCAATTGGTCCAATGACGTCCATGCCCCAGGCGACAAATGGCTAAGGTGCGGACATGGGATGTAGTTCCGTGGGAGGTGTATGAATCAAATCACCGTGCACCTGACACTGATGACACTTCCGAACGAAGCTAAAGCAATCCTTTTCCATGGTCATCCAGTAATAACCTGCTCTAAGGATTTTCTTCGCTAAGACATACCCGTTCATGTGAGGTCCGCACACACCTGCGTGTACTTCGTGCATGATCTTTCTCGCTTCCTCGATATCAACACATCTTAGGAGATTGAGGTCCGGGGTCCTCTTATACAACAATTCGCCGCTCAGAAAGAAACCACTTGCATGTCGCCTAATGGTCCTTTTTTGATCTCCAGTAGCGTGCTCGGGGTATTCTTGTGTCTTTAGGAACCTCTTGATGTCATGGTACCAAGGCTGCATATTTGATCCTGCCTCGATTACACTGCAGTAACCGTGTCTTTCCTTGATTTGGATTTCCAAAGGATCGACATGGGCGTTGCCCGGTTAGGGTAGCATTGAAGCCAAAGTAGCAAGTGCATCTGCCAGTTCATTGTGACACCTCGGAATGTACCTGAATTCTATTGATGTAAAGCGCTTGCTGAGGTCCTCCACATGTTGTCGGTACGGGATAAGTTTGACATCCTGAGTTTCCCATTCACCTTGATCTTGCCAGATGATCAGGTCAGAATCTCCCATAATCAGTAAGTCTTCGACATCCTGATCGATTGCCATATGCATGCCCATAATGCAGGCTTCATACTCAGCTGTATTATTTGTGCAAAAGAAACGCAGTCTAGCTGTGGCGGGATAATGCTGACCGGAAGGCGAGATCAAAATTGCCCCAATTCCTACACCCTTGGCGTTCACGGCTCCGTCAAAGAACATCTTCCAAACATGAGCTTCCTCCGAGATCACTTCTACGGTGTTTACCTCTTCATCTGGAAAGTAGGTATCAAATGGCTGGTATTCCTCATCGACCGGATTTTCGGCCAGATGATCTGCTAATGCCTGGGCTTTCATTGCCATGCGAGTGACATAAACTATGTCGAATTCCGTAAGCAAGATTTGCCATTTAGCCAGTCTCCCAGTAGGCATTGGTTTCTGAAATATGTACTTCAAAGGATCCAACCTGCTTATGAGGAACGTAGTGTGGGCTTGGAGATAATGTCTCAGCTTTTGAGCAACCCATGTGAGAGCGCAACATGTCCTTTCCAGCAGAGTGTATTTGGCCTCGTAGCCGGTGAATTTCTTGCTCAAGTAGTAAATTGCTTGCTCCTTCTTTCCGGTTACGTCGTGTTGCCCGAGGACGCAACCGAAAGAGTTCTCCAAGACTGTCAGATACAAGAAAAGTGGCCTCCCTGGTTCTGGAGGGACCAAGACTGGGGGATTCGAAAGGTATTCTTTGACTTTATCAAAGGCTTCTTGACACTCAGTTGTCCATTTGATCGCCGCATCTTTCCTTAACAGCTTGAATATGGGCTCGCACGTGCTTGTCAGCTGGGCAATGAACCGACTGATGTAATTCAACCTGCCTAACAGACTCATCACGTCTTTCTTTGTTCTTGGGGGAGGTAGATCTCTGATGGATTTTATCTTAGTTGGATCTAGCTCGATTCCTCTCCTGCTTACGATGAAGCCCAAAAGTTTGCCCGACGGAACTCCGAAAGCGCATTTGGCTGGGTTTAGCTTCAAGTCATACTTTCTTAGCCTCTCGAAGAATTTCCTCAAGTCTTGGATGTGATTATCCTGCGTCCTGGACTTGACTATCACATCGTCCACGTACACCTCTATTTCCTGATGCATCATGTCATAGAAAATGGCAGTCATGGCCCTCATGTAAGTAGCCCCCGCATTCTTCAGACCAAATGGCATGACCCGGTAGCAGTAGGTGCCCCAAGGCGTGGTGAAGGCAGTTTTCTCGGCGTCTTCTTCATCCATCAATACCTGGTGATACCCAGCATAACAATCTACAAAAGACTGTATCTCGTGTTTGGCACAATTGTCAACGAGGATGTGGATGTTGGGCAGCGGGAAGTTATCTTTAGGACTCGCTCTGTTCAGATCTCGGTAATCTACACATACCCGAGTTTTCCCGTCCTTTTTTGGTACTGGAACCACGTTCGCCAACCATGTTGTATACTGGACTACCCGGATCACTCCTGTTTTCAGTTGCTTGGTGATCTCCTCCTTAATCTTGTCACTGACCTCAGTTTTGAACTTTCGTTGCTTTTGTTGAACTGGAGGACAATCAGGATGAATCGACAATTTATGAACCACCAGATCAACACCTAGTCCCGGCATGTCATCATATGACCAAGCAAACACATCTTTGAATTCAAAAAGAAGTTGAATTATCGCCTCTCACGTTTTCTTGTCCGTGTGAATGCTTATCTTGGTCTCCCGGATTTCTTCCGGGGTTCCTAAATTTACCGGTTCAGTGTCATTCAGATTTGGCTTAGGTTTATTCTCGAAATATTCCAACTCTCGGTTTATCTCCCTAAAAGCTTCTTCCGCATCATATTCTGGTTCTGGGTTCATTAATTCGCAGTTAAATAACTCATTGTGATCTGGGCGTGAAGTCCGCAAGCATGTCATATTTAAAGCCGCATTATTAGGACTGAAAAGAAAGATAAAAGGAAAAAAATAATAAAAATCAGAACAAAAGAAAGAACGGGAAAGCAATGATGATTTTTTTTTTATATTTTTCTTTGGAAAGTTGGAAGACAACAATGTTTACAACTCGGAATTCAAAGCAATAATTGAAAAGAAGAAAACGTTCAAGTTATGTCCTGGAGATATCTTGTGACACAGGAAAGGTGGCAGGACAGGTCTACCCGGACTTCCGTCTAGTCGGGAATGGCGTGGCCTCCCAGTTTTGGAGTTTGGCGTTTGGCCCCATGTACATCATCTCAGCAACGCTTGTGCCTTCACCTGGTTGAACCATGTGGACCTCGTAGAGCATCTCTCTCATTGCCCCACATAGCTCCTCGATTTCCTCAGCTGTGAAGACCTCATTATCTTCTTCTTCAATGTACCTTGGCCTGATGAAAGTTGCATATAAATCCGGCAGTGGTTGAGGTAACTTCCAACCTTCATTTTTCCTTTTCTTTGCCCACTCTTCGTCTGCTGGAGTAGGTTTGAAACCTAGTCCAAAAGGTTTCTTGATGATTGGCAAAGTAATGAGTTCTGTTATTCCCTGAAGGGTTCGCCCAAGCCCCTTCCCTGGCCTAAATCCATGCCGGATCATCTCTTTGGCCACCATAAACGAGGCGTTAGACAGGAAAGGCTGGGGGCAGGGTATTCCCTCTTCGTGCTGCTCTGCCAGTACAACCTCGAAAGCTTGATAGACCGTATGCTCGTTTCCTTCTCTTGGTTCAAGGTACGGGATGGATGGGTCCCGATAAATGGCATGCTTATCTTCCCCATGGACCACGATCTCTCGGTCTTCGTACTCGAACTTCACCATTTGGTGAAGAGTGGAAGGAACGGCCCCTGCCGCATGGATCCAAGGTCTGCCAAGGAGAAAATTGTAGGATGTGTCCATGTCGATTACCTGGAAGGTTACTCAAAATTCGACTGGTCCTATGACCAACAACAGGTCTATTTCTCCCATGGTATCTCTCTTGATGCCGTCAAAATCTCTTACGCAGACATTGTTGGGTCGGATTCTTCCTGTCCCGATTTCCATTCTTTGTAGCGTGGAGAGCGGGCAAATGTCAACACCTGAGCCTCCATCCAACATTACCCGCTTGACATAATAGTCTTCGCATTTAACTGTTAGATGCAAAGCCTTGTTGTGTGCTGCTCCTTCCGGGGGTAAATCATTCTTGCTGAAAGAGACTTGGTTGACGGCGAAAAATCTTTCTATCATCCGCTCTAGTTGCTCCACCGAGGTTTTAACTGGTACATATGCTTCATTCAGGGTTTTCAACAGGATCTTTTGATGCTCGGTTGACCTCATTAATAATGACAGCATGGATACTTGCTCAGGGTGCTTGCGCAGCTGATCTATCACTTCGTAATCCGGCATCTTCATTTGTTGGAAGAACACTTCCGCTTCTTCAACACTCACAGGCTTCTTTGGAGGGAAGCGCCTTTGTGTGGCGTTGTTCAGTTCTTGGGTATTTGAGTACCCTCCAATGAAAGTATTTCCTGGAAGTTCTCCCATGACCTCTTTACCTTTGTACATTACCAAAGTCTTTTGATAATTCCACGGTACTGTGGACGGGTTGGTCATTGGCTTTTGTGGCACGCGTCCGATAACCACTGGCTCATTTAGCCGAGGTGGTTGAATCGTCCCCCGGACCACATAGGCCCCTTTTGGCATGTACATAGGTTTTGTCTTTTTGATCCTGGAGTTCTGCGTCTTCTCAGCTTGACCTCGTGGTATGTAAAGAACTCCACCTTTTGCTGGTACCACTTTCTTCTCCACCTTCTTCTCAAGCACTTTCTTTATAGCTTTGGCCTCTTCCCCCTTTTCTGGTTTATGGTCTATTTCAGGCCTCTTCCCCGTGTCGACAATGGCAATTATGGCTTTCAGAGCAGGGTCGAACTCTTTGTCTTCACAAATCATTCCGATCAGCGGCCCATTATTGTGAGCGGGTAATGGATTGTTAGTTACATTCGGGATCTCCTCGTCCCTTAGCACTATTTTCCCCTGCTCTATCAAATTTTCGACCACTCTTTTCAATGACCAGCAGTCATTTGTATCATGTCCCTCGGCCCCTGAATGATAGGCGCATCTGACTCCAGCTTTGTAAGAAGGCGATGTTGGGTTTTGCCTCGTTTGGGGAATTGGTTGCAAGAAACCCAACTGGACTAGCTTAGGGAACAAAGTAGAGTATTGTTCACCGATGGGCGTGAAAGTCCGCCGTCGAGGTGGCTCCTGGGGGCGGTAGTTATTCTGCGGGGGCTGTGGGTTATAGTGGTTGCGGTAAGGAGGCTGATTTCTGGGAGGTGGAGCTGGGCCTCGGTTGGCTTGTTGTGGTGGATGGTTATAAGGTTGGGCATTCATGACCATATAAGGTTGATGAGCATATGCCAAATTTGAGTGGGGGTAGTAGTGTTGTGGGGCTCTTTCCGGAAAATGGGGCCTGGGATGACGATACTCCCTTGCTTCAGAGGCTGCCATAGTCGTTTCTTCTTTCTTCTTCCCCCTTGTCGTTCCTCCAGACCCGCTTTGGACGGCCTGAGAGGTTGCCCTTATGGCTGCTTGACTCAGAATCCTTCCCGTTTTCAACCCATTTTCCACCATCTCTCCAATCTTGATCGCTTCCGCGAATGGCTTACCCATGGCCGACATCATGTTTTTGAAATAGTCAGACTCTTGAGCCTGGAGAAAGGTAGTGACCATTTCCACTTCATCCATGGGAGGCTTCACTCTCGACGCCTGTTCACGCCACTTAATAGCATACTCTCTAAAGCTTTCCGAAGGCTTCTTCTTCAAATTCGACAGAGAGTTTCGGTCTGGCGCAATGTCGATGTTATACTGGAATTGTTTTACAAAATCTCTGGCGAGATCATCCCATATATGCCATCGGGACATTTCCTGATCCATATACCATTCCGAAGCTATCCCTACTAGACTTTCCCCAAAATATGCCATTAGCAGTTCTTCTTTTCCGCCGGCTCCCCGCAATTGGTTGCAGTATTTCTTAAGATGCGCAATGGGGTCACCGTGCCCATCGTATTTCTCGAACTTGGGGGTCTTGAAACCCGTTGGCAGGTGCACGTGAGGGAACATGCACAGGTCGGCGTAAGAGACGCTCTTTTGTCCGCTCAATCCTTGCATATTCTTCAAACTTTGTTCAAGGCTTCTCATTCTCTTGGCAATCTCATTTTGTTCTGCAATTCTGGGGTTCTGATCCTGCCCAGGTGCAAGCTCGCACTGAGGCGGTAGAGGATTGGTACTGGTAGCGAACCTAGTTGGTTCCATTGAGAACGATGGTGCTTGGAATGTAAAAGAGGATGAGTCAAAGCTTGGCTTGTACGTGGTGGGCTGTGCCGTAACCGGCCAAGGCGATGCAGCAAAGATGTTCATGCTTGCATCAGTGGCCGACATTCGGGGATGAGGCTCAGAAGGTGATCCAGCAGAGAAGGCGGAGGTGGCTGGGTACCCAAATGGGGTAGCAGGATAATTTATGGGGACATTAGACGTTCCACTTGACCTGGAGAATAATTCAGGGAATCCGGGGACGACACTTGGCGGCTCTTTCCCATTATTCCAATCGTCCAGCATTTCCAGCATGCGGAGCCGTAGGATTCTATTTTCCTCCGCAGTTGCGGATTCAGGTGTGAGGACGGCTGAGATTGAGCTCTCCTCAGAAACAGGGATCGTTTGCAATGGAATTTTTGAAGACATTTCCACACTTCCTTTTGACCTGGTGAAATAAGTGTGAGTACTGCTTCTGGCCCTAACAACAGGTAGTTGAACACTTCTCCTTGACCTCGTGAAATATGAGTGCGAGGCCAGACTTTCACCAAACCAACCGTCTTTTCAAAAACCCTGGAAATACTCAACGACAAACGCACAGTTAATTTGTAGCAAATAACAGATAGTTAATCTCACGTTGGGCATGATGCACCTATACAGTTAAGTGGATTACTATATGTTTGCTACGAGAGCATGCGTCATTCCGGCGTTTTTTATTAGTTTTTTTTTTCTTTCTTTTCTTTTCTTTTTTTTCTTTTGTTTTTCTTTTATGTGTTTTTATTTTGCAATAAAAGAAATGCGACCGGTTCCGATGAGGATTGCCTACGTATCACGATGCCTACGTGAATCAGATCATTACGTAGTTCGAAAAACACAGATGATCGTAAAAGAAACAAACTCTTTATTGTTGAAATGTTCTATTACAAACTACATTTTGCAAAAGAAAAAGCGAACTTTGAAAATAAACCTAGATTCAAAATAGACTAAAAATCACCCTGATGGGAAAAACGAGCAGAAGATGCTAAGGTACAGATTTGACTTATGAGTGCATTATGGTTTTGAAAATTGGTGTCCGCGGGGCATCGTTCGGCCTCGCCGCAGTCCTAGGCGTGAGATCCCTCTCAAGTTGCTCCAGCTCGTGCATAGTCTGCTTGACATAACCCATTACTGCCGAGAGGACGGTAACGCTGGACATGTTCTCGCATCGTAGACATCGTCTGGTGATGGCATGGGCAATGGCCTTGATCCTATCTCTGGTTTGCTTCTTCTCTACGAGCAGGCGTTTTATCTGATCGCTGCATATCTTGAAGACTTGAGCATCTTGTACATGATGAAGCTTCAGTCGCCGTACTTCCAACTTCATCTGGGCTATTGAGTCGTACCAGTATCTGCTCTTCAATTTGGAAATCCTTGGCCTGATTAACTGCTTTGATCTCAAGTGCAGCCATCTCTCTCTTTATTTTAGCAACAGTTTTCTCGTGGTCGCCTTCCAATTGATTCAGGTATCGACGATGCTTATCTGCTCTTGTATCCCACTGTGCTTTGAGCTCTGCTATGACGTTTTCAGATTTTTCCAAATCATCTTGCCATTCTCTGATCTCACTTTTTAGCCTTTTTATCAGGTGCTCGTCTGATCGACGCCTTGGCTGTTTATCTGCATCCAACCTTATCTGTTTGATCTGGGCTCTGAGCATTTCATTTTCTTGAATTAACCTGTTCCGCTCTCCCAGATCGGTAGCAATTTGCACGTTGTGCTCGTATTTCATGCCTTCTACTTGTTGCTTTAACCTGCTGATTTCGGCACAATAGCCTCTTTCCTTTGCTAACCAATCCCAATGCCTTTGCGATGACTCGGTGAAATTCCGGATGTGGGGTCTCTTAGCTGGCCTTTCATGCTCGAGTTCCCTTCTATACCATGCAAGGTAACCTGGCGCCATTTCCCCTTTGGCTCGATTCCGCACGCAAGTATCTGATTTCAAATATTGACACTCACTCCAGATTTGGCGAATCTTTGCTTCTGGGAACTGTCCGTTAGGACTCATTTCAACTGCTTGAGTGCTAAGATCTTCCTCATGAGGTACTGTCTGGCATCTTCCGAACTGTCTCAAAATTCGGCTGGGTGCGTAAGGTTGAATGCTCTTAAGCCCCATCAGCAAGAAATGAGTTTTAGCTGCAGACATATATAGGATCTCATCAACAGGCAACCATCCCAGCGTCCATTGTATTTGGCTGGCAGTAAGAGCTTGAAAGAACGAGGTCCATGCCAGGACTCCTTTGGGCAAAACGATCTTTTTGGTTCTCGTGTAAGATTCTTCTATGCGGGTCTTTTCCGGGGAACCATGGCTCAAAATCTCGGAATGATGGCAGAGGTGCTCGGTCATCCATATCTGTAGGAGCAAGTTACAACCTTCGAAGAAACTTTCCCCAGCTTTACAAGCTGTAAGAGCCCGAAAGATGTCAGATACCACCATTGGCGCGAGAGTACTGTCACTTTGCGTGAGTAAAGTGCTGACGACCCCAGATATCTTCAAATCAATGTTTCCATCTTTCCTTGGAAATACCAGAAGGCCCAGGAACATTATCATGAACGCTACCCGTCTGTGCTCGTCCCACTTCTGACGAACTCCTTTGCTGCATAGTTTGTTGATCGGATTATTGAATCCCCCCTCATGACCGTATCTATCATATATGAAGCATGGAGTACAAAATCCGGCTGCCAGATCCGGGTTGTGGACTGTCCTAGGTATTTTCAATGAATCTAGGAACCGATGTACCGTGACGACTCTTGGGGCGACCAAGTATTTTTCCCTCAAGGGAAGATCAGTATTCCCGATGTATCCGGCCATTTCTTCCAAAGTCGGGGTGAGTTCAAAATCAGAGAAATGGAAAACATTGTGCGCCGGGTCCCAATAGGTAATCAAATCTCTTATGATATCTCCTCGAGGATGGATTTCCAATAAACCCACAAGACCTTTCAGATATTTCTTAACCTCATTTTGTCCTTCAACACCTAGATCATTCCACCATAGCCGTAAACTGACAGGGATTTTGGTCATTATTGAACAATGTTCATTTTGCATCGTGCTCATCCTGCACATTTATTAAGGTGATTTTAACAAAAATGACTGACTCAAAATATTTTTACAGAGGGGATCAAGTTTTGAACACGGCCTTTAAACAACTTCGGGGCGAAGATTTTAAGGCTGTGTGGGTCTACTGGGTAAAAATGCTAAATAAGACCCGAAGGTGGCTATTCATACAAAGTCAGCCTTCCGGCGTCCCTTTCGGGAACATTCGGCTATTCATGACAAAACAACGTCACCCGATTTATTACGACTCTTTTAAAATTTGACACCTTTTTTTTATTTATTTATTGATTTTTGGCTATTTAGCAAAAATGGGGTTGAACCCGACGAGGGTTGCCTACGTATCTCACATCTGGTGAAAATCAAACCGGCGTAGTTCGGGCATATCGCAAATTGAATAAACCTAGAAATCAAGAATACGTATTTTTATTATTATTTTTTTTGAAAAGAGATAAAGACTAAAGAAAATATTTATTATATTTTTTTTTAGGAAAAATTTGGACTATTAGTCTGAAATTCATGAAAGGGTTACTATGAAAGAAACAACATTTTTTTGAATTATGAACTTTCCGTTTTTTTTTTATTTTTTAAAAAAAAAAAATAAATACCTTTTTTTTTTATTTTGAAAGTGATAAAAAAAGGAAATTTTTTATATATTTTTTTTAATAACCCTCAATAAAAGACAGATTTTGTTTTCATTTTTTTTAGAAAAATTCCGGCAAGGTTTTGACACTACTTGGATATTGGTTTTATTTTTCCAACATAAGTAATTATCTCCCCTACGCTGCTATTTTTCTTTTTAGGAACCGGTCGACATGCGGAACTGAAACAAATAAATGCACACATAGATGGGAATGTATCATGATGGTCCTTTCATTTTAGGTTGCCTGTCCTAGACGGACCCAACCCCTGTGTTGAGTCCCCTAAGTCAAATGCAACATGATGCAAATCAGCGTTCCTACTAGGGATCCGGCATGAAGTCAAGTTATTCTAGGTTCGTATCCTGGGTATTTGTTCTAGACCGTGTACCCGAGCGGACAACTCGAGTCGAGGAGGGGGCTACGTACCGGGGACCCGCGAGATCGTCCGGCTTTGTAACTTGTCCGACCTCTTTCTTATTTCAGGTATTGACACTAACAGAATAGGGAGTCTCGACCAGCGAGCTTCTCCCCGGAGGTAAGAAGAGAAGGGTTTCGGCACAGTTTATATACAGTTCAGATAATATCAAAGCGGTAAAAGACAACATTTAGCACGTTATGCAAAAAAAAACATGTAATAAATATCAGATAATAAAGCCAAATATAACAATTATTCTAAGCTCGAATTCTTGAACCCTGAACCAGTGGTTCTGGGTTTTCAGTCCCCAGCAGAGTCGCCAGAGCTGTCACACCTCCTTTTTGCGCGCCCGGCCCCGAAGGGTTAAATGCGCGAGGGAGTTTTTCCAATTTAAGTGACAATATTCGAAATGGGATTATTTATTTAATTCAGAGTCGCCACTTGGGAAAGGTTTGGCTTTTGGTGTCCCAAGTCACCGGTTTATCTTGAATCCCAAATCGAGGAAATTTTCGACTTTTCCAAATGAAGTCTGCAAACCAGAAATTCTAAGTAAGGAATTCTGTTGACCCGAGGAAAGGTGTTAGGCACCCTCGAATCCCGTAGTTCTAGCACGGTCGCTTAAATTGTTATAATGGCTAAATATCGGATTTAAATACATGTTGTGACTTATGTGCTTTTATTAAGTTTAAAACCGCTTTTATTATTATCATTTTTTTTTAGAATTGCAACGTCATGAAAATGCATCTCGAACCACGTCACAATCGATGCACCCGTAGTTGTTAACACATTTCGACTCCGTTGAGATTGGGATTCGGGTCACATCAATGTGCACCCGAGTTTAAGAAGGTTAAATTAAGCCGTGCCTAAAGAGTCTAACGCGTTACTATTTTTTGAGAAGGCCATGAGATTCACTAAACGGCCTAGCCCGAATTCTAAATATTATGATTAGTTTGTTGAGGGCCCCGCAATTTGTATTTTTTATTTGGCGAGGCTCGTCTTATTATTTACGAGAGATATCCTAAAGCGGCTGCATTTTCTATTATGTTTGTCTCTAAAAAAAGAAAAAAAAAAGGGGGACGTGCTAATATAAACTATATATGCTTTTGCCTAATCCGGATTCTTATCAATTACTGATTAATTATTTACAAAGTGGAGGGATGTCATAACTTGTGAAACATACTTTAATTGGACAAAGAAATTACGTTCGAGATTGACCCAATGTTATACTTGCGTCCTAACGTTTCTTGAATTGAATTTAACTAGACTTATTGAAGCTGAATTTAAGGGAATTAACCACTATGTCTCATTACTTGCGGGGGTTCGAACGTGCTTCTATATGCGGCCTAGCGGGTTATGATAAAGGAAAACTAAAAATAAACAAGGAACATTTGTGTAAGGTGGAAATATTCTATTCTATGCAAGTCATTCAGTTAAACGGAAATCCAGTCAAAAAATCTATACCAATTCTCCATGCCCTTTATGTATTGTATTATTACATCTTGTACTAGCAAACAACTATAAACTAAGATGCAAGAGGCTAAACTTGATTAAGTATTATCTAACTAATCTTTCATTACTGAATCACACTAATCAATTTATACAACTGAAGTCAGTATATCACAAGCATTACAAAACAGACATCTAAATCTTCTTCAAGAACTCCTTTCATTTCATGCTTTTGAACTGTTACAGTTAACACCAAAGTTGGATTTGAAATGTGTACCTGGAAACACTGAAAATGCAAAGGAGAAGAGGAAGAAGATGGGGAAATCAGCAACAGCAAGAAACAGGACTAGCAATAGCAGCAGGACAAAATAGCAGCAGGACAGAATAGCAGCAAACAAAACAACCCAGCAGAACAGGCTCGAGTGCAGGAATGCAACTATAGCCGATATAAGAAGTAGCCAAATGACAGCAACACACAGTGGAGTAGAATCAGAAATCCAGGCAGACCAAAACCAGCAGTAAACCAATGAAAACACTCGTCTAGTAAACATAATTGGAACTTCAGAGAATCAGAATTGATTTGAACAAGTAGAACAAATGAAACCCAAACAACAATGGGAAGAAACAGTTTCTTATTGTTGACTGTATACTTTCTATTTCTTAACCTCTCTCTATTTGTGTTTTCCTAAAATCAGTTCTATCTTTTTCAATCCCCTCTGTCTGTGTATATCTCTGTCTGTCCTTTATGTGTATCTCTCTATATATCCCTGTATGCTCTCCCCTTTTTTATCTTTAGGGTCCTCTAACCTCTATCAGATGTCCTTCCTCTTATAAGCCTTCACATTACCCCTTTTACAGCCTGATAGATTATCACCAATACCCCTCCCATGTGCCTTCCATTTTCAGTTCCACTTTAGTTAAGTAAATATTAAACCCCCATCATTCCCTTCGCAGGCTTAACTTTTAAAAGGTTTAATACTTTTAAACTAAAGCAAAGTATGGGCAGTAGAATATATCTGACAGCATATGCTGTCAAATTATTTAAAACTTAACAAAGACCTTTATGTAGGCCACAGGTTGTGCACAAAGCACATGAGGTGCACCAATGCACATGCTGTGCACGAGTGCACATGCCCTCCAATTCAGAATTTAAACCAAACATCCCTTTTACATTACTGATCCAAATCAACAGCTATAAGTAAACAAAACTGGTTCTTAATTGATTCAACAAATGCTTAGCAGAAGTAAGTCGATTTGTTATTGTTCGGACAGTTGAAACTAATTGACGACACATGTCGACTCGACTATATTAGCATTAACATACACAATCGTAGCCAAAAATCAGACATTTAAACAGTATCGATGCATGATTCGAATTATACTGACTAAGCAGAAATGTACTCGAGGAGTCAACTAGTCAGTCCAAAATTTGGAGCTCAATTATTCGCACAGCATATACACACGTATTATCAGAATAAAGGAGGGATTCAAACAAACACAGTGGTTCAGGCAAAGTGGACAAACCGAAGTTGGTAAAAATTCAAAGACAAACATGAACCGACTTTTAAAACAAATCACACGGACTAAAACAAGTAAAGGAAAGAAAGCAAACTCACCTTAAAACTCAAAAAAATCAAAAGTTTGAACTTGGATTCGAACAGACCTTTCTTAAGGCTGAACGGACTTTAAACGAAGTGTTTCTCAGATGAGAAACACTTTGATTAAAGTCCATTAGACCTTAACCTCTTCGGTTGAACCAGTGACGAAGAACTATAAAGTTCCAAAACTCAGATCTGGGATTCATGCTTCCCTGATCAGATTCGGACCAAACCAAGTATGGTTTGGTCACGAGGGGGGTCTGGGGAGTATCTGGTGTGAAGCTGGGGTTAAACGGTGTAGATCGAGTTTTGACTCTAATCTTCAAATGAAGATTCGAGAAGGTGGGATAGGATTCGAGGTGTGTGGTTGATAGATTTGGGTTCAGGACGGTAAGGGGGTTCTATGGTGTTCAGGTGGAGGTCACCGGCGTTCATGCCACCGGGTTTCTGGTGAAGGTGTGCAGGAGCGGCTAGGGTTTAAGGGGAAGGGTTTGTGGAGACGAAGGCTGGGGTATTGGATAGGGGGGGCAGGGTATATTAAGGGCTTATATATGGAATGGGTGGGTTGATCTCAACCGTTAGATCAATCTAGATCTATGGTCTGGATCTGAGGGCTTAAGTGGAACGGTGTCGTTTCGAGGGTAAAGGGTTTGGGTTGGTCCGGGTGGAAACGGGTCGGGGCCATTAGTGGGTTATGGGGAGGTGATCTTGGCCGTTGATCAATCTGAGATCAACGGCCCAGATCAACCTGTATCAATACGACGTCGTTTGGACTCTCTGGGCATCAGCTGGACTGGACCGGGCAGGCCTGGTTTGGGTATTGTTTGTTTGGGCCAATTTTAATAAATTGGCCCAATCCGGAAGAAGAAGGGACCTTTTCTTATTTTTTTTATTTATTTTTAAAATAAAACTAAGCAAAAATCAAATTAAAATTAAATACACACTCAATACAATTATTTGCACACACACTAAAAATATTTCAAAACAGGTAAAGTCAAACAAAACAAAATCACGGACAAAGATGCATGTTTATGCTTTTCTGTTTAACAACCATGTTACGGTTCAGATTATGCATGACACACACATTTTTTTTTTGTATTTTGTTTTAATAAAGTAAAAAAAATGGGCCAAAGTCATAAATAATTAACAAAGAGCCATGTAAAAATCCAAAATTTGCACAACAGGGCCAATTATTATCATTTTTATTTCTTTTGGAGCGATTGTCGTGCGAAACAAAAATCATGTGCTCACAATCCTTGATGAAGTTTGAGAAAAGTTCTTGATTTTGAGGTTTGATTCATTGTTATTGAGGTTATTTTGGCGATTTGATCACACTGATAGGTTCGTATGATGTTGTTGAGTTAGTACGTGTGTTTGGTTAGGAGCCCCGAGGGCTCGGGTGTGTTTCGGGAAGTTTCGAACTTAGAAAAAGTTGCAGAAATAGCTGTCTTCTGGTGACCAGTGATTTCTTCTATGCGATCGCATAAGGAAGACCGCGATCGCATAGAGTAAACTTCAAGGGTTCACAATTTTTTTATGCGATCGCATTATTACCTCCGCGATCGCGATGTGTAAAGCCCCAGCTTTCATTGTTTTTCTATGCGATCGCATGTTATTGTACGCGATCGCAATGCTCAGCAATTCTACTCTACGCGATCGCAACCCGTTGTCCGCGATCGCAGTGCCTAGCAAACTTTACCCTATGCGATCGCAACCCATTGTCCGCGATCGCGTAGAACAATTCCGCCTAGTTATTTTAAAAGACCCAAGACAGAACACTTACGGGATTTATCAAAATTTCACAAAACCTCTTCTTCTCCAAAGCTATTAGGCAATCTTTTAAGCAATTCTTCACCATAATCTCTTGGGTAAGTAATCACTAACTCATTTTCTTCATTTTCCATCAACACCCACTAGAATTCTAGGCCTAAAACATGTAATTTAAGGTAGAAAACTGGGTAATTGGGTAGAGTTAGGGTTTTTTGATTAATTGTGATTTAGACCTCATTTTGGGATCGAATTCTGGAAATAATTATATATTTGGGCTCGTGGGTGAATGAGTGATTTGATTTTGGTCCAAACCTCATGTTTTGACCAAGCGGGACTAGGGTCGATTTTTGGATTTTTAGGAAGAATGATTGGAAAGCTATACTTAAGTATTGGAATTGGATTGTTTAGCATTTATTGATGTTATTGAGTCGAATATGTCTAGATACAATTGATTTGGAGCTGAATTCGAAAGGAAAGGCGGTGTTTGAGGCTTGTGTTGGCCGTGGAAGTTCGAGGTAAGTGTTCGGTCTAACCTTAGCTTGAGGGATTAGGAGTTGTGTCCTATTTGCTAATTGCTTCTTGTCGAGTACGACGTATATGCATGGTGACGAGTATCTATACGTTGGTGTTGAGCATGACCGTGAGTCTTAAATTGATAGTTGTTGTGTTCTTAAATGATACTACGGATGCCTTAATCGCTGATTCTCGATATTAAGCAAGGATTTAGTTTATTTATCGTGGACTTTATTTATGATTGAGTATTGGTATGAATTGAGCTGAGTAGAAGTTGAGTTAAGATTGGTTATAGCTGATCCTCCCTTGCTGGGATGTTTATTTTGATATTATTGTTCCCTTACCAGGAAGTTATTATATTGCTTTGTTCCCTTGCCGGGATTCCTTGTGATTTGGTGTTGGCTGATAAATGGGAGCGGGTGGTACGCCTACCACAAGATTTAATGAAATAGGAGCGGGTGGTACGCCTACCACAAGATTTAATGAAATGGGAGCGGGTGGTACGCCTACCACAAGACATGATGAAATGGGAGCGGGTGGTATGCTACCACATGATTTAAATGAAATGGGAGCGGGTGGTATGCCTACCACGAGATATAGTGAACTGGGAGCGGGTGGTAAGCCTACCACAAGATATGAGAAATGGGACCGGGTTGCAGGTCTGCAACAAGATGTGAACTGAAAGCGAAATCTGCCTTTATTTTCCTTATCCGTGTTAGAAGTTAAATTTTGGTTTCCTTATAATTCTCTTGAGATTGTGTTTTATCTGCTATCCCCGAAGCATGTTTCCCCTTCCCAGCTTTAATTGTATGTTTCCGTTTATCTTTCCGCTGTATATATATATATATATAACTGCACAGGTTTATCTGGAGTCTGGTTCTAGCCTCGTCACTACCTCGCCGTTGTTAGACCAGACATTTACCAGCACGTGGGGTCGGTTGTGCTGATGCGACACTCTGCACTCTATGCAGATACCGGAGCAGCACTTGGTCAGCAGCAGTAAGGGAGCTAGCCTTCAGTCCATGGAGACACCAAGGTAGCCCTGCAGGCGTCCGCTGGCCCGACGTCTCCTCTATCTTTTATTAGGTTCTATTATCTCTTGTATTCGAGACAGACAGTGTTACTTTCTTTCAAACAATTGTATGTAGTAATCTTAGTAGTTCGTGAATGTTGTGACGCCAGTTTCTGGGTAGAGTCATATATTTGTTTCCGTATCATTTTGGTATTATAATTGTTTAAGTCTTCCGCTAAATTTCATATTCCGCTGTCATTCAATTGTTGTTCACCTGTTAATTTAATTCGTTAAAAAAGGAATTAAAACAAAAGAGTGTAACGATTTCTAAGTTCGTGGCTTGCCTAGATTCTACGAGTAGGCGCCATCACGACACTCGAGGGTGGGAATGCCGGGTTGTGACAAAAATATTAAAAGTAAAGATTGAAAATGTCTCTCAATAATTTTATTAAGCATAAAAAGGCTTTAAATAGCCAATTAGGAACATAATCTGTAGAAAAATCTGCATAACAAAAATTCAAAAAAACTAAAATATCTCAACAAACCTAAAAAATCTAACTGAAATTTGAATTCAAAATAGTAGATTTATCCTAAAATTAATCTAACTTATTATACTAAAAAATATGGAATAGTAACTGAAGCAAATCATCAACATCTTAGAACAACGGTAAAATTGTCTCTGTATGACGTATAGATCACGGGTTCGATCCGTGAAAGCAACGACTAATGCATGCATTATGGTAGGCTATCTACATTACACTTCTTGGGGTGCAACCCTTCCCCGGACCTTGCATGAATGCAGGATGCTTTGTGCACTGGCTTGTCCTTTAAGATGCATTACATCCTTGGAGGGTGATACACATATTTCAGCTACTGCCAGCTAGGATGCCATGAAAGCACATCCAGCACCTAAATTAGCTCTTCCTGTTCCTCGAGCTCTAGTTTCTCTTAAGAACAAGAGGACAAAGGTAAGAGAGCACAATGACTATGCTACTTTTGTGATGACAAATACTCTCCTGGCCATAAGTGCACACTTCCTAAGCAATTGTCTGTGTTGGATATGGAGTATGGTGATAATGAATTCTTAGAAGAAGTAGTACCAAACATAGAGGGTGAAGCCACTAATGAGCAATGGTCTATTACTGAAGGAGATCCTCATATGATCTCCTTGTGTGCATTAAGTGGAATACAAGGGGCATAAACTATACATGTAATTGGTCTACAGTAATAATATGTCACTGCAAATCCTTTTGGATGGAGGAAGTACTCATAATTTGATAGATTGTGCATCTTCTAAGAGGCTAGGGTGTCAAGTTGCTCCCACTAAGGTTGTCTATTGCAACCTTGGTAATAATTCTATGGAGGCCACTTCTGGAGTGGTGAGAGACTTTCAATGTATGTTATAAGGTACAACTTACCTCTTATCTCATTTTCTTTCCAGTGGAGAAGTATGATCTAGTTCTGGGAGCATTGTCGATGAAGATTTTGGGGCCAGTCACCATGGATTATACATCCTTAACTATGTATTTTACTTATCAGGGCAAATTCCATCTTCTTAAGGGAGTATCTAGATAGTGTATATTTTCTAGCACTATGGTTGTCAATAAAATGAATGGGAATGATGTCAAACTTTTTATGCTACAAGTACTATTTGTTGAGCCTTCTCTAGAGTCAACCATTCAGCTTAATGCACTGCATCTTCCTCAGGAGTTCCAAACTCCTATTGTCATTGAAGAGCTCTTATGTCAGTACCACCAAGTGTTTGCAGAACCAACAACTTTGCCTCCACAAATAGGTGCTTTTGATCACGACATTCTTTTGCAACCTGGGACTAAACCAATCAACATAAGACCTTATAGGTACTCCTCTATGAATAAGGACATCATTTATAAGCTGGTCAAGTATATGCTGCAACAAGGCGTGATTCAGTATAGCAACAGTCCTTTTGCATACCCTGTTGTGTTGCTAGGAAAAAAGATGGCACTTGGAGATTATGTGTGAACTACATGAAGTTAAATCAATGTAATGCCAAAGACAAATTCCATATTCCCATCATAGATGACTTATTAGATGAACTAGCTGGAGTAGTGGTATTTTTTTAAAATTGATCTTCGATTGGGTTATCATAAAAAAAGAATAGCGTCAGCTGACATTCTTAAAACAACCTTCAAGACTCACTTGGTCCATTATGAGTATTTGGTCATACCATTTGGCTTAGCCAATGCCTCTTTTACCTTTCAGTGCCTCATGAATCACCCATTTCAACACTTCCTAAGGAAATTTATTTTAGACCTTTTTATGACACCTCATATATAGCAAAATCATGCAGGATCATGCATTCCACTTGTAGCATGTGTTTGAGGTCATGGTGCATAACATTCTACTAGCCAAAGAAATATAAATGTGCCTTTGAAGTAACAAGGGTGGAGTACTTAGGACACTTCATCTCTAGTGAGAGAGTATCCATAAATCCTAAGAAGATGACAATTTTCCAACACTGGCCTACTCCCACTACATTCAAACAACTGAGGGGCTTCCTGGGGATGGCAGGGTACTACAGGAAATTTATCAAGGGTTACGGCCTTATCAGTAAACACTAATTGAATTACTAAGGAAGGATAATTTCAAATGATCTGAATCTGCTGCTCAAGCCTTCTCTACACTGAAGCTGGCTTTAACAACTACTCCAGACTTAACTTTACCATACTATTCTACTCCTTGTGTAGTAGAAACAGATGCCAGTGGTACATGCTTTGGAGCTGTTCTAATGCAACATGGTCACCATATAGTCTTTATCATCAAAGGTTTGGCCCCTAGACATCTTGCCCTATCAGTTTATGAAAGGGAACTACATGTATTAGTCTTTGCTGTCACCACATGGTCCTATTATTTGCTTAGTCAGCATTTCATTGTTAGTGTCACGACCCCGGTTCGCCCTCCGTGAACCATCTAGAAGACACCTAGTCTCTACGACTAGATAAGCCTAAAATGCGAAAGATAAACCAAACTTGTGGAAAGAAAGAAAAACAATTTTAAACAGAAATAGTGTAATAAAACAACATTTGAAAGTGTCACTCGGCATACACAGTACCAACTCTCACAAAGTAATACAGTTTTCCTAAAACCCGGAAACCCATGAATCACAAGCTATGAATATAATAAAAATTCTCTAACTCTGGAATGTCTACACCAACAGAAGAAAATAGAAGGGCTATCACTACAAGATAGAATAGAAAGGGACTCCTCGGTCTGCGGACACGGTAGATGTACCTCGAAGTCTCTGGAGCAGTCACCTCACCTCAAGGGTGATAGGACTGAATCAAAGTACCTGGATATGCACATGAAAAACATGCGCAGAAAGGGCATGAGTACACCACAGCGGTACTCTGTAAGTGCCAAGCCTAACCACGATCGGGTAGTGACGAGGAAGGTCAGGGCCCTACTGAGATAAAATAAAAATATAAGGTATGACAGTATAAGATAAGCAGTACAATTGAAAGCTAACAATAATAATTTAATACAGGAAAACAAGGAATTCAATAATTAAACAGAGGCAAAACAATCACAAGGAAATAACCGGGGATCTCTCAGTATCCCGAGGATCTCTTAGTACCCTCAATATATGCTAGGGATCTCTTGGTATCCCGAGGATCTCTCGGTATCCTTAATATATGCTAGGGATCTCTTAAAGGATCTCTTGGTATCCTCAATATATGCTAGGGATCTCTTGGTATCCCGAGGATCTCTCGGTATCCTTAATATATGCTAGGGATCTCTTAAAGGATCTATTGGTATCCTCAATATACGTGCTAGGGATCTCTTGGTATCCTCAATATCCGTGCTAGGGATCTCTCGGTATCCCGCACCTCAGCTCAAATCATAAATACGTGCAGGGGATTTCTCGGGATGCCGTCCCATAGTCCCAAAGTAAAACACCCAGCATCAACACAATGAATACTCATTTAAGCTCAATTTCGTACCAAGTAAACAGGTAATTCTAACTAACCTAATATGTTTCACATAATACAATTAAGGCAGCTTAAACAAATAAGCAATTAAGTCAATTAGACATGCTTTTTCTAAGCTAACAGCAGGCTTAAATTGCAAGTAGTATAAAAACAGGAAAAAGGAACATAGTTGAAATTACTTAAAGAAAATCGGGTTTTCAACAATTAGCTCAAGTACGCACTCGTCACCTCACGTATAAGGCATTTCAATTATCAAATATACCAAATCCTAAGGGGAAGGTCCCCCACACAAGGTTAGGCAAACCACTTACCTCGAATCAGCTCAAATCAATTCGAAACCACGCTCTTACCACGAGTACTCGACTCCAAATGGCCCAAATCTATTCAATTTAATTACAAAATGTAACTAACACTTCAAGTAACTGATTCTACAAAGAAATTCTAAGCTAATACGCGAAATTAGGTAAAATAACCTCGGGTAAAATTTACATTTCCAGAATCCTCACACTTTAACGAGTTCAGTCATACCAAAAGTACCAAAATCGAACCTCAAATGGTCCCTCAAAGGAAAGAGGAATCTCACATATTTTAGCTGCTACCAGCTAGGATGGCAGCTAAGATGCCATGAAAGCACACAACTAGGCTTATTCACGTATTTGTTGTTGTTATTTTTGAATTTCAGTTTGGCGGGAAAGTTAGTTAAGCTCTATTTTTAGTTTGTGCATTTCTTTTGCATTCTCATAGACAAATAGGACACTTGTAATAAAGAAACATATATTTTTGAATGATAATAGATCTCTGATTTCTTCTCAGTTCCTCTTCTCTTATCCTTTTTCCTTTCTTCTTCTTCTTCTTAGTTACCGTTACATTTCTTCTCGCTACAGAATTTGGTATTAGAGGACCTCTAAATCCGTTACTCTAAATATTTTACCACTATCCTCAGCAATTGTTAACACATGCTGCAAGCATAACTAATTTTTTGTTATTTTAGAGACAAAGATTGTTTGTCATGTGGAACACATTGAAGAACATCTTCTTTTATAAATAGCATACAACTTTCATCCTTATTAAACAAACCAAGAAGATTGGAATTGCGAGCATACTTAGCATATTCTTATTTTTACCTATGTCGTCTTTCACGGCTCAAGCATCCCACCAATTTACTATAACATCAAGATTTGACCATCATTTGATTACTCGTCATCCTATCTTACCATCATTCATCAAAATACACCCTTTCTCAAAGCACACTATATCTTAGTTCATAGTGATGATGTATGAGAAAATAGTGGGTTTTGAGATGTGATGTATAAAATAGGAGGATAAAGACACAAAGATTCGCAAATCTTAAATGTTATCAACTGTTGGAATGACTCGACTAGGGAAGAGGAATTTTGGTCAATCTTACCGACAACCCTCTTTTATTGGGTCTCTGGGATCCCTTATCAAAGGATACTTAAACAGCAACAATATATACCTCACATGAGAGGAACATGGAAGGAAAGGAACTAAGTTCAGAGTTGATGGTTGACCTAACTTAAGGAACACATAAATAAGGGTGAACCATAAACTTTTTAGGACAAGAGTCGTATAGAGTAATTTATATTTGCAAAGCGCGAGAAGGGTCAAAAATACCCCTCTACTATTATTTATTGTCTAGATGTACCCTCCGGTATACTATCGGATAAAATATACCCTTAGCGTTAGATAAAGTATCAAAATTGCCCTTATTTTAATAGATTGGACAGGTAGATGCTATTAATAGAAGACCTAACCATTTGAATTAAAAGACCTAGCCGCATATCGTAACCCATTACTTATTCAGACCCGCTTCCCCTCACATTCCTCCCACTAAAACCATTAAACCCAGAACCCCTTGATTTATCGTTAATTCTCTTTCTTAGTAAATACACAAACACCCGACTGTTATATCATTCTGATATAAAAATAAAAATTAGATTTTGTTACTGATCTACCAAATTGATCATTACACAAATTTTTTTTAGAAGGTTTCCAATATAGCAACAACATAATAACATAACCTTTAGTTCCTCTTAAAGTCTGTCCTATTATATAGAATAAATGTATTGGACAATTCCTTTCAATGGAGTTTGCTTAAATAATTCGAAGAAGAGCTTTTTATAATAATTTTTAAATTCTTATAGAAACAGTTTCAATAAAAAAGATTTTAAGATAGTTTGTCGACTTATACCAAAAGAAAAATATTTCTTTCTTAGTAATTGGCTAAAAAACAATATTGTGAATATTTTAATAATTAAAAGAGATCAAAATTTTGAAGCAAACATCATTAAATGAGCCAAACTATTGTGAAAACAATATTACCAGAGATAGAAATATAAAAATATAAAGTTCAGATCCAGAAATACACAACAGAAGGAATTTAAAAAGATTAGCAAACCTAGGAACCAAACCGAGAAAAATATTATCACTATAATTTTTTCATATATTTTCTATGGATATACAAAACAAGAACCAAACCCATTTCAAAAAATATTGCTGAATTAAAAAATCTTCAAGCACAAGCACATGTATTATCAACCAAAATGACATCCTCTTCGCCGGTCATGTAGCAAATACCTAATTACTGTCGTTGGATTCAATAGATTTAACGGGAGAGGGTTGGGGGGGGGGGGGATGGAGTCCGAATCATTTATGGTTTAGGATATGGGGCTGGAGCATTTTACTCAAACCATTTTCTTTTATTTAATAGCCTCGCAACACTGGTAAGGTGTGGTTTAGACTATGAAGAGTCATAGGTAGGTCTCTTTAGAGAAAAAGAAGAGTGTCCTTCAGAGCTGGACCTTTGTGCTTGAGAATTAGCAGTCCATGTTGCTTATGCCACTTTGGCTAGCCTATATGTTTTGGATAAGGTCTAAGGTTCATGCATCTTCACAGGATGTACCAACTATTTTTGTGACTACCCGACCGGCCGTCTTAAGAATTAATGCTCCGATTTTCTATTAACTATTTTTTTCGAGTTTATTTCTGCTATTTTGATTTGCCGGAATGTTCGACTTTGAGTTTCGGAGAGTTTCGGGACATTTAGGCCCTAAATGAGAGCTTAAGTGTTGGAAAGTTGACCGTAGTCGGAACAGTGTAAGGATGACCTCGGAATGGAAATCCGATGGTTCCGTTAGATTTGTTGGGTGATTTCGGGCTTAGAGGTGTGTTCGGATTGTGTTTTCGAGGTCCGTAGCTAATTTAGGCTTGAAATGCCGAAAGTTGAATTTTTGAAGCTTCCGGTCCGATAGTGATATTTTGATCCGAGGGTCGGAATGGAATTCCGGAAGTTGGGGTAGCTCCGTAGTGTTGAATGTGACGTGTGTGCAAAATTTCAGGTCATTCGAACGAGGTTTGATAGGCTTTTTGATCGAAAATATATTTTTAGAGTTTTAGGAATTCTTGGGCTTAAATCCATAGTTAATTCGAGGTTCCGATGTTGTTTTAGGTGTTTTAAGGATTGGTACAAGTTTGGATAGTGATTTGTGACTTGTTGGTGCCTTTGGTTGAGGTCCCGTGGGGCCTCGGGATGAATTCGGATGGTTGACAGAAGGATTTGGAGTTTGAAGTTTGCTGCAGCAGCTGGTTTACTGTCATAACCGCACCTACGGTTTGGGTCCCCCAGGTGCGGAGCCGCACAAGCGGTAGAGCAAGTGCAGATGTGGATTTGGGAAGGATTAGCAGGTTCCGCAGATGCGGGTAATTCTCCGCAGAAGCGGTACTGCACCTGTGAAAGCTGGCCTTTAAGTGAAAGTCGCAGATGCGACGAAGTCCTCGCAGAAGCGGGACCACAGAAGCGGTCCCAGGGCCGCAAATGCAGAAATCACTGGGCAGAACATATAAATTCTTGCCTTCACGAAAATTAGCCATTTTTCATCTTTTTCAAAACGAGAAGAGGCTTGGGGAGCACTTTTCAAGAGAGATTTTCAGAGGAGTTCATTGGGATAAGGTCTTTGATCCCTAAACTCGTTATTGGAATACTTTTTATCAATTTAAGCATGAAAAATTAAGGAAAATCAGTGGTAATTGGGGGTTAGGGCATGACTAATTGGAGGCCTTTGAGTGATGATTTGAGGGACCATTTGAGATCCGATTTTGATGGTTTGGAATGATTGAACTCGTGAGAGTGTGAAGATTCTGGAAATATAAATTTTACCTGATTCCGAGATATGGGCCCGAGGGGCATTTTGGTCATTTTACCTAATTTCGCATATTAGCTTAGAATTTCTTTGTAGAATCAGTTACTTGAAGTGTTATTTACATTATGCAATTAAATTGAATAGATTTGGGCCATTTAGAGTCGAGTACTCGTGGCAAGAGCGTGGTTTCGGGTTGATTTGAGCTGGTTCAAGGTAAGTGGCTTGTATAACCTTGTGTGAGAGACCTTCCCCTTAGGATATGATATATTTGATAATTGAAATGCCTTGTACGTGAGGTGACGGGCGTGTACTTGAGCTAATTTTTGAAAATATGATTTTTCCTTAAGTATTTCAATTGAGTTCTTTTTCTTGTTTTATTCTACTTGTGAATTTAGCATGTTGCTAGTTTAGAAGAGCGTGTTTAGTTGACTTAATTGCCTAATTGCTTAAACTACCTTAATTGCATTACGTGAAGCATGTTAGGCTAGAATTAACTGTTTACTTGGTACGAAATTTAGCTTAAATTGGGTATTCTTGTGTTGCTGCTTTGTGTTTTTACTTTGGGACTACGGGACAACATCCCGGGAGATCCCCTGTACGTATTTATGTTCTAAACTGAGGTGCGGGATACCAAGAGATCCATGCCACGTATATAGAGAGTACCAAGAGATCCTCGGGATACCGAGAGATCCCTAGCATATATTGAGGATACCAAGAGACCCTCGGGATACTAAGAGATCCCTAGAATATATTGAGGATACCAAGAGATCCGCGGCTAACGTCCTTGTTATGAGTGATATTTCCTGGTATTTGCCTTTATTTTTGTTTCCGTTATTGTACTCCTTGTTATCCTATGTAGATTCTTACTGTAGATTCTCAATTGTACTATTTATCTTATCCTGTCATCTTATTATTTATTTAACCTCAGTAGGGCCTAAACCTTCCTCGTCACTACCCGACCGAGGTTAGGCTTGGCACTTACTGAGTACCGCTGTGGTGTACTCATGCCCCTTCTGTGCATGTTTTTCATGTGCAGATCTAGGTACTGCGACTTAGTCCTATCATCCTTGAGGGAGGCGACTGTTTTAGAGACTTCGAGGTACATCTGCCGCGTCCGCAGACCGAGGAGTCCCTTTCTATTCCTGCTTTTAGTATTTAGCCCTTCTGTATTTTTCTGTTCTTATTAGACATTCTGGAGTTAGAGCTATGTAGTATTTTTCTTAGCTTGTGATTCATGGGTTTCTGAGGTCTTGGATTTACGTATTGGTATTAAGAGTTAAACATGGTGTATGCCGAGCGGCACATTTAAACACTATTATTACTTTATTCCTATTTTAAATTGTTTTACTTCCGCAAATTTTGGTTTTTCTTCTACAATTTAGGCTTACCTAGTCGTAGAGATTAGGTGCCATCACGATGGTTCACGGAGGGCGAACCGGGGTCATGATAATTCCTTGAGTCCACCTAGGAAACAGGAAATAGCTTGGGCCACATTTAAATCACATTGAGTGTAACAACCCGACCGGTCGTTTCGAGCTTTTGCACTTTGATCGCCAGTTCTCGGGCAGGACCTGTCCCGTATGATGTATTATGACTGATGTTAATCGTTGGTTTTGGTTTTCACGGAGATCGGTATGAATTTGAAAGAATAGTCTCAGTTGAAAACTTTAAATTTGAAAGGTCTGACCAAGAGCTGACTTATTTGTATATGAGCTTGGAACGGATTTTTATGATTTGGTTAGCTTTTTTGGTAATTTATGACTTAGGAGTGTGATCGGAATTGGTTTTGGAGGTCCGAAGTAGAAATAGGCTTGAATTGGCGAAGTTAGTATTTTGGCAATTTCTGGTTGATAGGTGAGATTTTGATATGAGGTTTGGAATGGAATTCCGAGAGTTGATGTAGCTTCGTTATGTCATTTGTGATGTGTGTGCAAAATTTCAGGTCATTCAAACACCGTTTGGTTTGGTTTTTGATCGAAAGCATATTTCAGAAGTTTTTAGAAAAATTAGGCTTGAATTCGATGTGTTTTGAGTAATTTGATGTTATTTGAGGTGTTTTGATGATTGGAACAAGTGTGAATAAGGTATTGGGTATGTTTGTGCTTTTGGTTGAGGTCCCGGGGGCCTCAGGGTGATTCCGGATAATTAACGGAGAGGTTGGAACCTTGTTACAGCAGCTAATATTGCTGCTTCTGGTATCTCCGCACCTGCGGATTGGGGACCACAGGTGTGGTGCCGCACATGCGGAAGGAAAGCCGCAGATGCGAGGTTGGGCATGGTGAGCAGTTTCCGCAGAAGCGGTCAATGTGGCCGCATCTGCGAAGCCACAAATGCGGAATTTTCCATCGCAGATGCGGTTTAGGCTAGTAAGTGAGTGACCATAGAAGCGGTTGTTTGGGCCACATATGCGGTACCACAAAAGCGGATTTTGGACCGCAGATGCGGTCATGTCTGGGCAGAATGTATATATGTCTTCCTTCGCGATTTTTGAAGGGTTTAACCATTTTTGCACTCGGAATTGGGAGCTTTGGGCGATTTCAAAGAGAGTAATCAAAGAGACTTCGTTGAGGTAAGGATTTTGGACTTAAAACACATTCATATAGTAGGATTTTATGAATTTAGGGCTGTAACTAATGGGTTTAAAGGGCTAAAAATGGAGGATTAAGGCTTGAGTTTAAGAGGCCTTTAATGGAGGATTTGAGGGGTCATTTGAACTCCGATTTTGATGTTGAGGATATGTATAAAATTGTGGAAGGATAAGGAACCCGTTGATGTAAAAAAATTTTAGTTTCGAGAAGTGGGCCTGGGGCTCGGGTTTTTGGTAATTTCTGGATTTGTGCCCATTATTGATTGTTTTCGCTTGGGCTTTGTTCCCTTAGCATATTTTGATGCATTCGTTCTGATTTTGGATAGATTCAATGCGCGTGGAGGCCGATTTGAGGGGCAAAGGCGTCACAAGCTATAGATTTTGCCGGTTCGAGGTAAGTAATGATTGTAAATGATATCCTGAGGGTTTGAAACCCCGGATTTGCACATCGTAGTGCTATATTAAGGTGAGATAAGCGCTTAATGATGAGCATGGGGTCGCTTACTATTGGGGATTGTGACTTGGTCCGTCCCGAGTGATGCTTTTATCGCGTATTTGATTGAAGCTTATTTGTTATCATCATTATTTGGACTGATTGCCGTATTTGGGCTTCGTGACAACTATTTGAACCCTCAGGGGAGTTTTATCATTATTTCCTTACTGTTTTGACTTACTACTTGAACTCAGTCGTATCGTTTTTCCACTATTTTACAACTCAACCACTTTTTACTTGGTTTTGAAACTAAAATGATGTGTTGAGGCTGAGAACTACTGTTTTTACTAATGCCTGAGAGGCTTATGTAATTTCTAGACTGAGTATGGCCGAGGGCCAGATGTGAGGATACTATGGGATCAGGCTGCGCGCCACAACAGTGTTATACTGATATTGATATGAGGCCGAGGGCCTAGATTTGATGCTACGAGATGGCTTGATATTGCGCTTGGGCCGTAAGGGGCCCCTCCCAGAGTCTGCACACCCCCAGTGAGCGCCGTCGACGGGATATATGGATCGGGCTGCACGCCGCAGCGATATATGGATCGGGCTGCACGCCGCAGCAATATATGGATCGGACTGCACGCCGCAACGGAGTTGGTACTGTTCTACATGTTTACTTTACTTCATCTGTCTGCCATTATCTATTGTTTGTGCTACTTCATGTGATATCTATCTGATCGCCTAACATTTATCTGTTAATTGAGTGTTGTGCCCGAGGGGCGGATTTTCGTGCTTATCTGCACTATTTGTTTGCATTCATTTGCGTAATAGTTGAAAAGTCATTTTTAAAAGAGGTTTAAACTAAGCTAAGATGTTTTTCAAAGGATTTCACAGTTTCACTACTTTTATTCAATGGGTTTTAGACTGCTCTATACAGCATGTTGATGCATTTTTTGTGATTTCTTACTGCTCAGTTATTATTTACCTTTATTACTCACTGAGTTGGAGTACTCACTTTACTCCCTTCACCTCGTGTACAGATGCAGGTATTTGTTCACCCGATAGCGGGTTTTGAGTTGGTCGGAGGCTAAGTTATCGGAGTTTAGTGAGGTGATTGCCAACGTTCGCAGCACCACATCTCTTCCTTTTGTTTATCAGTCCTATTTTATATGTTTCAGACCTTGCAGTTGTATTTATACTCTAATAGATTCTCATGACTTGTGACATCCCGGTGTGGGCTATGTCGGGTTGTACTTCCGCTAATTATTATCATTTAATCACATTTAAACTACTTATGAACTGTTTAACCATTTTAAATAGGATGAATTAGGTTTAGTTTGTTGTCCTTGTCTTCCCGAGAGGCGCCATCACGACCAGATCGGGGATTGGGTCGTGACAAGTTGGTATCAGAGCCTAGGTTACATAGGTCTCATGAGTCATGAGTAGGTTTAGTAGAGTCTCGCGGATTGGTATGGAGACGTCTGTATTTATCCTCGAGAGGCTGTAGAACCTTTAGGAAAAACTTCACATTCTTGAATTCCTATTGTGCGTCCTTGATTCAGCTTGAAAAGTAACTCTTTAAATTCCTTCCACGTGTTTGTATGCGCGCATGAGCGCTCAGTATCAGATGTGCCTTGATGGCTTGTGATTCCCTGATCAAGGGGCGAGATGTGATCTCTATGAGTTTGATGTTGGGCCAGTCTGGAGAACTTGATGCCGGATCTTTGCCTATGGCTTGAGCACCGAGGTGCTGATTGTGTTAGCAAGTGTTTTGAACTTATATGTTCTGTATTGTCCCTTTTAGTGGGAGTGACGGTTGGGTAACTATGTTATGAGTATGTTAGTACAGCGAGATGTATCTATATGATTTGGAAGTAACGAGGATGGCCTGCTGGAGGATAGAAGAACTATTAGGTGCTGGAATTCCATCTTGATTCGAGGTATAGCCCCGAGTTATGGGCATGTGAAGGATCTTTTCACGTTTTCCAATTGAGAGTGAAGTAAATTTCATGTTGCGATATGAGTTTGGATTCAAGAAGACTAAGTGACTGCGTATAGTTTATGATGGTGGAAGGTATATGGAAATGTTAATTGAAGGAAAAACAGGTGGATTATCTTCGCAAAGTGTTCTGGGGTGGTGAGACCCCTATGTGACTGTTAGAAGATCTCATGTGCAAGTGAAACATATGTGTGAATTTAATTTGGGTCACTTGAGAGAGTGGGTTTAACTGTTGCGAGAATGAGTGAGAGGTTTGCCGAAGATTTAAGTACTAGATGATCTGTGTTTTCACAAGCTTACAAAAGGATTTGAGCTTAATCTTACTATGGTATTGTGGCATCAATAGAGTATAAGTGTTATGAGTTATCGAGTGTATTTTGATCTATGGCACTGAGCCAAGTGGGGGAGTTTGTTTTTGATTAGTTGATTGCACGGCTAGGTGCTATGTCGGTTCTAGTTTGAGGCATTCGGGTGAATCAATTATGGCCTATGGGAATTGACACCGAGGATGGCTCGAGTAAAGGAAAAAAAAATTCTTAACAAGGTACATAGTATGCTTCATAAGTGTGTAAGAATAACGGAATGTCTTGAGTTGTTAGTGGATGACTTGCGAGAATGGTTCTAATGTGTTCAAGAGTCTTCCTATATCAATTGAGTATTCCAAAGTCGCATATGCGGTTAGAAACTGAGTTTCATTGGAAGATGTCAAGACTTGTGGTGTTTTCTATATTAATTGTGGGATTCTATGTATCAGTATCAGGAGGTAACAAATTTAGATTCGCAGGAAGTTCTTCAGAGCAAAGTATTTCGAATGTGGTGCTTTTGGGAATATTTAAGAGAGTATTCAGCGGCTTATGAATCTTAGACAGTGTGGTTTTATGCTTGGATCTCATGTGGTAATCCTGGTATGAGAAATTTTGGTGCTACAGTAAGAGAGAATATCAAGTTGAAGATGAATCAGAAGGAAATTTATATAGATGGAGTAGCTTGATAGTATACCGAATCGGTATAGTAAGGATATAATTAATTCCTAGTGTGTGTTTGAGGTAATAAGTTCTTTCAGGTATTTTGTGGCGATGCTCTTAGGTTTTGATGGCTTGCTTTGCTTGATCGAGTTAGAAAGATTCAGTCCTGACATGTCTGATTTGTGCAAAGGGAACTCGGAGAGTTCTTGATGGTTTATACCACGGTTTGGAGATGTATATTTTCTATGGGCATGCAGAGCATGAGATGTATAGTGATTTTCCTTCTAAATTGGGACCAATGGAAAGTTCTTGACCAATTGAGTACGTAGTTGTTTGTGGCTCAGAAGGAAGATGAAGTTCTCATGTTATCCTGAGATGGTATGGTATATGCGGTAGGTGGTGGAGGATTGACAATTGCGTGTGGAAGGATACAGTTCAGTTCTGAACGGAAAGTCATGAATTCTTAGGCAGCATAGGTAGTTTCAGATGATTAAGGAAGAGGTAGCGCTAATTGGGTGATTTGACGAGGGCATGTGTTTCAGAAAAGACAATGTGATTAAGTTGATGGTACTTCAGTAGTATTGCGGCACTTTCTTGTTAGATCGACTGGTGATATTCGAGTTTGCTTGGGGGCACAGGGAAATATTTGAGCATCTATCATGGAATGATTGGGTATTTGAGGCGTAGCATGTATTCAGACGGTGAAATTGGGATCGGATGTGGTGATTCATGGGCCGTGTGGATTTGGAGACAGAAGTTCTCATATTCAGGCTATGTTGTGGTTGTGGATCGTGTGTATCAGCACTGTTTAGCGACTATTGGGATTTGGAGGCTCGAGTGGGTTTTTCTTTGTTGGTATGTTAGATGTTGGATGTGATGTTGGAGTTCAGACTGGTCGTCTCAATGTTGGGTTATTCTGGACTATTACGCTATGGGCTATGCCAAAAATGTCACGGGTTGAGTGGCGAGGGGCGACAGATTATGTTCTAGTAGGGTGGTTTATATTTCAAAGAACCGGCGAACGGTTTGGAAGGATTGCCTTTCTTAATTGAGCCTTTGTGATGGATGTCAATGCAGATGATTCTACCACTGATTCAGTTCCGATGTTGAGGAACTCTCCAGATGTGTTCTTTGTGGCCGGGCATGTCGCCGGGCAGGGTTGTTTATTTCAGTATTGATTTGGCTTTGGGCACCGTATCGTATGGCTCCGGCAGGAGTTATAGTAGTGGAAAGAGCAGCTTCGGGCTACTTTGATAAGGAGTTCGTTGGTAGGCCAATGTGGATGCGTGTTCTAGCTGAGTCGGCTTAGTTGGCCCCGAGCTATATTGTTGAGGGACGGGTTGATTTGACCATTATTGAGCTTACTAGTGATCTGGGAGATCTATGAGTTGCCTTTCTGTGTTGCGAGACGTTATGATTTGTTGGTTATGGGCACATATGGTGCAGTTCTATTGGGATTCATAGTGGAAGTCGAGCGGGAAAAGTAATTGAGTGTTGCTCGGTGGATGGCGTATCAGTTACGTCGTATCAGGTCTACGTGGTATGTGTTCCTTGTTTCACCGTGGGTGTAGTGATTTGCTTTGGTTCCAGGCATCAAATTGTGCGCGGTTGTCAATTTCGAGCATAGTGACTTGAGGTGTTTCATGTGGAACAGTGTTTGGATAGAATCGCGCATTTTTGCAGCGAAGTTAGGTGGAGATATGACCTTGCGGGTTAGATTCGGGTGTTCTATTTCTATGAGGTGAGATGGGTCCTCAGTCTTGTGTTGTGGTGGTACGGGTGAGCTTGAGGTACAACTCCTTCATTGAGTCATTTTCATGATTGAGTATGTTAGGACCGTTGCTTATTGGCACGCGTATTATGCCAGTTGTGGCTTAGGCCTCTATTGATGCGTCATGTCACCAGAGTGATGTGTTGGATTAGAGGAGATCGTTGGGATAATTAATGAATACGAACGGATTCGATTTTAGCATGTTGGGAGGATAATGTCGAGGTTCGGCTCAAAAATTTGCTATGGTATTTGCCAAAGGAGAAGTGGCTACATGAATAGTCGATCTCAGAAATAGTTATGGTTTAAGGCATATTTCATTTATCATTGGTAGTATATGAAAGTGTTGGAATGTGACTTTAGTTGATAAGAGGTTTTCTACCAGTATTTGGTTGTTGTGGGCAACTGCTGTGAATAGAACTTATCGCTACGAGTGTTTGAGTTATATAGTATATTATGGGATTTCTCCTGAGGTTGCAGGCATGGGTTATTACAGCTGGTTCAGGTCTATTCAGAGTATAGGTGTGAGGTTTTGATCGAATTGATGGTTTCGGAAGTGGAAATGTGGTTCTATGGCTTATGGTCCAGATTGGATTGTGCTATTTCAGTTGCAATGTGTTATCAGACCTATATGCATTCGAGGACGAACGGGTATATGCATGGTAAAATTATTCAGCTACAGGTTGGCTTTTAGAACAACTTTGGGTACGTTCGAGGACGAACTTGTGTTTAAGTGGGGGAGGATGTAACAACCCGACCGGTCGTTTCGAGCTTTTGCATTTTGATCACCAGTTCTCGGGCATGACTTGCCCCGAATAATGTATTATGACTGATGTAAATCGTTGGTTTTGGTTTTTGCGGAGATTGGTATGAATTTGAAAGAATAGTCTCATTTGAAAACTTTGAATTTGAAAGGTCTAACCAAGAATTGACTTATTTGTATATGAGCTCGGAATGGAATTTTTATGATTTGGTTAGCTCTGTTGGGTGATTTATGACTTAGGAGTGTGATCAGAATTGGTTTTGGAGGTCCAGAGTAGAAATAGGCTTGAATTGGCGAAGTTAGTATTTTGGCGATTTCTGGTTGATAGGTGAGATTTTGATCCGAGGGTCGGAATGGAATTTCGAGAGTTGCTGTAGCTTCGTTATGTTATTTGTGATGCCTGTGCAAAATTTCAGGTCATTCGGACGTGGTTTGGTTGGGTTTTAGATCAAAAGCGTATTTCAGAAGTTTTTGGAAAAATTAGGCTTGAATCCGACGTATTTTGAGTAATTTGATGTTGTTTGAGGTGTTTTGATGATTCGAATAAGTTTGAATAAGGTATTGGGTATGTTTGGGCTTTTGGTTGAGGTCCCGGGGGCCTCGGGGTGATTCCAGATGGCTAACGGAGAGGTTGGAACCTTGTTGCAGCAGCTAATATTGCTGCTTCTAGTATCTCCGCACCTGCGGATTGGGGACCGCAGGTGGGTGCCGCATATGCGGAAGGGGAGCCGCAGATGCGAGGTTGGGCGTGGTGAGCAGTTTCCGCAGAAGCGGTCAAGGTGGCCGCATCTGCGAAGCCGCAGATGCGGAATTTTCCATCGCAGATGCGGTTTAGGCTAGTAAGTGAGTGACCGCAGAAGCGGTTGTTTGGGCCGCATATGCGGTACTCCAAAAGCAGATTTTGGACCGCAGGCGCGTTCATGTCTGGGAAGAATGTATATATGTCTTCCTTCGCGATTTTTGAAGGGTTTAACCATTTTTGCACTCGGAATTGGGAGCTTTGGGCGATTTTGAAGAGCGGAATCAAAGAGACTTCGTTGAGGTACGGATTTTGGACTTAAAACACATACATATAGTAGAATTTCATGAATTTAGGGCTGTAACTAATGGGTTTAAAGGACTAAAAATGGAGGATTAGGGCTTGAGTTAAAGAGGCCTTTAATGGAGGATTTGAGGGGACATTTGAACTCCAATTTTGATGTTGTTGATATGTATAAAATCGTGGAAGGATAAGGAACCCGTTGATGTAAAAATTTCTGAGTTTCGAGAAGTGGGCTCGGGGCTCAGATTTTTGGTATTTTCGGGATTTGTACCCATTATTGATTGTTTTTTCTTGGGTTTTGTTCCCTTAGCATATTGTGATGTATTCGTTCTGATTTTGGATAGATTCAACGCACGTGGAGGCCGATTTTAAGGGCAAAGGCATCGCGAGCTAGAGATTTCCCCGGTTCGAGGTGAGTAATGATTGTAAATGATATCCTGAGGGTTCGAAACCCCGGATTTGCACATCGTAGTGCTATATTGAGGTGAGACACGTGCTTAATGATGAGTGTGGGGTCGTTTACTATTGGGGATTGTGACTTGGTCTGTCCCGAGTGATGCTTTTATCGCGTATTTGATTGAAGCTTATTTGTTATAATTATTATTGGACTGATTGCCGTATTTGGGCTTCGTGCCAACTATTTGAACCCTTCGGGGAGTTTTATCATTATTTCCTCACTATTTTGACTTACTACTTGAACTCAGTCGTATCGTTTTCCCACTATTTTACAACTCAGCCACTTTTACTCGGTTTTGAAACTAAAATGATATATTAAATGATGTTTTGAGGCTGAGAACTATTGTTCTTACTAACACCTGGGGGGCTTATGCGATTTTTGGACTGGGTCTGGCTGAGGGCCAGATGTGAGGATACTATGGTATCGGACTGCGCGCCGCAACAGTGTTATACTGATATTGATATGAGGCCGAGGGCCTAGATTTGATGCCACGAGATGACTTGATATTGCGCTTGGGCCGTAAGGGGCCCCTCCCAGAGTCTGCACACCCCCAGTGAGCGACGTCGATGAGATATATGGATCGGGCTGCACGCCGCAGCAATATATGGATCGGGCTGCATGCCGTAGTGGTGTTGGTACTGTTCTACGTGTTTACTTTACTTCATCTGTCTTCCATTATCTGTTGTTTGTGCTACTTCATGTGATATCTATCTGATCGCCTAGCATTTA
This sequence comes from Nicotiana tabacum, assembly GCF_000715075.1. Classification (NCBI taxonomy): domain Eukaryota; kingdom Viridiplantae; phylum Streptophyta; class Magnoliopsida; order Solanales; family Solanaceae; genus Nicotiana; species Nicotiana tabacum. The sequence goes on from NC_134095.1 coordinate 118,719,092, forward strand.
TCTGTTAATTGAGTGTTGTGTCCGAGGGGCGGATTTTCGTGCTTATGTACACTATTTGTTTGCATTCATTTGCATAAAAGTTGAAAAGTCATTTTTAAAAGAGGTTTAAATTGAGCTAAGATGTTTTTCCAAGGATTTCACAGTTTCACTGCTTTTATTCAAAGGGTTTTAGACTGCTCTATACAACATGTTGATGCATTTTTCGTGATTTCTTACTGCTCAGTTATTATTTACCTTTATTACTGTCTGAGTTGGAGTACTCACTTTACTCCCTGCACCTCGTGTGCAGATGCAGGTATTTGTTCACCCGGTAGCGGGTTTAGAGCTGGTCGGAGGCTAAGTTATTGGAGTTTAGTGAGGTGAATGCCAGTATTCGCAGCACCACATCTCTTCCTTTTGTTTATCAGTCCAATTTTATATGTTTCAGGCCTTGAGTTGTATTTATACTCTAATAGATGCTCGTGACTTGTGACACCCCGGTTTGGGCTATGTCGGGTTGTACTTCCGCTAATTATTATCATTTAATCACATTTAAACTACTTATGAACTGTTTAACCGTTTTAAATAGGATGAATTGGGGTTAGTTGGCTGGACTTGTCTTCACGAGAGGCGCCATCACGACCGGATGGGGGATTGGGTCGTGACATTGAGCTAAAAGTCGAGCAAAAGCGAACTGAAACTCCCTAACTAAGCTAGTCTGCACCAATTGTTTTAATTCTAACATTGGATCAGAAAATTCCTCACTAAAGGTCTCAACCAGAGCAACTAAATATTCATCCCAGTTAGGCGGGTCAATTAACTCGCGACATTTCATATAGGACTGATGCCCTTCCAATGCTTTATCATCCAAATTCATAGAAACTAAACTCAATCTCTGATTGTGGGGAGTGTTATGAACAGAATATTATTGTTCAATCCTATACAACCACATTTTCAAAAATTTTCCCATTAAAATGAGGGAAATCAAATTATGATATCAATTTTTGTTAGTACCATAAGGAGTGGGACCAAGAATACCTTGTCCACACTGTAGCACCTTATCACTAACAGTCAAAGTAGAAGCATTGTCCTTTGATTTCCGACTCAATTGGAAGCCATCAAAAGAGTTTTTGAGTGAACTTACCATTAGAACAGCTCAGCATGGCTTTTGTCCAAGTCATCCCTCAATTCCTGCTGTTTTTGAACCATTTCTGCCCTTAGATCTAGCTGTTGAGTTGCTAGATCTTCATATTGCTCCCATAAATCCATGGGTTGATTACCCGTCACAACATTGACAAATCTACGTGGCCCCATCGTCTACCGAGCTCTAATACCAATTGATACCCAATTCTGGTATCGAGAAGCGACGTAACAGTAACTATGAAGAAGAAGAGAAGAAGATAAGGAAACGAGAAGAGAAGAGGAACTGAGAATATATATATAGAGAGAGGGGAAATCAGAGATCTGTTATCATTCAAAAACATATGTTGCTCGATTACAAGTGTCTAATTTATCTATAAGAATGCAAAAGAAATGCACAAGCTGAAAATAGAGCTTAGGTAACTTTCCCGCCAAACTGAAATTCAAAAATAACAACAACAAACACTTGAATAAGCCTAGTTGTGTGAAAATAAAATCTGCAAACATTGTGGCAAGACTGACCATTACAAAAATGAATGTAATGCAAAAGAAAAGGCCAGTCATAAGAACAAAGTCTTTGTTCAAGAGAAAAATAAGCTGCCTGGATGGGCAAGAAGGAATTTGATTCATCCTTTTGCCTATAGAAAGGGACCCAAACTAGTTTGGGTTCCTAAGACTAACCCCTGATTTCTTTTTGCCGGTCCAAGTGAAAGGGAAGAATGAAATATAGTACATGGATAGTGGCTGCTCAAAACATATGACTGGGAACAAAGACCAGTTCCTTTCACTTAAGGACTTAAAAGGAGGTAATGTCTCCTTTGGTAATGGAAAGAAATGTGAGATCATTGGGGTTGGAAAGGTAGGCAAAACAGATTCTCATTCCATAGAGAATGTCTACCTGATAGATGACTTGAAATATAGCCTAATAAGTGTGTCACAATTGTGTGACAGAGGTAATCTTGTAGCTTTTACCTCTACCAAATGCTTTATGATTAACCTTACCATTGACAAGATTGTTTTGCAGGGAAAAAGAGTTAACAATATTTACATTGTAGATTTGTCTACTCTCTCAGAAAATGAACTCACTTGCTTAAGTGTGTTGGTTAATGATCCCCTCCTGTGGCACAAAAGACTTGGTCATGCAAGTCTAAATCAGCTAAACAAATTAGTCTCTAAAGACTTAGTGATAGGGTTACCTAATATCAAGTTCAAGGAAGACAAAGTTTGTGAGGCATGTGCAAGGGGAAGCAGGTAAGATCATCCTTCAAAAGCAAGAAAATGGTAAGTACAACCAAGTCGTTGGAACTGGTCCATATGGATCTATGTGGTCCAATGAGAACCATGAGAAGAGGTGGAAAGAAATATGTAATGGTGCTTGTCGATGATTATTCTAGATTTACCTGGGTTCTATTTCTAACCTCCAAAGATGAAGCATTTGACATGTTTATTGCATTCGTTAGAAAAACTCAGAAACAATTAGAAAATCAACTTGCATCCATTAGGTCTGATCATGGAACTGAATTTGAAAATTCCAAGTTTGCTGAATTCTGTGATGAAAATGGTATAGTTCATAATTTCTCTGCCCCTAGGACTCCTCAACAAAATGGAGTAGTTGAAAGGAAGAATAGAACTCTTGAGGACATGGCTAGAACCATGCTTCTTTCTAGTAAATTACCCCACAGCTTCTGGGCAGAAGCCGTAAACACATAATGTTACATAATAAATAGATGCATGACCAGACCTCTGGTAGAGAAGACTTCCTATGAGTTACTTAAAGGGAGAAAACCAAACATATCCCATCTTAGGGCATTTGGTTGCAAGTGCTATGTGCACAATAATAGAAAAAACTCCCTAGGTAAGTTTGATCCTAGAAGTGATGAGGGAGTATTCTTGGGATATTATTCACATAGCAAGCATATAAAGTGTTTAATAAAAGAACTCTGTGTATAGAAGAAAGTGTACATGCAGTATTTGATGAAACTAACATCCTTTCTGAGAGACAGGAACATGAAGATGAAGCCATTGGATTGGTAAAGGAATTGACTAAAACCCCAGCACAAGTCAAAGTGGCATCAAAAGAAGGAACATGTGATGGAATAGGTCCTTCAAATCAGGGCAACCTGACATGGGGAACTAATCAAGGAGAAATTGAATCAAACCCCCTAGAGGAACCTATTTATGAACCTGTTCCTCAGCAACAGAACATGGGAGAGACATCTAGCAGAAACCAATTAGTTGTGAGACCTCACAAGTATCAAAGTTCTCATCCCATTGAGAACATTATTATTGATCTAACATCTGGAGTCAAAACTAGATCACAGCTAAAGAATCTTTGTGCTTTTGATGCTTTCCTATCTCTTATTGAACCTAAAAATGTTGTTAAGGCTTTACAGGATGCAGATTGGCTGAATTCAATGCAAGATGAACTCAACCAATTTGAAAGAAGTCAAGTTTGGCATCTAGTTACGAGACCCAAGGACATATCAGTCTTTGGTACAAAATGGGTCTTCAGAAACAAACTTGATGAAGATGGAACAGTTACAAGAAACAAAGCAAGACTGGTGGTACAAGGATATAGCCAAGAGGAGGGCATAGACTATGATGAGACATTTGCTCCAGTTGTAACACTAGAGGCAATCAGACTCCTCATAGCCTTTGCAGCACACATGGAATTCACTCTTCATCAGTGGATGTCAAAAGTGCCTTCCTAAATGGCTACCTAAAGGAAGAAGTGTTTGTGAAACAACCTCCAGGGTTTGAGAGCAAGGAATGTCCTGAGCATGTGTACAAGTTAGATAAGGCTCTCTATGGGCTCAAGTAGGCTCCAAGAGCTTGGTATGAACGACTATCCAAATTTCTACTGGAGTATGGTTACAAAAGAGGTAAAATTGACAGTACTTTATTTTTAAGGGAAAAAGGTAAAGATCTCCTTGTTGTGCAAATATATGTGGATGACATCATATTTGGGGCTACCACTAATAGGCTGAGTAAGGACTTTGCAAAACTAATGGGTAGTGAGTTTGAAATGAGCATGATGGGTGGGCTTAACTTCTTTTTAGGCTTGCAGATCAAACAAAGTCTAAATGGAACCATGATCCATCAGCAGAAGTATACAAAAGAGCTAATCAAAAAGTTTAAAATGGAGGAATCTAAAGAAATAGACACACCCATTGCAACTGCCACTAAATTAGATATTGATGAACTTGGTTCATCAGTTGATCAAAGGTTGTATAGGGGTATGATTGGTTCACTCTTGTATCTTACTACAAGAAGACCAGACATTGTTTTCAGTGTAGGGCTTTGTGCTCGTTTTCAGGCAAATCCAAAAGAGTCCTACTTGACTGCGGTAAAGAGGATACTGAGATATTTGAAAGGCACCACTGATCTATGTCTTTGGTATCCTAAAGGTAGTAATTTTGATCTAGTTGGATATGCTAATTATGCAGGTTTCTTAGTGGACAGGAAAAGCACCTCAGGTATGGCACGCTTCCTTGGTTCATGTCTTGTGTCATGGGCTACCAAAAAGCAAACTTCTGTGGCCCTATCTACTGCTGAAGCTGAGTATGTTGTTGCTGCTTCTTGTTGTGCTCAATTGCTATGGATCAAACAACAGCTGGTAGATTTTGGAATTGAAGTGGGATGTATTCCAATATTCTGTGATAACACTAGTGCTATAAGTATGACAAAGAACCCTGTTCATCATAAGAGGACTAAGCACATAGATGTTAGACACCACTTCTTAAGAGATAACTATGAGAAAGGATTGATTTCAATAGAATTATGTGCTACTGATAAACAAATAGCTGGCATCTTCACTAAAGCACTAAGTAGAGAAAACTTTAAGAGGAACAGGTTGGAATTAGGGATGATTAAGATCACCTAATAGGTCCAGTTCAGAATGCAATGAAAAAAAAATTTGAAAAAAAAAAGTTTATGTCTTTGGTTAGGAGTTCTAACTTTGTGTAAATATCTAGATCAATTCTTACTCAGTTTCATACTTTAATTAGTATACTTCTGTGACATGTGTATGACTCACTAATCTCTTACAAAGTTTCCTCTATTTTGGCATTTGAGGCATGTTCAAGAGAGTTCTATATAAAGAACCTGGTTCATCAGTATGTATTCATATGAAAAGCTCAGGTATGTTTTCTATACTCTGCACAATTAGAAAGATTATTTTTCCAATCATGAGAAGAAGTCCTACATTCATCAAATTCCCAGAAATTTTATCCGTTGAGCATTGAACCAGTTTCGTTTCCCTAGAACTCTAAAAACCGAGATTTTTGCCTAAAATCTAGCGATGGCAAATAATCACTAAGAGACCGGAATTACACCTTGATTAGACTTCTAATTGACCTTTGAAAAAGCTGTCGTTACTGCATATAAGTCTAATCATCTTTAAATACACACCACATCTATTCTTCATTAGCCCATAACCGTCAAAACTCTTCTCAAGTTCTAATCGCCCTTCTTCTCTCCAAAAATTCCCAAATTTTTCCCAAGAAACAATCCACCATGACTAACCCCCAAGATAATCCTGGCACTCCCCCACCTGTATCCCCTTCTAATACATCCTCATCTACACCCCCAGTGAAACCCTAAAACCTAGGTTTCGTAGGCAGAAAATGTTGGCCAAAAAAACTGTAGCTTCTGGATCTCTAAGAAAAGTTCTAAATGAGAAATTGAAGGCTAGCTAGAGGGAGGAAAGTCCTACTCAAGAATCTGACTCAAGATCTGAGTCTGAAGCTTTTATTTCTGCCAGCGAAGGTGAAGAACATGGGTCTTCTGACACTGCCAAAATTCAAGAAACCCCTAGTGAGGTAAGTTCTTGTGTGGTACTCTCTACTATGGTTGAAAATGTAGAAAATAGGTTTGTGTTGGTTGGTCCTATCAAAGATGTAAAGGGGGCTGAATTGAGTAGACGTGGAGGTAAAAAGAAAGAAAAAGAGAGAGAGAGAGAGAGAGCAAGTGGTGATGAGAGGGGAAATGGGAAAGAAAAAGTTCTGGTTATCTGTAGAGGTGTTGAAGAAGGTGGCAACAAGTTATGGGGAAGTGGTTCTGGGGAGGCGGCTGAAGGGCTTGTGCATCTAAGCAAGCAACAAGATGAACTTGGTTCATCTGCTGAGGAAACACTGGCTAATCTTCTGAAGAGGGTTGGGGCCAGTTATGATCCAAAGAAGCGTAAAGCTTCCACACAAAAGGCTCAAACTGCTTCCAAGCCAACAAAGAAAATCTAAATGTCATTCCCGAAACCTTCTTTACCTTCAATACCTAAGGGAAGAGCCACTAGAAGTAGGGTCAAACAACGTGAAGCTAAGTTACAGAAAGCTCTGAAAGAAAGCAAGAAGAAAAGGAAGGAGAAGGGAAAAACAAAGGTTGTGGAGAGTTCTGAGATTGCAGAAGAAGAAGAACAGGAGATGGAACTGGTCCATCAAGAAATGGGAACAACTGTGGAGGTTCCTACACCCAAACCAAAAAGAGCCAAGACTTCTTCCAAGAAGTCTTCCTCTGAACCTGTATCTGCTGAACCCTCTTTAGCCAAAAGAACCAGATTTGCAGTGAAAGGTAAGCAGAAAAAACTTAATGAGGAAGAAGGATGGAGTGGAGAAAAGGAAGAAAAGAAATCTGAAAATGAACAAGATAGGTTTGCCATCTTTGGCAGAAGAATTTTTTTGAAAGGAAGACTGTTGAGAGACCTGGATGAGCCAGTAATGAGAATATTGGTGGATGCCCTAGTTGCACAAGGTTGGAATGACATGGTCCTTGAAATGGATGGGAGGCTGTCTAGGAAAGAATTGATTGAGTTTATAGCCAATGCCACAGTGAAGAATGTGGTAGTCACCAGTCTGGTGAAAGGAGTAAGGGTGCAGTTTGATGCACTCAAATTGGGTGAGATTCTAGACATACCTAGTGAGGGGTATGATGATTATACAAGTCAAAGGTGCCCATGTCTAGATTCTCTCCCTACTGCTCTTCAAATCACTAGGAATTTTTGTGACACTGCAACTGCTGAAGATGTGCCTGAAGCCAGGTTTGTGCAGAAAAGTGAGATGAGGCCTGAGTACAAGGTCTTGTTTGAATTTGTTAACAAGTTCCTGCAACCTAGACAGGAGAGGAGGCACACTGCCAACTACATGGACCTGGTTCTTATGGAGTGCCTTGTGAGAGGAATGCAGATAAATTGGCCTGCCTTTATTATCAAATTACTGGACAGGGTCATACATGGCTCCAAGGCTCATGCCACCCCATATGGGTTCATATTGACTATTGTTCTGGACAGGCTGAATGTGCCTTTGAAGAAATGGGAGATGAAATCAAGCAAGGAACACTTTAGCGTCAAGACTCTTCTGGCTTTTGACTATCCAGTCAATGTCACCCTATTTGAACTTGGTTCATCTCTGAAGACACCTGTGAACATCAAGGTTAGGGCTTTGGTTCAAGAGTGTGAAATTAAGGATGCTGAAATTGCTAGGCTCCAGGCTCGTGTAGTTGAACTGGAAACTGAAAGAGATGGCCTTAGAACTGAGCTAGCAAAAGAAAAGGAAAAGAGTGATGGGATGCTTCAGAATATGCTCAACCTTCTCCAAACCCAGCCCTCTAGTTCCTCCAAGCCTTATGATGTCCAGTTGTTGTCTTCTGAACCAGTCTAGTATCCTAGTGACCCAGATTAGGGACTTTTTCTGTTTTTTTTGCTCATGTTTTGGAAGTTTTTCTTTCTTTTTGTGGTTTGTGGTGGAAACATATCTTATCAATGACAACTGCTGTTTCTCTTGTTCTATGAAGATTCTACTCTTAATAGTTTGAATATGTTTGTTGATTATTGATGATTTCATCCATGTTTTCACTTGCAGTTTCCCAAGTGGCCATGAGTAATTACTAAAATCTAGGATTCACAATGTATGCAACTTTTCGATGATGTGAAAAGGGGGAAGAGATATTGTGCTTTTCTTTACTCTTTATTATGAATAATGTGATATTTATAACCTAATTAAACCTGGATAAAAACAATATACTTACAAAGGAAAACGCACCTCCTTCTCTCTAGGAAGAAGGTAAATAGTAATTCTATCACTATTCACGAACCATAACTCCGGCATCCGGTGGTGGGTTTACGCAAATTTGGTGTCAAAAGAAGCATCTACTCAATGCGCACAAACCCTAATTGGTTTCATCTTCAAATTCATAACCATTTTTTCCAGATCTTAATTTTTCTTCTGCGGTTACTGTAGCAAGTAGAGTTTATACAAATCCATCATCTTCTTTTTCACGTAAATGGAGTTCTGAAGAATTCATGAATGCTGCGATCTCTCCCCAGCCTTTGGCTGTGGGAGAGACAAACCAAAACACCACAGAAACAATCCCAAACACCAAGCAAAAATAGTCCTACGCTGATCAAGTCCAAAAATAAAATACTATAGCAATTATATCCAAGATCGACTTGAATCCTGTCCATGTTATTCATGGAGAACCAACAGTGGAATTCACCATTGAAGAAGTTAATGCTTTCACCATTGAAGAGGGACTAAATCAAGCTGTCATACTCAAATTTTCATATGGAAAACCAAATTTGCAAGAATTGCGACAAACGATACCGAAACAGTTTGATATCAAGGGCTACTGTAACGTGGGACAACTAGAATTTCGACATATATTGGTAAGATTTGATTTGTTTGATGGTTTTGTTCAGTGCTTATCAAGAACGACTGGATTTATTAAGTCAAAAGGAGAGGAGTTCTTCTTTAGGACATTCCCATGGACAATGGGATTTAATCATCGTGAAGAAATGTCAAAAGCCGTGGTTTGGATTTCATTTCCTGATCGGCCAACAAATTTTTTTGCAAAAAAATCGTTAATGTCCATAGCATCAGTAGTGGGAAAGCCTCTTGCAGTAGATAAGGCAACTCAAGATCGAACACGACCAAGTACGACAAGGGTTAAAGTCTTAATCAATTTAATGGACAAACATCCTAAGAGAATTAGGATAAATATAGTGGACAAAAATTCTAGAAAAATAGTTGAACACTACCAGCAGATCGTGTTTGATAATTTACCAAAATACTGTACGTGTTGTAAACATCAAGGGCATGACGAAAAATCGTGTCGTTGGAGGATAGAGGAAAATAATGAAGAATCATTTCAAGTGAATGAATCTGAAGGCTTGGGAAATCTTGACAAACTAGAAGGTGATGCCAGGGATTTTTTGAATGCTAAACGAGGTGGACAAAATATGGTTGAAGGTGTTGAAAAAGCATCTGACCAATCTGGAGACAAAGGATTTGAATGTGATAAGGTTGTAGATGGGAATCGAGCAGTTGTTCAATCAGCTGCTGTTAAGGTAACTGATAAGGTTGGTTCTGGTGATGCAGGGCAAAACTCTATTTCTGTTGCAATTGTTCCAGTTGCTGAAGCTATTGCAAGAGTTGTTCAAGATTTGATGGCTGCAAAAAGTGCTGTGCTTGATCGAGGTTTATCTGGGGAGTCTAAACATTCAGCTATTGAATCTGGGCAACTTATGATGGATTATAATGCATTAGCTGCAGCTGTGCGAGCAATTTTTACCAAAAATAATGCAACATTAGCAGAGTTAGGTCAACTGGACAAAGTTAAAAAACTACCAAGCCATGTAGATTCACAATTGGAAGCTACTGTTGCACTAAATACAACTGGTAATCGACCTAATATTGGGGTTATCAATACTACTGATGCACAAGATACTGTAGGGCAAGATGAGGAGCAACAACTTGAAGATGGTGATGCCTCATGTAGTGCAGCTGCAACAGGTGTTGAAGCTTCTACACTTTTGAAACCTACTGTTACATTGGATTTGGTGGCATCACAGTATACAACCCCAACAGGATCTAAGGTGTTGAATGTGGATAATTCAATTGCCAAAGGTGCTGGGCAGGTAAGGCAATCTGCTACAGCTCCAAATAAATCAAATATAAAAAGTACCAAATGGACAGTGGTGAATAAATCTACTAACAAGAAGCAAGCTACAGGTGTGCAAAATCAGATTGTTCCATCAAATGTTATTGGGGACTCGAACGCTTTTGATGTTATGGTGAATGAGGGTGAGCATGTTATGAAGGAGGCTGAAAATAGGGAGCAACAGATGGATGATGACACACGATCAATAGTTGGAAAAACCAGCTTTACAGGTAGTGGGAAACAGCAGATAAATTCAAAGGACATAAGTGCTCGACTTGAGATTGCAACTATTGATAATAACTCTGGTAAGGCAAGTCAAGTACCTGATGACTCTAAATCAACAATGAATATTTCAAATTCAAAGCTTACTAAAATGGTAGAGAATGCCCGGGCAGCTATGATGAGGAACACAACTTCAAAAAATGGGCAACAACAAGCTCCAGGCAGTAACACACAACAGCAAACTTTCACAAACACAAGTGATCGAATAATTATTTCGAAGGACATTGTTCCTGTTGATGTGCAAAAGGCAGAAGCACACAGTTCCAATGCTCCCAAGTTGCATTTTTCCAATGCCCAGAATGAAATGATGATGAAGCCTACTTTGCTGAAACAACCGTTGGCAACCTTGAACACCTCCGTACATGATATCCCTTCTCAATCTGTGGGGTCGTTTGGGGAATTTGAAGGTGAATCTGGGAAGCTTATGTTGTCAACGGGGAATAACAACGAGGCTATTCAAACAATCGTGAGGCTTAAGGCTATTAAATCCAAACTGTGGCAAGTTCAACGAGAGGAAGATGAAGAGGAGGATTGGGACGACGGTTTTGCAGGTTACTCAGCTGAAGAAGGTGACGAGGAGGAGGATCAGGAGAGTGCAGGGGAGGAGCTTGACTCTCTAGTTAAGTCAAAGTCTCATGGGAAAATTGCAGCAGTCCCCACGAGCAAATTAAACCTCCATGCTCCTGCATTTGTTCCCAGAATGTCTCCTAGTGCTGCAATTCCAATTGCACCAGCTGGAATTTTGCCTCAAGATGTAGCAACATCTTCCAAGCAGCTTACTATAAGTGCTAACAGCAGTTCCCCAACTACAAGTCCAAGTCAAGCTGCAACTGCAGGTACAAGGCGGACTGTTAAAGCTGAAAATCCTACAGCTGATCAAGCAAAATCTGGGCAGCAACAATTGGTGACCACTAAACCACTTATTCCAGAGGAGGAGAGAAAGCTTTTGGAAGCTATGGTAAGTTCCATACATGTAATTCCTATTATATCTAGCACATGTCCTGTAGGTAGGAAAAAGAACAAATTACAACACATTGGACAACAACAAAGTAAGACAATGGTGGCAATTGGAGAATCTGCCTTGGTGTCACTAGATAAGATTCAAAATGAACCACAACCTGTGAATTTAGTGAGAGAGCTTTTTGAACAAGGAGAAGAAGATGCAATGCTACAACAGTGTAGAGAAGAGGCAACAAAAAAAGGGGATCTATCAGCAATGCATTGCGGCAAAGGTAAGAAGACTCATACAAGGAAAAATAGTTGGGACGACAAGGTTAGTGATTTTTTAAATGTTAGGCAACCGCCAATGAGAGTTGCCAAACAAAAGAAGGCTGCCCCAACTACATCAACAAGGTCCAACCGTTCAAAAAAGAAATGCTGATTTTTGAATACATATTGAACACGGTTGAGGAAAACAACAAAGAATTACAAATTGAAGATTTTACAAGTTTGGAAAAGAAAGGACAAGAATTTAATTCCTACTACATTCTATTTTATCATTTTATAAGTATACTCATTTGTAATATCGTCACATAGTATGTTATAAACTCTGTGATGATCATTGAATATTTAGTCCGTTCAAGTTCTTATTTTCTACATGTTTGTTAGTAGGTGAGGCCTTTTCTTTGCCTTAATAGGATTAGTAAGGTAAGGTTTAGCCCGGTTTGTGTTGCCTTGGTCCTATGCCTTGGTCCACACGACTATGAGATTATATGCCCTCGTGAGACTGTGCCGGCAGCTACACCATGAATCCTCTACATGAGGCTGCCATCATAAGGCAATGTGAGGCGCAGAGGAGTGATTATATAGCCAAGACATATGGGTTACAATACCGGTGCTATTGTCCCCCTTATTTGTACTTTTCCTAATTGTTGTATTTTTCTTTTTCTGTTATTAATAAAAAACTAGCCCTAGGCGCTTGCCTAGCGGATTGCCAAAAAAAAAAAATTTAAACCTGGTCCTTGATGATAAGTTAAAATTCTAAGTTAATGTGTTGATGGTCAAGCTGAGTTCCTACAGGTTCTTTGATTAGTAAAAGCACAGAGTTTGTCATCATCAAAAAGGGGGAATATTTTGGCCCAAGTTCAGGTGAGGTTTTGAAGAATGACAAATGGACTCAGTTATGGACCAGGTCCATCATGTGAGGCATAGTATTTATCAACCTAGACATGTGAGATACACGTGAAGGAGATAAGTCTCAGTGATCAAGCAGCAATATCTTCTGCACTAATCGAAAACGTTGCATATTGGATGAGGAGAGAAAGTCTCCTTATGGGAAGAGGACACAATCCAGATAACGGATAGGGTTGGAGTTTGTATTGTACAAGGACTCAACTTCGATGGAAGATCAACAATTGATTCTCAATCAAACTCTGATTACTAACTCATTAAATAACAGTGATTGTTCTCTTTTACAGGTGTTGCACGCACGCAGAAGTAAAACAAAATAGAGAGCAAACGAGCAAGGCAATTTTATGAGCAATTTATGTAAGATTTAAGTGTGCACACCTGAAGCTACTTGAACGAGATAGAAGAGCCAGTTCCGTTGTGTTTATTCTTATTCTAGTTCAATTGTAGTAGGTGGTTTAAAGTTGTACCTTTTCAGCTTTCATAGAAGCATTTGTAATAGGTACTTTGAGTGTTCAAGTTATAGTCTAACTTGAAAGTGTCGTAGCAGTTGAGGCTGTGTGCTACACAGGGATTAGAGTTAATCCTTAGGTTTATAAAGAGTTTTTGTAAATGCTGTTTTGGCTTAGTGATTTTAGTGGATGTTTGGAAAAATCCTACTTAGTAGTAGGTCGTGGTTTTTTCACCTTTTGAGCCACGTGTTTTCCATGTAAAAATCTCTGTTTTCTTTATTTTCTGTACTTTTAATTACGCAAGAGTCGTAGTTAGAACACCTAGAAGAACCAGGTTCTTCTAGACCGAAAAATTGGGTACCACACAAATCACCCCCCTCTTGTGTGGTATTGACATTTAGAACATCAGGTTGGATATTTCGGAGCCTAGTAGGGTACTTTCGTCTGTTGTTTCATAGTCATCCTTATTTGAGCATATTAAGGCGTTCCGGTATAATAATCCCATTTGCCTGTCCTCAGAGATACAATGCAGTGAGGTGGTTCCAAGGAGGTGATTATTTGTTATGATGGGGTGTTGAGGCTTCGGGGTCAGATTTGTGTTCCGAAGGTAGATGGCTTGAGGGAGTTGATCCATGAAGAGGCTCACATTTTGCAACATTCTAATCACCCATGTGCTACGAAGATGTATTGCAATTTGAAGTAGCATTGTTAGTAGAGAAGGATAAAGAAGGACATTGTTGATCATGTTGCATAGTGTTTGAAGTGCCAACAAGTCAAATTTGAGCATCAAAGACTGGGTAGTTTTCTTCTGAGGTTAGATATACCGGAGTGTAAGTGGGAGCTTATCACTATGATTTGATGTTGTGTGGGTCATTATGGAAAGGCTGACTAAGTCTGCATATTTCATTCTTGTCATGACTTCCTACACTTCTGAGTAGTGATCTCAGATTTATCTTTGAGAGATTGTTCTCCTGCATGGTGTGTTTGTGTTTATCATTATGGGTCGAGGTACTTAGTTTACAACCCATTTTTGGAGAGCAATGCAGCATGAGCTGGCATGCAGGTCGAGTTAAGCATGACATTTTATCCTCAGACAGATGGACAGTCCAAGTATACCATTCAGATCTTGGAGAATATGCTCAGAGCCTGCGTTATTGATTTTGGAGGCCAGTGGGATGGGATCAGTTCCTACCGTTAGCAAAGTTCTCCTACAATAACAGTTACCACTCGAGTATCCATATGTCCCCATACGATGCCTTATATGGGAGGTGATGTCATTCTATGGTTGGTTAGTTTGAGCCTGGGAAGGATTGGTTGTTGGGCAGTAATCTAGTTCATGATGCTTTGGAAAAGGTAAAATTGATTCAAGAGAGGCTTTGTACATCATAGTCCAGGCAGAAGAGTTATGCTGACAAGAGACTTCGCGATGTAGCTTTCATGGATGGTGAGAGATATTTTCTTATTGTTTCACCTGTGAAAGGCATGATGAGGTTTCGAAAGAAGGGCAAATTGAGCCCTAGTTACATTGGTCTATTTGAGGTCTTGGAAAGAGAGAGAGTGAGGTAGCTTACAAGCTTGCTTTAACACCCAGCTTATTGGGAGTTCATCTTGTGTTTCACGTTCCATGCTTCGGAAGTATCATGAGGATCAGTCACATGTATTAGATTCCAGTTCGGTGCAGCTGGATGAGAACTTGGCTTATGTGTAGGAACTAGTGGCCATTATGGACAGATAGGTTCAAAAGTTGAGGCCGAAGGATATTGCATCAGTGAATATTTAATGGAGAGGCCAATCAGTCGAGGAGGTGACTTGGGAGACTGATCAAGATACACAGAGCAGATATCCCTATCCTTTTGGCATTCCAGATATGTTTCTAACCTCGTTCGAGGATGAATGTTTGTTTGGGTGGGAGGGGGAATGTAACAACCCGGTCGGTCATTTTGTGTATTTTAGCTTAGTTCCCCTATTTAATGCTTCTCGTATGATTTTCTATTGTTTTATAACTTGTGGGGGATAGTTGGTTTGGTTTCGGGGAAGTTTTAGAATGGATTAGAATACTTAGTTTTACGGTTTGAAGCTTAAATTGTAAGAGTTGATCGAGGTTTAACTTTTGTGTAAACGGCCTCAGAATGGTATTTTGTTAGTTACAAATAGGTCTGTATGGTGATTTTGGACTTATGTGTATGTCCAAATTTGGATTTGGAGGTTCCTAGGTTGATTTGGCTCTTTTTTGTGAAACTTGGATGTTTGAAGGTTTGGTAGGTTCATAGGTTTGATTGAGAGTTGACCTTTGGTATTTTCGGGTTCTTATTATTGTTCCAGGAGTTGGAATATGTTAATTATGTCATTTGGGACTTGTGTGAAAAAATTAGGATTATTCCGAGATGGCTAGGCATGGTTCGGCATGAGTTTTGGAAGTTTGAAAGTTGATTAGTTCATTAGATTTGCGTTGAGGTGTGATTTTTAGTTATGATAATATTTTTTGGGATTTGAGACCTCGAGTAGGTCCGTGTTATGTTTCGGGACTGGTTGGTGTGTTTGGACGGGGTCCCGAGGGCCTCAGATATGTTTCGGATGGGTTCAGAGCATTTCTCTCATGTTTGCATTACTAGTTTTCTAGTGCTAGTGCCTTTATCCCGATCGCAAAAGAAGTGACACGATCGCGGAGTATGTTTTGGTGGATGGTTTCTTCTTCACGTTCGCGTACAAGAGGTCACGATCGCGGATTGTTGGGAAGCAAAAGCTTCGCGTTCGCGTATGGGGGCCGTGTTTGTGTAGCTTTGTGTTATGCTGGGGGAAGGCAGGTGGTTTAGCATTTGCATTTGCTGAAGGCCACCGCGTTCGCATAAGCCTGGGTGCTAGTGAGGCGCGATCGCAGGCCAGGGGCTGTGTTTGCGTATGTTCATCTGGTGGATGTTGAGATTTTGTTCACTGTTTCAATTTTTATTTTGTTATTATATATGTGTGGTAAGTATTTAGAAGCATCTAGCCTCGACACTAATTTTTTGAGTTTAGACATAATACTTGCTGGTTATGATTGTGGTATACTCATACTACGCTTCTGCAAATATTTTTGTGCAGATCCTCAAGTTGGTCCTAGCAGAGCTTCCAGACTGGGCTAGGAAATCTTATGGACAATTAGGGTGAGCTGCACTTCATAGATTTATTTTGCAGTTCCTGAGTCCCTTCTCCTTTATGTAGTATTTTAGATAGCTTGAAATGTACACAGACTTAAACTCATTTTCGTAGTAGGCACCATCATGGCCTTGAATTGGGATTTTGGGTCGTGATATTTGATTTTGCGTAAACTGTACCGAATTTATATTTTCATGGTTCTGATGGATTCGTATGGTGATTTTGGTATTAGGCTTATGTCCGGGTTCGGTTTTGAAGGTTCCTATCTCGATTTGGCTCTATTTGACGAATGTTAGAAATTTGAAGGTTTAGAAATTTCATAAGTTTGTTTATGAGTTGACTTTCTGGCTATTGGGTTGGATTGTTATTCTGGGACTTGGAGGGGTCCATTTTACCATTTGGAACTTGTGTGAAAAGTTTGGTTTTGTTCCGAGTAGATTTGGACGCGTTCGGCAAAGTTAGTATATTTGAAAGTTAAGAGAATGATCTTTATCTTCGATTCTTATTTAGATGTTATTTATGATGCTTCGAGGTTTTGGATAAGTTTGGATAATTTATTTGGACTTATTTGTATGATTGGATATGGTCCAGGAAGTTTCGGGTGTGATTCAGGGTGGTTTCGGACTATGTTGGTGATGTTTGGAGTCACTATGTTGCTGGTGTTCAACAGAGCTTCGCAATTGCGAAGCAAAGCTTGCAATCATGAAGAAGAATATTTTGCTAGCTGGGCATTTATGCTTCACGATAGCAATCCTGGTGGTGCGTTCGCGATGTGTATTTTGGGAGATGGAGCTTTATGCTCCGCGTTCACAAGGTCTATATCGTGTTTGCGAGCTGTTGGAAGGAAGACCTCTACATTAGCGGTATGTGGTTGCGTTCGCATATAGTCGGATCAGGCACAAGGCTCTTTGTCTTTCGCGTTTGCGAGAATGGCTCTCGCTCGCATAGTTTCGGCTTGTTGGCTTTCGTGATCGTAAGGTGAGGCAGCGATTGTATAGGGCATTTTTGGTCAGTGGCATGGCTTTTGCTTTGCGAATGCGGAGTAGTGCTCGTGGTCGCAGAGGGTACTGCTGGACAGTGTATTAAGTTGTCATTTTCGAACTTTGAGCTCATTCTAAATGAGGTTGGGATCTCAGATTGAGGCAATTTTTACTAATTTGGATTAGGTAAGTGTTCTTGACTCGGATTCAATTTTGTTCATGATTCTATCTTTGGTTTTGACATTTGATTAGCGATCTAAGAGAGATATGTTGAGTGTTTTGGCAAAACTTTTCTCAAGTGAAAATAAAGATTTGAACCTAGATGTGGAGTTAGTTTTGGATGAAACTTGTATATTTTGACTCCTATTTAAGTAGGTGTTCATATTTTGTGATTCTTGCTGGGTTCAAGGAAGCGGGCCCGGGTTGACATTTTGGTAGACTTTGAGTAGTTGATTAAGATTTGACCTTTATCGCTTGGGTTTAATTCCTATGGCATTATTTGATGTTATTGAGTTATTTTTTTCTAGATTTGAGTCGTTCAAAGGTCAATTCATATGGGCAGGAATTTTTAGAGTATTAATTTATCTTGTTTGAGGTAAGTGTCTTGCCTAGCTTTGGTTGAGAGAGCTTTTCCTAATATTTGGTATTATTTTCTACATACGGGGGTGATGTATATATGAGGTGACGAGCGTATATACATGTGCCATGGATATTCAGGCTCGGGGTAGATTAGATTACTTTATGCCTTGTTTAGTTGTGTGTTCTACTTGATTCTATGTATTCTTCAATTCATTCACTACGTGAGCGTAATAAACTATGATAGAGCTAATGTTAAGGATATTGGTGACTTAGTTGAACATGATGAACTAATCTTGAGATTTATGCTAAACTAGCCTCAGAGGTAGATACATGTATGTTGTGAACACACATCCACTCATTCTTGTGTTGTGCCTTGATTAGGGCATGTGCACTCTATGACACCCATGTGATCCTTTGTATGACTACTTGAAATTGATTCATATTATCTAATTTTTCCGTAGTCATGTTTTATATGTTGAACCCCATCCACATTTTGTGTTGTTATCATGTCCTTGTGCACTTTATTGATGAGTTTAAGGATATTCCTCTCGATGACAATTTGTAATCTTGCATTCTAGTGATTATGGCACGAGGTCTTTTCCGTTCGAGTGTGATGATATTTTAGCACATGTGGACATATTGAGCAGATTAATTGGGAGTGTCAGCACGAGGTCTTTGTAGTGCGATTGTGTCTACTGTTGTGCGCGTGGAGCGAAATAAGGGTGATATTTTTTCGGCTTGCCCACGTGGAAAAATAAGAGTGATTATATGTTCATGTGGCAAAATAAGGAGGGTATTTTATTGTTATAAGCATATGCAAGTGAAATAAGGGTGGCATTATTGGGATGTTATGTGATGGCCTGAGGCGATTTTATTGTTTATGTTTATGTGGTGGTACGAGAGTAACATTCTTGAATGTTCATGTAACTTCTTTATGTGTATCATTCATTTCTATATGTTTTGTTGCGCATAAAACATGCTACTTTATTCCCCTGTTGTTATTTGATGATTTGATAGTCAAGATGGATTTACCTATGTCGAATTGATATCTCATATTTTGCTGAGTTATCAGAAGCATATAGGATTGATGTGATAAGGAAGTTGTGATTATGCATTGATATATTTGATTCTTGAAAGGTACTCTTGAATGTGTTATTTAACAATCGATGTCAAATTAGATCATGTTGGGCACATGCTTACAGTCATGTGCGGGTATTGAGAGTACATATTATATTGTGCATGCCTCTTTGTGAGCGAGGTTGGTGCAAGTTGTATTTGTTGAGCATGTTTAATTGGTAGAGTTTGGTTTTTACCCTATCTCAGTTGTGCACCTTTACTATTGTTATTCTTTTTTTTTATTATATAATTGTCTTTATGGAATATTTTCTTATAGTATGCCTATTATTGAGCTGTGCAGGTTACGCAAGTGAGTATCTTTGACTTAAAAATCTCTTCACTACTTCTCTGAGGTTAGTCAAGATACTTATTGAGTACATGCGGTCGATTAAACTCATACTATACTTCTGCACCATGCGTATAAATTGTGGAGCTAAATAGCTGTGGAAGATGAAGCCATACATTGAAGATGTATCAGCGTTCCAGATTCAAGCAACCTTTTGTTCATGGTAGTTTAGGACTTCAATTCTATTTATATAAACTTCAAACAGATATTTATTCTTATTTTGAGCTTTCTAAATCTAATCTTAGTGGCTCATGACTTATACTACCAGTCCTTGAGGTAGTTGTATTGACTCCTTTTGCAGTTTCATTTATAATATTGATGATTTCTTATTGTAATAGAAACTTATACTGTTTGGCTTATCTAGAGGGTCGGATTAGGTACCATCACATTGGGTGGATTTTTTTTTGGTTCGTAACAGCTTATTATCTTTACCCTAGTTGTGCACATTTATTATTAATAACCGTTATTTTGTATTGTCTCTTTGGATACCCTTTATATTGTACTTATTATTGAGTTGCATAGGTTATATAAAGTGAGTGTCTTTTGACTTAAAAATCCCGTCATTACTTTCTCGAGGTTAATCAAAATACTGGTGAGTATATAAGGTCAGTTTTACTCATACTACACTTTAGCACCTTGCTTGCAGATTCTAGAGTTGAGTAGCTGTGAAAAACGAAACCTAACATTAAAGACGTACAAATGTTCCAGATTCAAGCTACCTCTAGTTCATAGTAGTTTAGAGCTTATTATTCTGTTTATATAAACTTCAAACAGATGTTGTACTATTTCTTTGTTCTAGAGTTGTTTTCTTAATTTTAGTAGCTCATGACTTGTACTACCAATCCTTGAGTTATTGTATGAATTTCAGTGATCTTATTTAATGATTATGTAATCATTCGATTTGTGCTAACTATTATTTGGCTTACCTATCAGATTGGGTTAGGTGCCATCACGACTTGGTGGAATATTGGGTCGTGACATCATGTTTCTGTTCCCATATGTGAGGCCAGAAAGTGGATTTGCAATAGGTCGGCATAAAGTGATTCATCGTACTCAAACAAGAGCCAAAATCGCTCTTTTGGGATGTTCCATAGATCATCAAATTCCCACAAATGAATTTAAAAGTGGTCCACATAAATGATCAAGACCTCGCGGTGAGATTTTAGTGAACACGTTAATAATTCATTCCGATAATTGGGGAAATTACAATCCTAGGCTTTTTAGCCATTGAATACAACTTCGTTCTCATTGGTTGATAGTTTTTACAGCAGTTTTTAATACTTGCAAGTTACTTGGATTAGTAAAAAATCACAATCTTTACACTCGGAAAGTTGCTTAAACTCATTCTCGTGGCGATAGTCGAAAGTTGTAGCCGAACATTTTCTGCGGGATTCAACTATGGACTCATAAACTAATCAAGTAGAATAGTTGTTGTAGCAGTCCTAAGGTTTAAAATATAAAAGGTCTCAATGGTTTTCATTAAGTTTGCAGATTCCTCAAGTCTATTTACGCTTAACAATAGCCATCCGACACGTAGGTAACACAAACATGAGAAGTAATGCTGTTACCGCATAGAAGAATGACATTTTTACTCCAATTTCAAGATTCACTTCACTGCTTTCTAGTAAATATGTATCCGAAGATAGAGATCAAAGACCATGCACACAGTACGTATCTAAAGATAAAGCATTTAATATACGTAGTAACCTATCATTACATAAGCATGTTATATCCACTAAATTTGCACCTAAGCTTAATGATAAAAGTTAGATGTACTAATTCTTCTCCTCCAAACCATCGCAAGATTACTACCCCCAAAAAAATTGACGGACCTTCTTATTAATAGAAATAGGAACATTCATTTCCTGAATTTACACAAAACGAATACTTAGACACTTACATAATTTACGTCTCTCATAGTGTTTGACCTTTCCCCCTTATAAGATGCTTCAAAAGAGTTCCACTACACATCAAGTTCACAGGACCGACCCAAAAACTAGATGCTCCTCACTTGATTAAGACTTGAGGTTTTACAGGTAGAGTGTACGCAGACCTTACCCCTATCCCAAAGAAGGGTAGAGAACAAGAGACACTAAACAATTTTTGATATTGGAACTCAACGAATCATTGTTTATGGCGAAGGTGCTGGACTCTAGTTAAAAGAGTTTGGATGTGTGAGAGAAGCCTCAATACCTTTGCCTTGAGAATAATCAACATACTTATGGTATTGATCAATATGTTTGGCATCTGAGCTACCAGATCTTCCAAGATACCATTTCCGAGTTGGTATTGGTCTTTCACTAATTGCAATGGAAATACCATTGGGAAAAAGGTCTCTCAGAACAAAGGCATGAATGATGGTTGTCACAAGCAGTCCTGTTAGTGTGAGTCTAGAAAGAGCGCAAAGTATGATGGCTAGGCACTTTGTCACCAGGTTGGTAACTACAAGTGAGTAGCTGATGGTGGCAATAGCAGCTCCTGTCATAGGGAAAGTGTAGGCCCACCAAGCCAATGAAAACCTAATAGAGAAAACTCTAATATCAAGCTAAAGGTTAAGAGGAATAAGAAAGCAGTACAAATAAAGATTGGCAAATTTTACGTACTTGAAGCCCCGGAAGAAATTAATGCGAACAGCCTGAAGAATTAGACAGATTAGTGTACAACTAAGCGTTAAAAGAAGCAATTCGGTTATATATACATGCATATATATAAATGCAAAAATTGACTAACATAATGACATACCAGTGAAAAATAAAGGAACAATGCAACGAAATAAGAAATCCGAGATCCATGATCAAAAGACCCTTGTATCGTTGTCCATGCCATAGAAGCGACACTAGGTGCAGCAACAAACAGAAAGAAGACAGGATGAAGTTCCTTTGGGAGTGTCTCATTTGTTGGGAGTCTCTGGTAGAGAGTTACAAACATAACTATGTAATGAGCCAATCCAACAGCAAAGAAGAAAATTGGCCCTTCAGTTAGACCCATGGATTCACCAAGCAATGAGCCCCCGAAATTCCCAACAATTGAGAGATGATTCGAGGGATTTGCTTCCTTTGAGTCTTCTCTGTCCTCCAGACATCCATTGCCCATAAATCTTTAGCTCTAGACAAAAGATTGGAGCCATTAGAATGTACCATAAAGATGTGTGCAGGTTTTGGGTGACTGATGCTGGAACTCCAAGTGCTAAGAACAAAAGTGCTATCCAGGGAGCAAAGAAAAAGTTAACACGTATTGGGTGGTAGTACTCGCGACGAATAGCTTCAAAGTAGAAAATAATTTTCAGAGCATAAACGACGGAGATAATGGCCATAAGTGCCGCAGATATGCCCCACAGCCCAAGATTTGCTTTCAAGCTCATGTGCAGGAAATTTGTCGAGGCAGAAGTGGCCAGGTTCTTCCACATTATAGCTTGACTGCTAACACCAAGACAGATACCAAAGGAAGAAATAGGGAAACGAAGAAGAAATGGCCATTTTCTGTCTTCTGGAAGAATAATTTCCTCAGAAGCCTACAGAGGGAAAAACATGTGTCACCAACCATACTACCTCATTTCAGCATGTAATGTAAATGAAAGAAAAAAAAAATTTAACTTCACAATGGAAGGACAGCAATTGGTATCTCAAAAGCATTGACATGACGGATACATAATAATTTTTAAATATACAAATTCAATTTCCCTGTTAGGCATGTTTTCATGGTCTAAAACATTCAAGACCTATAGCTGAAAGAATTTTGCTCTTCTTCTAGATGAAGGAACTATACTTCCATTCACTATTGAGGTAATCATTTTTTTCCTCTAATAATCAATGCAGGTTACATTTAACCAAGAACTTCCATGTACAAAGGAGTGCAGAAAAGCCAATTGGTGTAGGTGCAAGCCTAGACATTAGATGCCAATATATATTTAGTTGAAAGATTCAAAGTGTGAACTTTGATACCTTGACAACTTAGATGCTAATTATCCTTTATTAAAAAGAAAAATTTCCATCCAAAATAAATTTACTGGTGATAAAAAGCATACCCTTAAGGTGTCCCATTCTGGCCCTTCCAAGGCATCAAAGTATCGATCCACAGGAATAGTTTCTGTCTCAGTACTTGGTCGAGAAATAAGCTCTTGCTCTCTTTCACGGCTCTTTCCACGCAAAACTGATATTTGTCTCTCAAGTCTACCAGACCATGTTTTAAAAGAGTCAAACCTTGTATCCTTTAGCTTATTAATTCTGGGATTCCTCCATGGAGTGCTGGGAAGTTTTCTACTTGCAGGAGATTCAGGAAACATTGTACCTCTAAGCGTCGTTGTTGTCTGAGAATAACACATAGGTTGCTTATTCTGTGTGGTACCAGTAGAATCTGTGACATCTAATATAGTCTCACTGATATTATTGAGGCCAGCTCTTTTTGGACTCGCTAAATGAGGTTTTAACGGACTAATGTAAATGGAATGCATTATGTCGCTATGTTGTTCAGCAAAAGCTTTAGTTTCCTGGGAGGATAAGTTAGAATAATAATTAAAGTGTCACAATATGTTACAGAGAAACATTAAAGTTAATCTACATTCTAATGGAATTCAAGATACTGCTGCTTTTGAGTAAATGAAGTAATCAAATAAGATGTGAAAAAGTTTAATTTGAAGTTGGATCTTCTATCAAAGTAGTCACTTCTTATTTGCTTACCTTAATTCTTGACAGCAATTAGGAAAGACTTACCACGGCTAGTGAGTTTAAAGAGTGAGAGCGGGTTGAATCAAGCTGACTATCAACATGATCAAAGCCATTCATTTCAAGACAACTTATAGTTTTGGATAGTGATGGAATCACTTTCAGAAAACCTTCTGTTCTCATGGCTAACTACAAGATCTGCAATTTGAAGTGGAAGGTACCATTATAAATATGATTATTCCAAGAAAAGTTCTTGGAAGCACACATCAGTCACAATTATACGTGTATAATACAGCTTAAGAACATTGCTATAACGTATGGTAGGTGAATACAACAGGTACGTACAGGCTTGAATGTCTGGGATCCATTCAATTATTTTGCAAACTTATTTGCAAAACAATGTGTTTCAATTTATTTGACTTGGAAGCACACATCAGCGAGACCTGCAGCTAAACAAAATAATGGGATTTGGGGACTTCATTTATCACATTTTAGAATCCTAGATTTGATGGGAGGCAATTTTAATAAGAGATTTTCATACACAACTATTGGGTAAGTAATTTTGATGCAATTTCAATTACATTATATAACTGTTTATGAGATTTAATATTTAATTAATGAGAATCTAAGAGAACTTTTTTATTTGGGGGGGGGGGGGGGGAAATGTTTTCTATGTTTTGAAAAATAAAAATTTGAGATTTGAGAGTCTAATTGGACTCGGATTTGAAAACAAAACACATATATGGGCTCGTGGGGTTACGAGTAGTCGAGATCTACCTTTGGACTCGGGTTTTGACTGGGCGAGCCCAGGGTTGACTTTTGTTAACTTTTGGAAAATTGTGTAAAGATCTTAACTTCTTCGCTAGGTGTTTATGGAATTATTATAGTAGGTTTGTTTAGTTAATAGGGAAAATTATTGGAATTGATTTCTCTTATATTGTTTGATGATATTAAGTCGCTTTTTGTTAGATTTAAGCCGTGCGGAGGCGAATTTTAAAGGAAAGACTATTTTTGAGTGTTGATTTGGCCTAATTGAGGTAAGTATCTTGCTTAACTTTGTGTAGGGAAAACTACACCATAGGATTGGTTTAATTGCACTCTTTGAATTATGTGGAAGACGTGTACATGAGGTGACGAGCGTGGACACGCGCTTATATGTAGAATTTGATCGGCTTAGACTTTTAAACTTTTAATATGCTTTTAATTGAAGTTGTTGTTACATGGAATATCTTTCATTGCGGAGTTATTTACCATTACATTTTTGTCATTGTTGAAATTCTTGTACACATTGTTGTTTAACTGTGAGCTTGGTATTATTTTGATATTGATATTGTTGTTTTGAAAATGTTGTGGCAAATGGGTGTGTTTGGTGCAAGTGGGTTATTGTATTGTGATGAAATGCGCATGCGGTGAGATGAGGGTTTTATGCGCGTGTTGCTAGCAAGGGAAATTACTTCATTTTTGAAGCACACATGGTAAGATAAGGAGGCTTATGCGCATGAAGCTATTTCGTAAAAAATATTTTAAAATGTAAGACTCACGTGGTGTTATAAGGAAGATTCATGATTTGTGGCTTGTGAATTGTGCTTATGAGGTGTGGTACCTCAGGATGCTTCTTGTTGTCAATTCTATGTTGGAACAACCTGATTATTCGAACTGTCATTGCTTTCCTTAATATATTTCACTTTTATTTAACTGTGTTTTTTATTATTTTTGTTATTTTATCATATGTTTACTCCTCATTATTTGCTTATTTTACTTCCGTTGTTAGTGTCATAATTATATTCTGCACAGGTTTTACTTTTATGTCTAATGAGTTTCTTGATGTGAACCTCGTCATTACTCCACCGATATTAGTCTTGATACTTACTGGGTATCGTTTATGGAGTACTCATAGCTTCTGTACATTTTTGTTCCGATCCAAGCACCTCGGAACGTGTCGGACGTAGCTAGCTATGTTGAGTTGCTGAGGAGACTTAAATGTATACCTGCCATTATGCTCGCAGGCCTCGGGGTCACCTTCTGAAGCTTTACTTTACTACTTTTTACTTTCATTCCAAAACAATGATGTAATTGATATTCGTAGTTCACCCTCAGTGGAGCTTATCCCTCCGTACTACCATTTTTGGAGATGTATGACTATTGTTTGGTTTCACCTTTATTATGTCACTTATTAGTTTACTTTAAAAGCTAAGTTGTTTAATTCTGGTAAATCTCAACATGTGTTAGGCTTAGAGATTGGGTGCCATTACGATACTAATGGTGGGATTTCGGGCCGTGACAAGTTAGTATCAAAACTCTAGATTCATAGGTTCCACGAGTCATACATAAGTTTAATAAAGTTTTGCGGTTTGGTACTGAGATATCTGTACTTATCTTCGAGAGGCTACAGAACTATTAGGATATTCCACTTCTTTTACTCCTTATTGTGCGAATTTGTTGATTTTGGAATCTGAACCTTTGTCATTTTATTCTCTCATAGATAGTGAGGGCACACATTACCAGACCGGTTGAGCAGACACCCACATCCCTAACTAGAGCCGCGAGAGGCTGGGGTTGGGGTAGAGGCCTAGGAGGCGCACGTGCCATAACTAGAGCACCTGCTGGAGCAGTGATATAAGAGCCACAAGTATCTCCGATTGGGGAACAGGCACCCGAGGTGCCTGTTACTATCCTTGAACTCTAGGAGTCTTTGGCACATTTCCTGAGCATGTTCGGTACTTTGGCTCATGCGGGATTAATACCAATTGCACAAGCTACTTCCCAGACTAAGGGAGGAGCTCAGACTCCCGAAGCCCATACTCCATAGCAGCAGACCCCTATTGATGAGGTTCTAGGTGTTATGCTAGTATAACCCATTATCCCGGTTCAGCCTGAGGCTACGCCACTGGCATTAAAGGAGGAGCATAGGAGTCTTGAGTGGTTCAAGAAGTACGAACCTCCTACCTTCAGTGGCATAGTTTTCTGAGGATGCATAGGGTTTTCTAGATCAGTGCTACTGTATTCTTCGCACCATGGGCATTGTGGAGGTGAGTGGATTCGACTTTACTACATTTCAGTTGACGGGGTCAGCAAATAAGTGGTGGCTGGTTTGTGTGGAGGGTAGGCCAGCTGATGTAGCTCCACTTACATGGGCTTAGTTTTATCATATATGTTTTAGGGAGTTCGTCCCACAGACCCTCCGAGATATGTGGTGCCTAGAGTTTGAGCAGTTGTTTCAGGGGAGTATGATAGTGTTAGCGTATGCCATGAGGTCTAATGGGTTATCCCGCCATGCACCTGCTTTGGTATCTATAGTCAGAGAGTGAGTATGTAGATTTATCGAGGGGCTTAGTTGTGGTCTTAGATTTAGTATAGAAGTTGGAGACTGATACTCTATTTCAGCAGGTTATGGAGATCGATCGAAGGTTGAAGCGTATGTGTAGCCAGGAGAGGGACGATAGGGAGGCCAAGAGGCCTCAAGATTCTAGAGGATTTAGTTGTTCATGCTCTGCAGTTTTAGCTCGTCATGGCAGAGGTTATGTCAGTAGACCAATTTATTCGGTGCTTTAGGCTACTCACAGTGTCCCGCTATTCAGAGGCTTCAAAGCGCCCATTTTGCACAGCCACTTTCCAGTGTACTTCCTGCACAGGGTGCCTACAATGGACATTCTAGTCGACCGGGTCAGACTCAGTTCCAGAAGCCATGCCCATTGTTTCGAGTCAGGTGATACTAGGCACATGGTAAGGGACTTCCCTAGACTTTGGAGGGGTACACCTCCACATGGTACACATGCCATGGTTGCTGCTTTAGTTACCACTCCACCTGCATAACCAGCTAGGGGTGGAGGTCAGGCGGGTAGAGGTCATCCTAGAGGGGGAGGCCAGGCATGTTGTTATGATTTTCCTGGTAGGACCGAGCATGGTTCATTAGATGCTATCATCACAAGTATTGTTCTGGCCTATCAAAATGGTGCATCGATTTTATTTGATCCGAGTTCCACTTATTCATATTTATCATCCTATTTTGCTTCATATTTGGATGTGTCTGGTGATTCTTTGGGTACTCTTTTTTATTTGTCTACACCTAGAATTCTATTGTGGTAGACCATGTCTATATGTCGTGTTTGGTCACTATCAGAAGTTAGGAGAATAGAGTGGACCTTCTGATACTTAATATGATAGACTCTGGCGTGATTTTTTGCATGGATTAGTTGTCACCCTAGCACGTTGTTCTGGATTTTCACGCAAAAATCGTGACATTATCTTTTCCAGGGTTGCCGAGGTTAGAGTGGAGAGGTAGATTGGGCCATGTTCTGAGTACGGTGATGTCCTTTCTGAAGGCACATCGGATGGTTGAGAAGGGGTGCTTGGCATATTTGGCCTTCGTGAGGGATGTTAGTGCTAATACTCCTACTGATGAGTTGATTCTGGTAGTGAGAGAGTTTCTAGATGTGTTTTCAGTAGACCTATAGGCATGCCTCCTGGTAGGGATATCGATTTTGGTATTGGCTTGGTGTCAGCACTCAACCCAACTCTATTTCACCATATCACATGGCACCAGTTTAGTTCAAGGAACTAAAGGAACAGCTTCCGGAGTTGCTTGATAAGGGTTGCATATGGCTGAGTGTCTTGCCTTGGGGTGCTTTAATTCCATTTGTGAAGAAGAAAGACAACTCAATAAGGATGTGTATTGATTATAGGAAGCTGAACAAGGTAACAATCAAAAAACAAGTACTCGCTACCGTGTATTGATGATTTGTTCGATTAGCTTCATAGTGCTCGAGTATTCTCGAAGATTGACTTGAGGTCAGGGAACCATCAGTTGAAGATCCGCGATTTAAATACTTCAAAGACGACTTTTAGGAATCGCTACGATAACTATGAGTTTCTGGTTATGTCTTTTAGGCAGACTAACGTCCCATTAGCCTTTATGTTCTTGAAGAACAGTGTATTCCAGCAATATCTTGATTCTTTTGTCATCGTGTTCATTGACTGTATATTGGTGTATTCCAGCAGTTGGCAAGATCTTGGGTGGTATTTGAGGATCATGCTCTAAACTTTGAGGAAGAAGAAGCTATATACTAAATTCTCCAAATGTGAGTTTTGGCTTGATTATGTGGTATTTTTAGGTCATATCCGAAGAAGGTGGAGGCCGTTTAGAGTTTGCCTAGACCTTCTTCTGCTAACGAGATTTGAATTTTTCTACGCTTGCCCGGTTATTATTGCCATTTTGTGGAGGGTTTTTCATCCATAGTAGCTCCTTTGACTAGATTGACCTAGAAGGGTTCCCTATTCAGGTGGTCTAATGAGTGTGAAGAGAGTTTTAAGAAGCTCAAGACTGTCTTGACCACAACTCTAGTTCTGGTTTTACCTTCGGCATCGGGTTCTTATACAATTTATTGTGATGGTTTATGATTGGCATTAGGTGTATGGTGATGCAGGAGGGTAGATTGATCACTTATGCTTCACGTCAACTGAAGCCCTATAGGAAGAACTATGCAGTTCATGATTTAGGTCGGGTGCACCTCTCGCCCAGTGGGAAGTAATGAGGCTAGTCTCCCCCTTCCCCCCTACAATATTTTGAATGGGTCACCAATAGAACTGTCGGTTGTTCAGAATCTAACATCGGGACCACCTTTAAAGTTACCCGGTCTGGTTCCAAATCAGCCGTTCATTCAACACTGCTACAACCTTTCACGCACTGAAGATTTGGAGGCACTATCTCTACGGTGTGTCTTGTTAGGTGTTTACGAACCACATGAATCTACAACACTTATTTAAGAAAAAGGATCTAAACTTGAGGTAACTAAGGTGGTTAGAGCTGCTAAAGGACTATGATATCACCATTCTTTGTCATCCAAAGAAGGCCAATATTGCTTATATTCCAGTTTGGGAGAGACTTCTAGCATTGGATGTTCAGGCTTTAGCCAATAGGCTCGTAAGGCTACATGTTTTGGAGCCTAGCAGGTGCCTTGCTTGCATTGTTTGATAGTGTTCTTTTTTTGAGCGCATCAAGGCACATTAGTATGATGATCCCACTTGCTTGTCCTAAAGGATACGGTGTAACACGGTGATGCCAAAGAGGTTTATATTGGAGATGATGCGGTATTGTGGATGCATGACCAGATTTCTTTACCCAATGTAGATGGGTTGCAGGAATTGACTCTTTAGGAGGCCCATACTTTATGGTATTCCATTCACCAAGGTGTCGTGAAGATGTTTCAGCAATTGAAACAGCACTACTGGTGGAGGAGAATGAAATAAGCTATTGTGGAATATGTGGCTCGGTGTTTGAAGTGTTAGTAGGTGAAGTCCGAGCATTAGAGATTAGACGGTTTGCTTCAGAGGCTTGATATTTCAGAGTGGAAGTGGGAGCGTATCACCATGGATTTTGTAGTTGGACTTCCACGGACCTTGAGGAATTTTGATGTAGTGTGGGTCATTTGGATAGACTAACCAAGTCTGCAAACTTCATTCCAGACATGACTACCTACTCCTTAGAGTGTGATGAGGTTCGGGAAGAGCGACAATTTGAGCCCTCAATATATCGGTCCTTTTGCGATCCTTGAAAGAGTGGGTGAGGTGGACTACATACTATCATTGCCACCTAACTTATCAGGAGTTCACCCGGTGTTTTATGTTTTCATGCATCGGAATCACTATGTGATCAATCTCATGTGTTAGATTTCAACTCAGTACAATTGGACAAAGATTTGACATATGTTGAGGAGCCGGTGGCTATTTTGGACAAGCAGGTATGGAAGTTAAGGTGAAAGAATATTTCTTCAGTGAAGGTGCAATGGAGAGGTTAACCGTTCGATGAGGTGATCTGGGGGACCAAGTATGATATGTGGAGTCGTTATCCTCAGCTTTATAGCAGTTCAACTATGTCTCTCTACTCATTCGAGGATGAGCGTTTGTTTAAGATGGGGGGAACTTAATGACCCAACCAATTTTTTTGTGTATTTGAGTCCCATTTCCCCTATTGAAGCTTCCTATTTGTGTATTTGTGGTTTTATGACTTGCGGGGATGGTTCTTTTGGTTTGGGGGAAGTTTTGGAATGATTTAGATCCTTTGGGGTTTGGAAGTTTAAGTGGGAAATAGTAACTGTGGTTTGACAATTGTGAAAACGACCCCAAAACAATGGTTTTCGGGTTCCAATAGGTTTGTGTAGTGATTTTGGAATTAAGTATCTGCCCAAAATTGAATTCGGAGGCTCCTAGGTTGATATGACTTGTTTTACCAAAAGTTGACAATTTCAAGGTTTCTAAATATCCTAAGTTTTATCATAGGTTGACTTTATGGCTATTAGGTACAGATTATGGTTTCGAGACTTGAAATAATTCCGTTTCATCATTTGGAATTTTTCTACAAAGTTAGGTGACATTCCGAGTTGGTTTGATAGGAATCAGACGCATGGTTGTGTTTCTAACGATTCTTGAGTTTATTGTAATTTTCTATATTTTGGTGTCCGATTCGTGGTTGTAGATGTTATTTTGATATTTTTACCATGCGAGTAATTTTGTATGATATTTTTAGACTTATATGGATATTTGGTGTGCAGCTCCGAGGGCTCGGGTGAGTTTCAGACGCGTTTTAGATTACTTTGGGCTGGTTTCTCAGGAACTGGTGTGCTGGTGCTGCAGTTATCGTAAATGTGAGCACCATTCGCATTTGGGATTCTCGCATTTGGGAACTCATATCATTGTTTCCATGGGGGAAGTGGTGTCAGGATTAACATTTGCGAAGTCAGCCTTGCAAATGCGAATGGGGACTCGAAGGGGAGATGCTCGCTTTTGCGACCAAACAACCGATTATGTGAGGGGGACTGACTTCCCAAATACGAAGTCAGGGACGCATTTGCGACATCCTGGGTCTGTCAGGCATCAAATTTTTGATGCATCTATTGCATTTGCAGGTCGCATTTGCGAGACCTGCAGCTGAACAAAATAATGGGATTTCGAGACTTAGCTTCATTTATAATATTTTAGAACCCTAGACTCGGTGGGAGGCGATTTTGAGGAGAGATTTTCATACACAACTACTGAGTAAGTGATTTTAATCCAATTTCAATTATATTACACGATTATTTATGAGATTTTACATCTAATTCATGAGAATCCAAGAGAAATTTTGGGGGATGTTTTCTATGTTTTGAAAAATAAAAATTTGAGACTTCAGAATCGAATTGGACTCGGATTTAAAAACAAAACACATATATGGACTCATGGGTTATGAGTAGTCAAGATCTACACCTGGACTCAGGTTTTGACTTGACGAGCCCAAGGTCGACTTTTGTGTACTTTTGGGGAATTGTATAAAGATCTTAACTTCAATTATTGAAAATTGGTTTATCTTGCATTGTTTGATGATATTAAATTATTTTTTGTTAGATTTAAGCCATGTGGAGGTGAATTTTAAAGGAAAAATTGCTTTTCAGTATTGATTTGGCCTAATTGACGTAAGTATCTTGTCTAACTATGTATAGAAAAAATTACCCTATAGAATTTGGTTTAATTGCACTATTTGAATTATGTGGAAGATGTGTACATGAGGTGATGAGTGTTTATATGGGCTAATTTGTGGAACTTGACCGCCTTAGACTCTTAGGCTATTAATATGCTTCTAAATGATGTTGTTGTATGAAATATCTTTCATTGTTGAGTTATTTACCATTAAATTTTTGTCCTTTTTAAAATTCTATTACACATTATTTTTTAGCCATGGGCTATGTATTATTGTGATATTGATATTGTTGTTTTAAAAATATTGTGTCATATGTGCACGTGTGGTGTGAGTTGATTATTGTGTTGTGAAGATATGCGCATACGACAACATAAGCTAGTGTTATTGATGCGCATGCTGCGAGATAAGGGGGTTTTATGCACGTGTTACTAGTAAGGGGAATTACTTCATTTTTGAAGCACACACAGCGAGATTAGGGGGCTTATGCGCGT
Source organism: Nicotiana tabacum (assembly GCF_000715075.1). Classification (NCBI taxonomy): domain Eukaryota; kingdom Viridiplantae; phylum Streptophyta; class Magnoliopsida; order Solanales; family Solanaceae; genus Nicotiana; species Nicotiana tabacum. Next base: position 118,751,757 of record NC_134095.1, read on the forward strand.
GCATCTATTTCGGGAAAAATATTTATAATATGAAGCTCACACGACGTTATAAGGAAGAGTCATGATTTGTGGCTTGTGAATTGTACTTGTGAGGTGTGGAACCTCGGGATGGCTCTTCTTGTAAATTCTCTGTTGGAACGACTTGATTATTCGAACTGTCATAACTTTTCTTAATTTATTTAATTCGTATTTAACTGTGTTTTTTATTATTTTTGTTGTTTTATCCCACATTTACTCCTTGTTTTTATTTATTTAATTTGCTTCTCGCTGTTAGTGTTATATTTTTACTTTTATGTTTAATGAGTGTCTTAACTTGAACCTCGTCACTACTCCATCGAGATTAGTCATGATACTTACTAGGTACCGTTTGTGGTGTATAATCATACTATGTTTCTGCACATTTTTGTGTAGATCCAGGTACCTTGGAGCATGCCGGACGTTGCTAGATGTGTTAAGTTGCTGAGGAGGCTTCAAGGTATACTTCTCATTTCGTTCACAGTCCTTGCGGTCACCTTCTAAAGCTTTACTTTTACTATAGTTTTCTTTCATTGAAAATTCGTAACGTAATTGATATTCCTCGTTTACCCTCAGTAGAACTTATGTCTCCGTACAACAGGTTTTGGGGATGTATGACTATTGTTTGGCTAAGTTGTTTATTTTTGTTAAATCTCAGCATTTATTAGGCTTACCTCGTCTTAGAGAGTAAGTGTCATCACGATCCTAAAGGTGGGACTTGGGGTCGTGACAATAGCCAAACAAAGATGAAGAAGAGAAAGTAAAAAACCATTAAAGTATGGAGGTTATGTTGCATTTACTTTTTCTGTTGTACATGAAACTGAAGAAACTAGAGAATCGTCAAAATATTTTAAAGCAATTTCTGGAGCTGATTCAGCCAAGTGGCTGATTGTAATGAATAAAGAAATTGAGTCTGTCCACAAAAGTGGTAGCCACTGTCATGAAAGAGAATTGTTGGTTGCAAAGGGGTTTTCAAGAAAACAGATAGATTTTACAGGCTGAAGATGCAAGGTATAAGGCACGATTAGTTGCACAGAGCTATAGTCACGTACAAGCAATTGCTTTCAATGATATTTTCTCACATGTTGTTAACATAGCTCTATTCATGTCTTACTTGACATGTATGATTTGGAATTAGAAGATCTTGATGTTATGACAACTTTCTTACATGACGAACTTAAGGAAGAAATATACATGCATCAACCCAAAGGATTTGAAATTGAAGGAAAAGAAGATCATGTTTGCTTGTTGAAGAAATCGTTGTACGGACTAACACTTTCCAAGATAATGTTACAAGAGGTTTGAATCCTTTATGTTGGGTCATAGTTATTTGAGGTGCACGTATGATAGTTGTATTTACTTCCAGAAGTTAAATGATGGTTAATTTGTGTACTTATCATTAAATGTTGATGATATGCTCATAGTTATTAAGGATTTGACAGAATTTCATAATTTTAAAAGTCAGCTGAAAAGTAAATTTGAGATGAAAAATTTGGGAGCAGCTGAAAAATTCTCGGCATGGAGATCAAAAGAGATCGATGAGCCAACCGGCGATTCCTGTCCTAGAAGAAGTACTTGTAGAAAGTCTTGGAGAAGTTTGCATAGATGTTGAACCAATGAGTACCCATCTTGCTGCTCATTTTAAGTATCAACTGCTTAATCACCACAGTCAGAGTAAGAAGAGAGGTACATGGCACATGTACTATTCTAGTGAAGTCGGCAGTATTATATATATAATGGTTTGTACACATTCAGATATTCACAAGCAGTGAGCGTGGTAAGCCGGTATATGGCTTGTCCTGGTAAAGCACATTGGCAGGCTGTGAAATAGATTCTCAGATACTTGCGAGGTACTTTAAACACATATTTGGAGTTTGGGAGAAATACTAACACTTTGGTTGGTTTTGTAAACTTAGATTATGCAGGTGATCTTGCCAAAAGAAGATCACTAACAGGCTACACATTTTGTATTGGTGGTTGCACTATCAGTTGGAAATCTATATTACAATATATAATAATTTTCTCTACTATCAAAGCTGAATATATGGCAGTGACTGTGGCGATCAAAGAAGCCATATAGTTAAAGGGTCTATTTGCTAAACTCAGTATACACCATGGTGGTATTATTATTTTTTTGTGATATTCAAAGTATCATTCACTTGAGTAAAGACCGGATGTATCATGAGATGACGAAGCACATTGATATTAAGTATTATTTTGTTCGAGAAGTCATTGCTGAAGGAAAAGTTTTTGTTCATATGATCAGCAAGACACAATCCTGCTGTCATGTTTATGATGCATTTTCCAGTTGCCAAGTTCGCTTGAACTTGATTGCCTTTTATGATGAATGATTTTGCCTATATGGGCTTTTACGAAGAGGGTAGAGCAAATTTTCTATGTCAACTAAATTAGACCAAGGTGGATATTTATAATATGGCTATATTTTTGGCTCACATCACAGAAGTTCATTATTTACATATAGGCATAAGCCTATTCTCGAGACAGAGGTAATTATGTATTTATCTTGGTGGAGAATATATATTTTCAAGTTGGCCACTTGATCTTGTGAACTTGCAGGAGATTGTGTATTCTTTCCTATAAATAGAGTGTTGTTGCTCCTTTCTAAATGCACCAACAAGAATTGAGAAATCATCTCTTGTTTTTCTTTCTCCTGCTTTATTGAGATTATTTTGTAAGAGAGTTGAGTGTTGGAAAACACCTTTATTATCCCCCTTTTTTTGGAGTGATCTTATAAGGTTATTTTCTATAGAATATTTGAAATTAATTAGAGTATTTTTTCTAATTTTATACTCTTTTTTTATACTTTTATTGGTATAGTAAATTTGTTTATCTCCGCTTGCGGACGTAGGTTACTTTGGGTGAACCATGTTAAATTTGTGACTGCTTGCCCGTTTGGATTGGCTTGTTTTAAGTGCATTTAAGCCAAGATAGCTTTTAAGCCATTTTTATATCCTTTAATTGTCGTTTTTATCAACTTGTATTGTCTTTGTTATTATCATTAAAGGGTTGCTTGGCTAAATTTCGTACTACCAATGCACCCGATCCTAACAATTCTTTATATACGTTTTTGAGCTAAAATTTACCTTTTTAGAAACTACATAAAAATATTATAAGCCACAATACTTAACAATTCAAAATATTTGAAACCTATTTGCAAAACGTATGATTAAAAAAATCTTGTTTGATTCCGTAAATAGTAGTAAGTTCATTATTTTTAAAAGAGATTATATACAATAGGTAATAATTAAACATGGAGTATGAAAAGTAGTTCACGAATTTACAACATGGGCATCAAGATTATATTGTAAAAAAAGTATCACAGGACATAAAAAGAAATTAAATTGGGAGTGTCAATATGGACGCTAAGGGTGTCTAACGGGTCGGGTTAGCCCGTTTTCGGACCGGTCCGGACTGGTTGAAAATGGAACTAGCCCGGACCGGTACAAAGAGGGCCGGGTGGGCTGGGTTAATAGGGTAAGAGGGGTTGGTATGTTTACGTTGGGGCTACTGGTTAACCGGCCCAGTCAAATCCGGTCAATGATTTTTACTACAGAACCGGTTAACCGGTCCGGACCGGAGCGGTATAACGGCTACTTACTTTTTTTTTTGATGGAGCCTTTTTCTGACCGTTGGCAACGGTCTTCTCTCCTTGGGGTCATTTCCCAATTTCAGATTTTCACAAATAGCCCATTTTTGGGGTTTTTTTCTTTAAATAAAATCTTTTGTAATTACCTAATTACCCATTTCAAAAACTATAAATACACCCCCCATCTTCTTCATTTCTTTACCCATCTTTTATTTCTCAAACTCATATTCTCAATTATCATTCTCTCATTCTTCACCTAAAGTGCAATTAAGTATTTGGCTCTCGTTTTTTTTGGAATTTCATTTATCGTATTATTTAATATTTGAAGTTTGAAGTTTGAAAAATTGACGTTTCTTCATGGTAACATTGGAGTTGCGAAATCATCAAGTGTTTAATTTATTGCCGAATTCGGTGCACTCCCTCCAACTCTTTCTCTTATTTACTATTTTATTTGCATATTTAATTGTTGCTAGTTGTTAAATTTTTCAATATGTTTAATGCTGCAAAAAGAGTTTATAATAAGGTTACTAATCGGGAAAATAAAAAAGAGGTAGTACTTCAGCATCTGGTAGTAAGTTAAATGACTCTACACATATTCCTAAAACATTACCTGATAATAATATAGATTATGAACAATTCCAGGAAAATTTTGGTATAGAAGATAAAGAATTAGAAATGGAAGATGAGATACCATTTACACCTAGTAGTGTTGGAGCTGGTAGCAGGGGTGGTGGTCGTGGTGCCAATAGGAGACCACCTGTGGCCCCGACTAGTAGTCGGAGAAAAAGATGTAAGGTTTGGAATTTTTTTGATGAAATAGAAGGTACTGATAGAGTTAAATGTAAACTTTGTAATGATACTTTTAAACACAAGACTAGAGGACAATTAGGGGGGACTGGGACTGTCACGACCCTAAACCCCGACCCGATAGTGATGGCGCCTCTCGTGAAGACAAGGTCAGCCGACACATTTCCAATTCCAGTTTTAAGCAATTAAACAATAAGTGTTAATACATTTAAACATAATAGAACTCCAAAATACGGTGAATAATACAATTTGCAGAATATAATCCAACACAGCTCGATATCGGGGTGCCACTAGTCATGAGCATCTATCGATACACAACAAGGCTGAAAAGTCTACCAAGCTATTACAGAATATCTAAGAAAGAGATAAAAATGAGATAAAGATGGAGAAACACGGGACTGCAGACGCCAAGCAGCTACCTCGTGGACTCCGAAGTCTGCCAAGAGCTCTCAACTCGCGCTGGCAGGATCAGCAACGCCTGAATCTGTACACGGGGTGCAGGGAGTAAAGCGAGTACTCCAACTCAGTGAGTAATAATCATAAATAAACGACTGAGAAGTATGAAAACACGTAAGGCACATTACATGCTATAATGAAGCAGTAAAACCAGTAAAAATAGTGAATCAGTAAAGATATGTAACGTCATTTAAGTTCGGTTCAAACTTCATGAAATACCTTTTCAACAATTAACCAGGTAATGAAAGACAAATAAGAAAGATAAACATATAAGGGTTCGCCCTTCGCGCATAATGTCAACAACTCCGCCCCTCGGGCAATATCTCAGAACAATACCATCCCCTCGGGCTACATCTCACATCACAATGGGTACCTGCACTCATTGGGGGTGTGCAGACTCCTGGAGGGGCCCCTTACGGCCCAAGCGCAATATCAAGCCATCTCCTGGCATCATCACTAGGCTCTTGGCCTCATATTAACAAGCCATCTCGTGGCGTACATATCTCAGGTCCTCGGCCTCATAATCATTGTCAATGTTTCCTCACAATATAGGCCCTCGGCCTTACTCAGTTAAGATCCTCACAAGCCACTCGGGCAATAGTAAAACATGATTTTCAGCCCAAAATATCAGTTAAAAGATCATTTAAGTGTTAAAAGAGAGTAAACATAGCTGAGTTATGAAGACAGTGGAATATAGCATGATTGAGTTCAAGTATAAAGTCAAAATAGTGAGGAAATATCAATAAAAATCCCCTAAGAGTTCAAATAGTTGGCACTAGGCCCAAATATGGCGTTCAGCCTAAAACATGATGTTCGCATATAGATTTCAGTCAAATACGAGGTAAAATAATCATTCGGGACGGACTAAGTCACAATCCCCAATAGTGCACAACCCCACACTCGTCATCAAGCGTATGCGTCACCTCAACATAGAACAACTTTATACAATCCGGGGTTTCATACCCTCAAAACATCATTTACAATCATGACTCACCTCAATCCGATCCAAACTCTAGCCCGCGATGCCTTTGCCCCTCGAATAGGCCTCCACTCGCATCGAATCTATCCAAAATCAGAATCATGACATCGAAATATGCTAAGGGAACGAAGCCCAAGAAAAAATAATCAATTTATAGCATAAATCCCAAAATTACCAAAACACGACCCCCCTGGCCCACATTTCGAATTCCGGTAAAAATCACATCAATGGATTCCTTATCACTCCCCGAGTTCATACATACCAAAAGCATCAAAATCCAACCACAAATGACCCCTCAAATCCCAAATTTTAGGTTTCCAATTTCAAGCCCTAGTTCTTGAATTTTAGGCTTAGATTCCATGATTAATTAGGTAGATTTCATATTAGAATCGAGTTTTAAGCCCATAAATCTTACTTCCAAGTGATTCCCCTTGAATCCCTCTTCAAAATGCTCCAAAAACGCTCAACAATGGAGGAAATAAACCCCAAAATTGCGGATAAGATGACTATTTAAACCTTCTGCCCTGGCCTGAAATCCTTCTTCGCGAACGCGGTCAACGCCTCGCGTTCGCGAAGGACAAATCAACTTTGACCAAAATTTATTCTTTCGCAATCGCGACATTCCCATCATGAACACGATGTTTTCCTCAGACCAATCTTTGCGATCGCGTTACCCTTCTCACGAACGCGATGAATAAAATACCTCAAGTCCAGCTGACCAAATTGCTCTACGCGTACGCGGTTCATTTCACGCGAACACGATGACCAAACATCCAGCCCTTCACGAATGCGGAGCCTTCCTCACGAACACAAAGGCTCAAATCCCAACCTTCAAAAACTAACCCTTCGCGAATGCGAGGACCCACTCGCGAACGCGAAGGTCATTTCTCTACAATACTGATCTGCAATTTTCTGCAATTCCAAACATCTTGAAATGGCCTGATTGACCACCCGAAACTCACCCGAGGCCACTGAGACCTCATCCAAACATGACAACATATCTCATAACCTCATTTAAACTTGTTCCAACCTTCGGAATGCTCAAAACAATATCAAAACACCAAATTCACATTGGATTTAAGCCTAAGAATTCCAAAATCTTATAAATTACGCTTTTGATCAAAATCTCAACCAAACCACATCCGAATTACCTGAAAATTTGCACACATATCCCAAATGACACAATGGAACTACTGCAACTCTCAGAATTCCATTCCAACCCCTATATCAAAATCTCACTTATCAACCGAAAATCGCCAAAAATCCAATTTCGCCAATTCAAGCATGAATCTACTCTGAACCTCCAAAACTCATTTCGATCACGCTCCTAAGTCCCAAATCTCCTCTCGAAGCTAACCAAACCATCGGAACTCACATCCGAGCCCTCTAACAGATAAGTCAACATCTTGTTGACTTTTCTAACTTAGGCTTCCCTAGAAGAGACTAAGTGTCTCAAACCTTACCAAATCCTTTCCGAACCCGAACCAACCAACCTGATCACACATAGAACCGATAGACAAAGCAATAAGAAGCAGAAATGGAAGAATCAGAGCGGTAACTCATGAGACGACTGGCCGGGTCGTCACATCCTCCCCAACTTAAACAAACGTTCGTCCTCGAACGAGTGAAGAAACATACCTGAAGCCTCAGACAGGTGAGGATATCTATTCCGCATCTCCCGCTCGGTCTCCTAGGTAGCTTCCTCCACGGGCTGACCTCTCCACTGCACTTTCACTGAAGCTATATCCTTTGATCTCAACTTCCGAACCTGACGACCCAAAATAGCTACTGGCTCCACATCATAGGTAAAATCACCATCCAACTGAACCGTGCTAAAATCCAGAACATGAGACGGATCCCCAATATACTTCCGGAGCATGGAAACATGAAATATCGGATGCACACTCGACAAGCTGGGTGGCAAAGTAAGCTCATAAGCCACCTCCCCCAATCCTCCGAAGCACCTCAAAAGGCCCAATGAACTGCGGACTCAATTTTCCTTTCTTCCTAAATCTCATAACACCCTTCATGGGCGAAACCTTCAATAAAACCTTCTCTCCAACCATGTAGGACACATCCCGAACCTTCCTATTAGCATAACTCTTCTGTATCGACTATGCTATACGAAGCCTCTCCTGAATCACCTTCACCTTTTCTAAAGTATCCTGCACAAAGTCTGTCCCCAATAGCCTAGCCTCACTGGGCTCGAACCAACCAACTGGAGATCTATACCGCCTCCCATACAAAACCTTATATGGAGCCATCTGAATACTCGACTGGTAGATATTGGTATAAGAAAACTCTGCAAGCAGTAGAAACTGATCCCATGACCCTCCGAAATCAATGATACAAGCACGTAGCATGTCCTCCAGTATCTAAATAGTGTGCTCGGACTGCCCGTCCATCTGAGGGTGAAAAGTTATGCTCAACTCAACCTGAGTACCCAACTCTCACTGCATAGACCTCCAAAACTACAAAGTAAACTGAGTGCCCCTATCTAAAATGTTAGAAACTAGGACACCATGCAAATGAACAATCTCCCAGATATGGATCTTTGCCAACCGCTCTGAAGAATAGGTAGTACACACAGGAATGAAGTGCGCGGACTTGGTCAGCCAATCCACAATCACCTAAATAGCATTGAACTTCTTCAAATCCTATGGAAGTCCAACTAAAAAGTCCATAGTTATCCGCTCCCACTTCCACTCTAGAATATCCATCTGCAGAAGCAAGCCATCTGGTCTTTGATGCTCATATTTCACCTGCTGACAATTGAGACACCGAGCCACAAATCCCACAATGTCTTTCTTCATTCTTCTCCACCAATAATATTGCCTCAAATCCAGATACATATTTGCGGCACCCGGATGAATGGAATACCACGAGCTATGGGCCTCCTCCAAAATCAACTCCTGAAGCCCATCCACATTGGGCACACAAATCCGACCCTGTATCCTCAACACCCCATCATCACCAATAGTCACATCTCTAGCATCATCATGCTGAACTTTGTCCTTAAGGACAAGCAAATGCGGATCATCATACTGGCGCTCTCTGATGCGATCATATAAGGAAGACCGAGAAACCGTACAAGCCAATACCCGACTAGGCTCTGAAATATCTAACCTCACAAACCGATTGGCCAAGGCCTGAACATCAACTATAAGAGGTATCTCCCCAACTAGAATATATGCCAAACTCCCCATACTCACCGCCTTTCAGCTCAAAGCATCGACGACTACATTGGCCTTCCCCGGATGGTACAATATAGTGATATCATAAACCTTAAGCAACTCCAACCACCTCCGTTGCCTCAAATTAAGATCCTTCTGCTTGAACAAGTGCTGAAGGCTATAATGATCAGTAAACACCTCACAAGACACACCATATAGATAATTCCACCAAATCTTCAATGCGTGCACTATGGCAACCAACTCCAAATCATGAATGGGGTAGTTCTTCTCATGGTGTTTCAACTGACTAGAAGCATAAGCAATAACTCTACCCTCCTACATCAAAACACAACCAATACCTACTCTCGAAGCATCACAATACACGGTATATGAACCTGAAGCTGATGGCAACACTAACACTGGAACTGTGGTCAAAGTAGTCTTGAGCTTTTGAAAACTCTCCTCACACTCATCCGACCATACAAATGAGGCACCTTTCCGAGTCAACTTCGTCAAGGGCGATGTGATAGACGAGAATCCCTGAACAAACCGACAATAATAGCCTGCCAAACCAAGAAAGCTGCCAATCTCTGTGGCTGAGGACAGTTTGGGCCAACTCTAAACTGCCTCTACCTTCTTCGGGTCAACCTGAATACCCTTGCTGGACACCACGTGCCCAATAAAGCCACTGAACCGAGCCAAAACTCACACTTGGAGAATATTGCATAAATTTTCTCCTCCCTCAATCTCCGCAACACAATTCTCAAATGCTCCACGTACTCCTCCTGGCTACGCGAATACACTAGAATATCATCAATGAAGACTGTGACAAATGAGTCGAGATAAGGTTGGAACACACTGTTTATCAAATGCATAAACGCCGCAGGGGCATTGGTCAGCCCAAAAGACATCACCAAGAACTCATAATGACCATATCAGGTCCGAAAGCTATCTTAAGAATATCCGAGTCCCTGATCTTCAACTGGTGATAACCTGAACGGAGATCAATCTTGGAGAACACTCTCACTCCTTAAAGCTGGTCGAATAAATCATCAATAAGAGGCAAAGGATAGTTATTCTTAACTGTCACCTTGTTCAATTTCATATAATGAATGCACATCCTCATAATGTCATCCTTCTTCTTCACAAATAGAACCGGCGCACCCCAAGGTGACACACTAGGCCGAATGAACCCCTTATCAAGGAGTTACTGAAGATGCTCCTTTAACTCCTTCAACTCTGCTGATGCCATACAATACGAGGGAATAGAAATAGATTGAGTGCTCGTCACCAGGTCAATACCAAAATCAATATCCCTGTCCGATGGCATGCCCGGTAGGTCTACAAGAAACACATCGGGAAAATCCCTTACAACTGGAACATAATCAATACTAGGAGTCTCTGCACCGACATCCCTTAGAAAGTTTAGATACGAAAGACAACCCTTCCCAACCATACATTGGGCTTTCAAGAATGAGATTACTCTACTGGGAACATAATCGGTCAAACCCCGCCACTCAATCTGTGGCACACCCGGTATAGCCAATGTCACTATCTTAGCATGACAGTCCAGAATAGCACGACACGGAGATAACCAATCCATACCTAAAATAACATCAAAATCCATCATACATAATAGTAAAAGACCCACTCGGGTCTCCAGGCCCCCAATAGTCACCACACACGACCGGTACACATGGTCTACAACAACAGTATCACCCACCGGGGTAGATATATGAACAGGTTAAGCAAGAGACTCACGAGGCGTACCAAAATAAAGAGCAAAGCATGATGACACATAAGAAAAAGTGGAACAAAGATCAATTAATACAGAGGCATCTCTGTGGTAGACTGAAACAATACCTGTAATGATAACATCAGAAGTAATAGAATTGGGTCTAGCAGGAAGTGCATAGAAATGGGCCTGACCGCCACTTGATTGACCTCCCCCTCTAGGGCGACCCTTGGCTGACTGACCTCCACCCCTAGCTGACTGGGTGAGTGATGGTGAAGTAACTGGTGCTGAAGCCGATGACTGACCCCTCTGCTGAGATGAACCAGTAAGACGACGAGGACACTGCCTCCATATATGGCCCATCTCTCCACACTCATAGCAACTCTCGGGTGCTGGAGAAGGGGACTGAAGGGAACCCCTAGCACCGAAATGACTAGATGATGCACCTAGCATAGAAGAGCCCTGAACTGATGGAGCACGGGACGAACTCTGAGCTGGAAGGGCACTAAGTGATAATTGGCCCTGATGAGAACTGTGAGAACCATGACCCGATGATGCCCCATGATAACCTGGGCGAGCTGGCTAAGCATGCCTATATGGATGGCCTCTACCGTGATGAAACTGACCTCTCGAAGGAGCACCACTATAACTACCAGATCCTCGAGGCCTCTTGTACTCTCTCACCACTTTCTCTTGGCGACGAACAGACTCAATCTCATGGGTAATATCTACAACCTCCTCAAAGGTAGCACCAATCACCCTCTCCTTGGTCATGAGAATACAAAGCTGATAAGTGAGGCCATCAACAAACCTCATAATCCTCTCTCTATCTGTCGGAACCAACCAAATAGCATGACAAGCTAACTCGGAGAACCTCATCTCATACTGTATCACAGTCATCTCTCCCTAACGCAACCACTCAAACTCCCTATGCAGCTCCTCTTTATGAGACTACAACACATACTTCTCCAAAAAGAGAACGGAGAACTACTACCAGGTAAGGGGTGCTGCACCAACAGGCCTATGCCTCTTAAAAGTCTCTCACCAAGTGAAGGCAGCTCCAAAAAACTGATAAGTAGTGAAAGCGACCCCGCTGGTCTCCAAAATACCCGCTATACAAAGCATCCAATGACACTTATCCAAGAAACCCTGGGCATCCTCGCCCTCTGCACCACTGAAGGTCGGAGGCTGAAGTCTACCAACCCTCTCCAACCTACACAGCTCGTCCTCTGGCATGGCAGGAACAACATAGTCCTAAGCAGCTGCAACCGGCTAGGCTAGATGCGCCCCCGGTGTCTGAAGTCCCTGCACGATCTGCTCAGGTGTGCGAGCGGCGGGAGTCTGATTGTCTCCCCCGACCTAAGGAGTAGCTTCGGTTGTAGTAAGTGAGACCACCTGAGCTAGGCCAGTGCAAACTGATAGAATCTGAGCCAAGGCCACTTGAAGACCCGGAATCACAATAGGCACAGTTGGTGCCTGAGCTGGTGCTGCTGGAGCGTCCACAACTGGGATCTGATCCTGAACTGGGGCGGCTAATGGATCTGCAGGTACTGCCCTAGCTAATGTGCGAGCCACACCTGTGCTCCTATCGCAACCAAGACCGCGTCCTCATCCTTTAGTGGCCATAGCTGGTGGTACTGGTGGCCGTCCATCCTGACCGGTAGCGCGTGTCATCACCATCTGTGAGAGAATAGAATAAAAGAAGTTTAGTACTCGAATCAATGAATTCGCACGACAAGCATTTCAAGAATATGATGTTTTCCTAAATGTTCTGCAGCCTCTCGAGGATAAATACAAACGTCTCCGTACCGATCTGCGAGACACTACTAAACATACTCATGACTCGCGAGACCTATGTAACCTAGGCTCTGATACCAACTTGTCACGACCCTAAACCCAAACCTGGTCGTGATGGCACCTCTCGTGAAGACAAGGCTAGCCGACACATTCCCAATTCCAGTTTTAAGCAATTAAACATTAAGCATTAAGCCATATAATTATAATAGAACTCCAAAATATGGTGAATAATACAATTTACGGAACACAACTCAACATAGCCCAATATCGGGGTGTCACTAGCCATGAGCATCTATCGATACACTACAAGTCTGAAAAGTCTACCAAACTATTACAGAATATCTGAGAAAGAGATAGAGATGAGATAAAAGGGAAGAAACACGGGACTGCGGACGCCAAGAAGCTACCTAATAGACTCCGAAGTCTGCCGGGAGCTGTCAACTCGCGCTGGCAGGATCAGCAACACCTGAATCTACACATGGGGTGCAAGGAATAAATTGAGTACTCCAACTCAGTGAGTAATAATCATAAATAAACAACTGAGAAGTATGAAAACACGTAAGGCACATTACAGGCTATAATGAAGCAGTAAAATCAGTAAAAACAGTGAATCAGTAAAGATATGTAACATCATTTAAGTTCGGTTTAAACTTCATGAAATACCTTTTCAATAATTAAACAGGTAATGACATACAAATAAGAAAGATAAACACATAAGGGTTCGCCCTTCGGGCATAATGTCAACAACTCCGCCGCTCGGGCAAAATCTCAGAACAATAACAGCCCCACGGGCTACATCTCACATCATAATAGGTACCCGCGCTCACTGGGGGTGTACAGACTCCTGGAGGGGCCCCTTACGGCCCAAGCGCAATATCAAGCCATCTTGTGGCATCATTACTAGGCTCTCGACCTCATATCAACAAGCCATCTCATGGCATACATATCTCAGGCCCTCGGCCTCATAATCATAGTTAATGTTTCCTCACAACATAGGTCGTCGGCCTTACTCAATCAAGATCTTCACAAGCCACTCGGGCAATAGTAAAACATGATTCTTAGCTCTAAATATCATTTAAGTTTAAAACAGAGTAAACATGGCTGGGTTATGAAGACAGCGGAATATAGCATGACTGAGTTCAAGTATAAAGTCAAAATAGTGAGGAAATACCAATAAAAATCCCCTAAGGGTTCAAATAGTTGGCACTAGGCCCAAATATGGCGTTCATCCCAAAACATGATGTTCACAAATAGATTTCAGTCAAATACGCGGTAAAATAGTCATTCGGGATGGACTAAGTCACAATCCTCCACAATGCACAACCCCACGCTCGTCATCAAATGTGTGCGTCACCTCAATATAGCACAACGGTGTGCAATCCGGGGTTTCATACCCTCAAAATATCATTTACAATCATTACTCACCTTAATCCGGTCCAAACTCTAGCCCACGACCCCTTTGCCCCTCGAATCGGCCTCCATTCGCGTCGAATCTATCCAAAATCAGAATCATGACATCAAAATATGCTATAGTAATGAAACCCAAGCGAAAATAATCAATTTATAGCATAAATCTCGAAATTACAAAACCTGACCCCCGGGGCCTACGTCTCAGATTCCGGTAAAAATTACATCAATGGATTCCTTATCACTCCCCGAGTTCATACATACCAAAAGCATCAAAATCCAACCACAAATGACCACTCAAATCCCAAATTCTAGGTTTCTAATTTCAAGTCCTAGTTCTTCAATTTTAGGATTTGATTCCACGATTAATTAGGTAGGTTTCACATTAGAATCAAGTTTTAAGCCCATGAATTTTACCTCCAAGTGATTCCCCTTGAATCCCTCTTCAATCCTCCTCAAAAAGCTCTAAAAATGCTCAACAATGGAGGAATTAAACCCCAAAATCGTGGATAAGATGACTATTTAAACCTTCTGCCCAGGCCTGAAATCCTTCTTCACGAACGCGGTCAATGCCTCGCGTTCGCGAAGCACAAATCAACTTTGACCAAAATTTCCTCTTTCGCGATCGCGACCTTCCCATCGTGAACGCGATGTTTTCCTCAGACCAATCTTCGCGATTGTGTTACCCCTCTCGTGAACGTGATGAATAAAATACCTCAAGTCCAGCTGACCAAATTCCTCTACGCGAAAGCAGTCCACTTAACGCGAACGCGATGACCAAACACCCAGCCCTTCGCGAACACGTAGCCTTCCTCGTGAACGCAAAGGCTTAAATCCCAACCTTCACTAACTAACCCTTCGCGAACACGAGGACCCACTCGCGAACGCGAAGGTCATTTATCTGCAACACTGATCTGCAATTCCAAACATCTTGAAATGATCTGATTGACCACCCGAAACTCACCCGAGGCCTTAGGGACCTAACCAAACATGCCAACATATCCCATAACCTCATGTAAACTTGTTACAACCTTCAGAACGCACAAAACAACATCAAAACACCAAATTCGCATCGGATTCAAGCCTAAGAATTCTAAAATCTTCTAAATTACGCTTTTGATAAAAAACCAAGCCAAACCACATCCGAATGACTTGAAATTTTGCACACACATCCCAAATGACACAATGAAACTACTGAAACTCTCAAAATTCCATTCCGACCCCTAGATAAAAATCTCACCTATCAACCGGAAATCGCCAAAAATCCAATTTCGCCAATTCAAGCCTAAATCTACTCCGGACCTCCAAAATTCATTCCGACCACGATCCTAAGTCCCAAATCACCTCCCGAAGCTAAACAACCCATCAAAACTCACATCCGAGCCCTCTAACATTGAAGTCAACATCAGGTTGAGTTTTCCGACTTAAGCTTCCCTAAAAGAGACTAAGTGTCCCAAACCTTACCAAATCCTTTCTGAACCCGAACCAACAAACCCGATCACACATAGAACCGATAAACAAAGAAATAAGAAGCAGAAATGGGGGAATTGGAGCAATAACTCACGAGACGACTAGCCAGGTCATCACAGGGATACTTAGTATATATATGAGAATTGAGCATCCTATAGAATGGGGCTCTGATGGAGATGGAAATCAATCAACTCTAAACACTACTACTGGAGGTCTTATGAAATATGATAAATTGAAAGATCGTGAGGAGTTAGCAAAAATGATTGCTTCGGGTTGTCTACCTTTTCCTTTTGCTTCTTCATCATATCTTATTATGGATATTCAAAGTATTTATAATCCTTTATTTAAAGGTATCCCTAGAAGTACTTGTAGATCTGATATCTTTAGACTTCATGGACAATATCAAACATACTTACGTTATTTGTTTATCCACCTTCCTTGTAGAGTTTCTCTAACTTCTGATATTGGCTATGCTGTTAATGAAAATGATTATTTGATAATTACATGTCATTGGATAGATGATAATTATTGTATGCAAAAATGTATTATCGCTTTTAAATATGATGAAGATTAGAGTCATACTGATGTGTTTATAAATACGAATATTTACGATGTTTTTGAATTTTATAATCTCAAGCAAAAAGTATTGTGTATGTCTTTTGATAATGCTTCTAACAGCAATGCCATAATTTCAATATTAAAACTACATTTGCAACCACCACTTGACGAAATTTTCCATGTTAGGTGTGCATGTCATGTTTATAATTTAATTGTTAAAAGTGGTCTTGAATTATTTTCAACTGAGATTACTCATGCTAGAAGATCAGTTGGTGTTATTCAAGGAAATAATAGACAATCTAGAATTAGGGAATTTATGAATAAGTGTAACGAGCATAACCTTAAGCCCAGATTCATTCCAAACGAAATTGTGACTAGATGGAATTATACATATATATTTTTAAAATGTTGCTACAAATATAGATTGCCAATAACTGAAGTTGCTAATGCGCATTGTACTTATCCAAACCGTATGTTAACAACTACTACTTGGAAGAACATTAATGATGTTGTTAAAATTTTACATAAATTTTATACAGCTACTGTTGAGTTTTCTAGAGCATATTACCCTACAATTACTATGACTTTAGTATATATAGCTGAAATTTCTTTTCTACTCTTTGAATTTAAGAAGAAAGAAAAATATAGGGATGCTGTTGAAAAAATACAAGCAAAATTCAAAAAATATTTCTTTTCAATTCCTCCAATTTACTTAATTGGTCCTGTTTTAAATCCTTATATTAAGATGTCTGATTATCACCAATTAATCAATGCATTATATACTTATATGGAGATTAGACCAACTGAAATCCCAGATATATATATATTTGTACGAACAAGCTAAATGATTCTTTATAATAATTATGCAAATATAATTGATGATGCTGCTCTTAATGTAGGAAACGTTATTCCCACTATGCATTGTACCACTTCAACTATTGTGGATGATGAAGAAGGTCTTGATAGTTTTAATATTTTTTCTACATTTTCTAACACTCAAACTAGTAGCAGGAACATTGATGAACTTCAATTCTACTTGCAAAAGTAAAAAGAGCCTCGCACAAAAGAATTTTCACCGTTGGGATGGTGGCATGAGAATGGAAAGCAATTTTTTGGTCTTTCCGCTATGGCTCGGGACGTGCTGAATGTGCCAATTTCTACTGTTGCATCGGAGAGTGCATTTAGCCAAGCAAGACAACAACTTGGAGACACCCGCCACTCATTGGGAAGCAATGCTTTGGAAGTTTTAGTATGTTTCAGAGATTGGATTAGATCGGAACGAAGAAATCAAGGACGTGAAGATGTTGATAGCCTAGAAGACGAGGAACTTGGAGATATATTAACACATGGTAACCCATCTGAATTTAACACTCCAGAAGAAGGCCACTCAGTTCATATTGATTATGACGCACTTACTAAGGCAAAGCAAAACCTTTGAATTTACTCTTTTTTCGTTAATTTACTTATTGTTAAATATAAACCTTTTAATTTGTAAGTTTGAATTTTGAAATAAATGTAGCACTTGCAATTTATAAGTGCAATTTTTTTCCATCTTCATTGTATTCTTTATATTTGTACTTTATATTAATATAACTTACAATAGTTATATAAAATACAAAAAAATGAAAAATTACACTAACCCGGCCCGACCCCTTGTACTCGTAACTCTTACGGTTCAATTTTTACCCGGATGAACCCGAACCCATTAAACCCGGTAAGCCCTAACCCATAACTGGCCCGATTCCCAACCCTTCCGGTTCCAAATTTTGCCTACGCAACCCGGCTCGACCCACCCATTAGACACCGTTAATGGACATTGATAACATTATCAATGCCCACTAACCACCTACATATGACTTGTATCGTTTCAATTTTGAATTATTATTCAGTTGTCCCATTTTGTATAGACACTTTTGTTTCTTAATTAGTTTAAAAATAAATTACACATTTTTATATCTACAAAATTTTAATTGTATAATAGCATATTATTACAGCTACGGAGATAAAAATTTTAAAACTCAATACCTAATCAAATATTTGTCATATAAAATAAAATAGGGAGTAGCTAGAAGTTAGACATCCCAAAAATTAAAATATAAGAAGAAATTATGAGCTTATCGATCGCGTAAATATATCGAGAAGATAATGAGGAAACGAGTTCAGTCAGTTTGCAATATTTTGTTTTTTTATAGTTTTGGATAAGGGTGAAACTTTGGTGACACCCCATTCATGTACACCTGTGTTTAAAAATAAATTAATATATTATTTCAAAATAAATATGGCAACAAAAAAAGGCTGGGACCATAATATGGTATATATTGAGAATAATTGTAATTGTTGTATATTTATAGATGTGTAGCCGAGTTAGTTATTTAGGCAGCTGGGTTAGTTAGCTATAGTGGCATTTTTGTAGTTAGTGGTCATTTTATTTTTGAGTTAGTTATAGTGGCATTTTTGTAGTTAGTGGTCATTTTATTTTTGCCTCTTAGTCACACGTATATATACATTTTTCATACATGAGATAATGAACAACTTTTATTTTCCCCAACTCCTCTTATTTCTAGAATACTCTCTGAAGCTCGATCTAGCTCATCAATGGAGGTCCACGGATTATTGACCTCCATCTTCGACATGGTATCAGAGCGGAGCTCTTAATCTCTGATCCATATTCAACTCATATGCTATTCTCCTTCTTTGCTTCTTTCACCCGATTTGAAATCACAGATCAGAAGTTTTTCAGTCCGCAATTTTTCTGAGATTCGTTGATTCACAAACTCTCAATCTTTAATTAATTCAGACTTTTGACATTCTCTGCCTCATCTCATGGCTGGAGAAAAAGAAACTCAAGACACCGCTACAATTTTAGACTCAACTAATCCACTGTACATGCATCCGTTAGAAAGTTCTAGAACTGTACTGGTACCGGTGAAATTTGAGGGCACCGGCTGTAGATCCTGGAGGAGAGGTGTTCTTAGAGCTCTCTCCGTGAAGAATAAGGTCGTATTTATCACAGGGAAGTGTAAGAAACCTAATGCTGGAGAGGCAACCTATGACCAGTGGGCACGATGTGGTGATAGGGTGACATTGTGGATTCTAAACTCGCTCTTAAAGGATTTGGCTGATGGCTTACAGTACGTGAGTGACGCAACGGATTTATGACAAGAGCTCGAGGACAGGTATGATCAGGCAAACGGAGCAAAATTTTATCAATTACAAAAGGAAATTAACTATCTAAATCACGGAACCCTAGATATAATTGGATACTACACATAATTGAAAAAGCTATGGGAGGAGCTTAATACCTTGAACACGCATGTCCAGTGTGGATGTCAATGCACATGTGGTGCCAACGCAAATTTGTACAAGGCAGAACAAGATCGAAGGTTAATTTAATTTTTAATGGGACTCAATAAAGTCTACACAATGGTTAGGAAAAGTATTCTGATGATGAACCCCTTTCCTAGTATTGCACATGCCTTTTCCATCCTTATACAGGAGGAAAAGCAGAGAGAAATTAGGCCAAACAATTGCCTAGTCATGGAATCCACCTCTCTGAATGTCAATGGATGTAATGACCCGACCGGTCGTTATGAGTATTCGATCGGTCGTTTTGAGTATTTGCACTTTGATCACCAGTTCTTGGGCAGGACTAGTCCCGTATGGTATATCATGACTTATGTGGATCGTCGGTTTTGGTTTAAAGATTAATTGAAATAGATATGGGAGAATGATTCTCAACTTGAAGCTTTAAATTTGAAAGGTTTGACCCAGTCTTAACTTTTTAGTATATGATCTCCGATTTGGATTTGGTTAGCTCCATTGGGTGATTTTAGACTTAGGAGCACGTCCGGAATGTGATTTGGAGGTCCGTAGTAGAATTTGGCTTGGATTGGCGAAAATTGGAAATTTGGCGATTTTGATCAGCAGTGAAAAATTTGATATCGGGGTCGAAATGAAATTGTGGAAGTTGGAGTAGGTTAGTAGTGTCAATTGTGATGTGTGTGAAAAATTTCAGGTCATTCGGAGGTGATTTGATAGGTTTCGGCATCGTTTGTGAAATTTGAGAGTTTATAAGTTCTTAGGCTTGAATCCGATGGTAATTTAGTGTTTTGAGTGATTCGAAGGTACAACTAAGTTTGAATGATGTTATGGTATGTGTTGGTATGTTTGGTTGAGGTCCCAATAGCCTCGAGAGAGTTTCGGGTTGTTAACGGATCAATGGTTGGCTTTAGGAGTTGGCATATTTCTAGTATTTTGTTGTAGAGAATTCCTTCTTCTCATTCGCGAGAAGGCTATCGCGTTCGCAAAGGGTTATTGAGAGTAGAGGAATTTTGTTCTTCGCATTCGTGAAGGCGAGGCCGCGAACGCAAAGGTTTGATTTGAGTATGCATCGTGTTCGCGAGGAGGGCGTCGCGTTTGCGATGGCTGAGCTGGTTAAGGTACACGTTCGCGAGTGGGGCATCATGTTCGCATAGAAGGACTTCCAGGTCAGAGGCACTTGTGCTTCGCAAACGCGATGGCACTACCGCGTTCGTGAAAGATAAAATCTGGGCAGCAGTGTTAAATATAAAAATCGAGGGTTTGAGCCCATTTTTCATATTTTGATTAAGAGACCACGAAATTGGGCAATTTTTGAAGGCAATTTTCGAGAGGTGATTGTGGGTGAGTATTTTTCACTTGAATTTGGTTAAATCCCATGATTATGTCTTGATTTTATCATTTAAATTGGGAATTGGGGTGTAAAATTGGGGGAAAAATGGAAGAGAACTGGAGAGATAATTTTGGGGATTTGAATGGTCATTTGATGTTAGATTTTGGTGAATTTGATATGGGTAGACTCATGGGAGGATAAAGTTTCTAGTGATGTAATTTTTATCGGATTCCGAGACGTGGGTCCGGGGGTCGGGTATGGCCAATTTCGGGATTTTTAAATTAATTTGATTATTTTCGCTTGGGCTTTGTTCCTTATTGTGTATTGATGATGTAATACTAATTATAAATAGATTTAGAGCATTTAGAGGTCGAGTCGAGGAGCAAGATCATCGTGGAGTAGGGATTTGACCGGTTTAAGGTAAGTAATGATTGTAAATCTTATCCTGAGGGTATGAAACTCCAGATTTCATATCGTTTCACTACTTTGAGGTGACACACACGCTAGATGACGAGCGTGGGGGCGTGCACTATTAGGGATTGTGACTTGGTCTGTCCCATACGACTAATAAGTCGTGTATTTGATTGAAAACTATTTGATACCATTGTGTTTTGGAAAGTATTACTATGTTTTGGGTTGAATGCCATATTTGGGCCTCGTGCCAAGCTGTTTGGACCCTTAGGGAATTTTTACTACTACTCCTCACTATTTTGATTTAATATTTGTACTCAGTCATGCTATACTTTTTACTGATTTCATAACTCAGTCTTATTTACTCCGTTTGTTATATAAATGATATTTTGGGCTGAGCACCCTTTTTACTGTTAGCCCGAGTGGCTTGAGAGGTTTATGACTGAGTAAGGCCGAGGACTTGTGTTGTGAGGATGTTATCGGATCGGGCTGCATGCCACATCAGGTTGTTACTGATTCATGATATTGTGAGGCCGAGGGCTTGATTGATTTATGCCACGAGGTGGCTTGTTGTTATGAGGCCGAGGGCCTGATTGATTTACGCCATGAGATGGATTGTTATATCGCTTGAGATGTAGGAGCTCTTCCGGAGTCTGAACACCCCAATGAGCTCGGGTACCCAGAGTAAGTGATATGTTGTTGCACGAGGGGCTGATTTTGATACATGTTATGCTCGAGGGACTAATTACGAGTGATTGTGAGATAGTACGAGGGGCTGGTTCTGTTGATATTATGCCCAAGGGGAGGTTTATGATATATGTCTTGCCCGAGGGGCTATTTGTGATTTATGTTGCCTAAGGGGCTGTATACGAGAGAGTTTTTGCTCGAGGGGCTGATTATGTTTTCAATATGTTTACTCACTATTTTATCACTTCATTTGAAAAATTGTTGAAAGACATTTTCAAAGGATTTTTACTGAAATTAGAATTTTAACGAGATGATTTGATATATAAACTATTTTGGAAACATACTGTACTTATTGTGGTGTTATAATATGGATTATTCGTTTTCTTTCTGCTCAGTTTCTATTTACTTTTATTACTTACTGAGTTGGCGTACTCACATTACTTTCTGCACCTTGTGTGCAGATTCATGTATATTCTAAACCCTGTAGCAGGTATTGATTACTCAGTGGTTGGTCCATCAGAGTTAGAAAGGTAGTTGTCTGGCGTTCGCAGCCTTGCTCTTCTCCCTCTTATCTTCCTTAGACTGTTTTAATATTTTCCAGATTGTGGTAGTCTTTGTTGTATTCAGACCTTAGTAGATGCTCGTGACTTGTGATACCCCGATGTCGGTCTTGTGTATTTATTCCGCACTGGTTATTTAGACCCATGTTATGAGATATTGTCAATTAATAGCTTAAAACTGTCTTTTACAAATTAATAGTTTGATTTGGGAATTGTGTCAGCTGGCCTAGTTCCACGATAGGTTCCATCACGACCGGGTCGATTTTTAGGTCGTGACAATAGACCAGAAAACAACAAGTTTAGAACAAATTATAATTTGCAGGGCAATACTGCAGGATAAAACTCCTATAGACCTGCATTTCTCCCTAATAGATCTAAGTTGTATTGTGATTACTGTAAGAAGCAGGGACATGCCAAGGAAAATGCTATAAGTTACATGGGTTTCCACAAGACATCAAGTTTACAAGGGGTAGGAACACAGGATCTGTTGCAAATGTACATGGTCAGTATGAAGAAATGCAAGTATACAACAATGAAGATGCTGATAGTAGGAATCAGAATCAGAATCTTCAGAACCTGACAAAGGAACAATACAACCAGCTGTTGAGTTTGCTAGAGAACTTCAAAATCAACAATGCAGGAGAAAGTCCAAACATGATCACCAATGGAGCTGTCAACTTCACAGGTATTCTAGCTTGATGTACTTATAAAGAGATAGCTGAAACAACTATGTGTAAATGTTCAAATTCAATTGATGATTTGCGGATATTAGATAGTGGAGCTACAAACCAAATGACATATAGAAAATCTTTCCTCACCAATATTAGAACTTTACCTTATACCTTCCTTGTCACCTTGCCTAATGGATACAAGGTGAAAGTGATAGAAATTAGTGATGCTTTACTCAGTCCTAAGCTAACTTTGGTTAGGGTCTTGTATGTACCCAATTTCAAATACAACCTCATTTCAATTTACTCTTTAACAAGTCATCTTGATTGTATGGTTAATTTCAACAAGTATCTTTATCTAATGCATGCCCCTTGAATGAAGAGGCCTCTAGAGATTGGTAAGGCAATAAGTGGATTGTATTTCCGTTGTTCAAAGTGTCACAACTGTTCAAACTTGAGTCCATCTACTGTTTCAATTCCTAGTTAGTCTCATTCTTGTGTTTCCATTTCCGATAAGAATTCTAGTAGTGGAAAGGATCAAATTCATCCATCTTATTCGTTGCCAACTATAAATGATCCATCTTACTCATTGAACAATGTAAATAGTATCCATTCATGCAATAAAACTGATCCTTTTAGTGCAAATTCTTCTCATGTATGTTCTGCATCTTCTGAAAATAATGTTGATTTTTTGTGGCACAATAGGCTAGGACATGTACCTTTTGCTAAAATAAGGAAAATACCTGCTTCACCAGTCAATTTTGCACCCAAACAACCTTTTGTTTGTTTAATTTGTCCAATGGCTAGACAAACTAGATTGCCATTCCCTGAAAGAACTACTTCATCCACCAAAATATTTGAATTACTTCATGTAGACCTGTAGGGGGCCTATCATACACCAACACATGATAATTACGAATACTTCATTACCATGGTTGATGATTTTAGTAGGTCAACCTGGATTCACCTCCTAAGATGCAAAAGCGTACTTTTCATGCTATTAAAAGCTTTCTATCCATGATTGAAAATCAGTTTGACACCTATGTTAAGACCAGTAGATCTGGCAATGGCCTAGAATTTGTTAACAATGAAAATATGACATACTTTCAAGAAAAGGGCATAATTCATCAGAAAACTTGTCCATACACACAACAACAAAATGGTGTGGTAGAAAGAAACTACAAATACCTACTTGAAACAGCAAAAGCCCTCCTTTACCAGTCCAAACTACCCATAAAGTACTCGGGTAAGTGCATCCTGACAGCTACCTACATAATAAACAGACTGCCATCCACTTTTCTTAACAATAAAAGCCTCTATGAACTTTTGTATAATAAAAGTCCCAAATACTCACAACTCAAGAGTTTTAGATGCTTATACTACCCTGTACACAGAAAACCCACAAAGACAAGTTTGAACCAAGAGCCACACCTCATGTGTTTGTAGGTTATCCCTTTGGTACTAAAGGTTACAAGTTCCTAGACTTAGCCACAAAGAGGTTACATATAACTAGAGATGTAGTGTTCCATAAAAATATCTTTCCTTTTGCAGTTTCTCCTGAACATTCTAGTTTTCCTTTAGTGTTGTATCTGTTAATTCCATTCCATCCTATTGTCATCCTACATCTAGGGAGTCAAATGATTATGGCTTGTATGATAAAGATGCATCAATTTCTGTCACTAATGGACCTGTAACTGATACTGTTCACATGTTTCTCCACCTACACTTGTTCATCTACCCAGTTCACCATTACCTTCGTCTAGTTCAATAACACTAACCTGTCCAATAAACCTGCCTCTAAGATATTTACACAAGTACAGTCCACTAACCCTCAAATCATTGAGTCTAACAGCCTTCAAATAAATCCTCCAAATCCCAGAAGATCAGGTAGAACCCACTCCAGCATACCTCAAGGACTATGTGTATTATTTGCCAACTCTTCAACACCAAAACACAGAGCCTGATCATTGCACCAGTTCCATAACATTGAATGCAGTCTGTAATAATAAACATCATATCTCTTTTAATGTCTTATAACTTGAGAGTCAGCATTAATTAGAAACATTTCACATAATTGTGAGCCTTCTTATGAGGAGGCATCTATGAATCTTGTTTGGCAAATGGCAATGACACAGGAATTTGAAGCATTATATGCTAACCATACTTAGGACCTAGTTGAGTTACCTACAGGAAAGAAAGCTATAGGCTGCAGATGGGTAAACAAGATCAAACACAAGGCAGATGAAAGTGTAGAAAGGTTCAAAGCAAGGCTGGTAGTGAAGGGTTACATACAAGAAGAAGGAATTAATTACACAGAGACATTCTCACCAGTGGTAAAAATGACCACAGTCAGAACACTAATCAACATTGCAGTAAAGAGAGGGTGGGATCTCTGCCAACTAGATGTCAACAATACATTTTTGCATGGGGATCTACATGAAGAAGTTTACATGGAGGTTTTACAAGGTTTAATAGTACCTATTGGAAATCTAGTATGCAAACTTAGGAAGTCACTATATGGTCTAAAACAAGCTAGCAGGCGGTGGTATGACAAATTGACATAATCCTTACATTTTAGCGGTTTCAAGCATTCAGATAGTGATCACTCATTGTTCTATAAGAAATTGGGGAACTCAGCAGTATTTGTAGCTATTTATGTAGATGATGTAATTTTAACGGGTACCAACTTGGAGGAAATCACAGAATTGAAGGCTTTCCTGCATAATCAATTCAGGATAAAAGATCTTGAAAAGTTACACTACTTTTTGGGGCAAGAAATGTTGTACAAGGCTGATGGAGTACTGATTTGCCAGAGAAAATTCACTATGGACCTACTGAAGGAGTATGATTACCTGACATACTCCCATGTTAGCTCTCCACTTGATTCTACCATTAAATTGAGAAGTGATAATGGAACTTGTTGTCTGACCCAGGGTACTACAGGAAGCTAGTTGGGAAGCTAAATTTCTTAACAAATACAAGATTGGACATAACTTATAGTGTCTAGCATATAAGCCAATTTATGCAGGCACCAAGGGAACCTCACTTAAAGGCAACTGTTCATGTCTTTAGATACCTGTAGAAAGACCCTACCTTGTGAATATTCTTGTCCACTAACCCAGCTATAATATGAGTGCATATTGTGACTCAGATTGGGATGCCTGTCCTGATTCAAGGAAATCTGTGAGTGGGTACATTGTGTTGCTTGGGGATAGTCCTATTAGTTGGAAGTTAAAGAAACAAATGTGATGACCCAAAAGGTCATCTCGTATTTTAAAACCCAATCCGGGGTTCCAAGGCCTTCAAGACCTTATTTTCCTTCTCTTCAATTTACGTGCACAGTCCGGGTGTGCTTCCGTAAAGCCCTTATGTGAAAATTTGAGAAAAATGTCAATTTTGCCTTTAAATTTAAATTTAAGTTGACTTCGATCAACAATTTGGGTGAACTGACCCGGACCCATGATTTGACAGTCTTGGAGGGTCGGTAAAAAAATATGGGACTTGAGCGTGTGCTCGGAATTGAATTCCGAGGTCCCTAGACCGAGGAATAAATTTTTGAAGAAAAATGTTTAACTGAAAAATATAAGAAGTTTAGAAATTGAACAATGTTTGAATTTGATGGCATCAGGACTGTATTTTTATTCTGGAGCCCGGTACAGGTTTAATATGGTATTTAAGTTGTGTTTGTAAAATTTGGTAAGAAACAGGATTCATATGACATGATTCGGACCCTCGGTTGTGAAAATGGAAACTTTAAGAGTTCTTGAGATTTTCATTGATTTTGATGCTAAATTCGTTGTTTAAGATATTATTTCGGCGATTTGATCACACGAGCAAGTCCGTATGATGTTTTTAGGTTTGTGTGCATGTTTGGTCTGGATCTCCAAGGGCTCGGGTGAGTTTCGGATAGGCTATAGGGTGATTTACACTTAGAAAATATGGTATAAGTTGCTGCTTCTGGTGTCCAGGCATTTTGTGCTTCATGGTCGTGAAGCCAATCTTGTAATTGCGAAGTGTACTTAGGGCTGCGGTTGGGTTCGTTCAAAGCGAGCATGTTGCCACGGTCGCGAACGCGGAGCACTGGGGGGTTTCTCTACGTGAACACGACCAGTGTCACGCGAACACATATAGTAAAATGGAGGTGGGCTGGGAATCGATAATTTCTTCTACGCGAATGCGTACAGTGGTCCGCGAACGCCAGGGGGCATACCCCTCACGAACGCGTGGAAGATCTCGCGATCGCGTAAGCTTGAGGAAGGCTGCTTTTCGCGAACTCGATGAACACTGTCGCCCAACACTTAAAACATAATCAGAACGGGAATAAGTTCATAATTTCATTTTTCAAAAGCTATAAGGTATAAAGGCGATTTTCAAGAGAAACATTCTTCCCAAAGTGTTAGTATATGATTCTAAACCACTTTATTTCAATTACCAATTGCATTTCATCAATTTGCATAAAAAATCTAGGGTTTTCATGGTAGAAATTGGGGATTTGGATAGAGTTAGGGCTTTTTGTATAATTGGAATTTAGACCTCGATATGGGGTCAGATTTCAAAACTAATTGCTTATTCGGGCTCGCGGGTGAATGGGTGTTCAGGTTTTGGTCCAAACCTCGAGTTTTGACCAAGCGGACCCGAGCTCGATTTTTGACTTTTTGGGGAAAATAATAAAAAATCTAAAATTAAGTATTAGAGTTGAATTATTTAGCACTTATTGATATTGTTAAGATAATATTGGCTAGATACAAGTGAATTGGAGGCAAAATCTAGAGGGAAAGCGGTATTTGAGGCTTGAGTTTGGCCGTGGAATCCGAGGCAAGTCTTTGGTCTAACCTTAGCTTGAGGAAATAGGTGTTGTGTCTTATTTTCTACATGTTAGTGTTGTGTACGACATATAGGAGTGGTGATGAGTATCTATGCATTGGTGTCGAGCATGCCCGTGAGTCTTGTACTGTGATCGTTGTGATTCTTAATATGTACTATCTATGCCTAAATTGATGATTATCCATGTTGAGTAAGGCTTATGAAAATTTTCTTGAGATTTGTCCATTGTTGAGTAGTAGCTCAAGTTGAGGCTTAATTTGTGAAGTTAACTGTTGAGACGAGATTGGTTATAGCTGATTCCCTTGCAGGGATGTGTTTACTTCTATTGTTGATTCCCTTGCCGGAATGTATTTATTTCTATTGTTGATTCCCTTGCTAGGATGTTGTTGTTTCTACTGTTTGGGTAAGGAAAGAGTGATAAAGCACGAAGGGTGTTGCCGTGCACATTCATACTTATGCATATGGTGAGGAAGAGTGATAAAGCACAAAGGGTGATGCCGTGTACATTTACATTTATATTGATACATATGGTGAGGAAGAGAGATAAAGCACGAAGGGTGATGCTATGCACATTTCTAATATTCTTATGGTGAGGAAGAGTGGTAAAGCACGAAGGGTGATGCCGTGCACATATCATTATTGATTGCATGGTGAGGATTGAGATTAAAAGCATGAAGGGTGGTGCCATGCATTCATTTTCTGCTTGTTGTGATTATCTATTGTTATCGGTTCAAGTGCCCCAATTGTTTCATTTTTGTTATTTCTGTGCTTCCTTATTCTGGTATTCCCCATAGCATGTTGCCCCTTCTCGTTAATTTTCGTTAGCTTAATTTTCGTTAGTTTCTATTATTGTTATTTTGTTAGATATTGTTTAATTACACAGGTTATGATGCTTGTTGTGTCCTAGACTCGTTACTACTTCGCCGAGGTTAGGCTCGACACTTACCAGTACATTGGGTCGGTTGTACTAATACTACACACTGCATTTTTTTGTGCAGATCCCGGTACTGGACCCGACGGACCATAGATAAAGTTTGCTGCCTTCAGTCCAGTGGAGACCCGAGTTATTCCTAAAGGCATCCGCAGGCCTTGGCGTCCCCTTCTATCCTACTTCTTTTTCTGTTTTATCTATTTTTGAGACAGATTTGTATTTTCTTGTTCAGACCACTATTTGTAGTGTTCCTAGATAGTCCATAAAATTGTGACACCAGTTCTAGGTGGAGTTATATTATGGATTTCGTATTAGTATTAAGTTAAACTATTAAATTCTGCTCTTCCGCATTTTGATTTTCGCTGATTTTCTTATATCATTTGTTAAATTGTTAAAGATAAAGGAAAAAGGTAAAATAATCAGTAACATTGGCTTTCTTAGTGAGCTCAATGTTAAGCGTCATCACGGTCCCGACGGTGGGGAATTTGGATCGTGACAAGTTGGTATCAGAGCTATAGGTTGCTTAGGTCTCACAATTCACGGACAAGATTAGTAGAGTCTAAGGGATCGGTACGGAGACGTCTGTGTTTATCCTAGAGGCTACGGAATTAGGAACAGTTTCACTTCTATTCATCTCTGTCGTGTGGTTGATTTCTTAATACTAATTGAACTTCTACTCTATTCTTTCGCAGATGGCGAGAACTCATACCGTGTCATTAGCTAATCAGCAGCCCGAGCCCCCAGTGGTAGCTCCTACGAGGGGCAGAGGATGAGGCCAAGGCCGTACTAGGGGCTAAGGCAGGGGCTTATCTTAGTCCAGAGCAGCAGCACCAGCGCCGGAGCCTCAGGTAGTGTATGAGGATGAGGTCCCGGCCCAAACAGTTCCAGCGAGCCCAACTCAGGTCCCATAGGGGTTCATCACTACCCCGATACTCCAGGATGCTCTAGTCCGTCTAGTGGGCCTTATGGAGAGTGTCACTCAGTCATGCATACTTCTTGTGGCACCAATCGTCTCTCAGGCTGGGGGGGAGCACAGACTCCTACTACTCGCACTCCGGAGTAGATTGCTCCCTAGTTTCATACTCCAGCAGCTCAGCTAGTTGGGGTGGTTCCACCGGGTGTTGCAGCTCAGACCGGTGATGGATCAGCTATGTCTTCAGATGCTTTGTGGATATTGGATAGGTTCACCAAGCTTTTCACTACTACCTATAGCGGTATATCTTCAGAGGATCCCCAGGATTATTTAGACATCTGTCATAAGGTTCTTCGGAGCATGGGGATAGTGGAGACCAATAGGGTCGACTTTGCTGCTTTTCGTCTATCAGGTTCCACCAAGAAATGGTGGAGAGATTATTGTTTGGCTAGACCAACTGGGTCACTTGCTCTTACTTGAGACCAGTTCTCGCAGCTATTTATCAAGAAGTTCTTTCCCATCACTTTGAGAGAGGAGTATTGCAAGCGGTTTGAGCGGCTTCAACAGGGTTCTATGGCTGTCACCCAGTACGAGACAAGGTTTATTGATCTGGCTCATCATACTCTTCTAATACTCCCCACCGAGAGAGAGAGGGTGAGGAGGTTTTTTGAGGGACTCGCTCAACCTATTAGAATGCAGATGGCTAAGGAGACCAGGAGCGAGATTTCTTTTCAGGATCCGGCAAATGTGGCCAGGAGGGTTGAGATGGTTCTAGATCAAGGAAGTGGTCAGGGGTTTGATAAGAGGCCTCGTCATTCTGGCAGATTCAGAGGTGCCTCGTCTGGAGGCAGGGATTATTTTGGTAGAGGCCATCCTCTCAGGCCATTTCATTCAGCACTTCAGGCTTCTCACGGTACTCCAGGTGGCTTTGGTTCTCATATGCAGTATTCTTATCAGTTGCCCTATAGTGCACCACCAGCTCCTATCAGTGCACCTCCACTCCAGAGTTTTCAAGGTGGTTATCCAGGCTGTCAGGGTCAGTTTCATGGTCGTTAGTCTCAGCAGCCGAAGTCTTCTTATACTTGTGGTGATACTAGGCACATTGCTAGGTTTTTCCCTCGAGCCTCGAGCAGTTCTCAGCATTAGGGTTGTCGTGCTATGGTTCTATCACCGAGTGTTCCACCGCCCACTCAACTAGGTAGAGGTAGGGGTCGAGGTGTTAGAGGTGGAGGTCAGGCTATTAGAGGTGGAGGTCAGGTAGCTAGAGGTAGAGGCCAGCCAGAAGGAGGCCGTCTTAGGGATGTAGTTTAGAGTGGTAGGGCCCAGCCCAAATGTTATGCTATTCCCACCAGACCTGAGGCTTAGGACTCTAATGCAGTTATCACAAGTACGGTTTCAGTTTGTAGTAAAGTTACTTCAGTTCTATTTGATCCAAGGTCCACACATTCCTATGTGTCATCTTATTTTGCCCCTTATCTAGTTGTGCCTCGTGATTCTTTGAGTGCTCCTATATATGTGTCTATACCGGTGGATGATTCTATGGTGGTAGATCGTGTTTATCGTGCTTGCATGGTCATTATTGGGGGTCTTGAGACCTGTGTAGATCTCCTACTTCTCGATATGGTAGACTTCGTTGTCATTTTGGGGATGGATTGGTTGTCAACTTATCATGCTATATTGGACTGTCATGCCAAGACCGTGACCTTAGCATTGCCGGAGTTGCCTCGTTTGGAGTGGAGAGGGACTCCTGGTCATTCTACCATCAGGGTTATCTCATATATGAAGGCTCATTGTATGGTCTATAAGGGATGTTTGGCCTATTTGGCATATATTCGTGATTCTAGTGCTGAGGTTCCTTATATGGATTCTATGCCCATTGTTCGTGATTTTCCAGAGGTATTTCCTTCAGACCTGCCGTGGATGCCACCCGACAAGGATATTGACTTTTGCATTGATCTGGATCCGGGCACTCAGCCCATTTCTATTCTGTCATATCATATGGCCCTACCAGAGTTGAAAAAATTGAAAGAACAGTTGCAGGACTTGCTGGATAAAGGCTTTAATAGACCTAGTATCTCGCCTTGGGGTGCCCAAGTGTTGTTCGTCAAGAAGAAGGATGGGTCGATGAGGATATGCATAGATTATCGGTAGTTGAACAAAGTCACCATCAAGAACAAGTATCCATTGCCGAGGATTGATGATCTTTTTGATCGGCTTCAGGGTGCCAAGGTATTTTCGAAGATTGATTTGAGGTCTAGCTGCCATCAGTTGAGGATTAGGGCATCTGATGTCCCTAAGACAGCTTTCCACACTCGGTACGGGCATTATGAGTTCCTAGTGGTGTCATTCGGGTTGACAAATGCCCCAGCATCTTTCATGGATTTGATGAACCGAGTGTTCAAGACTTATTTGGATTCCTTCGTGATTGTCTTTATTGATTATATTTTGATCTATTCCTGCAGCCTAGAGGAGCACGAGCAGCATCTTCAAGTCGTTCTTCAGACTCTGAGCGATAGTCAGTTGTATGCTAAGTTTTCAAAATGTGAGTTTTGGTTGAGTTCAGTAGCATTCTTGGGTCACATTGTATCAGCAGAGGGTATTCAGGTGGATCCTAAGAAGATTGCTGCAATCAAGGACTGGCCTAGACCCACATCAGCCATAGAGATCCGGAGTTTCTTGGGTTTAACGGGCTATTGCCATCGGTTTGTGGAGGGGTTTTCATCTATTGCTGCCCCGATGACCAGATTGACCAGAAGAGTGCCCAGTTCAGGTGGTCGAACGAGTGTGAGGTGAGCTTTTAGAAGCTCAAGACAGCTTTGACTACCACGCCGATGTTGGTTTTTCCCAAAGGTTTAGGTCCATATACAATATATTGTGATGCATCGCGTATTGGACTTGGTGCGGTGTTAATGCAGAATGGCAAGCTTATTGCATATGCTTCGCGACAGTTGAGGATTCATGAGAAGAATTATCCAGTTCATGATTTGGAGCTAGCAGCCATTGTTCACGCGCTGAAGATTTGGAGGAATTATTTATATGGCATGTCGTGTGAGTTATTCACAGATCACAAGAGTTTGCAATATTTGTTCAAGCAAAATGAGCTAAATTTGAGGCAGAGGAGGTGGTTGGAGCTATCGAAAGACTATGATATCACCATATTATATCATCCGGGGAAGGCCAATGTATTGGCCGATGCTTTGAGTAGGAAGTCAGCCAGTATGGGCATCCTTACGTATATTCCGATCGATGAGAGACCACTTGCTTTGGATGTTCAGGCGTTAGCCAATCAGTTCGTGAGGTTGGATGTTTCTGAACCCAGTCGTGTTCTAACTTGCCCAGTCGCTTGTTCTTCAATATTTGAGCATATCAAGGATCGACAGTATGATGACCCTCATTTGCTTTTCCTTAGGGACACAGTAAGGCATGGTGGTGCCAAGCAGATTACAGTCGGAGATGATGGAGTTTTGAGGATGCAGGGTCGTGTTTGTATGCCTAATGTAGATGGACTTCGTGAGTTTATTCTAGAGGAGGCCCATAGTTCCCGGTGTTCTATTCATCCGGTGCCGCTAAGATGTATCAAGACTTATGGCAGCATTATTGGTGTAAGAGGATGAAGAAGGATATTATTGTGTATGTAGCTCGGTGTTTGAATTGTCAGTAGGTAAAGTACGAGCATTAGAGACCTGGTGGTTTGTTTTAGAAGATTGAGATTCCTGAGTAGAAGTGGGAGCGTATCACTATGGACTTCATTGTTGGACTCCCACATATTCAGAAGAAGTTCGATGTAGTGTGGGTTATTTTGGATAGGCTGACTAAGTCAGCGCATTTCATTCTTGTGGTGGTTTCCTATTCTTCTGAGCGGTTGGCAGAGATTTATATCCGTGAGATCGTTCATCTTCATGGTGTGCCCGTGTCTATCATTTTTGATCGAGGTACGCAGTTTACCTCGCATTTCTGGAGGGCAGTGCAGTGTAAGTTGGGTATGCGGGTCGAGTTGAGCACAACATTTCATCCTCAGACGGACGGACGGTTCGAGCATACTATTCAGATTTTGGAGGATATGCTCCGAGCTTGTGTCATTGGACAAGGAGTTGACCTATGAGGAGGAGCCGGTAGCTATTCTAGACCGGCAGGTTCGTTAGTTGAGATCGAAGAATTTCCCTTCAGTTTGTGTGCAATGGAGAGGTCAGCTTGTTGAAGCAGCGACCTCAGAGTCCGAGTCCAATATGCAGAGCCGATATCTCCATCTTTTCCCCGACATAGGTACTTTTCTATGAACGAGCGATTGTTTTAGAGGTGGAGAATGTGATGACCCAAAAGGTCATCTTGTGTTTTAGAACCCAATCCAGGGTTTCGACGCCTTCAAGACCTCATTTTCCTTCTCCTCGATTTACGTACACAGTTCGGGCGTGCTTCTGGAAAGCCCTTATGTGAAAATTTGAGAAAAATGCCAATTTTTCCTTTAAATTTGAATTTAAGTTGACTTCGGTCAACATTTTAGATAAACGGACCCGGACCCGTAATTTGACGATCCCGGAGGTTCGTGGAAAAAAATGGGACTTGGGGCCCTAGGCCGAGAAATGAATTTTTGAAGAAAATTGTTTAACTGAAAAATATAAGAACTTTGGAAATTGAACAATGTTTAATTTGATGGTATCGGGCCCTTATTTTGGTTCCAGAGCCTTGTACAGGTTTAAAGTATTTAAGTTGTGTCTGTAAAATTTGGTAAGATACGTGATTCATATGATGTGATTCGGACTCTCGGTTTTGAAAATGGAAACTTTAAGAGTTGTTGAGATTTTCATTGATTTTGATGCTAAATTCATTGTTTAAGATGTTATTTGTGCGATTTGATTGCACGAGCAAGTCTGTATGATATTCTTAGGTTTGTGTGCATTTGGTTTGGAGTGTCGAGGGCTCAAGTGAGTTTCGGATAGGCCACGAGGTGATTTACACTTAGAAAATCTGGTATAAGTTGATGCTTCTAGTATCCAAGCATTTTGTGCTTCGCTGTCGCGAAGCCAATCTCGCGATCGCGAAGTGTACTCAGGGCTGGGGTTAGGTTTGTTTAACGCGAACATGTTGCCACGGTCGTGAACTCGGAGCAATGGGGGCTTCTCTACGCAAACGTGTATAGTAAAATGGAGGTGGGCTGGGAATCGATCATTTCTTCTACGCAAACGCATACAGTGATCCGCGAACACGAAGGCCAGGGGGAATACCCTTCGCGAACGCATAGAATATCTCGCGATCGCGTAAGCCTGAGGAAGGCTGCTCTTCCAAATGTGAAAGTGCTCCCGCGAACGCGATGAACACTTTCCCCAACAGTTAAAACAGAATCAGAATGGGAATAAGGCCATAATTTCATATTTTCAAAAACTAGAAGGCATAGAGGCGATTTTCAAGAGACAAGTTCTTCCCCAAAGTATTGGTATATGATTCTAAACCACTTTCTTTCAATTACCCATTGCATTTCATCAATTTTCATCCAAAAATCTAGGGTTTTCATGGTAGAAATTGGGGATTTGGGTAGAGTTAGGGCGTTTTGTATAATTGGAATTTAGACCTCGATTTGGGGTCGAATTTCGAAACTAATTGCATATTCGGGCTCGTGGGTGAATGGGTGATCGGATTTTGGTCCGAACCTCGAGTTTTGACCAAGCGGGCCCGGGTCGATTTTTGACTTTTTGGAGAAAATGATAGAAAACATATAATTAAGCATTGGAGTTGAATTATTTAGCACTTATTGATATTGTTAAGTTAATATTGGCTAGATACAAGTAAATTAGAGGGAAAATCTATAGGGAAAGTGGTATTTGAGGCTTAAGTTTGGTTGTGGAATCCGAGGTAAGTGTTTGGTCTAACCTTAGCTTGAGGTAATAGGTGTTGTGTCTTATTTTCTACGTGTTAGTGTTGTGTACAACGTATAGGTGTGGTGATGAATATATATACGTTGGTGTCGAGCATGCTCGTGAGTCTTATACTGTGATCGTTGTGATTCTTATTAAGTACTATCTATGCCTAAATTGATGATTATCCATGTTGAGTAAAACTTATGAAAATTTTCTTGGTATTTATCCATTGTTGAGTATTGGCTTAAGTTGAGGCTTATTTTGTGAAGTTAACTGTTGAGACAAGATTTGTTATAGTTGATTCCCTTGTCGGGATGTGTTTACTTCTATTGGTGATTCCCTTGCCGGGATGTATTTATTTCTATTGTTGATTCCTTTGCCAGGATGTTGTTGTTTTTACTGTTTGGGTAAGGACAGAGTGATAAAGCACGAAGGGTGATGTCGTGCACATTCATACTTATGCATATGGTGAGGAAGAGTGATAAACCACGAAGGGTGATGCCGTGCACATTTACATTTATATTGATGCATATGGTGAGGAAGAGAGATAAAGCACGAAGGGTGATGTCGTGTACAATTCTAATATTCTTATGGTGAGGAAGAGTGGTAAAGCACGATGGGTGATGCCGTGCACATTTTATTATTGATTGCAGGGTGAGGATTGAGAGTAAAAGCACGAAGGGTGATGCCGTGCATTCATTTTCTGTTTGCTATGATTATTTGTTGTTATCGGTTCAAGTGGCCTAAATGTTTCATTTCCGTTATTTCTATGCTTCCTTATTTTGGTATTCCCCATAGCATGTTGACCCTTCCCGTTAATTTCCGTTAGCTTCTATTATTGTTATTTTGTTAGATATTGTTAACTGCACAAGTTATGATGTTTATTGTGTCCTAGCCTCATCACTACTTCGCTGAGGTTAGTCTCGACACTTACCAGTACATGGGGTCGGTTGTACTAATACTATACTCTGCACTTTTTTTTGCAGAACCCGGTACTGGACCCGACTCATCGTAGATAGAGGTTGCTGCCTTCAGTCCATTGGAGATCCGAGGTAGTCTTGCAGGCGTCCGCATGCCTTGGCGTCCCCTTCTATCCTGTTTCTTTTTCTATTTTATCTATTTCTGAGACATATTTGTATTTTCTCATTCATACCACTATTTGTAGTATTCGTAGATAGTCCGTGAAATTATGACACCAATTGTGGGTGGAGTTATATTATGGATTTCGTATTAGTATTATGTTAAATTGTTAAATTTTGCTCTTCTGCATTTTGATTTCCGCTGATTTTCTTATATAATTTGGTAAATTGTTAAATATAAAGGAAAAAGTTAAAATAATCAGTAACATTGGCTTGCCTAGCGGGTTCAATGTTGGTCTCTATCACGGTCCTGACGGTGAGAAATTCTGGTTGTGACAACAAACTACTATCTCACTATCCTCTGTTGAGGTAGAGTATAGGTCAATTAGAAAAGTTGTGGATGAACTGGTTTGAATAAAAAGATTACTGGAAGAGCTGATAGTTATGTGTACTAATCCTATAACTGTATTTTGTGATAGTCAAGCTATTGTTCATATTGCAAGAAATCTTGCGTTCCATGAGAGGACAAAGAATATTGAAGTAGATTGTCATTTTGTCCGGGACAAGATACAAGATGGGCTGGTTGAACTACACCATATTTCCACCTCTGCTCAATTAGCTGACATCCTAACAAATGATCTTACAAGAGTCAAGCATTCTGATCTTCTCAGCAAGTTTACAGTGACTTCCTCACCTCCAACTTGAGGGGGGAGGGGGTGGTATTGAGAATAATTATAATTGATGTAATATTTATAGATGTGTAGCTGAGTTAGTTAATTTGGCAGCTGGGTTAGTTAGCTAAGTAGTTGAGTTAGTTATAGTGGTATTTTTTGTAATTAGTGGTCATTTTATGGTAATTTTATTTTTACCACTTAGTCACACGTGTACATATATTGTTCAGACAAGAGATAATGAACAACTTTCATTTTCCCCAATTCCTCTTGTTTCTAGAATACTCTTTGAAGCTCTGTGATGACCCAAAAGGTCATCACTTATTTTACAAGTTGATTCTGTGATCCGAAGCCTTAAAAACCTCTTTTTATCTCACCTCGATTTGTGTGTGTAGTCCGGGCGTGTATACGAAAAGCCATTATGTGAAAATCTATGAAAAATGATAAATTTTGCTTTTAAAATTAATTTAAGTTGACTTCGGTCAATATTTTGGGTAAATGGACCCGGACCCGTGATTGAACGGTCCCGGAGGATCCCTAGAAAAATATGGGACTTAGGCGTATGCCCAGAATTGAATTTCGAGGTCCCAAGCCCGAGAAATGAATTTTTGAAGAAAATTGTTTAACTGAAATTATAAGAGTTTTTAGAAATTGGAATGTGTTTGAATTTGATGGTATCGGGCCCGGTACAGGTCTTATATGGCATTTAAGTTGAGCCTGTAAATTTGGTAAGAAACGGACTAAAAATGACATGAATCGGACCATCGGTTGTTAAAAATGGAACTTAAGAGGTCATGAGATTTTTCTTTGATTTTGATGTTTAATCAATAGTTATTGATGTTATTTTGATGAGTTGATCGCATGAGCAAGTCCGTATGATATTTTTGGACTTGCGTGCATGTTTGGTTTTGAGCCCCGAGGGCACGGGTGAGTTTTGGATAGGCCACAGAGTGAAATTTGACTTATGAAATTGCTGATGTGTTGCAGGCCAGCAGGCTTCGCAATTGGCTCGCAAATGTGAAGCTTTGTCGCAAATGCGAGGATGGCCTGGGCAGGCCTTGGTCGCAAATGCGACCAATTCATCGCAAATGCAAAAATGGCCAGAGTCACAAATGCGACTCGTTCTTCGCAAATGCGAAGATAGCAGGTCCTGAAGGGGTTCGCAATTGCGAACCCTGGTCGCAATTGAGACATCAGAGACAAGTTAATTGGGACTTAGACGCATTTTTCTGCATTTTCAAACCTTTTCAATAATAGCGAACCCTGGTCGCAATTGCGAGATCAGAGACCAGATCATTGGGACTTAGACACATATTTCTGCATTTTTCAAACCTTTTCATAACCTAAACACCTTTGGGCGATTTTTCAAAGGCAACTACTCTTCCAAATTAGTTGTAAGTCATTTATAACTCATTTTCATTCATCTTTAACATCTTTTCGCATGATTTCAACTCAAAATCAAGGGTTTTCATGGGAAAAATTGGGTGTTTTGGGTAGAACTTAGGTTTTTCAAATTTTGGCGATTTGAACCTTGATTTGAGGTCCGATATCAAAACAAATTATATATTTGGGTTCGGGTGTGAATGGGTAATCGGGTTTTGGTTCGATCCTCGGGTTTTGAACATGTGGGCCCGGGGTCGATTTTTGACTTTTTGGGAAAAACTTTGTAAAACCTATTTTCATGCATTAAAATTGATTCATTTAGCATTTATGGATATCCTTAAGCAAATTATGGCTAGATACAAGCTAATTGGTGGTGAAAACAAGAGGTAAAGCGGTAGTTGAGGCTTGAATTGTGTTCTTGGCATCGAGGTAAGTGTTTGGTCTAACCTTAGCTTGAGGGATTAGGAGTCGTGTCTTATTTGATACATGTTAATTATTGAGTATGACGTATAGGCATGGTGACGAGTATTTATATGTTGGTGTCAAGCATGCCCGTGAGTCTTATACTATGACTAATATGACTCTGTTTAATATTGTTCATGCTTTATATGAAGATTTCTATTGTTGAACAAGTCTTGTGGAAGTATTATTGGTAATTGATCATTGCAGAGCGTTGGCTCAGGTTGAGAAATGAGTTGTGGAGAAATTGTGGTAAAGGGAAAAGGTTTATATTATTGTCTCCCTTGCCGGGATATTGTTTCACTTGCCGGGATATTGTTGTTATGATATTGCTCCCTTGCCGGGATTTTTATTGAAATATTATTGATTTCCCTTGCCTAAATTGCTTTGTGATTGTTGCTTGGGTGAGGAAGAGTGTAAAGCACGAAGGGTGATGTCGTGTATGTTTTCTTTGAGAGTGTTAATGCACGAAGGGTGATGTTGTACCGATAATGTGAGGTAAAAGCACGAAGGGTGATGTCGTGCCGCATGATTTACCGTTCTGTGCCATGATATGAGTGACAATGCACGAAGGATCATTTTGTGCCATGATTATGTGAGGTAAAAGCACGAAGGGTGATGCCGTGCTGATTTTATTAATTTTATGGTGAGGACGAGTGTAAAAGCACGAAGGGCGATGCCGTGCACTTGTCTTTTATTTCTGATTCTTGTTGATAATTGAACTTTGGTGTTCCTTATATTTATCTGTTGTTCTTCTGTTATTACTTGATGTTCCCCGCAGCATGTTTCCCTCTCCTATCTTTAACTATGCATTTCTACCTTTATTTTCCAATGTATATGATTTAACTTCATAGGTTTATTTGGTAGTCTAGTCCTAGCCTCGTCACTACTTCGCCGAGGTTAGGCTACGCACTTACTAGCACATGGGGTCGGTTATGCTGCTACTACACTTTGCACTGTCTGTAGATCCCGGTTCTGTAGCTTTTTGACCGCAGTGAGGGTGATGTCTTCAGTCCATTCAAGCGACCTGAGGTAGTCCTCAGGCGTCCGCAGGCCTTGGCGTCTCCTCCTATCATCTCCCTTCTGCTTTTACTTATTCAGAGACAGATTTGTGTATTTATATTCAGACTTTATTTGTAATATTCATAGATGGTCCGTGACATTATGACACCAAAAATTTTGGGTATAGTTGTACTTAGACTTTCGCAGTTTGTATTAATTTAAATTATCACATTTCTACTTCCGCACTATTTTGTTATCATTATTTCCGCTATTTTTGTTATGTTGTTTAGAATTGCTAAGGGATTAAAAATGAAAATGGTTAAAAATTGGAACAACTGGCTTGCCTAGCTTTCACTAGTAGGCCCCATCACGACTCTCGATGGTAAATCCGGGTCATGATAAGTTGGTATCAGAGTCCTAGGTTACTTAGGTCTCACAATTCACGGACAAGCTTAGTAGAGTCTGAGGGATCGGTACGGAGACGTCTGTATTTATCCCCCAGAGGCTACAGGGTTAGGAAAAACTTCACATCTATTCTTTCGTGTCGTACGGTTTGGTTTCTCAATGCTAATTGAATTTCTACTCCGTTCTTTCGCAGATGGCGAGAACACGCGCTTCCTCATCCACTGATAAGTAGCCCGAGCCCCAAGCAGCAGCTCCCACGAGGGGAAGAGGGCGAGGGCGAGGCAGGGGCAAAGCTCAACCCAGAGCTGCAGGACTAGCAGCGGAGCCTCGGGTTGAGTTTGATGATGAGGTTCCAGCCCAGGCAGTTCCGGTGGGCCCAGCTCAGGTCTTAGAGGGGTTCATTGCTACCCCAGTACTCCAGGATACTCTGGGTCCATCTAGTGGGTCTTATGGAGAGTGTCACCCGGGCAAACTTACTTCCAGTAGCACCAGCCATCTCTCAGGCTGGGGGAGGAGCACAGACTCCCTCTACCCGCACTTCGGAGTAGATGGCTCCCCAGTTTCAGACTCCAACAGCTTAGCCAGTTGGA
The DNA here is from genome assembly GCF_000715075.1 of Nicotiana tabacum. Classification (NCBI taxonomy): domain Eukaryota; kingdom Viridiplantae; phylum Streptophyta; class Magnoliopsida; order Solanales; family Solanaceae; genus Nicotiana; species Nicotiana tabacum. The sequence goes on from NC_134095.1 coordinate 118,792,847, forward strand.
GTAGTTCAGTCGGGTATGGTAGCTCAGACCGGTGATGAAGCAGTTATGTCTGCTGATGCCTTGTGGAGATTGGACAGGTTTACCAAGCTCTTCACTACCACTTTCAGCAATGCATCTTCTGAGGATCGCCAGGATTATTTAGACAGCTATCATGAGGTTCTTCGAAACATGGGGATAGTGGAGACAAATGGGGTCGACTTTGCTGATTTTCATTTGTCTGGATCTGCCAAGACTTGGTGGAGAGATTTTTGTTTGGGTAGACTAGCTGGGTCACCACCTTTGACTTGGGATTAGTTTTCTCAGCTATTTCCGGAGAAGTTTCTTCTTATCACTCAGAGGGAGAACTATCAAAGATAGTTTGAGCGTCTCTAGCAGGGTTCTATGACTGTTACTCAGTACAAGACCAGGTTTATTAATTTGGCCTTCATGCTCTTCTTATACTTCCCACTGAGAGAGAGAGAGAGAAAGAGTGAGGAGGTTCATTAAGGGACGCGTTCAGCCTATTCGATAGCAGATGGCTAAGGAGGCTGGGAGCGAGATTTCTTTTCAGGATGCAGCCAATGTGGCTAGGAGAGTTGAGATGGTTCTATCATAAGAGGGTGGTCATGGGTCTGACAAGAGACCTCGTCATTTTGGTAGGTTCAGTGGTTCCTCGTCTGGAGGCAGGGATTCTTTTGGTAGGGGCCATCCTCCCAGACCGTTTCATTCAACACTTCAGGCATCTCACGGTGCTCTATGTGGCCGTGGTTCTCGTATGCAGTATTTTGATCAGTTTTCGTACAGTGCACCTCCGCTCTAGAGTTTTCAGAATGGTTATTCAGGTTAACAGGGTCAGCAGTCTCAGCCGTCGAAGGCTTGTTATATATGTGGCGATACTGGGCATATTGCTAGATTTTGCCCTCGAGCACTGAGCAGCTCTCAGCATCAGGGTTCCCCTGCCATGGTTCAGGCACCGAGTGTTCCACCGCCCACCCAGCCCACTAGAGGTGGAGGTAGAGGTGCTAGAGGTGGAGGTATAGGTATTAGAGGTGGAGGTCAGGCCGCTAGAGGTAGAGGCCAGCCAGCAAGAGGTTGTCCCAGAGATATAATTCAGAGTGGTGGGGCCTAGCCTCGATGTTATGCTCTTCTAGCCAGGCTTGAGGTTGAGGTATCCGTTTCAGTTAGCACAGGTACTGTTCTAGTTTGTAGTAAAGATGCTTCAGTTTTATTTGATCTAGGATCTACGTACTCCTATGTGTCATCTTATTTTGCACGGTATCTGGTCATGCCTAGTGATTCTTTGAGTGCTCTCGTATATGTGTCTACACTGGTGGGTGATTCTATTGTGGTATATCGTGTCCATCGTTCATGTATAGTTGTGATTGGGGGTCTTGAGACTCGAGTAGATTTGTTACTTTTGGACATGGTTGATTTTGATGTCATATTGGGGATGGAATTATTATCACCTTACCATGCTATCTTGGACTGTCATGCCAAGACTATGACCTTAGGCTTGCCGGGTTTACCTCGTTTAGAGTGGAGAGGGACTCCTGGCCATTCTACCCATAGTGTTATCTCATATATGAAGGCTCGACGAATGGTTAAGAAGGGGTGTTTGGCCTATTCGACATATGTTCGTGATTCTAGTGCTGAGGTTCCTTCTATGGATTTTGTGCCTGTTGTTCGTGAATTTCCTGAGGTGTTTCCTTCAGACCTGTCGGTTATGCCACCCGACAAGGATATTGACTTTTGCATTGACTTGGCTCCGGGCACTCAGCCCATTTCTATTCTATCGCATCGTATGGCCCCGCCTAAGTTGAAAGAGTTGAAGGGGCAGTTGCAAGAGTTACTTGATAAAGGCTTCATTAGACCTAGTGTCTCGTCTTGGGGTGCGCCTGTGTTGTTTATTAAGAAAAAGGACGGATCGATGAGGATGTGTATAGATTACCGGTAGTTGAACAAGGTTAAAATCAAATAAGTATCCATTGCCGAGGATTGATGATTTTTTTGATCAGCTTCAGGGTGTCAAGTTATTTTTGATGATTTACTTGAGATATGGCTACCATCAGTTGAGGATTAGGGCATTTGATGTCCCTAAGATAGCTTTCCGTACTCGGTACGGGCATTATGAGTTCTTGGTGATGTCATTTGGGTTGACAAATGCCCCAACAGCTTTTATGGATTTGATGAACTGAGTGTTCAAGCCTTACTTGGATTCGTTCGTGATAGTCTTCATTGATGATATTTTGATCTATTCCCGCATCAGGGAAGAGCATGAGCAGCACATGAGAGTGGTTCTTCAGACTTTGAGAGATAGTCAGTTGTATGCTAAGTTTTTGAAGTGTGAGTTCTTGTTAAGTTCAGTTGCATTCTTGGGTCATGTTGTATCAGCATAGTTTATTTAGATGGGTCTAAAGAAGATAGAGGTAGTCAAGAACTAGCCTAGACCCGCATCAGCTATAGAGATCCGGAGTTTCTTGGGTTTGGCAGGCTATTACCGTTGGTTTGTGGAGGGGTTTTCATCTATTGCAGCCCCGATGACTAGGTTGACCAAGAAGGGTTCCCAGTTCAGGTGGTCGGACGAGTGTGAGGCGAGCTTTCAGAAGCTCAAGACAGCTTTGACTACGACGCTGATGTTGGTTTTGCCCACAGGTTCAGGGCCATATACAGTTTATTATGATGCATCTCGTATTGGACTTGGTGTAGTGTTGATGCAGGATGGCAAGGTCATTGCTTATGCTTCACGGCAGTTGAAGATTCATGAGAAGAACTATCCAGTCCATGATTTGGAGTTAGCAGTCATTGTTCACGCATTGAAGATTTTGAGGCACTATCTGTATGGGATCTCATGTGAGGTGTTCACGGATCACAAGAGTTTGCAATACTTGTTCAAGCATAAGGAGCTAAATTTAAGGCAAAGAAGGTGGTTGGAGTTACTAAAGGACTATGATATCACAATCTTATACCATCCGGGAAAGGCCAATGTAGTGGCCGATGCTTTGAGTAGGAAGTTAGCCAGTATGGGCAGTCTTGCGTATATTTCGGTCGGTGAGAGGCTGCTTGTTTTGGATGTTCAGGCTTTGGCCAATCAGTTCATGAGGTTGGATGTTTCTGAGCCCAGCCGTGTGTTAGCTTGCATCGTTGCTCGTTCTTCTTTATTGGAGCGTATCTGAGATCGGCAGTATGATGACCCTCATTTGTGTGTCCTTAGGGACACGGTGTAGCATGGTGGTGCCAAGCAGGTTACATTAGGAGATGATGGAGTTTTGAGGCTGCAGGGTCGAGTTTGTATACCTAATATGGATGGGCTTCGAGAGTTAATTCTAGAGTAGGCCCATAGTTCTTGGTACTCTATTCATCTGGGTGACGCTAAGATGTATCAGGATTTGCGGCAGCATTATTAGTGAAGGAGGATAAAGAAGGATATTGTTGTATATGTGGCTCGGTGTTTGAATTGTCAGTAGGTAAAGTACGAGTATTAGAAACCTGGTGGTTTATTCCAGAAGATCGAGATTCCTGAGTGGAAGTAGGAGCGTATCACTATGGACTTCTTTGTTGGACTCCCACGGACTCAGATGAAGTTCGATGCAATGTGGTTTATTGTTTATAGGCTGACCAAGTCAGCACATTTCATTCCTGTGGCAGTCTCCTATTTTTCCAAGAGGTTAGCTGAGATCTATACCCGGGAGATTGTTCGTCTTCATGGTGTGCTCGTGTCTAACATTTCAGACCGAGGTACACAGTTTACCTCACATTTTTGGAGAGCAGTTCAGCTTTAGTTAGGCACACGGGTTGAGTTGAGCACAGCATTTCATCCTCAGACGGACGGGCAGTCCGAGCGTACTATTTAGATTTTTGGAGGATATGCTTTGAGCTTGTGTCATTGACTTTGGAGGCTCGTGGGATCAGTTCTTGCCTTTAGTGGAGTTTGCCTACAACAACAGCTACCAGTCGAGTATCTAGATGGTTCCTTATCAGGCTTTATATGGTAGGCGGTGTCGGTCGTCGGTTGGATGGTTTGAGCCGGGAGAGGCTCGATTGTTGGGTACGGATCTAGTTAAGGATTCCTTGGACAAGGTCATGATCATGCAGTATAGGCTTCGCACAGCTCAGTCCAGGCAAAAGAGTTATGTCGACTGTAAGGTTCATGATGTGGCATTCATGGTCGGCGAGTGGGTGTTGCTTCGGGTGTCGCCGATGAAGAGCCTGATGAGATTTGGGAAGAGGGGTAAGCTTAGCCCTAGGTTCATTGCCCCATTTGAGATTCTTGATCGAGTGGGAGAGGTGGTTTACAGACTTGCGTTGCCACCGAGTTTATCAGTCGTGCATCCAGTGTTTCATTTGTCCATGCTTCAGAAGTATCACGGCAATCCATCCCACGTGTTAGACTTCAACACTGTCTAGTTGAACAAGAACTTATCCTATGAGGATGAGCTGGTACCTATTCTAGACTGCCAGGTTCATCAGTTGAGATCAAAGAGTTTCCCTTCTGTTCGTGTTCAATGGAGAGGTTAGCCTGTTGAAGCATCGACCTGGGAGTCCGAGTCTGATATGCGGAGCCGTTATCCCCATCTTTTCTCCCACCCAGGTACTTCCTTCTTATGTCCGTTCGAGGGCGAATGGTTATTTTAGAGGTAGAGAATGTGATGACCCAAAAGGTCATCACTTGTTTAACAAGTCGATTATGTGATCCGAGGCCTTAAAACCCTCTTTTTGTCTTACCTCAATTTGCGTGCACAGTCTGGGTGTGTATCCGGAAAGCCATTACGTGAAAATCTATGAAAATGATATATTTTGCTTTTAAAACAAATTTAAGTTGACTTCGGTCAATATTTTGGGTAAACAGACCCGGACCCGTGATTCGACGGTCCCGAAGGGTCTGTAGGAAAATATGGGACTTGGGCGCCCGGAATTGAATTCCGAGGTCCCAAGCCCGAGAAATAATTTTTTGAAGAAAATTGTTTAACTGAAATTATAAGAGTTTTTAGAAATTGGAATGTGTTTGAATTTGATAGTATCGGGCCCGCCTTTTGGTTCCGGAGCCCGGTATAAGTCTTATATGGCATTTAAGTTGAGCCTGTAAAATTTTGTAAGAAACAAACTTAAAATGACGTGAATCGGACCATCGGTTGTTAAAAATGGAAATTAAGAGTTCATGAGATTTTTTATTATTTTGATGTTAAATCCATAGTTATTGATGTTATTTTGATGATTTGATCGCACGAGCAAGTCCGTATGATATTTTTGGACTTGGGTGCATGTTTGGTTTGGAGCCCCGAGGGCTCGGGTGAGTTTTGGATAGGCCACGGAGTAAAATTTGACTTAGGAAATTGCTGGTGTGTTGCAGGCCTGCAGGCTTCGCAGTTGCGAAGCTTTATCGCAAATGCGAGGATGGCCTGGGCAGGCCTTGGTCGCAAATGCGACCAATTCATCGCAAATGCGAAAAATGCCAAAGTCGCAAATGCGAAGATAGCAGTTCCTGAAGGGGTTCACAATTGCAAACCCTGGTCGCAATTGCGACATCAGAGACCAGTTAATTGGGACTTAGACGCATTTTTCTGCATTTTTCAAATCTTTTCAAAACCTAAACACCTTTGGGCGATTTTTCAAAGGCATCTACTATATCAAATCTATTGTAAGTTATTTCTAACTCGTTTTCATTAATCTTTAACATCTTTTCACATGATTTCAACTCAAAATCAAGGGTTTTCATGGGGGAAATTGGGTGTTTTGGGTAGAACATAGGTTTTTCCAATTTTTGGGATTTGGACCTCGATTTGAGGTCCGATTTCAAAACAAATTATATATTTGGGTTCGTGGGTGAATGGGTAATCGGATTTTGGTTGAACCTCGGGTTTTGACCATGTGGGTCTGGGTCGATTTTTGACTTTCAGGGGAAAACTTTGTAAAACATATTTTCATGCATTAAAATTGATTCATTTAGCATTTATTGATACCGTTAAGTAAATTGTGGCTAGATACAAGTGAATTGGTGGTGGAAACAAGAGGTAAAGCTGTAGTTGAGGCTTGAATTGTATTTGTGGCATCAAGGTAAGTGTTTGGTCTAACCTTAGCTTGAGGGATTAGTAGTTGTGTCTTATTTGGTATGTGTTAATTGTTGAGTACGACGTATAGGCATGGTGACGAGTATCTATACGTTAGTGTCAAGCATGCCCGTGAGTCTTATACTATGACTAATGTGACTCTGTTTCTTACTGTTCATGCTATATATGATGATTTCTATTGTTGAACAAGGCTTGTGGAAGTATTATTGGTAATTGATCATTGTAGAGCGTTGGCTCAAGTTGAGAAATGAGTTGTGGATAAATTATGGTAAAGAGAAAAGGTTTATATTATTGTCTCCCTTGTCGGGATATTGTTGTTATGCTAATGTTCCCTTGCCGGGATTTTTATTGAAATATTATTGATTTCCCTTGTCCAGATTGCTTTGTGATTGTTGCTTGGTTGAGGAAGAGTGTAAAACACAAAGAGTGATGTCGTGTATGTTTTCTTTGAGAGTGTTAATGCACGAAGGGTGATGCCATGCCAATATTGTAAGGTAAAAGCACGAAGGGTGATGTCGTGCCCCGCGATGTACCATTCTGTGCCATGATATGAGTGATAATGCACGAAGGATCATTTCGTGCCATGATTATGTGAGGTAAAAGCACGACGGGTGATGTCGTGCGATTTTATTGATTTTATGGTGAGGACGAGAGTAAAAGCACAAAGGGTGATGTCGTGCACTTGTCTTTTATTTCTGATTCTTGTTGATAATTGAACTTTGGTATTCCTTATATTTATCTGTTGTTCTTCTATTATTACTTGATGTTCCCCACAGCATGTTTCCCCCTCCTATCCTTTACTGTGCATTTCTGCCTTTATTTTCCGATGTATATGATTTAACTGCACAGGTTTATTTGGTAGTCTGGTCCTAGCCTCGTCACTACTTTGCCGAGGTTAGGCTAGGCACTTACCAGCACAAGGGGTCGGTTGTGCTGATACTAAACTATGCATTGTGTGCAGATCCCGGTGCTGCAGCTTTTGGACTACAGTGAGGGTGCCGTATTTAGTCCATTCAGGCGACCCGAGGTAGTCCTGCAGGCGTCCGCAAGCCTTGGCGTCTCCTCCTATCATTTCCCTTCTGTTTTTTCTTATTCAGAGATAGATTCGTATATTTCTATTCAGAATTTATTTGTAGTATTCATAGATGGTCCGTGACATTGTGACACCAAAAATTCAGGGTAGAGTTGTACTTAGACTTCCGCAGTTTGTATTAATTTAAATTTCACATTTCGACTTCCGCACTGTTTTGTTATCATTATTTCCGCTGTTTTTGTTATGTTGTTTGGAATTGCTAAGGGATTAAAAATGAAAATCGTTAAAAATTGGAACAATTGGCTTGCCTAGCTTTTACTAGTAGGCGTCATCACGACTTCCGAGAGTGGGAAATTCGGATCGTGACAAGCTCGATCTAGCTCATCATGGAGGTCGATGGAGTATTGACCTCCATCTTCGACAGTATAATCCATCTATTTTATTTTATGTAACACAATTGCTATTTGGAGTGTCCAAGAAAAATTTTAATTATATTTTTGTAAATACATTTTATAGATTTCAAATTGTTAACTGTTGTATCTTCTAGTACATTTTACGTAATTTTTAATACGTAATCTTTTAAAAATAAATAAAAAACTAATATTTAAATTCACACAAAAAAATAATCAATTTCACTATTGTACATCGAACTGTGTTACATCAAATAGAACGAAGCGAGCATAAACTTTTGGCCCCAAATTATTAATTTTGGTCATATATTCGTCAAATGGCGTTGGCTATATTGGTGAAGAAAGCAAAATCGTAGTGGAATTCTGATTCAAATGGTATAAGTTGAAGATTGGATATTGGCCAACGTGAATAGACAGGTATACAAATAGAGAAAGCATCAGTGCATGTTCGCGCGACACAGGAACTTATGTACACTAAGCAATGAACAAAATTATTATATGATCAAACATGAAATGAACAATAGTGATTTATATTTTAGTCATAGACATTAGAGTCCCCACATAGAGCAAAGACGAAATATTCCAGCATACAATAATAGTTGACATGTGATTTTATATTATTGTATTTGATTAAATACAATGAAAATCTTTTGTTATATATCGAAATTATATTTTGTAATTTTAAATATGCTATATTGTTGTTGTGGTTAAAAAAGTATGTCAATAAAAAAAATTAAAACTAAAAGGCACATAAATGTACTATTCTTTTTTAAACAAATTAATATATATGCAATATTTAAAAATATAATATCGATAAATTTTATTTTGTACCATAACATAGATATTTATTTTGCAAAGTGAATAAAATATGATTTTATTATAAAACAGGGGAACTACAGTACCAAATTAATATCATGTACATTAATATGTCCAATTTGATACAAATGCAGAACAAAATTTATTGTTCAAGACTAATGGCAAAAGAAATCGAGAATGCCTTATTAAGACATGTGTCACGATCCAAAACTCTCACATTAGGTTGTGATGGTGCCTAGCCGTACTTGTTTAGCAAGCTAAATTACAATCAACGTAATATAGTCTAGATTTTTTAGTTAATAGAGTCATATTATAAATAAAGACAGGACTAATCTAAAATAGTATAATATCAAATACAAACATAATATGGCCCGAACACGACCAAAAAACGGTACAACCCCCAAGAACTAAGAGATACAAATAACTAGAGATAAGTACAAGTCTGAATACATAATCGAAACTGTCTGAGAGAAAGAAAATAGACTCAAAATAAATAAGGGCAGAGACCGAGTTGCGAAGCAAATCTATGACGTGCAACTTGCCCTAAGTCTCTGAGCAATCATCAAGGCTCAACAAGAGACTCTGCTACTACCACCTCCGGATCTGTACAAAAAGATGTGCAGAGGTATAGTATGAGTACACCATATACGGTACCCAGTAAGTATCAAGTCTAAATTCGAATAAGTAGTGGCGAGGTCATATGCATCAAGATACTTACAACACAAATATAAATAATAGAGCTTGGGAGTGAAACAGTAAATATGTAACGATCCGATTGGTCGTTTTGAGCCTTAAGGTTCAGTTCAGTGGTTCGAGGTCTTCACTAGCTTCATATTGTGTATTATGAGTTGTATGCATGGCCGAGATTTTCGGATGTCTGAGGATAAATTTGGATGACTGATTCTTACTTTAGAAGCTTAAGTTGAAAATATTGACCGAAGTTTGACTTTTGTGAAAACGACTCTGGAACGGTATTTTAATGGCTCCGATAAGTTCGTATCATGATTTAGGAATTGCGCGTATGCTCGGAATATAATTCGGAGGTCCGTAGGTTGACTTATGTTGTTTTGCCAAAAGTGGGAAATTCAAAGGCTTAGAAGTTTGATAAGTCTGATCTTAAGTTAACTTCATAGTTATCATATTTGAATTTCTGTTTCGGGACTTGGAATAGGTCTTCTTTGTCATTTGAAACTTTTTCACAAAGTTTGGCATCATTTCGAGTTGACTTGATAGGAATCGGACGCGCGATTGTATTTTTAGAAATTCTTGAGTTTCATATGAATTTCATGTGTTTTGGAGGTCCGATTCATTGTTTTGAGCGTTATTTTGATAACTTGATCGCGTGAGTGAGTCCTTGTTTTATTTTTAAACTTGTGTTGATGTTTGGTATGGAGCCCCGATGGCGCGGGTGAGTTTCAGAAGCATTTCAGAAAGTTCATAGAAGATTGAGATTTTGCTGGTGTTCTGATCTAGCATTTGCGAGAAATATGTCGCATTTGGGACTATTGCATTTGCAAGTTGTTCTTCACTTTTGCAAAGTGCACTATGGCCTGAAGAGGTCGCATTTGTTAACTCCCTATCGCATTGGCGATTCTGGCCTGGGCTGGGGAGGGCTCGCTTTTGCGACTAAGAGGTCGCTTTTACGACTAAGAGGTCGCTTTTGCGATATGTCCATAGTTTGCAATTGCGAACAAATCGATGAATTTGCGACTGTAGCAGGGGTGTGATTACAGTCACATTTGCGTTCTATCTTCGCATTTGCGAGACTCGCATTGACGAACCCCAAGCCGAATTTGCGACACCGGCACCTGGAAATAAGAGCTCAGGGACGGGCTTTTAGTCTCATTTTTATATCTTTAAACCCTAGACTCAGTAGGGGGCAATTTTGAAGAGGGGTTTTCATCTGCAATCATTGGGTATATGATTTTGATCAATTTCAAACTATTTTACGTTATTATATATCATATTTAACATCAAAATTATGAGAATTAAAGTGAAATTTCTAGAATTTTTGTCTATGTTTCAAAAATGAGAATTTGAGTTTTGAGAGTAGATTTGGACTCGGATTTCTAAACAAAATACATATATGGACTCGATGGATAGTTGAAATCTACCGTTGGACCCGCAAGTTGATTGGGGGGCCTGAGGTTAACTTTTGTTGACTTTTTGAGGATTTGTGCAAACATCAAAGCTTTATCTGTTGGAATTAATTTCTCTTGCATTATTTCATACTATTAAGTCGATTTCACAATACCATTCTATGGTCATTTTCATAAAAGTCAACCATTGATCAATATAAACAATTTAGGCTTCTAAGCCAAGAATCAAAGGGTCCAAATTAATATGAAATCTTTTTAGGACGAAACTAATCAACCCCGTAAGTCATAAAACCATAATCACACATGTGTGAATCATCAAAAGGGGAAATGGGATGCAATTACACAAAGCGATCGACCGTGTCGTCAGACAAACCCTCCGGGATGTGTGGCGCACAAAGTTTGAGTAGATGTGTCAGGGCACTATGACAGTGTCAGAGACGCCATCAGATTAAGTGAGTTGTCCCGTCATGAACTTGCTTTGGTTTTTATAGTTAGAGAGCGAGTTTACAGGTTCATTGAGGGGCTCAGTTATGGTATCTTATTCAACATGGCTTGGGAGTTGGAGGTGGATGTTCTATTTCAGCAGGTGGTAGAGATCACTCGCAAACTAGCGGGTATGTGGGGCCAGGAGAAAGAGAGAGTACATGGAGGCTATGAGGCCTCATGGACCGGAAGGATCTACCGATCCCTATGTTGGAGGCAGGGTGCGTCATGTTAGAGGTTTTATGGGTCAGCCTAGTTTAGTTTTCACTTCATTCAGATATCCATAAGTCCTTGAGTACCCATACTGGAAAGCTTCCACAACCACGTTAGTGGAGTGGTTGTTTTTACTATGGGGATACTAGCCACATGGTGAGAGATTGTCCAAGACTCTGGATAGATATGTCACAGCAGGGTATTCAGGATATGAGTTTTGCTCCATCTGCTGCTACACTTGCACCGCCAGCTAGGGGTGGAAGTCAGGCGGGTAGAGGTCGTCCAAGAGGGGGAGGTCTTGCCCATTATTATTCTTTTCCATGTTTGGCGGAGGCTGATGCACCAAATGATGTCATTACAGGTATGGTTTCGGTTGATTATATACATGAATTTGTGATATTCTGATACGGTCCCATTGATTGGTAAGATTCATCCTACCTTGCTTTAGATATGGTTGTGTTTTGTGATTCTTGCACTATGTTCATGTGTTCACGCCAGTTGGGGAATTCTATTATGATAGCCCGTGTCTATCATTCTGGTTTAGTTGCTATTGAGGGTCATGAGGCTTGGGTGGACTTTCTGTTAGCTAAATACCATAGGTTTTTATGCGATTTCTGGATGGTTTAGCCACGAGCTATGATTTGGTGTTCTACAGGTATGAGAGTCTATTACGTGTTGTGGGTTTTTTTCTACGGGAATGAGTTAGTAGAGTGGCTTAGTTGCTGAGATGTTTATTTTACTCGTGATTTCGAGTGGAAGATGAGGACCTGGTATTATTTGTGGATAGGTGTGTTTATACTGGGCTATACGCCGTGGTGGGGTTATGTTAGGGTAAGATTCATTGTGGTTGTTACGTCGATCTTGTTCCTTCCTTGTGGATTGAATCTATAGTAGGGTATCAGTGGAGAGTTGTGCCTGTTGGACTTGTTTGATAGTTCTCTCATGAGTTCCTCTTTTCATATTCAGTTGTATTCGGGTTGTGCCTGTTGGGGATTGGATTGTGATGTATGTACCTAGGTTTCATTTATGTGGCTTGTTGCTCGGTGAGTAGTCATGATTTCCACATGTTTCTTGCATCATCGACAGTGTTGTGAAGGTGTGGAATAAAGTTCTAGTCGATATGAGGCTATTTCCCGATATGAGGCTTGGTAATAGGTAGTTATTATGGTTAGAGTTGGTGCTATGGGCATATGGATGATGTGTTATGTTGTGTGGTTGTATATTGTAGATGTATGCATCAGCTGTTGCAGCTAGTTGAGTATTTTACAGAGTGGTTGCGCGGATAAATAGGGCGCTTAGTGGATGTGGAAATTTGATTTTAAGGCTTATCGGCATGAGTATAAGGAATAATCTTTGGTTGAGATGACGTTGTCTGGCCCATATGGATTGGGGCGACGTAGAATCACCTCTGGTTACGTAGATGGAAAGTCTATACCATGATTTGATGGTTCAGAAAAGACTCTTGGGAAGTTCGAGGACGAATATTTGTTTAAGAGGGAGTGAATGTAAAGACCCCGACCAGTCGTTTTGAGCCTTAAGGTTTTGTTCAGTGGTTCGAGGTCATTAGTAGCTTCATATTGTGTATATAACTTATGTTCTTGGTCGGATTTGATTTTTGGATGTCTCGGGATGAATTTGGATGAGTGATTCTCATTTTTGAAGCTTAAGTTGAAAATGCTGATCGAGGTTTGACTTTTCTGAAAACGACCCTATAACGGTGTTTTGATGGCTCCGATAGGTTCGTATCATGATTTTGGACTTGGGGATATGCCCGGAATTGAATTTGGAGGTTCGTAGGTTGATTTGTGTTGTTTTGCCGAAAGTTGGCAATTTAAAGTCTTAGAATTTTGATAAGTCTGACCGTAGGTTAGCTTCATAGCTATCGTATTTGAATTTCTATTTTGGGACTTGGAATAGGTCCGCTTTGTTATTTGGAACTTTTTCACAAAGTTTGGCATCAATCCGAATTGACTTGATAGGAATCGGATGTGCGGTTGTATTTTTAGACATTCTTGAGTTTCATATGAATTTCATGTGTTTTTGAGGTCCGGTTCATGTTTTCGGATATTATTTTGATGATTTGATCGCGAGAGCGAATCCGTGTTATGTTTTCAGACTAGTGTTGATGTTTGGTGTGGTGCCCCAAGGGCTTAGGTAAGTTTCAGACACATTTCAGAGAGTTCATAGAAGGTTAAGATTTTGCTGGTGTTCTGATTTCGCATTTGTGAGAAATATGTCACATTTGCGACTATCTCATTTACGGGATCTTCTTTACTTTTGTGAAGTGCACTCTAGCCTAAAGATTTCGTATTTGCAAACTCACTATTGCATTTGCGATACTAGCCTAGGCTGGGAAGGGATCGCTTTTGCGACCAAGAGGTCGCTTTTGTGATATGTACATAGTGTACAATCATGAACAAATCATCGCATTTGTGACTGTAGCAGGGGTGTGATTACTGTCACATTTGTGTTCTATCTTCGCATTTGTAGGACTCACATTTGCGAACTCCAGGTCGCATTTGCGACACCTGCACCTGGACATAAGAGCCGAGGGACATGATTTTAGTCTCAGTTTTATATCTTTGAACCCTAGACTCAGTTGGAGGAGATTTGGAAGAGGGTTTTCAATCAGCAATCATTGGGTATATGATTTTGATTGATTTCCTACTATTTTACGCGATTATATATCAGATTTAACATCAAAATTACGAGAATCAAAGTGAAATTTTGAGAAACTTTGTTTATGTTTTGAAAAATGAGAATTTGAGTTTTGAGAGTCGATTTGGACTCAGATTTTGAAACAAAAAACACATATATGGACTCGTGGGGTTGAAATCTACCCGAAAAATACATTTATGGGTAGTTGAAATCTACCCTTGGACCCGGGTTTAGACTGGGCGGGCCTGAGCTTAACTTTTGCTGACTTTTGAGGAATTGTGCAAACATCAAAGCTTTATTTATTGGAATTGATTTCTCTTGCATTATTTGATGCTATTAAGTCGATTTTGTTTAGATTTGAGCCGAGCTGAGGTAAATTGTAAAGGAAAAGCTATTTTAGAGTACTGATTGAGGGCATTAGAGTTAAGTATCTTGCCTAACTTTGTATGGGCTGATGAGTATGTACACGGTTATATCTGGAAATTTGACCGGTTTATATTCTTAGGTTCTTACGTACATTAAAATGAATGTGTCTTATCACGTTATATCCTCAATTTCTAAATTTACTCTTACATGTCTTATTTGAAGTTGATTGTTTCATGTTCTATCCTTTATGGCCAAATATACTCTTATATGCTTTAATTGAAGTGGTTGCCACTTTTATTGACATGTTATCCCTTGCATAGTTGAGCTATCCTGATTTGAAGTCACTGTTATATGGTATCTCTGTCATTGTTGAGTTATTCTTATTCGAAGTCGTTATTACTTGTTATGTCTTTCATTGTGAGCTTGTTCTTCCATTTCATTATATTGTTGTAATTCTTGTGTTGATTTACTTGTCGTACTCCTGTGTTATTGTTGTTGTTATTGTTGTACTCACTGTTGCTGAGACGAGGGCTATGTGTGGTTGTGGTATTGGAATTGTTTTAAAGGAAATGATGTGGCATATGTGCATATGTGGTGCGAGTTGTTACATTGTGTTGCTATCTTCTTGGCACACGTGGTATTATTTAGAGGATTGTCGGGGTGTTAGCACGTGAGTTATCCGTGCTTTTGTTATTATTGATATTTGCACATGTTGCATGGCAAGGCAGGCTATATATGTTAAGTTTGCGCATGTGGCGAGACAAGGTGAGATGATTATTATGCGCGTGTGGCGAGGCAAGGCAAGGCGGGAGTTTACTTTATTGTTGCGCATGCGGCGAGACAAGACGTGGGCTATGTCGGGGATCCTTTGTGATGGCCTGGCGGCATTGTCATTGATAATATTTGTGTGGTGGTGTGCCTATCTTGTGTGAGTCATGCATATTACGGGTTTTGTTGTATTTTTTCCAATGTGCCATTTGTTGTCTCTTATCTTACTTGACTCGATCTGTGATAGTACACTTGCACAAGCATGCACCGTAATCTGTCACTCATATTAGTCCCAGGAATATGAACCTTGATGTTTGTTGATCATTTACATATATTCTTGTATACCCGCCTTTTGTGCGTGAGTTGTATTATTGGCACGATAGTTGTCCGTGCAGATATGAGATATTGCTATTATGGGCACGTGAGTTATCCATGCAGATATGAGATATTGTTACTGTTAGCACATGAGTTGTCGGTTCAAATATGAGGTATTAATGTTATTGGAACATGACTCGTCGGTGCAACACGTGAGTTGTTCATGCAGTTGTGATTGGTAATGTGGGCACAAGATGTCAAGTGATTAGGGTACGTGACTTGGTGCCTGTGGTTTTTGAGTATGAGGTGTGGTTCCTTACCTAGTTTCACTGGACATAAATTGTATTCTTCTCACTTTACGACATTATTACCTGTTTGCTCCTTGTTGCTAATTATTGTTCTAGTTTTCAGTTACAAGTATTGTATTGTTATTCTTACCATGTTTAGCTTTATATTGATATTATTTCCTGTTAGTTTTGTGTTCATACTTGTATATGTTATTATATCTGGTAGGTTTCTTGACTGTTCCTCATCACTACTCCACCGAGGTTAGTCTTGATACTTACTGGGTACCACTGTGGTGCACTCATGCTATGCTTACCGCACATTTTTCTGCAGCCAAGTACTTCTGAGCACGCTGGTCATTAGTTAGCTGATTGCGATTTGCTGCAGAGACTTCAAGCTATACCTGCCATTGCTTTCGCAGACCTCATAGTCACCTTCCGGAGTTCTATATATTTAATGTTTACTTTCATTCCAGACACTGATGTATTTGATTTTCTTAGTTATTCTTAGAAAGGCTTATGACTTGTACTACAGATTTTGGGATGTTGTATATCTATTTGGGATTGTTGTCTTTATATAGAAATCTCTAGTTCATATTTAATAGTTGATTGGTTAAAATTTGTTATTAATTTAGTGAGTGTTAGGCTTACCTAGTCTTAGAGACTAGGTGCCATCACGACTCCTAAGGAGGGATTTTGGATCTTGACAAAATATCCTCAAGAACAACATGTATCAAAGACAAAATACAGCTGAATGATATAAAGTATGATGTTCCAATTCAAAAGATAATCATAGCCCTGCTCAGATATACTATGTTGTTCCAATTCAAAAGATGCCATGTTTCAATCAATGGAGTCGAGGCTCCCAACTAGCATATATAGGTGACATGCAGCAGTTAGCATTTAAATAAATGCTTCTAAATGAGTCAAAGATATATATGCATGCTCAAGATTCTACCTCTTACCGTAATATGTACAATATCCATGTACCTTGATACGAAATCTATGTCGCTGAAACCTGATACAAAATTCATGTATCACTGACATCTGATACAAATCCATATATGGACCCGATAAACAATCCATGTATCGACCATGCTCACAGGACCCAAAGTAACATGGGTAATCACCTGACTCTGGAGGGACGATACCAAATCCAAGCGAAAAAAGAGCTTAATAGCTCACTTATAATCAAGTATCCGCTCATCCTGTCTTATGCCATAATTGTATTTCAATCGCATGACCTTGTATTGCGTGCCACTATCTAAGTTCGAATCAAGTGTCTAATTATAATATGTATGCATATTCCCAAGAATGAATAGATAAAATATGCACAAGGACTTAATAAGAATTATGCGGATATGTGCTTATGAAATCTTTATATGGCTACGGATTATTCAAGCAATTCAACATATCAAGAACAAGATCCTATGGCTTCACAAATAATCATAAACCTAGTCATGATACATAACATGAATAAGAGAGTGAACTTAGTCATACAATCCAAACAAATCATGAATTAAGATGAGCACATAATAGAAACAAGTCATAAAGTATTTCAATTCTACCTAGGACATGATATAAATACAATGACTCGGCCGATCATTTTATGCATTTGAGCCCCGTTCACCTATTTGATGCTTCTAGTATGCTTCTTTGTTGTTTCAAGACTTGCGAGGATAGTTGGTTGGGTTTCGGAGAGGTTTTGGAGTGAATTGAAATACCTAGTTCCAAGTCTAGAAGCTTAAGTTATAAGAGTTGATCGAGGTTTGACTTTTGTGTAAACAATCTTGGAATGGTATTTTGATGGTTCTAATAGGTTCATATAATGATTTTTGACTAGTAATATATTTGGATTTAGATTTGGAAGTTCCTAGGTTAATTTGGCTCGATTTGGTAAAAGTTGAATGTTGGAAGGTTTGGAAGGTACACAGGTTTGATCGGGAGTTAGCTTTGGTGTTATCAAGTTCAGATCGCGATTTCGGGACTCAGAGTATGTTCGTTATGTTATTTAGGACTTGTTTACAAAATTTGACGTCATTCCGACTTTGGTTAGACGTGGTTCAACACGAGTTTTGGAAGTTGGAAGGTTCATTAGTTCATTAGGCTTGAATTGAGTGTGACGACCCGACCGGTCATTTTGACCTTTAGCGTTCCGTTCAGTGGTCGAGGTCTTAAGTGCTTCATATTGTGTATTTGTCTTGCGTGTATGGTCGGATTCGATTTTCGAATGTTTGAGGATCTATTTTGATGAGTGATTATCATTTTAGAAGCTTAAGTTGGAAATATTTACCGAGGTTTGACTTTTTGCAAAAATAACCCTGGAACGGTGTTTTGATGACTCCGGTAGGTTCGTATCGTGTTGGACTTTGTTGCTTTTTACGAAATGTCAAGAGTTCGCATTTGCGACGATAGCAGGGTGTGCTGGTCTTCGCTTTGTGATCATTTCCTCGCATTTGCGAACCACAGGTCGCATTTGCAACACCTGCTACTGGACATATAAGCCAAGGGATAGGACTTTAATCTCAGTTTTATATCTTTGAACCCTAGGCTCGGTAGGAGGAGATTTTGAAGAGGATTCTCATGTACAATCATTGGGTAGGTGATTTTGATCAATTTCTATTTATTTTACATGATTATATATGAGATTTAACATCAAATTTGTGAGAATCAAACTGAAATTTTGAGAAAGTTTACCTAAGTTTTGATAAATAAAAATTTGAGTTTTGAGAGTCGATTTGGACTCGGATTTTGAAACAAAATAGATATATAGACTCATGGGGTTATGGGTAGTCGGAATCTACCCTCGGATCCGGGCTTTGACCAAGTGGGCCTGGGGTTGACTTTTGGAGAATTTTGCAAAGATCATAGCTTTATTTATTGAAATTATTTTCTCTTGCATTATTTGATATTATTGTTAACGTTCAATTTTGACCCTCCTTTTTAAAATTAATTTATTTATACTTAAATATTTACAATGAATATTTTGATAGAATTTTCTATCAATTGTACCTATTTTACAAATTAACTGAGTATTATTTTCAAAATTAATAATTTTTGTGTTGGTATTATGTAATTACAAATATATTTATTATTTCAAGATAATTAGAATAATTTTATATACGCATAACATAGGCTTTATAGTTAATTCAATGAATTATTCTTTAATTCCTAATTAATTAAATTACTATATTAATAATTCACAATTAGTGTTGTAATTTAGAAAAAACAAAATATTTTATAAATAATTAATTACAATAATTAGTAGTATATTAGATAATTATAATTTTTACAATATTTTACTGACAATAATTAAGTTTATTTAAATTAATTTCGAAAGGTCTTCTTCTTCTTCTTGTCCTTCCTGAGTTGAGGGTCTATTGGATCATACTGGGTTTGTTGTTGCTGTTGTTGTAAATTATTTTCGAAAGGGTTAAAAGACTAAAAGGCTATAATTACAATTCTTTGATTAAACACAAATTGGCTACCATCTAAATTGATTTTGGCCTAAACCACCTGGACCAATGCGAAAATGACCCAGGTCCAACTCCTTCACTCTCCACTTTGGAAAGCCATATCACTCCCATTGAACAAATCCACTCCTACCACGTCACCCGTCACCCGTCTCCCACCCTCGCAAAACAAACACAACAAATCTAGATCGTCCATTTCTTAAATCAATGACCTACGATTTTTAACCCTAGTTATTTCCTCTTTAATTTGTAGCGCCCAAAGATTTAATCTCAACCGTTGGATCACATAAATCCAGCGGCCATCAAAATTGCCCATAAAAAGTTTTAACATCAAAATATCGGGACCGTTGATCACAAAGATTAACGGCCCAGATCAACTCCCTCATTCTTAATTCAGAGATGGCCAATCCCTTTCTCTCTAACCCTAAATCATTTCCACCCTTACTCAACCGCCTCTCCTTTCCCTTTCCTCTCTACTCTCTCAACTCCCATCACCTAATCAATCAAGAAAATCTTGCACAAATTTATGTATGGTCTCAAATCGCTTAGTGATTCATCCGTACTGTCTCCTGCATCCGTGATTCCCGCTGAACCCTTTCCTCTTTCATCGATCAAATTTGAAATCCTCAAATCCGAACCCTAACCCTAAAGATGAAAATTTGAATCGCCTGTGATGTTTCAAATCCATGGCATGCATGGTTATCCATTTTGCTCATGTACTTCAAATCTTGTTGTTCTTTCTGTTTTCACCGTTTGATTTCAAAATCCCTAATAAAGGAGTCACATACCAAAACGTGAAACTTGAGAATTCATCTTATTTTCTCTCATCACCTTTCTAATCAAAACAACCATGAGGACTTTAGTTGGTTTCATCATTGATATTCGATACCCAAAGGTCAAATGCAATGACTTCTGGGTATTAAGGTTTCGATCGATGGTCTCTCATGCTTCAATGGTCGATCTCTCACTTCCCATGCATAGGTAATTATCAATCACTGATTTTAACTTTTGTTCGTCTATGATTTTCACATGATTGTGCTTGCATCAGCACTTGTGATGACCCAAAGGGTCATCTTATGTTTTAGAATCTGAATCCGGGCTCCGAAGCCTTGAAAACCTCATTTTCTTTCTCCTCGATTTGTGTGCGCAATCAGGGCACATTTCTTGAAAGCCTTCATGTGAAATTTAAGAAAAATATTGAATTTGGCCTTTAAAATTGATTAAAGTTGACTTCGGTAAACATTATTGGTAAACAAACTCGGACCCATGATTTGATGGTCCCATAAGATCTGTAGTAAAATATGGGACTTGGACTTATACACGGAATCGAATTCCGAGGTCCTTAGCATGAAAAATGAATTTTTGAAGAAAATTGTTTGCTGGAAAATATAAGGATTTTTAGAAATTGAATAATGGTTGAACTCGTCGGTATCGAGCCCGTATTTTGGTTCCAAAGCTCAGTACAGGTTTGATATAGTATTTCAGTCGTATCTGTGGAATTTGGTGAAAAACGGAAGAGATTTGATATAAATCGGACCCTTGGTTTAGAAAATAGAAATTTCAATGTTCTTAAGAGTTCATGAGTTTTGGTGTTAAATTCATTGTTTAAGATGTTATTTTGGCAATTTCATCACACGAGAAAGTCTGTATAATGTTTTTAGACTTGTGTGCATAGGGTGAGTTTTGGATAGGCCACGAAGTCAGTTTGGAATTAGAAAATTTCTGTTGCATCTAGTATTTTTGTTGCAGGCTCTGATCTCGCAATTATGAGGTCAAACTTCGGAATTACGAGCCTCACATGCTTGGCAATTGTGAGGGCTTGATCGCAATTGCGAAGAAAGCCCTAGCCAGCACAGTTCCCAAATGCGAACATTTCCTTTGCGTATGCGACGTCAGCAGGGGATCAACCTTTGCAATTGCGACAACTTGTTTGCAATTGCGACAGAAGCAGACATTGCAGCAGGTTCGCATTTTCAAAGCATGTCTCGCAATTGCGAGTTTCACAATTGCAAAGATCCTGTCACAAATGCGACATTTGCAGCCGAGTAAAAGGGGTCTTAGACGGGATTTTCACTTCATTCTTCAAAATTTCAAAACCTAAACTCCAAAGGGAGATTTTCCTAGAGCAAGTTCCGCCCCAAATCATACGTAAATGAATCTTATCTCTTTTTCTACAATCTATTTCATCTTTTTCATGATTTTATCTCAAAATATAGGGTTTTTCATGGAAAAATGGGTGTTCTTGGGTAGAAATTAGGAATTTCAAAATTTTGGGGATTTGGACCTCAATTTGTGGTCGGATTTCAAAAACAATTGTATATTTGAGTTTGTGGGTGAATGGGTAATCGGGTTTTGGTTTGAACTTTGAGTTTTGACCAGGCAGGACCAGGGTCAATTTTTGACTTTTTGGGAAAAACATTGGAAAATCTATACCCATGCATTAGAATTGGTTTATTTAGTATTTATTGATGTTATTAAGTAAATTATGACTAGATACAAGCGGATTGGAAGTGGAACTAAGAGGTAAAGCGGTAATTGAGGCCTGATTTTTGCCGTGGAATCGAGGTAAGTGTTTGGTCTAACCTTAGCTTGAGGGAATATGTGTTGTTGTCTTATTTGCTACGTGTTTGTATCGAGTATGATGTATAGGTGTGGTGACGAGTATCTATACGTTGGTGTCGAGCATGCAACTGAGTCTTAAACTTTGACCGTTGTGATTTTTATTATGTACTATTCATGCTTAACTTGATGATTATCCATGTTGAACAAGACTTATGATATTTTCATGGTAATTGACCATTGTTGAGTATTGACTCAAGTTGGGATTTATTTTGTGAAGTTAACTATTGAAACGAGATTGGTTATAGATGATTCCCTTGCCGGGATATTATTGTTCCTATTGTTGATTCCCTTGCCGGGATGTCATTGTTTCTATTGTTTGGTGAGGAAGAGTGTAAAGCATGAAGGGTGATGCCGTGCACAATATTGTGAGAGAGTGTTAAAGCACAAAGGGTGATGTCATGCCGATATTGTGAGTGTTAATGCACGAAGGGTGATGTAGTGCCGATATTATGAGTGTTAATGCACGAAGGGCGATGCCATGTCATGATTAGAGAGTTAATGCACGAAGGGAGATGTCGTGCCGTTTTTGTTGTTTCTTATGGTGAGAACGAGAGTAAAAGCACGAATGGTGATGTCGTGCACGTGTTACTGTTTCATTATCCCTGTTGATACAAATATGATGTTCATTATGCTTCTCTGTTGAATTACTATTAGAATTTGATATTCCCCGCAGCATGATTCCCCTTCCCACATTTATATGTTACTTTCTGTTATTATTGTTCTGCTCGTATATGATTGAACTGCACAGGTTTATATAGTTGTCGCGTCCTAGCCTCGTCACTACTTCGCCGAGGTTAGGCTCGACACTTACCAGTGCATGGGGTCGGTTGAACTGATACTGCACTCTGTACTTTGTGCAGATTTCGGTGCTGGACCTTGTGAGTAGCTTTGAGGTTGCTGCCTTCATTTCAGGGAAACCAAGGTAGATCTGCCGGCATTCATAGATCTTGTAGTCCCCTTTCCCTGTCTTAGCTTTTCTTATGTCTTTCTATTTCAAGAATAGATGTACTTCCTTCAGACTTATATTTGTAGTAAATCTTAGTCGTTCGTGAATTGTGACACCAGATCCGTGGGGTAGTTATGTAATTGAGTTGTGGCATTGCTATATCACTTCCGCATTTCGTAATTATTTTATTTTAGTTATTATTTGTTCCTGTTTGAATTAATAATAATAGTGGTAAAACTGTAACTGTCGGTTTGCCTAGCTTTCACGAGTAGGCGCCATCACGATTCCCGAAGGTGGGAAAATCCGAGTCATGACAAGTTGGTATCAGAGCACTAGATTTCCTATGTCTCACAATTCACGAACAAGCTAGGTAGAGTCTGAGGGGTTGGTACTGAGACGTTTGTGCTTATCCCCAGAGGCTACAGAGTTTAGGAAAATTTCACATCTATTCCTTTTTGTCGTGCGACTTGATTTCTCAATGCTAATTGAACTCCCACTTTGTTCTTGTGCAGATGGTGAGAACACGTACCGCTTCATCAGCTGACCAGTAGCCTAAGCCCCCAGTGGCAGCTCCTACGGGGGGCAGAGGTCGAGGCATTTCTAGAGGCCGAGGTAGAGGGAGGGCTCAGTCTAGAACTCGAGCAGCAGCACCAATAGCGGAGACTCAGGTAGAGTTTGAGGATGAGGTTCCAGCTCAAATAGTTCCAGCAGGACCAGCTCAGGTCCTAGAGGGGTTCATCACCACCCCAGTACCCCAGGATGCTCTGGACCGTCTAGTGGGCCTTATAGAGAGTGTCACTCAGGTAGGCATATTTCGTGTAGCACCAGTTGTCTCTCAAGATGGAGGAGGAGCCCATACTCCTGCTACTCGCACTTCGGAGCAGATGGCTCCCCAGTTTCAGCCTCCAACAGCTCAACCAGGTGGGGTAGTTCCGCCGGGTGTTGTGGCACAGACCGGTGATGGGTCAGCTATGTTTGTTGATGCCTTGTGGAGGCTGGACAGGTTCACCAAGCTTTTTACTACCACTTATGGCGGTACATCTTTAGAGGATCCCCAGGATTATTTGGACAATTGTCACGAGGTTCTGCGGAACATGGGGGTAGTGGAGAACAATGCGGTCAACTTTGCTACTTTTTTTCTGTCAAGTTCCTCCAAGAAGTGGTGGAGGGATTATTATTTTGCCAGACCAGCTGGATCACTAGCTCTGACTTGGGATCAGTTCTCTCAGCTATTTCTCAAGAAGTTTATTCCTGTCACTCAGAGAGAGGACTACAACCAGCGATTTGAGCATCTTCAGCAGGGTTCTATGATTGTCACCTAGTATGAGACTAGGTTTGTTAATCTGGCTCGTCATGCTCTTCTTATACTCCCCACCGAGAGAGAGAGAGAGAGAGAGAGAGAGGAGGTTCATTGAGGGACTCGCTCAGCCTATTCAATTACATATGGCTTAGGAGACCGGGGGCGAGATTTCATTCCAGGATACGGCCAATGTGGCTAGGCGAGATGAGATGGTTCTAGCTCAGGGGAGTGGTTAGGGGTCTGATAAGAGGCCCCATCATTCTGATAGGTTCAGTGGTGCCTCGTCTGGAGGCAGGGATTCTTTCGGAGGGGCCATCCTCCTAGGGCCTTTCATTCAGCGCTTCAGGTTTCTCACGATGCTTCAGGTGGTCGTGGTTCTCACATGCAGTATTCTAATCAGCTACCCTACAGTACACCACCAGCCCCTATTAGTGCACCTCCGCTCCAGAGTTTTCAGGGTGGTTATTCAGGCTATTAGGGTCTGTTTTAGGGTCAGCAGTCCCAGCAGCCGAGGACTTGTTATAGTTGTGGCGATCTGAGGCACATTGCTAGATTTTGTCCTCGAGCATCGAGCAGTTCTTATCATCAAGGTTCTCGTGCCCATGTTCAGGCACTGGGTGTTCCACCGCCCGCTCAGCTAGCTAGAGGCAGGGGTCAGACAGCTAGAGGTGGAGGTCAGCCATCAAGAGGCCATCCCAGGGATGTAGTTTATGGTGGTGGGGCCTATCCCCAATGTTACGCTATTCCAGCCAGGTCAAATGCTAAGACCTCTGATTCAGTTATCACAGGTACGTTTCAGTTTGTAGTAGAGATGCTTTAGTTCTATTTGATCTAGGGTCTACATACTCCTATGTGTCATATTATTTTGCCTCATATCTGGTTGTGCCTCGTGATTATTTGAGTGCTCCCGTGTATGTGTCCACGCCAGTAGGTGATTCTATTGTTGTAGACCATGTTTATTGCTCGTGCGTGGTTGTTATTGGGAGTCTTGAGACTAGTGTAGACCTCATACTCCTCGATATGGTTGACTATGATGTTATTTTGGGGATGGATTGGTTATCACCTTATCACGCTATATTGGATTGTCATGCCAAGACTGTGACCGTACCCTTGTCGTGTTTTCCTCGATTGGAGTGGAAAAGGACTCTTGGTCATTTTGTTAGTAGGGTTATTTCTTATATGAAGGCTCGGCATATGGTCGAGAAGGGGTATTTGGCTTATTTGGCTTATGTTCGCGATTCTAGTGCTGAGGTTCTTCGATGGTTTCTATACAAGTTGTTCGGGAGTTTCCAGAGGTATTTCCTGCAGACTTGCCAAGGATGCCACCCGACAAGGATATTGACTTTTGCATTGATTTGGCTCCGGGCACTCAGCCCATTTCTATTCCGCCATATCGTATGGCCCCGCTAGAGTTGAAAGAATTGAAAGAATAGTTGTAATACCTGCTTGATAAGTGTGATGACCTTGTCATCACTTGTTTTGGAAAGAATTCTATGTCCCGAGGCCTTAAAACCTCCTTTTTGTCTCACCTCGATTTGCCTGCGCAGTCCAGGAGTGTATCCAGAAAGCCATTATGTGAAAATCTGTGAAAAATGATAAATTTTGATTTTAAAATAAATTTAAGTTGACTTCGGTCAACATTTTGGGTAAACAGACCCGGACTTGTGATTGACGGACCCGTGACTTGACGGTCCCGAAGGGTCCGTAGGAAAATATGGGACTTCGGCGTATGTCCGGAATCGAATTCCGAGGTCCCAAGCTCGAGAAATGAATTTTTGAAGAAAATTGTTTAACTGAAATTTTAAGAGTTTTTGGAAATTTGAATGTATTGGAATTTGATTGTATCGGGCCCGTATTTTGTTTCTGGAGCCTGGTACAAGTCTTATATGTTATTGAAGTTGAGGCTATAAAATTTGGTAAGAAACGGACTTGATATGATGTGAATCGGACCATCGATTGTTAAAAATGGAACTTAAGAGTTCATGGAATTTTTCCTTTGATTTTGATGCAAAATTCATAGTTATTGATGTTATTTTGATGATTTGATCGCACGAGCAAGTCCCTATGATGTTGTTGGACTTGCGTGCATGTTTGGTTTGGATTCCCAAGGGCTCGGGTGAGTTTTGGATAGGCCACGGAGTGAAATTGGACTTATGATCAAGTGCTGGTATCTGGTATTTTTGCCCAGGCCCGCTTCGCAATTGCGAAGTTCTCAGGCTGGGTAATTGCGACCTCGGCTTCGAAAATGCGAACCAAGCCTGGGCAGGCCCTTTTCACAAATGCGAAACATTGGTGGGAATTGCGAAGCCCCCTCTTTCGCAAATGCGACAGGTCCCTCGCAAATGCGAAGGTGACCGGATTGCTTCATGGTCGGAAATGCGACATATTCTTCACATTTGCGAAGATAGTAGGCCCTGAAGGGGTTCTCAATTGCGAACCCTAGTCGCAATTACGACATCTGCAACCTGCAAAATCATAACTTAGCCGAAAATTTCTCATTTTCCAAACCCTCTCAAACCTAAAACACATTTGGGCGATTTTTCGAAGACAACTACTCTTCCAAATCGATAGTAAGTCATTTCTAACTCATTTTCTTTAATCTTTAACATCTTTTCACATGATTTCAACTCAAAATCAAGGGTTTTCATGGGGGAAATTGGGTGTTTTGGGTAGAACTTAGTTTTTTTCAAATTTTGGGGATTTGGATCTCGATTTGAGGTCTGATTTCAAAACAAATTATATATTTGGGTTCGTGAGTGAATGGGTAATCGGGCTTTAGTTCGAACCTCAAGTTTTGACCATGTGGGCCCGAGGTTGATTTTTGACTTTTTAGGGAAATCATTGGAAAACTTATTTTTATGCATTAGAATTGATTCATTTAGCATTTATTATTATAGTTATGTAACTTGTGGTTAGATATAAGAGAATTGGTGGTGGAACCAAGAGGTAAAGCGGTAGTTGAGGCTTGAATTGTGTTCGTGGCATCGAGGTAAGTGTTTGGTCTAACCTTAGCTTGAGGGATTAGGAGTTATATCTTATTTGCTATGTGTTAATTGTGGAGTACGACGTATAGGCATGGTGATGAGTATCTATACGTCGGTGTCAAGCATGCCCGTAAGTCTCGTATTGTAATTGTTGTGACTCCATTGTGATTTGTTCATGCTTAATATGTTGATTATCATTGTTGGTTCCCTTGCCGGGATGTTATTGTTTATGATATTGTCTCCCTTGTCGGGATGTTATTATTATGACATTGTCTCCCTTCCCGGGAAGTTATTGTTTATGATATTATCTCCCTTGCCGGGATGTTGTTGTTATACTCTTATTCTCTTCCCGGGATTCTTTTATGATTGATGTTGATTTGCAATGGGATCGGGTTGCACGCCTGTAACAAGATTTATGAAATGGGAGCGGGTGGCACGCCACCACGGTAATATATGAAATGGGATCGGGTTGCACGCCTGCAACAAAATTTATGAAATAGGAGCGGGTGGCACGCCGTCACGGTGATATTTGAAATGGGATCGGGTGGCACGCCCCCACGGTGATATATGAAATAGGATCGGGTTGTACGCGTGCAACAAGGAAGAAATAAAAGTGAATATTGTGTTTGTTTTTCCTTATTCTTGTGGACATTTAAATTTTGGTTTTTTTACATTCCTCTTTTGGTATTCTGTTGTTATAGGATACTCCCCGCAGTATGTTTTCCCCCTCCCATCTTTAACTGTAAATATCTGCTTTTATTTCCCGTTGTATATGATTTAACTGCACAGGTTTATTTGGTAGTCTGGTCCTAGCCTCGTCACTACTTCGTCAAGGTTAGGCTAGGCACTTACTAGCACAAGGGGTCGGTTGTACTAATACTACACTCTGCACTGTGTGCAGATCCCGGTGCTGCAGCTTTTGGACCGCAGTGAGGTTGCTGCCTTCAGTCAAACGGGCGACCCAAGGTAGTTCTGCAGGCGTCCACAGGCCTTGGCGTCTCTTTCTATCTTTCCATTTTGTTTCTTCTATGTATTTTAGAGACAATATTGTATTTATCTTTCGAAACCTTATTTGTAGTACTCTTAGACAGTCTGTGAAATTGTAACACCAGATCCGGGTAGTTTTTGGTTTATGGATTCTGTTATCAATATTAATATTAAATTGCTATATTTCATTTTTCCGCATTTCTGGTTATTTTAAATTATTCAGTTGTTGATCACCTATTATATGGAATTGTTGAAAATGCTTAATAAAAAGGGTAATGAATTTATAACACTCGACTTGCCTAGCTTTCACGAGTAGGTGCCATCACGACTCCCGAGGGTTGGAAATCTGGGTCGTGACAATAAGGGATTTATTAGACCTAGTGAATTTCCTTCGGGTGCGCCGGTGTTATTTGTTAAGAAGAAGGATGGATCGATGAGGATGTGTATAGATTATCGGTAGTTGAACAAAGTTACCATCAAGAACAAGTATCCACTGTCGGGGATTGATGATTTGTTTGATCAGATTCAGGGTGCCAAGGTATTTTCGAAAATTGATTTGAGATCGGGCTACCATCAGTTAAGGATTAGGGCATACGATGTCCCTAAGACAGCTTTCCGCACTCGGTACGAGCATTATGAGTTCTTAGTGATGTCATTTGGGTTGTCAAATGCCTCAGCAGCTTTTATGGATTTGATGAACCGGGTGTTCAAGCCTTATCTGGATTCCTTTGTGATTGTTTTCATTGATGATATTTTGATCTACTCTCGCAGCCGAGAGGAGCATAAGCAGCACCTTCGAGTCATTCTTCAGACTCTGAGAGATAGTCAGTTGCATGCTAAGTTTTCAAAATGTGAGTTCTGGTTGAGTTTAGAAAATTCCTTGGTCATGTCATATCAGCAGAGGGTATCTAGGAGGATCCCAAGAAGATTGAGGCAGCCAAGGACTGGCCTAGACCCGCATCAGCTATAAAGATCCAGAGCTTCTTGGGTTTGGCGGGTTATCCTCGTCGGTTTGTGGAGGGGTTTTCATCTATAGCAGCCCCGATGACTAGTTTGACCCAAAAGAGTGCCCAGTTCAAGTGGTCGGACGAGTGTGAGGCGAGCTTTCAGATGCTCAAAACAGCTTTGATTACGGCGCTGGTATTGGTATTGCCCACAAGTTCAGGGCTATATATAGTATATTGTAATGCATCTCGTATCAGACTTGGTGCGGTACTGATGTAGAATGACAAGGTTATTGCATATGTTTCACGACAGTTGAAAATCCACGAGAAAAATTATCCAGTTCATGATTTGGAGCTAGCAGCCAGTGTTCACATGCTGAAGATTTGGAGGCATTATTTATATGGCGTGTCATGTGAGGTGTTCACGGATCACAAGATTTTTCAATACTTGTTCAAGCAAAAGGAGATAAATTTGAGGCAGAGGAGGTGGTTGGAGCTATTGAAAGACTATGATATCACCACCTTGTATCATCCTGGGAAGGCCAATGTAGTGGCTGATGCCTTGAGTAGAAAGTCAGCCAGTATGGGCAGTCTTGCGTATATTTCGGTCGGTGAGAGGCCACTTGCTTTGGATGTTCAGGCTTTGGCCAATAAGTTCGTGAGGTTGGATGTTTATGAGCCAAGCCGTGTGTTAGCTTGCACAGTCGCTAGTTCTTCTTTATTGGAGCGTATCAGAGATCAGTAGTATGATGTTCCTCATTTGATTGTCCTTAGAGACACAATGCGGCATAGAGGTGCCAAGCAGATTGAAGTTGGAGATGACGGAGTTTTAAGAATGCATGGTTGAGTTTGTGTGCCTAATATGGATGGACTCCGTGCATTGATTCTAGAGGTGGCCCATAATTCTCGGTATTCTATTCATTCGATTGCCGCGAAGAGGTATCAGGACTTGCGGAAACATTATTGGTGGAGAAGGATGAAAAAGGAAATTGTCGCGTGTGTAGCTTGGTGTTTGAATTGTCAATAGGTAAAGTACGAGCATCAGAGACCTGGTAGTTTGCTTTAGAAGATTGAGATTCCTGAGTGGAAGTGGGAGTGTATTACTATGGACTTCATTGTTGGACTCCCACGGACTCAGAGGAAGTTCGACATAGTATGGGTTATTGTGGATAGGCTGACTAAGTCAGCGCATTTCCTTCCTATGGCGGTTTCATATTCTTCTGAGCGGTTGGCAGAGATTTATATCCGTGAGATCGTTCGTCTTCATGGTGTGCCCGTGTCCATCATTTCTTACCGAGGTACGCAGTTTAACCTAGCATTTCTGGAGGGCAGTACAGTGTGAGTTAGGTATGCGGGTCGAATTGAGCACATCATATCATCCTCAGACGGATGGACAATCTGAGTGTATTATTCAAATTTTGGAGGATATACTTCGAGCATGTGTTATTGACTTTGGAGGTTCTTGGGATCAGTTCTTGCCGTTAGCGGAGTTTGCCTTTAACAATAGTTATCAATCGAGCATCAAGATGGCTCCCTATGAGTCATTATATGGTAGGTAGTGTCGGTCGCCAGTTGGGTGGTTTAAGCCAGGAGAGGCTCGGTTGTTGGGTACAGATTTAGTTCAGGATGCATTGGAGAAGGTTAAGATCATTCAGGATAGGTTTCGTACAACTCAGGCAAGGCAGAAAAAGTATGCCGACCGTAAGGTTCGTGATGCGGCATTCATGGTCGGAGAGGGATTGTTAATTTCCCTTCAGTTCGTGTGCATTGGAGAGGTCAGCCTATTGAGGCAGCGCCCTGGGAGTCCGAGTTTGATATGCAGAGCAGATATCCCCACCTTTTCACAGATTTAGGTACTTTTCTATGTCCAATCGAGGACGAACGGTTGTTTTAGAGGTGAAAAATGTGATGACCCAAAGGGTCATCTTGTGTTTTAGAATCCAAATCTAGGTTTCGAGGCCTTGAAAACCTCATGTTCTTTCTCCTCAATTTGTGTGCACAATCAGGGCTCATTTCCGGAAAGCATTCATGTGAAATTTAAGAAACATATTGAATTTGGCCTTTAAAATTGATTAAAGTTGACTTCGGTCAATATTTTTGGCAAACGAACCCGGACCCGGGATTTGACGGTCCCATAGGGTCTGTAGTAAAATATGGGACTTGGGCGTATGTCCGGAATCAAATTCCGAGGTCCCTATCCTGACAAATGAATTTTTGAAGAAAATTATTTGCTTAAGGATTTTTAGAAATTGAATAATGGTTGAACTCGTCGGTATCGGGCCCGTATTTTGGTTCCGGAGCCCGGTACAGGTTTGATAGAGTATTTAAGTCGTATCTGTGAAATTTGGTAAAAACGGAAGATATTTGATATAAATCGGACCTTTGGTTGAGAAAATAGAAATTTTAATGTTCTTAAGAGTTCATGAGTTTTGGTGTTAAATTCGTTGTTTAATATGTTATTTGGCAATTTGATCGCACGAGCAAGTATGTATAATGTTTTTAGACTTGTATGCATGTTTGGTTTGGATCCACGAGGGCTCGGGTGAGTTTTGGACAGGCCACAGATTGAGTTTGGACTTAGAAAATTTATGTTGCATTTGGTATTTTTGTTGCACGCTCTAATCGCGCATTTCCGAGGCCAGACTTCACAATTGCGAGCCTCACAAGCTTGGCAATTGCGAGGGCTTGTTGCAATTGCGAAGAAAGCCTTGGCCAGCACAGTTTGCAATTGCGAATATTTCTTTCGCATTTGCGAAGTCAGCAGGGAGTCAACCTTCGTAATTGCGACAACTTGTTTCCAATTACGACAGAAGCAGACATTGCATCAAGATCGCATCTGCAAAAACTGTCTCGCAATTGCGAAGCTCCTGTCGCAAATGTGATAAATGCGATATCTGCAGCTGAGTAAAATGGGTCTTGGACGGGATTTTCACTTCATTCTTCAAAATTTCAAAACCTAAACTCCAAAGGGCGATTTTCCTAGAGCAAGTTCCTCCCCAAATCATAGGTAAATGAATCTTAACTCTTTTTCTTCAATCTATTTCATCTTTTTGCATGATTTTATCTTAAAATCTAGGGGTTTTAATGGGAAATTGGGTGTTCTTGGGTAGACATTAGGAATTTCAAAATTTGGGGATTTGGACCTCAATTTGAGAATGGATTTCAAAACCAATTGCATATTTGAGTTCGTGGGTGAATGGGTAATCCGATTTTGGTTCGAACTTCGAGTTTTGACCAAGCAAGCCCGGGGTCAATTTTTGTCTTTTTGGGAAAAACATTGGGAAATCTATACTCATGCATTAGAATTGGTTTATTTAGCGTTTATTGATGTTATTAAGTAAATTATGACTAGATACAAGCGGATTGGAAGTGGAACCGAGAGGTAAAGCAGTAATTGAGGCTTGATTTTGGCCGTGGAATCGAGGTAAGTGTTTGGTCTAACCTTAGCATGAGGGAATAGGTGTTGTTTTCTTATTTGCTACATGTTGGTGTCGAGTACGACGTATAGGTGTGGTGACGAGTATCTATATGTTGGTGTCGAGCATGCAAGTGAGTTTTAAATTGTGACTGTTGTGATTTTTATTATGTATTATTCATGCTTAAGTTGATAATTATCCATGTTGAACAACACGTATGATATTTTCATGGTAATTGACCATTGTTGAGTATTAACTCAAGTTGGGATTTATATTGTGAAGTTAACAGCTAAAACGAGATTGGTTATAGTTGATTCCCCTGCCGGGATGTTATTGTTCCTATTGTCGATTCCCTTGCCGGGATGTTATTGTTTCTATTATTTGGGTGAGGAAGAATGTAAAGAACGAAGGGTGATATCATGCCGAATCGAGAGGCAAGGGCATCCCGGGCTAGAGTTTGACTTGGCTTGAGGTAAGTAACGCTTCCAAACTTGGTTTTGAGGGTTCGAAACCCCGAACTATGTGCTCTATGAGTACTATTAAGGTGACGCAAATGCCAAGTGACGGGCATGTGGGCGTGCACCGTGAGGAATGCGGCATGGATCATTCCATGGCACCGCTTAGTGACTCTTTCTAGCTGATATCTATATTGTAACTATGTGATTAAGTTAATGAGCTGCAAATCATGTTAAGGCTTCACTACTGCTGAGACCCGAGAGGTCGTTTCTTGCTGTCACTCCATTTGCTTTATCTATATTTTGTACTTAGTCCTGTTCATGCATATTATTGTCGCACCTCCTTTTTACACCCGAGAGGGGATATAAGTGAGTTTTTTCCAACTTAAAGTGACAATCGAAACGGGATTATTTATTTATTAGATTCAGAGTCGCCACTTGGGATAGTTTTATGGTGTCCCAAGTCACCGGTTCAAATCCCGAATCGATGAAAAGATTGACTCTATATTACAGTCCGCGAATCAGAAATCCGGGTGAGGAATTCTATTAACCCGAGGGAAGGTGTTAGGCACCCCCGGATTCTGTGGTTCTAGCACGGTCACTTAAACTATCATAATTGACCTATTATCTGACTTTAATACATGTTTTAGCCTATGGTACATTTTTAACTTATTAAACCGCTCTTAATTATTTTTAGGAAGATTCAACATTATTTAAAATATGCCTTGAACCACGCCACATGAAATGCACCCGCGGTTCGTGACACGTTCTATTTAACGTTGTTGAGATTCGAATTTGGGTCACATGAAATGCACACCCGAGTTTAAGGAAATTAATTTAAATTACGCGCCTAAAGCAACTACGCACTTTCAAGTTTGTGAGGGTCATGGAAAATTCAACCAAATGGCACACCTCAATTTATTTCGAAAGGTTTTATTATCCGAAGTAACATACGATATTCGGGGGATATACTAAAAGATTTGTTTATTGGATACTTTAAATAGATATCACATATTCAGTCCTAAATGAATAAACTAGAAACTGTCAAAACTCTAAGTCCACAATTCAAGCTCAAAGAGATCAAAGCAATCTGATATTTTGATCGCACATGCTCACTAAGCTGAATTTCATATTGAAACAAACATATAGCACATCTAATCCTAATAAACCATTACTTTCAACAAGGAAACACAAGCAGAACTTATTTCAATAATACTCAAATCTACAATAAGCACTATCTATGGATTTAAACACAATTATAAGATCAAAGTTTAAGGAGTACCTTGAAAAAAAAGAGAAAGGAAGAAAAAGAAAATAGTGGAGAAGTGAACGTACTTAAACTAAAAGGAAGAATCTAGGATTTTAATAATTCAATATCAAAAGAGGTGAACTCATTCATATTACTGACTCATATTAAAGCGAGAAAAATAAGTCTGTCATGGCCCTTAATTAGCGCATAGACCTAGATTCAAAGCATTTAATAAGTTCAAACTAACAACTAAATTCAAACAGAACCAATATTCAGTCTACATACTCTACTAACGAGAAATTAATACCAAACTTCATGACATTCTTAATTAATTTCAATGATTATGCCAAAAGTAGTTCAACCAACCCTTAACATATTACAAATTGTAGAAATATCCTTGACAAGCATTCATTCTTAATTTGATTTGTACATGATAGATCTGTTACCTTAAAAGGCATTTAACAACAAATTCATAAGTGAACATGGGATTATTTAAGCAGAGTCAAGGATAGGTGAATGTACATACCTAAGAGTGGAGGAATTGCAGAAATTGATCAAATAAAGTATGGAATTAAAGAAGAATGTAGCTCCACAGCAACTGAATGAATGAAACAGGCCAAATTAAAAGCCGAAAACAGCTGCGACAATTTAGAGCTCGGTCAATTCCTCGGCAACAGCAGAACGGGGTGATTTCCAGCCTCAGCTTGAACACCCAGAAATATCAACTTCAATTTTTGAACTAGTTGAGCAGGAAAACATTTCTTTTATAGCCTTGCTTTGGCTTTTGAACCTTTTGTTTTAGAACCCAGAATACTTTTCTTTGAATTTTTCAATTTATGTTTGGACCTCTGTCTTTCTAAAAGAAAATCAAGAAGAAGGTTAAGGGATGGCGCCTTGGTTATTGAGATGGGGGTCCGATGGTCTGTTTTGTTGAAGACCAAAGCTGCTTTCTGATGAGGGCGCCGTTTTTACTATTGATGAAGGAGTCCTTTCTTTGGATCCCCCCCACCCCCACTTAATTTAGGAGTTAAAGTGTTATTTTACAGGGTTAGGGATTAGGTTAGGAGTATGGCCCTAGGAATTATGAGCTTGGTAATTATGGACTAGATCCAAAAATTAAGCATAAAAATGGGTTGCTCGAGCCCAAGTTCTATTTTTTCCCCGCGAACGAGATTAAAAATGCGATCTCATTTATTAATTAATCCTACTTAAGTAAAATAACTATTAAAATAAGACTGGCCATTAAAATAAAACTATTTTTTTGTATTTTCAAAATGTCGTACTAAAAGATAAAATAAAAAAAATAAAAAATAGAAAAATCATTATAAAATTAAGATAACATTCCTAGAATTATTTTTGTATTTTTGAATTTAGTAGACAAATTAAAAGTAACTAGATAAAAATATTAACTAGCTAAATAAGAGAAAATATTTTTTTTGTAATTTTTATTTTTTTGTGATAAAATAAAGCAAATAGAGTCAAAATTAATTGAAATAACTATACTAGGCCTAAACTAAATTTTTACACGCTAAAATATATAAAATCTTGGGGAGGGTCAAAAATCACATGTCTACAGCTGCCCCTCTTTGACTGGAAACACGGAGAGTTTTCACACAAAGAACGACTAGACAGGTTTTTTGACCCTCCCCTTATTTGGAGAGACTAAAACTAAGAGGAAAAATGGAATGTGACCGAGCCCTATTATCTGAGCTGCCTACATATCCTTGACTATAAAGGAATCAGGCCACGTATAGTTCAGAAGTGAGTGAGATGATAGAGTATGCCGAGATGGAGAGCCAGTCAAGGTGCCGTTCTGCCGAGGTTCCGGTCCGCGGTCCCGTTATTACATCAAAATCAAAAATGAAAAAGACTAACTAAGCCTATCAGCTACGAGTTACAAGATTCCTATCTATGAGTCTTCTGAAGCTTGATCTTGAGTCTTGGTTAGTTCTTCATGCGGACCCTGATCTGAATCTTGATGCTTGTTAGCCGCAGGTGTTGGTTCAATCTTCTTCAGCTTTTCAAACCAAGACGGGACATGCAGAGCTTGTGACCTCAGTCATGTCTTGAGCAGCTCACATCTTTCATTAACTTCTGCATTTGGATTCACTTCTTGTCTTTCTTTTTGTTTTTTTTTCTTTTTATTCTAGATTATGACTAACTTATGTTGATCATCTTGGACTGCTGACTCACATTCTTGACGCGAGCTTCTTTTGTTGCTGACCTGAATTGCATTCTGAATTGAATTCTCTTATTTTCCAGGCGGGCGCCTGATTGCTGAACTTGAACCGTCTTCTCTTGTTACTTGATACTGTTTTCCCTTGCACCTTGAACCATTTTCCTTTGAAACTTGAATTGTCTTCCTTCGAAACTGCTTTCCCTTGAAACTCGAGTTGTCTTCTTTCGAAACTGCTTTCCCTTGAAACTTGAGTTGTCTTCCCTTGTTCTCCAGGTGGGCGCCTGATTACAACAAAACAGACAAAACAAAAGAAATTTTTTCTGCCCCAGTTTGCACTAGGAAGATTTGTGAGTTGTTAGCAAAATTGTAAACCACGTGTACTATTGATGCAATGATGAGAGTAAACTAAAGAATAGACTAGGAAAACTATAAACTAAGCTTGACTAAAGTAAAGACTGACCCTACTCTCTAGGCGGGGCCCCCTGATTTTAGGAAAACTAAACATTGATAATCTTAAGAAAACTAAAAATTGACCCCTTTTTTTTTCAAGTCCAGACTTCCTTTTTTTCAAATTATCCTAGGAGAAAATTCATCAGACTACGTTTTCTATCTTAGGAGAAAGATTCATCAAACTAAGACGTTTATCTTAGGAAAAAATTCATCAGACTAGGTCTTTTTTTCTCTCCTTTTTTTTGGTATCTTAGGAGAAAGATTCATCAGACTAAGATTTCTTTCCTAGGAGAAAGTTCATCAGACTAGGTTCTCTATCTTAGGAGAAAGATTCATCAGACTAAGATTTTGATCCTAGGAGAAAATTCATCAGACTAGGTTTTCTATCTTAGGATAAAAATTCATCAGACTAAGATTTGGATCCTAGGAGAAAGTTCATCAAACTAGGTATTTTTCTGTTATCTTAGGAGAAAAATTCATCAGACTAAGATTTTGATCCTAGGAGAAAATTCATCAGACTAGGTTTTCTATCTTAGGAGAAAAATTCATCAGACTAAGATTTGGATCCTA
Source organism: Nicotiana tabacum (assembly GCF_000715075.1). Lineage (NCBI taxonomy): Eukaryota > Viridiplantae > Streptophyta > Magnoliopsida > Solanales > Solanaceae > Nicotiana > Nicotiana tabacum. Next base: position 118,829,911 of record NC_134095.1, read on the forward strand.
GGAGAAAGTTCATCAGACTAGGTATTTTTCTATTATCTTAGGAGAAATATTCATCAGACTAAGATTTCTATCCTAGGAGGAAAAATGTGAAAATCAATGGCAAGATTTTATACACAATAGTAAGATAAATAAAGGCAAAGATTTGAGAAACTTCCCTTTGTCGGCTCTTCTCGTCTTTTCTTTTTCTTCTCTTTTTTTGTTTCTTTTCCTTGCACCACTTTGTTCTTGTTTCATACAAAGAAAAATTTGTCAGTTTTGAAAATGGTGGTCGGTTTGTGGCCTTAACTCTTGGGCAACTTGGCTTCTTCTCAATCAACTTGAGTCGGTCTCAAAAGACTATTATTCTACACCAACTCTGATTGTTTCACACCCATTACCATTTGTATTTGCAGCCCAAACAGCCTTTTCCCAATCGGAGATCTTTGCTTAGGTGACCTTTTCCGATATCTTAAATGAGTTCCTGCTTTTTGAGCAATTTGTCTGTCAGAGAGAATCACCAGTTATCTTTGCTTGCGCCAAGTAAGCTGACAAGAGTCTTGGAGGGGGAGCTTTTGCATGACTCCTCAAGGCATGTTAACTGTAATAACTGAGTGTGCTGGCTAAATTTACTTTGTGCAACTGAAAAGCTGGTAGCAGATTTTGAAATCTTTTCTTGCTTATTTTGACAAGGACTGAGTCAGAGTGAAGGACAGAATGGTGCAAAGAAACAAGTATTAACAAGAAATGCCCCTGTTGGAAGGACAGAAGGAAGAGTTTTTTTTTCTTTTTCTTTTTTTCTTTTCTTTTTTTTTTCCAATAACTAGCCTTAATGATCATGACATGCATTTTGGACTTAACGGCCAATCTACCAAACTAATCCAATCTTCCCTTTCACCATTCTTATGACCTTTGAAGTTGGGCTTGTTTATGCCAATTCTTCGCATCAGCTTCACGACTCACTTTCGACAAGTAGTGCCCGAAGGGTTTTTGGCAACAAGTCTCTCTCATTTATTCATCTCTGCTTATCGTCGCCTTACAGTGCCCGTGAGGGTTTTCACTAATAAGACTCTCTCATTTTTTCTTTTTCTTTCTCTCTTTTTGTGAGCAACTCGACGATGTTCTACGTCGTGTGACAACTGTTGCTCATTGCATGCATCTCTTGGCATTCTTGAAAGAATATTGGGAGGTCTTTATTTAGAAGGATTTTGGATAGGGTTGGAAAGAAAGTTCGGCATGAAGGCTCAAAATAAACTCAAAATGAGGGGTTGTAGACTTACAACTCTTGGAATCGACTCTTTCAAAAATGAAATAAAATCTTTGCCCCAGTTTCAGATGCTGGGGATTTTGGATTTTTCTATTTTTTCTTATTTTTCTTTTTCTTCTAAATTCTTATTTGGTTGGACGGAACCGTGAGGCTGCCTACGTATCCTTATTTTTTAAGGAATCAGGTCGAACGTAGTTCAAACATCAGACCTAACTATTTTTCATCTTTCTCTTTTTTTTTCTTCTTCGCTTTTTTTTTCTTTCCTCTTTTTTTTTCAAAACAAGTTGCCCCAACTTTTATTTTCTGGGGATATGGACCTTTGATTATTTTTTTTTTCACTTAGAACTTTCTAAAAGCCGCCCCAGTTTGTGCTCTTGGGACATGGCCTTTTCTTTTCTTTTTCTTCATTTTTTTCCTTTTTTTTGGCTCTTGATTCCAAAAGAGGGTGTTCAAAGAAAATAACACAGGCTCAAAGGGGTGACAAAGGGTATAAAGTATTTGGGTAGTAGAAAAAGGGTCTCCCAACCTCGAGAATGCCAAACATAGTATCTTTTCGCAATCACAACATTGACGAACATGTCTATCTTCTTGGTGTGTTGTGGTCACAAGACATTTGTTTATCCCTTAGTGACAAACTTTCCAACAAACTTCAACTGATTAAACATCCTCAAGCGCGATCTTCACAATGATTTGAAGGTGAATTTTACTCGACCTTAGTTCCAAAGTACTCCAACTCTTTATTCATCCACAAAAGTTTTTGTTTTTTAGTTATCGAGTTCCAGATTAAATCAGTTCCTAAGATCCGGGCAAAATTTCCGCATGCATGTCATGTCATTATAACTAGCGAGAAAAGAACTAGGAACAGAATGACACAAAAGGACAAACTATATTTTATTGAGTAAAGGATGAAAGGGTTTTACAACTAAACAAGCAACCCAAAATACGAGTTACAACCCTAAAATAACCCGAATAATGAGAAAAAAAAAAAAAGCAACAGAACAGACAGACAAGACTCACATAAACAGAGTGGAGAGATAGAAGTCTTTGACTCAATAAAACAAATAAAATCTGGATCACAACCCTGAAATAACCCAGATAAGAGAAAAAACATCAAAACAAACTACCAAGATTCCTTCCTAGTGATTAGGGAATGACTTTTCAATTGCTAGGCTTGGCATTTAGCCACAAATTTGCTCATCAGAATTAGCAGAGCCTTCTCCAATTTCAACATCATTAACTTCAGTTAGCAAGTTCCCGAGAGGATTCTCATACTCCATGTCACCAGGCATCATCCCCACAAAGTGTGCATCGTCATGTGCAGGTAAAGTATTCTGCGCGATATTCTGGATGTCACTATCTTGGATCACAATCAGGTTTTCCTAGATCATCCTTTCTATAACTCTTTTCAAATCCCGACAGCTTTCAACATTGTGCCCCTGGGCATTGGAATAGTATTCACACCTTTTAGAAGGGTCAAAGCTTCTCGCACGAGGGTCCACATGATTTGGGGGAATAGGTGCAATCATGTCGTAATGCTTAAATTTCTCAAACAAGCTTGCATAGGACTCTCCTATTGGTGTAAAATTATCTTTTAGCTTTTGTTCCCATCTATACCTCTGGCCTGGATGTGGGTTATAGGGTACCTGAAAATTTTGTGGAAGCTGGTGGAGATTTTGTGATGCTCGTGCTCGCCTTCTGGGGTGTTTTGGTAGCTGGACAACATACTGATGTGGAGCGACAGAGTATTGCGGGTTCTGAGGTCTCAGGGGAGTCATGGGAAACCTGAGGCTGCGCATACCTTCGAGGTGTTTTCCTGGGACCTTTTCTCCAACTTGTTGTCATCGTGGTTTCGTCATCCTTCTCATTCGTGCCACTAAAATTATCGAATTTAATCGGGACAGCCTGAGTTGCGGCTTTGAGAATTGCTTGACTTATAATTTTGCCTATCTTAAGACCATTCTCTACCATTTCTCCCATTTTGATTGCTTCCAAGAAGGATTTGCCAACTCCGGACATCATGTTTTGAAAGTAATCTAGCTCTTGCGCTTGAAGGAAGACAGTGATTAGCTCGTGGTCATCCATGGGTGGCTTAACTCGAGCTGCTTGCTCTCTCCATTTAATGGCATATTCCCTGAAACTTTCACTTGGTTTCTTCTTCAGGTTTGAAAGGGAAATGCGGTCTGGGGCAATGTCGATGTTGTATTGGAACTGACTGACAAAGGCCTGTTCCATGTCATTCCAGACGTACTAGCGAGATGTGTCTTGATCCAAAAACCATTCGGATACTACTCCCGTAAGGCTTTCCCCAAAATAAGCCATCATCAATTCTTCGTTTCTTCCCGCACCTCTCAGTTGATTGCAATACCTTTTCAGGTGGGCTATGGGGTCTCCATGTCCATCATACTTTTCAAATTTGGGAGTCTTGAAACCAGGCGGCAATTGGACATCGGGGAACATACATAGATCTTTGAAGGCAACACTCTTTTGACCTACCAACCCTTGCATGTTTTTCAATCGTTGTTCTAAGCTTTTCACTCTTTGGGTTATTTCTTCCTGTACCATCTTTCGGGCAGGCTTCTCAATGTTTGCAGGAAGATCAAACGAGTACGAGTGGTACTCAGGAGAGTGGTACTACTCTTGCTGTGTAGCAAATTGTGACTCATGACGAGGCTGTCCTTGACCACTGGCCTATGCTTGACACATTTCGGTCATTTGCTGTTTCAACATTCTATTTTTCTCAAACACAGTAAACTCTTGTTGAACCCTATGACTCTGAGTCTCTTGAGCACTTGTAACAACTTCGATGTCAGTTATCATTTTTCCTTGGATCTTGTGTTTCCAGCTTACCACAAACCGACCACCTCAACTTTCTTCACAATTCAAAACAAAACATGTTAGAATGGACTCAACTTCCCAGCTTATCAATATTATTCATTATGTTTTTCATTTTTTTCTTTTTTTTCATTTTTCTTTTCAATGGTTGATCGAACCTAATGTGGGTTCCCTACGTATCATGTGGGAACATGAATCAGATCTTGCGTAGTTCGGGAAGATCATGAATAAAGTAAATAAACTAACTTTTTTTTTCAATTTTTTATTTTATGTTTCGAAAGAAAGACTTATAAAGAAGAAAGGGAATATTTTTGGATTTTGATTTTTCTTCAACATTTTTACAAAGAAAGACTTTTAAAGAAGAAAGATTTTTTTTGAATTTTTTTTCTGGAATTTCGAAAGAAAAACTTCTAAAGAAGAAAGAAAATATTTTTGGAATTTTATTTTGAATTTATGAAAGAAATGTTTCTAAAAAAATATTTTTGAATTTTCTTTTCAATTTTGAAAGAAGAATGAAAATATTTTTGGATTTTTGGAAGAAATTAAAAGAAAATATTTTTGTATAATTTTTTTAAAAAACAATTAGAGTCTAAAAGAAAGGCTTTCTAAAGAAGCAAGTAATGGAAAATATTTTTGGATTTTTGAAAATTGGAGGTCTCAAAAAAAAACCTTTTCTAGAGAGGAAGTAAAGGAAAATATTTTTGGATTTTTTGAAAATTATGGGCCGAAACCGATGAGGTTTGCCTACGTATCTCACATCCGGTGAGAATCAGACCCGCGTAGTTCGCCCAGTTTTGACGGAACAGGAAAACATGACACTTGAAAATTTTGGCTCAGATTTTCAGAATTTTCTAAATACCTACCTCTCACTTTTTGTTTCTTTTTTCTCCTCTCTTTTTTTTGATTTTCTTTTTTTTCGATTTTCTTTTTTTTTTATTTTCTTTCCCTATTCTAGAAGCCGGTCAACATGCAAGCCGAAACAAACAGATGCGCGAGTAGCACGTAAGATGCATCAGGATGGTCTTTTTAATTTGGGTACACCTGTCCTAGACGGACCCAACCCTTGTGTTGGGTCCCCAAAGTCAAATGCACGTGATGCAAGCAAGCGTTCCTACTAGGGATCCGACATGAGGTTGTGTTATACTAGGTTTAAAAACCTGGGTGTATTGTTCTAGACTTGGCTTACCCGAGTGGACAGCTCGAGCCGAGGGGGGCAGCGTACCGGGAATACAGAACCTTCACCGGCTTTGCAACTTGTCTGAACCTCGTTCTAAAACTGGGATATGACTCTAACAGAAGAGAAGTCACACGAAGTGCACACTTCCCATATGATTTAGAAGACTCAGAGAGATGAGGGTTTCGTAACAATTTATATACAGTTCACCAATATCAAAGCGGTAAAAAGCAACACTTAGCACATTAGGCCCGAGCATGTAAATAAAACCAGGTAATAAATAAAGCCAGATATAACAATTATCCTAAGCTCGAATACTCGAACACAGAACCAGAGATTCTGGGTTCTTTTCCCCACCAGAGTCGCCAGAGCTGTCACATCTCCTTTTTACACCCGAGAGGGGATATAAGGGAGTTTTTTCCAACTTAAAGTGACAATCGAAACGAGATTACTTATTTATTAGATTCAGAGTCGCCACTTGGGATAATTTTATGGTGTCCCAAGTCACCGGTTCAAATCCCGAATCGAGGAAAAGATTGACTCTGTATTATAGTCCACGAACCAGAAATCCCGGTAAGGAATTCTATTAACCCGAGGAAAGGTGTTAGGCAACCCCGAATTCCGTGGTTCTAGCACGGTCACTAAAACTATCATAATTGACCTATTGTCTGACTTTAATAAATGTTTTAGCTTATGGTACAAATTTAACTTATTAAACCGCTCTTAATTATTTTTAGGAAGATTCAACGTTATTTAAAACATGCCTAGAACCACGCCACATGAAATGCACCCACGGTTCGTGACACGTTCTATTTAACGTTGTTGAGATTCGAATTTGGGTCACATGAAATTCACACCCGAGTTTAAGGAAATTAATTTAAATTACGCACCTAAAGCAACTACGCACTTTCAAGTTTGTGAGGGCCACGAAAAATTCAACCAAATGGCACACCTCAATTTATTTTGAAAGGTTTTAATATCCGAAGTAACATACGATATTCGGGGGATATACTAAAAGATTTGTTTATTGGATACTTTGAATAGATATCACATATTCAGTCCTAAATGAATAAACTAGAAACTGTCAAAACTCTAAGTCCACAATTCAAGCTCAAAGAGATCAAAGAAATCTGATATTTTGATCGCACATGCTCACTAAGCTGAATTTCACATTGAAACAAACATATAGCACATCTAATCCTAATAAACCATTACTTTCAACAAGGAAACACAAGCAGAACTTATTTCAATAATACTCAAATCTACAATAAGCAATATCTATGCATTTAAACACAATTATAAGATCAAAGTTTAAGGAGTACCTTGAAAAAAAAGTGAAAGGAAGAAAAAGAAAATAGTGGAGAAGTGAACGTACTTAAACTAAAAGGAAGAATCTAGGATTTTAATAATTCAGTATCAAAAGATGTGAACTCATTCATATTACTGACTCATATTAAAGCGAGAACAATAAGTCTGTCATGGCCCTTAATTAGCGCATAGACCTAGATTCAAAGCATTTAATAAGTTGAAACTAACAACTAAATTCAAACAGAACCAATATTCAGTCTACATACTCTACTAACGAGAAATTAATACCAAACTTCATGACATTCTTAATTAATTTCAATGATTATGCCAAAAGTACTTCAACCAACCCTTAACATATTACAAATTGCAGAAATATCCTTGACAAGCATTCATTCTTAATTTGATTTGCATATGATAGATCTGTTACCTTAAAAGGCATTTAACAACAAATTCATAAGTGAACATGGGATTATTTAAGCAGAGTCAAGGATAGGTGAATGTACATACCTAAGAGTGGAGGAATTGCAGAAATTGATCAAATAAAGTATGGAATTAAAGAAGAATGTAGCTCCACAGCAACAGAATGACTGAAACAGGCCAAATGAAAAGCCGAAAATAGTTGCGACAATTTAGAGCTCGGTCAAGTCCTCGGCAACAGCAGAACGGGGTGATTTCCAACCTCAGCTTGAACACCCAGAAATATCAACTTCAATTTTTGAACTAGTTGAGCAGGAAAACATTTCTTTTATAGCCTTGCTTTGGCTTTTGAACCTTTTGTTTTAGAACCCGGAACACTTATCTTTGAATTTTTCAATTTTTGTTTGGACCTCTGTCTTTCTAAAAGAAAATCGAGAAGAAGGTTAAGGGATGGCGCCTTGGTTATTGAGATGGGGGTCCGGTGGTCTGTTTTGTTGAAGACCAAAGCTGCTTTCTGATGAGGGCTCCGTTTTTACTGTTGAAGAAGGAGTCCTTTCTTTGGATCCCCCCCTTAATTTAGGAGTTAAAGTGTTATTTTATAGGGGTAGAGATTAGGTTAGGAGTATGGGCCTAGGAATTATGAGCTTGGTAATTATGGACTAGGTCCAAAAATTAAGCCTAAAAATGGGTTGATCGAGCCCAAGTTCTAATTTTCCCCCGCGAACGAGATTAAAAATGAGATCTTATTTATTAATTCCTACTTATGTAAAATAACTATTAAAATAAGATTGACCATTAAAATAAGACAATTTTTTTGTATTTTCAAAATATCGTACTAAAAGATAAAATAAAAAATAGAAAAATCATTATAAAATTAAGATAACATTCCTAGAATTATTTTTGTATTTTTGAATTTAGTAGACAAATTAAAAGTAACTAGATAAAAATATTAACTAGCTAAATAAGAGAAAATATTTTTTGTAATTTTTATTTTTTTGTGATAAAATAAAGCAAATAGAGTCAAAATTAATTGAAATAACTATACTAGGCCTAAACTAAATATTTACACGCTAAAATAAATAAAATCTTGGGGAGGGTCAAAAATCACATGTCTACAATTATATCATGTCTCAATCTCGATTATTGCTATTTGACATATCATATCATTGTTCGAGCTAGTATCATCATATTTTGAGCTTGTGTGTGTGAGACTAGAGAGTAATGACTGAGTGAGGCCGAGAGCCTGATGTTGAGTGACAGTATGGGATTGGGCTGCACGCCGTAGTGAGATATTGAACATGCCTTCGTTGGCTTGTTATAGCGCTTGGGCTAAGAGAAGCCCCTCCGGAGTCTTTACACCCCCAGTGAGCGCAATTGATGATATTGAGGGATGGATCTTCCCTGGACATGGATCTTATCTGAAGTATTGATACCTGGAGATGGATCTTCTCCATAGGGCTGGAATGGCCTTCCTCGGTACAGGATGATTGCGGTCAGTGATGTGTATATATTCCGGGATGGATCTTCTGTAGGCCGGATGGCCATATACAGTACCGAGTGATTGAGCACTTGTGAGTGGAGGTATCCGTAACATTGATCATGCTATTTGTGCATTGGTACTTAGAGGTTCCTGAGCTTTATACTCTGTACTGTTCATACTGTATTTAATTACTGCTGAGAATTTACTTGAACTGGAAGCATGTCTACTTTTTTGTACAATTAAATGTTACTACCAGTTGATGTTTGGTTCGCCACTATCGCCAGTCCATAGTTTGGACTTGTTACTTACTAAGTTGGTGTACTCACGTTACCCCCTGCACCCCAGTGTGCAGATCCAGGTATCTCGGGGCATGGTAGCGGTTGCTGATCATACCGGTTGGAGACTCTTCTTTGAAGATTGCGAGGTAGCTGCCTGTCGACCGTAGTTCCGCCTTCTTCTTCCTTATCTTCCTTGTTGTACTTTTGTTGGATATTCTCAAACTATGTAGTCTTGTTTATTTCGACCAGTTGTAGTATTTTGCTCATGACTTAGTGACACCCGAGATCGGGCTTGTATTTCTTTCCGCTGGATTTGATTTCTACTTTTATCTTATTGGATTTCTGTTAAAAATATGATTTTTCTTAAGTCTTTAACTAAAAAATGGAGTATTTGGAGATAGGTTGGCTGGCCTAGTTTCACGATAGGCGCCATCACAACCGGGTCAGTTTTTGGGTCGTGACATGTTGGTATCAGAGCCTAGGTTAAATAGGTCTCACAGGTCATGAGCAGGTTTAGTAGAGTCTCGCGGATCGGTACAGAGACGTCTGTACTTATCCTCAGGAGGTTGTAGAACCTTTAGGAAAAACATCACATTCTTGAATTCGTGTCGTGCGGATCTGTTGAATCTGGTAACTAAATTTATGTTATTCTATTATCTCATAGATGGTGAGGACACATTCTACCGGTTAGGACGGATGACCACCAGTACAAATAGTTGGGGCCACTAGAGGCCGAGGATGCGGTCGAGGCTATGGTAGGGGTGGGGGTGTGGCCCGTACAGCAGCTAGGGCAGCACCTACGGATCCACCCGCCACCCTAGTTCATGATCAGGCTCCAGCGGGAGATGCTCCAGCAGCACTAGCTCAGGCACTGACTGTGTCTATTGTTATTCCGGGTATCCAGGAGACCTTGCCTCAGATTCTAACCGTGTGCACCAGTCTTGCTCAGACGATCCCAGTTTCTACAACAACAGCTACTTCTTAAGCTGGGGGAGGCACTCAGACTCCCTCCACCTGTGCACCCGAGCAGGTTGTTCAGGGATCCTAGACATCAGAGGCACCACCAGCCCAACCGGTTATACCTGCTCTAGATTTTGTGGTTCTAGTTATGCCTGATTACGAGCAGCGTCGATTGGAGAGCTTTGTTAGACTTCAGCCTCTGACTTTCAGCGAAGCAGAGGGCAAGGATGCCCAGGGTTTCTTGGATAAGTGTCAGAGGATGCTGCATACAGCGGGTATTCTGGAGACTAGTGGGGTCTCATTTACTACTTTTAAGTTTTTTGGAGCTGCCTTTACTTGGTGGGAGGCTTATGAGAGGCGTAGGCCTGTTGGTGCATCGGCCCTTACTTGGAATCAGTTCTCTATTCTCTTTCTAGAGAAGTATGTACTGCATTCCCGCAGAGAGGAGTTGCGCAGGCAGTTTGAGCAGTTGCGTTAGGGGGATATGACCATATCGCAGTATGAGATGAGGTTCTTCGAGTTGGCCAGTCATGCTACCTGGCTAGTTCCCACGGATAGGGAGAGGATCAGGAGGTTCGTTGATGGCCTTAACTATCAGCTACAGATTTTTTTGACCAGAGAAAGAGTATCTGGCGCTCATTTTGAGGAGGTGGTTGACATTTCTAGAGAGATAGTTCGCAGCCAGGAGTGGGATGAGAGGGAGGCCAAGAGGTTTCAGGGATCTGGTAGCTTCAGTGGTGTTCCTTCGGGAGGTCAGTCTCAGCACGATAGAGGCCATCCATTCAGACATGCTCAGCCAGCCCGTTCAAGTCACCGTTGTGGGTCATCTTGCTATGGTTCTCACATTTCACATCAGGGTCACTCATCTATCAGTTCCCTTCAAGCTTAGAGTTTGACTCAGGCACCATCAGTTCAGGGCTCATCTATGCCTGGTTCTTCTAGTTGGCATCCCGGTGCGCAGGGATCCCTTCAGTCCCCACCGCCATTTGCTGGGAGAGGTTACTTCGAGTGTGGAGATTTGGGTCATATTAAGAGGTTATGTCCCCGCCTTGCAGGAGGTTCATCCCAGTAAAGGAGTCAGCCTTCGGCTTCAGCACCGGTTACTTCTCCACCCGCTCAGTTAGCTTAGGGTGGAGGTTAGTCAGCTAAGGGTCGCCTTAGAGGTGGAGGTCGATCAGGTGGTGGTCAGGCCCGTTTCTATGCCCTCCTAGCCAGACTAGATGTTATTGCTTTAGATGTTGTGATTACAGGTACTATCTCAGTCTGCCACAGAGATGAATCTATATTATTTGATCCCAGTTCCACTTTTTCATATGTGTCATCATATTTTGCCCATTATTTGGATACGGGGCAAGTCTCTTGTTTCATCTGTTCATGTATCTACTCCGGTGAGCGATACTATTATTATGGATCATGTATATCGATGGTGTGTAGTGACTATTATGGGTTTGGATACCCGAGTGGATCTCTTATTGCTTAGTATGGTTGATTTTGACGTGTTATTGTGCATGGATTGGTTATCACCGTGTCGGGCTATTTTGGACTGTCATGTTAAGACAGTGACATTGGCTATGCTGGGGTTGCCATGAATTGAGTTGCGAGGTTCGATGGATTATGTACCTAGTAGAGTGATTTCATTTTTAAAGGCCCAACAGGCCTTCGTGAGGGATGTTAGTGCAGAGACTCCTACCATTGATTCAGTCCCAGTAGTGAGGGACTTTCCGGATTTGTTTCCTACAAACCTGGCGGGCATGCCACCGAATAGGGATATTGATTTTGTTATTGATTTGGTGCCGGGCACTCAGCCCATTTCTATTCCACTGTATCGTATGGCACCGGCGGAGTTGAAAGAGTTGAAGGAGCAGCTTCAGGAACTCCTTGATAAGGGGTTTATTCGGCCTAGTGTGTCACCGTGGGGTGCGCCTGTTCTATTTTTGTAGAAGAAGAATGGCACTATCAGGATGTGCTTTGGTTACAGGCAGTTGAACAAGGTCACAATCAAGAACAGGTATCTTTTGCCTCGTATTGATGATTTATTTGACCAGCTTCAGGGAGCGAGGGTGTTCTCCAAGATTGATCTCCATCCAGGGTATCACCAGTTGAAGATTAGGGACTCAGACATTCTTAAGATAGCTTTCAGGACCCGATATGGTCATTATGAGTTCCTTGTGATGTCTGTTGGGCTGACCAATGCCCCAGCAGTGTTCATGCATTTGATGAATAGCGTGTTTCGGCCTTATATTAACTCATTTGTCATTGTGTTCATTGATGATATTCTGATGTACTTGCATAGTCAGGAGGAACACGTGGAGAATTTGAGAGTTGTGTTGCAGCGGTTGAGGGAGTAGAAGCTTTATGCAAAGTTCTCCAAGTGTGAGTATTGGCTCAGATCAGTGGCTTTCTTGGAGCATGTGGTGTCCAGTGAGGGTATTCAGGTTGATCCGAAGAAGATAGAGGCGGTTCAGAGTTGGCCCAGACCGTCCTCAACCACAGAGATTGCAACTTTCTTGGTTTGGCGGCTTATTATCGACGGTTTGTTCAGGTATTTTCATCTATAGCATCACCCTTGACCAAGTTGACTAAGGGTGCTCCATTCATGTGGTCGGATGAGTGTGAGGCGAGCTTTCAAAAGCTCAAGACTGCCTTGACCACATCTCCAGTGTTAGTCTTGCCATCAGGCTCAGGTTCTTATACAGTGTATTGTGATGCTTCGAGAGTTGGTATTGGGTGTGTTTTGATGCAGTAGGGTAGAGTGATTGTGTATGCTTCTCGTCAGTTGAAGCCCCATGAGAAGAACTACCATGTTCATGATTTGGAGTTGGCTGCCATTGTTCATGCGTTGAAGATTTGTAGACATTATCTGTATGGTGTGACTTGTGAGGTATTTACTAATCATCGTAGCCTCCAGCACTTGTTCAAACAGAAGGATCTCAATTTGAGGCAGCGGAGGTGGTTGGATCTGCTAAAAGATTATGACATCACTATCCTGTACCATCCGAGAAAGGCCAATGTGGTGGCCGATACCTTGAGTAGGAAGGCGGTGAGTATGGGGAGTTTGGCGTATAGTCCTATTGGGGAGAGACCTCTTGCAGTTTATGTTCAGGCCTTGCCCAATCAGTTTGTGAGGTTGGATATTTCAGAGCCCAGTCGGGTCTTAGCTTGTGTGGTTTTTCGGTCTTCCTTATTTGATCGCATCAGAGAGCGCCAGTATGATAATCCTCATTTGCTTATCCTTAAGGACAAGGTTCAGCACGACGATTCCAAAGATGTTACTATTTTGATTATGGGGTTTTAAGGATGTAGGGCCGGATATATGTGCCGAATGTATATGGGATTTGGGAGTTGATTCTGGAGGAAGCCCATAGCTCGCGGTATTCTATCCATCTGGGTGCCGTGAAGATGTACCAGAATATGAGGCAGCATTATTGGTGGAGAAGAATGATGAAAGATATTATGGGATTTATAGCTCGGTGTCTCAATTGTTAGCAAGTGAAATACGAGGATCAGAGATAGGGTGGCTTGCTTCAGCAGATAGATATCCAGAGTAGAAGTGGGAGCGGATAACCATGGACTTCATAGTTGGACTCCCACGGACATTGAAGAAGTTCGATGCTATTTGGGTGATTGTGGATCGGCTGACCAAGTCCACACACTTCATTCCTATGTGTACCACCTATTCTTCAGAGCGGTTAGCAAAGATTTATATCCGAGAGATTGTTCGTTTGCATGGTGTCCCAGTTTCCACCATTTCAGATAGAGATACTTAGTTTACTTCACAATTTCGAAGAGCCGTGCAGCGAGAGTTGGGTACTCAGGTTGAGTTTAGCACAGCTTTTCACCCTCAGATGGACGGGCAGTCTGAGTGCACTATTCAGATATTGGAGGACATGTTGTGCACTTGTGTCATTGATTTTAGAGGGTCATGGGATCAGTTTCTACCGCTCGCAGAGTTTGCTTATAAGATCAGTTATCAATCGAGTATTCAAATGGTTCCATATGAGGCTTTATATGAATACGGTGTAGATCCCCAGTCAGTTGGTTTGAGCCAGGTGAGGCTAAGCTTTTGGGTACAGACTTGGTGCAGGATGCTTTGGACAAGGTGAAGGTGATTCAGGAGCGGCTTCATACAATGCAGTCCAAACAGAAGAGTTATGCTGACAGAAAGGTTTGTGATGTGTCTTATATGATTGGGGAGAAGGTTCAACTGAAGGTTTTACCCATAAAGGGTTCTATGAGATTTGGGAAGAAGGGTAAATTGAGTCATCGGTGCATTGGGCCTTTTGAGGTGCTTCGGAGGATTGGGGAGGTGGCCTATAAGCTTGCTTTGCCACCTAGCGTATCAAGTGTGCATCTGGTATTTCATGTTTCTATGCTACGGAAGTATATTGGCGATCCGTCTCATGTTTTGAATTTCAGCACGGTTCAGCTGGATGGTGATTTGACTTATGATGTGGAGCCAGTGGCTATTTTGGAGCGTCAGGTTTGATAGTTGAGATCAAATGATATAGCTTCAGTGAAAGTGCAGTAGAGAGGTTGACCCGTGGAGGAGGCTACCTAGGAGACCAAGCGGGAGATGTGTAGTAGATATCCTCACCTATTTGAGGCTTCAGGTATGTTTCTTGACTCGTTCGAGGATGAACGTTTGTTTAAGAGGGGGAGGCTGTAACATTTCGGCCGGTCATTTCATGAGTTACCGCTCTGTGTTCCCCATTTTCTGCTTCATTATGTCTTGTTCAGCTGTATTATGTGGTATCGGGTTTGTTAGTTTGGGTTTGGAGTGGTTTTGTAGAGAAATGAGACAGTTAGTCTCTTAAGTTGGGCATTTAGTTGGAAAAGTCAACCGGAAGTAGACTTGTGAGTAAACGATCTCTGAATTTTGTTTTTATGATTAGGATAGCTTTGTGAGGTGATTAGGGACTTAGGAGTGTGTTCAGAATATAATTTGGAGTTTCGTGGTAGATTAAGGCTTGAATTGGCAAAATTGGAATTTTGGCGCTTTTCGGTTGGTAGTGGATATTTTAATATCGGGATCGGAATGGAATTACGGAAATTGGAGTAGGCCCGTTATGGCATTTGTGACGTGTATGCAAAATTTAGGTCATTCGGAGGTGGTTTGATAGACTTTTTGATCGTTTGCGGAATTTAGAAGTTTTTGGAATCTTTAGGCTTGAATCCGAGGGTGTTTTGATGATTCGGTGTTGTTTTGTGTGTTCTAAAGATTGGTATATGTTTGAAGAGTGGTATATGACTTGTTCGTACTTTTGGTTGAGGTCCCAGGGGCCTCGAGATGATTTCGGATGGTATTGGGAAGTTTGGGAGTTGGAGTTTGCAACTGAAGCTACTGAGGTTCTGTCATAACCGCACCTGCGGTTAGGGGACCGCAGCTGCGATGACCCCAGAAGCAAGAATCAACTGCAGATGCGGCCACAGGTGAAGAAGGCAAAAGTCACAGATACGGAGAAAGGGACGCACCTGCGTGACCGCATGTGCGGGTATTACTTCGCAGGTGCGGTCAGGGACTTTAAATAAAAAACCATAGCAGTGGTTGGATAGGCGGGGAAGCGGTCCCACAACCACGGGAAGTGGATCGCAGATGCGGTATTAATGGGCAGAAGGTAAAAAAAAAACCCCTTTCGCGAATTTTGCTAAGTTTTGCCATTTTTGAAGACGGGAAGAGAGCTAGGGTAGTGATTTTTCAAGGGAATCGAAGGGTTTCAGTTGGGTAAGCTTCTTAAGCCTTATTAATTGTGTTTATGGCCATTTTTCCATTGTTTAATCATGGTATTAGTGGAAAATTGGGGAAGAAAGTTGGGAGATTAGAGCTTGGAATTGGAGACTTTGAAGATTTGAGGGGTCGTTTGTGGTCGGATTTTGGTGTATTTGGTATGTATGAACTCGTGAGCGTGTAAGTATTCTAGTTTTGTGATTTTTATTGGAATAAGAGATGTGGGCCCAGGGGTCGGGTTTGGCCTATTTCGGGATTTTTGAGTTAAATTGATAATTTTCGTATGGGTTTCATTCCTTTATCGTATATTGATGGTTATATACTGATTTTGGTAAGATTCGGGGCATTTGGAGGCCGAATCGAGAGGCAAGGGTGTCGTGGGCTAGAGATTGGCTTGGCTTGAGGTAAGTAACGCTTCCAAACTTGGTTCTGAGGGTTCGAAACCCCAAACTATGCGTTCTATGATTACTATTGAGGTGACGCAAATGCTTGGGCGTGCACCGCGAGGAATGCATCCTAGATCATTCCATGGCACCGCTTAGTGACTCTTTCTAGCCGATATCTGTGTTGTAACTATGTGATTAAGTTAATGAGCTGCAAATCATGCTAATTATCATGTTAAGGCTTCACACCAATACTGTTGAGACCGAAAAGGTGGTTTCTTGCTATCATGTCATTTGGTTCATCTATATTCTGTACTTAGTCTCATTCATGCATATTATATCATGCCTCAGTCTCGGTTATTGCTATTTGACATATCATATCATTGTTCGGGCTAGTATCATGACATTTTGAGCATGTGTGTGTGAGACTGGAGAGTAATGACTGAGTGAAGCCGAGAGCCTGATGTTGAGTGACAGTATGGGATCGGGCTGCATGCCGTAACGAGATATTGAACATGCCTTTGTTGGCTTTTTATAGCGCTTGGGCTAAGAGAAACCCCTCTGGAGTCTTTACACCCCCAATGAGCGTTGTTGATGATATTGAGGTATGGATCTTCCCTGGACATGGATCTTGTCCGAAGTATTGATACCTAGAGATGGATCTTCTCCATAGGGCTGGAATGGCCTTCCTCGGTACTGGATGACTGCGGTCAGTGATGTGTATATATTCAGGGATGGATCTTCCTTGGGTCAGATGGCCATATACAGTACCGAGTGATTGAACACTTTTGAGTGGAGGTATCTGTAACATTGATCATGCTATATGTGCATTGGTACTTATAGGTTCCTTTGCTTTATACTCTATATTGTTCATAGTGTATTTAATTACTGCTGAGAATTTACTTGAACTGCAAGCATGTCTACTTTTCTGTACAAAAAATATATTACTACCTATTGAGGTTTGGTTCGTCACTACCGTCAGTCCATAGTTTGGACTTGTTACTTACTGAGTTGGTGTACTCACGTTACCCCCTGCACCCCCCCCCCCCCCCCCTTTTTCCCTCTGTGGAGAGGAGTCCAGGTTTCGACGTTCATGGGGTATAATGACTCATTTCCTTTTTAGGAATTTGGTATTTGAAGAGTCGCCACCTAACGATTTTAAGGTGCGTTAGGGCATCTATAAGGCCCAACTATAACTATGTTTGATAACTAGAGAGAGGGTAAGGGCTTGAAATTATCCTAAGCGGAAGGTGTTGGCACCCCTCAGGATCCACTAGTGTGGTTCCCGACCAGATAGTTTTTGTGAATTTATGCAATTAGCAAACAAATAAAGGCTCAAATAATAGGGGATTATGAGTTTAAATACACAAGTGTTTGAAAAACAATAAAAGCAAGGTTTTGAAAAGAGTTATAGTCTAAGCATACTTATAAAAAATAAAGGGGTGTCCTACGTTTGTTTGTAATATGGAGCAAATCAATGCAATACCCGGTATGACACTCCTCAAAAGAGGGGATACACGTGGTATTAGCGCACCGGTCATCATATCCATATCTACCCTTTCCCGCCCCGTGAAGGTAATTAAAGCGCGGGTTGGTCTCGACCTCTATTGCATGTTGTTACTCGTCCCATTTCTATCAGTCCCGGAGGAATTTAGGACTCCTGTTCCTATAAGAAGGAGGTTCTAGGCTGACCCTTAGGTTCAAAGGTAAAATTCTAAGGCGACATACAAAACATATAAAATTGCAATTAGGGGAAACATATAAGCAAACAGAAGGTTCAGTTATACCTCCGCAAACAGTGCATATAGACAGCACGACTCATACACAGTTAAGGTCTGAATTTTAAAAATCCTACAGCAGGGTGTTTAAGTCCGAAACAGATTCATTATATAACTCAGAAAAGAAGTCTGAATCAGGCCTGCCTGCTGGTTGTATCAGTTGATAATTAAACAAAAGCAGCTCCAGTTTTATTTAAGTCATTACCTAAGGCTTGCCTAGGCGTAAGCAGTATTCAGTAGTTATTCAGGATTGCTAAGACAGTTTGGAGATTATTATATTACCTACAACATGTTGTTCTAGGTGTTCAGCACATAGAATTATGGCCAGTTACTTGTAAAAACTGAGTAAAGTTGCTTTATTCCTTTTATGCTTTCATAGTTAGCCTAAGCGTGTTTAAGCGAATATAAATGAAATCCTAAAGACATGGTATCTAATGTACAGAGATGCAGAATAATGCAGAATCCTAGGCAGGATTTCTATATGCACAAATATTACAGCGTTTGAACACGATTTCCAGAATATGAAGAGATGATATGTTTATTAGTTTAGTGTAAAACAGGATCTCTAAGTGTGCATGGCAGTAAGAACATGGTCACAGAAACACCGATTATTAACACGTTTAACGCAGGATTTTCTAAGTGATGTGATAGTGAAATGGACATGCTGAAAATAATAAGTGACAGTCCTAGGAACATGATCTCTAATGTATGAAATGAGTCCTAAGCATGGTTTCTATTGTGCAAATAGGAATATAAACCTAATAACATGTTTTCCATCCTTTTGATAACTAAAGCATGCATATTTCCCATCCCTTTTCACTAGCCAACCCTATACTTGTTTACAAATTATTACAGACCAAATGATTGAATTACAAAAGAAGTGCAAAAATAAGAAGTTACAACCATAGTAAGCCTGATCCTAACTTTCTCTCTGAGTTATGTAATGAACCACTTCAATGCCAATATTGTTCCAACGCCTTGCTCATATCTGGGTGTGTTAGAGTTCCCTAAGGACCTCAAAGGATCCGGGGCAGTGCTCACACCCAGATTGCATAACCAGGAGTAAGTGCAGTGTGGAAGGGCCAGCTCTTATGTGTCCAAATTAAGAGGGAGTTCAAGGGTCCCAAGGCAAGGCTCACACAAGAGGGGCAGAACCTAGATTCTAAGAGTATAGTGGAAGTGCAGAACACGTGTTGAAAGGAATTTGTTTAAAAGTTGGACGGATAGTCCATTTTTGAAAGCAATCAGCAACAAAGGTGATTAAAATCAGTTGTAGTAGTAAACAAAACTCAAACTCTCAAGATGGGATCACACTCAGAATCAGTAGTCATACAGGGGGTCAAGGGATTTGGGACACACAGACATTTGACAGTAAACACATAACCCCATCAAGGGTCTTAGGACTAGTTGGGTATGCACAGTAATAGCTGATACTGGCATGATCACAGGCTAGTCAGAAAGAACATAAGCACATTGAAGGGATAGGGACTTGGGATGGCAAGTACACACTAAGTGACTGACAGAGTATGCCTTGAAACACATATAGGGGAGTGCGGTAATCTAAAGGGGGAGGGTGACATTATAGCATGCTGGTAATGTAACTTGACTGTAGGTTTCACAACAGAATCACAAGCAGAAGTAGACAAGAATGAGAGAAACTAAAACAATTAAAGAAGCATGTTGTTGTTGAAGCTTTAACATTAAACTAGGACATACCAGTTGAGAAAGCAAAGTGCAGAAAGGTAAAGCAAGTAGGATTCTGTAGTCTAGCCTTGGCTTTCAGCCGGCTAGGCAAAGCAGTAGCAGTAGATAAAGAGAGAGTTTTGAGTGTATAAGTGTGTGTTTTGATCTCAGTTGTTCGTGTGTTTAGACAAGAGAGGGTAGGGTTTTTATAGCTTTGAAAACGAGTAGAAAATAAGGTAACAAGTAAATGTTTAACACAAATATGGCAATAATCACAATCAGAATCCCATTAATACAAGTACTTCCCTTTAATCAAGGAATTACTGCTTAACGGATACTAACGGGAAAATTAAGGAAATAAAATCAATCTTAGGAAGATTGATTTCTGACCATATAAGGGATAGTAAAAATATAGAGTATACAATTGAGTCTAGGTACAGAATATACTTAATTTGGGGAAAGGATTCAGCGGGGTAAAACATCACAACAAATAAATGGAAGGAATCAATCAATTTAAACAAATGAGTAAAATTAGGGTTTATAAGAAAACTTTTTTGCAATCAGTCGTAACTTAAGGAAATCAGGATCAATCAAGAAATGGTCATGATTCTGCACTTCAACATATAAATAGAAAGGAATGAGCATGCATATTAGACATGCAGGATCAAACATATTGACAAAAAGGAGCAAACTAGAAGAACATAAACATACAGGAGTGACATGAATAGGCTAAGGACTATTCAAAGCATGGTAATCAACAATGTCAAGCAGTCATGGCACACACGTAGAACCAAAGTGAAGAAACCAGTCTAACAGGTAAAGAAAGTCAGAAACAAGTAAAGAACTCACAACAATAAGCGAGGAAAACCTTTTAAGAAATTAGGGTTTTAACAATAGCCGAGTTAAAAAAAGAAAAATGGTAAGAACTCAGAATCAGACAAGTCAAACAAGGAAAAGGATTCAAATACAAAGAACTTAAACGAACCAAGCATGCATATAAAGTAAACAAAGAGAGTTTCAGAACCCTGGATAGAAACAAAACACTTAGGGCTTTCAACACGATGAACCAGGTAGAAGAAGAACATAAACAAACCATTTAAACACAGTAAAATCATAAGCTAATACTGAAAAATCAGAGAAGAAGTCTTTTAAGAAAAACCCTAATTTTTGAAGACGGAGAGTCGCTTTGAAAAAATCGGAAAAGCTTTGAGGAAAACACTTAAGAGGCTCCTAACATACACAGATCTAAGATGGATCTGAAAGAAAATCGAAAGATCTTAAAGGTTAGGGTTTCAGAAAACCCAGAAAAGTGAGAAAAACTTCAAAAAATTACTGATCTAGCCGGAAAAGCCATGAATCTGACTCGATCGGCCATGGATAGCCAGAAAAGGACCATAGACGGAAGTCGAGCGGGATCTGGATTAGATCTCTTTGAGATCTTTCCATGGGATCACGAAAGCAGGCCACAAGGAGAAATAGGAGACGAGTACACATCTCTTTTCAGTAATATATCTGGAGCTACAGTATCAACACCGGAATGGACCAGTAATCGAAAGATTAGATTTCTGATCTTTATTGAATCAATTTCAGATGGTCTAAAGTTTAATACTACCTTTAAGATCACTGTTTTAGCTTTGAATTAGGCAACTGAAAGGCAAGTTGGAGTACACAAGTGGTGCATTACTTAATATTTTGCTAATTCTCCATACCAAGAAAACTAAGTAATTTTGGTACATCCAAAAAACATAATTTCAGGCTGTCTATATATATAGTTACCGGTATGTATTTGGACATCAATTCGAAGGAAAAAACATTTGACTCTTGTTTTGATCCAACAAAAGACCCTCCTCTAGTTTCCCTTGCGCTATTCACGTACGCACCTCACCATAAACAGTATAATAAAATTAAAACAAAAAACTATGAGTAAATAACCGAAAATAAAATAAAAAGCTGGTTCAGTCTTGAACAGATATTCGGAATGTCAAGTCCTCTTTAAGGACTCACAAATGACATCTCATAGAAAGGAAATTGTCACAGAAGTAGAGAAATTTATTTCCATTTGCATGCACAAGACACATCTGATTGCATAAATAAATCAAATTACAGACGTAAATGATCTAAATAACTGCTAATAGTGCACAAGACGAATTACACCTCTACACTGCACAAATAATAAAAAATAAAAAATAAAAAGAGGAAGAAAAGACAGAAGCAAATAAAGTGAATTTTTCCACAAGCTTGCTACAACGTCTATAATAAATGAAGTTTTGAGTTGAAGCTCAGTTGACACTTGACACAGTGTCTATGGTCTCTGATAAACATACTTAGTTCTAGGATCCACAATTAGGCCCTTCCCTCCATTTACTTCCAAATCATGCCTGCAACAGAAACACTATAATTAGTTCAACTTAATCTACTCACTTCTTTTACACATAAAGAAATGCTGAAGAGAACTGAATAAGGTTCAGCCTTAAAAGGAGACTGGTACCTTCTGGATGGAGCAATGCTGACTTATAATTATAATCAGAAACTCATAATTATAATCAGAAAAATGAATCGTTAGCAGAATGTTGACTTAACTGGAATACAAAATCTGGGATGGTTAGCTGTTCACGAGGAACATAGCGGAATAGTTGCAGAAGACGATCTACATACACTACTTTTTTCCATACCTGACATCGGTGCAAAAGGTAAAGAGCATTCAGAAATAAGTAAGATGACTTTATAAAACAGTAAAGATATTAGAGAAAAGAAAAGGAGGAAGGTAATAGGACTGTTAAGTACCACATAATCCACAAAGAGCTGTAGTGCAACTATTGCACTCTTCAGTCCAAAAGTAGGGTGAAGAACATATATCGCCTGCCCATAGAAAAAGGAGATTTAGACTACAGCAAGTCAAGTACTTGTATCATGGCAAGTGAACTCCAACACCGGGGAACAAGGGGGAAGGCATAGCATACATGAAGGTTGCGCTGGTGCTTGCGACCGAGTATTTGTTGTATTCTCTTCATCAATCCTAGATCTGGTTGTCTGTTTTGGTACAATAAAATAATATTTAGTAACATTACAAGACAACGGAATTGAGAAACTTATCTCCCCCCCCCCCCCAACAAAAAAAAAAGTGATAAACAAGAATTGTTAAAAATGTGCACGTCGTGCGACGTCAAAGGGAAAAAACACATTTTCCATGTTAAATAAAACTAACTTCACAAAGCAAATGGGAGAACAAGTTTGTAAATGAATTCTAGAAAGGATAGATTAACTATCTCAAAAGCATAGGGATTAGAAATGACGTATTGTAAAGAAAGTTTTGATACTTAACAGCAGACCATATGGTCATGAAAGGATCCCACAAACCAGAATGAAAAAGGAGATTTTTTTTATAGCAATGAGGTACCACTTTGCTCTGAAATTAATAGAAGATGGTAGAAAAAGAGCAGATATTATATAATACTACCCATTAAAAGAAAGAAAAATACACATTAGAAGTTTAACTTTTATTGACAAGTCAATAAAGAGAAGCAACTTCACCAAAGGCACACGAAGAGGTCTACTCATCGTATCGAGTAAGGAGACAAGGCTAGTGTGAGAAGGATGATACTCACATCTGTAAGGTTGCAGCAGAATGGAAGTACACAATAGAGTAAGGCTTCTGTATTAATGGCTCGAACTCCTGAAAATTGACATATAATAATTACTGAACCACTCAATGGATATAGATAATAGATCCTATCCAACCTATTTTAAAGGGGAAAAACCCATAGTCGTCCAAACAAAATCTAACTTAAGCAAGTAATTATCACATACCTTTACAACATGGAGAATAAATCTCTCAAGATCAAGACATCTTAGCAGGAAATGTGCCCCCACAACGACCATTACTGGACGACCTTCACTGTCAACCCCTCCTCGGTAGCTGAAACGAAGTCAAAGGGCAACATGGAAGTTGAAGAATATAACACAAGTTCTAATGGACTTGCTTCTAAATATGTCAATGAGACTTTGCTAGTTGTATGGTAAGATGACAAATCAATCAAACCACTTGATGCTCAAACAAGTTAATATTTGGACAACTGGACACAGATCTTTCATGTATTTTAGGAACCATGGACAAAAAGAGAATGTCCTAGGAGACATATATATACAGCAAAACTGCTTACACAATTTTCATTTCTGCAATTTCTGAAAGGTTCAGAGTATTTGCTTTTGCAAGATATCTAGAATGAAGCGAGTATTCTTCTGCTGGTGACAAAGGCGGTCCCGCAACATCACCATATCCAAGCATTTTAAACAAGTTCCAACTAGTTTGTGCCTGGGAAGTCTTTTCCCATTGTTCTCTCCGTCGCTGATCAGGGTCCTTGATCAAGGACATAAAAGCAGGATCCAGAAAAGCATCCAAATAGGATGAGCTCCTACTTAAAAAATCATTTCAGTAAAAGCGATGATAAAAAAAAAAGGCATATTCTTAACAAATAAGACTTGAATGGTGAAAGTAGATGACAAAATCCATCAGGAATGAACATATTCATCAAAGTAATATTCCACTGTGAAAGTAACAAGACGTTTCTCGTCTTAACTCTTAATGACATTTACTTTATTATTTACCACCAAACTTCAGTTCGATTTCAGTTTTGTAACACTCAGATAAAACACCAAATACTGGGCGCAAGTTGATCTCTAATTACAAGGATAGTAGCTTCAAAGTGCTTCACTTCATTTCTTTTTTCCCCAAGCTGACACAATGAAAGTTATGTTATGTGCTTAACAATGATACGGTAATATTATCTTGATGACAACGTGCTCCAAGATTGTTATAGAAGAATGTATCTTAGAGAACACAGGACAGAATTCAACCGAAAATTGGTCAAGGGCTGGCTGCAGAAGACCCTTTTAAACTTTACATGTAGTCTCTAACTATAGCCATCAATATTATGTCATTTGTTTTCATTTTTTACTACTGCAAAGTTTAGTTCAAGGTTTGACGTCTATCTCAAAGAGTATAACTGCTACTTATTTTGTTTAAAATGTGACACCTAAAGCTGATAAAGACAAAAAATTGTACAACAGCCTGGAACCACTACGTGCTATTATTTGTCAAGTAAAGGAGGAGTTTTTTCGTAATCCAGTAAACAAGGTCTTTCTCTATCAATGTCATCCTAGCACCAAAGAGAAAAACCCAAAAATGGGAAGGTGCTAGTAATGAAGTCAGTTTTGGAACTTTGACCAACTTCAAGACTTCCTTATATCACCGACGTGACTGTTATATGTAAAATATAATGCGGATGCAGAATTCATCACTAACCTGGTCAAACCAACATTACTGACGGAAAGATCAACAGAGGCCTGCGGAACCCTTGGTCTGGATTTTTTTGCATTCGGTAAAGGTTTTATTCTAATTTTGCGTTCATCTATAGTTGTCTCCCCATTCTCATCCCCAACATCTGCAGGAAGTTTTAATAGGGCAACTTCCTCTTCATGCTTATCCCGAGGAAAATAGAGCGGAAGCAATCTGCAGAATAAAGTTACATATAGCGCTCAAGAGGTGGATGGTTGGACTTCCCAGATAAATAGAAACTGACAGAACTCTTTCCCTCCGTATTATACTAGAAAATCAATGTCCTAAGAATACCTTTTATAAATCTCTGTATCCAATGATGTAGTTGTACAGAAAACAACTGCCTCTATTTTATCTTTCTGTTTCTCAATGAACCGCCGTACAGTTCCTAATCAAAGTGAATGAGAGATGTCATTTGCACAAAAACTGGAATAGATTTTTAAAACATAAAAACATATTTTTAATGGAGATACCATAGCATTCAAGTCCACATAAAGACAGAGTTATCTATATCTGCAACTTGAATATCAATTAAGGAACATAAGCGCTTGATAGAGAAGTTATGAAAATAGCAAACAGAGATATCTCACTTATTGCCACATGAGCAGCTGGTTCTCGTGGGTAATTTTTCGCTTCTGTGTATATACAGCCCATAGCAATGCTGCATCCACATGGTACAACATGGTTAGGTGCAACTTCTGAATTGTGAAACCTTAGTGTCAAGATCAGTCTTTTTATAAATTTTAATATCTGGTATTTTGAGTGGAACTTTTATTTAGTAAAACAGTTAAAAAAAAAAATTTATATAGTTATTAATATTAGTACTTTCAATTATACACATAGAGCCTGTTTGGATAGGCTTATTTTAAGTGGCTTTTAAGCCATAAGTTAGGAATTCTAACTTTTGGCTTGTTTTTGTCATTTTAGCTTAAAAACAAGTGCTTAAAAGCACTTTTTTACTCTATCCAAACACTACAAAATGACTTAAAAATTATTTTGGCTTAAAAGCACTTAAAATAAGCCAATCCAAACCGGCACATAATATGAGAAGATTTATGATATTTTCTTTATTGTAAAGATAGAAATTATTTTCTCATAAGAAAAGAAGAGTATCTTTTTACCATTTTAAGAATTAAGCGTACGAAAATTTTACTCTTTATATGAGATTAGGAAAATTATAATTTGAGAAAATATATGTATTTTTACATGGATGTTTTAATGAAATAATAGTGTATATATTTATTTTATATGGTACCACATGACCATGATAGTAAGTTATATAAAGTGTGTTAAAAGTAAGTAGTATTCTAAGTAGTTTGAGATAATTCTTAATTATATGTAAGTAGTATTCTAAGTGGGTTGAGATAATTCTTAATTATGTGAATAATTGGTTAATTAATAATTTTTGTGGAAGATTAGTTAATTAATTATAAAATCTTAGATAAGTCTTGAGCTCCCCCCCCCCCCCACACACACACACACAACGTGGCAGCCTTATAATAGTCATTAGATGACTCATAAATAAAAATTTGCAAGATGGCATTTTGAGAGGGTTTGATACCTAAGTCATCACTTTAGATAATTCTAATAGGAATTCTAATATTATTTTTAGGTGAATATCAAAAAAATAGCTCTTATCTCTCTTCTCCCAAAAAAACGTTAATCTCTCCTCCTGTCAGCTTCCCCTTTTCAAAGGTCATCCCTACTTCCACTCGTAAAATAAAAACTTTTTTTTGTTACATATATGACCCTCTGTTTAATAACCCATATGGCCACTGCTATTTCTAGCTTCTGAGTTTACATTATTATAAGGATTATTTATAACCAAAGAAAGGTCTGTTCTTGATTTTACATTGTAATTTGCTAAGATAGTATGCAAAAAAAAAAAAAAAAAAAACCATTTACATAAAATAGAAGGTTGAGTTTTTATCTTGGGCATGCTAAAGAATTAGTCTTTTTGATTGATTCTAATGGCTTTTGCTCTTTGTTATTGTTTTTTTGGGATGTCCCATTTCCTGAGCGATCTCTTTTTAAATTTTGCTGCTTTTTTCTTTTTCTTTAATAATCAATATCAGGGGACTAAAATGTAACAGACTAAATTTATGACAATGAGACAACCTCTTGAGCCCATTTTCTACTAGAAGCTCGAGACAAGAGCGATAGCAATGGCTTAGAGCATTCTCTGCAGCAGTATGATATTTTACAGCATATTTGGGACCAACAGTGTGTATGACCCTCCTGCACAATGCAAGAAACAAGATCAGCATAAGGTCAAAAGTTATATAATGCTGCATGTATTCCACTAATGCTAGTGTTGTGATAAATGATCACGTAAAACAAAGTTCAAAGGAAGTAGAACACTTATTATTTCTTGCTTTTAACTTTAACAGACCAGAATCTACTAGTAGCTTAAATGGTGATACAGAAACGTAGCTCCCGCACCTTGACAACCATGATGCAAATCTCAGAAATTACAATGGGAATTTAAACATTAAGTGAAGTCACACTTTCCTTTCTTTTTTTTTTTTTTGTGTTGGGGTAAGTGTGAATCACCATTTTCTTATCAGCAAAGACATTAAGGTGCCAGAATGCTTCAACTGTTATAAATTGCTCAGGTGTGAAGAACTATAGCAAGATATAGTGGCATGACTATTGAAATAGGTAGTAACTCCTCATTAAAGATTTCAATGAATTGATAAGCGCTTTGAAAGTACACCTGAAAATAAGATTGATTTTTATTTAACTTCTGATATACTGGATTCTTATTACAGAAAACTCAAACAAAGTGTAAGCTGTTTGTGCATACTGAAATTCCTTATGAATATGTCAAATATTTGCAACTTAGCTGGCATGCAGAATTTTCCTAACCAACCCACATAATATTGATTATGGATTATGGATCTCTTTACATTTTACATGTGAGAGGTATATTTCTCAGAGTACACGCTCCTTTTAAGAAACACTCTTAGTTTGGTTCCCAGTGTTCTCTCTTTGTTCTCTCTTTCTTTTAGTATATAATTATGTCTATACAGAAAAAACTGGACATACAAGAAAACGGCTAAATTTCCTTACTTGAAAATTAAAGAGAATAATCTGGCACATCAAACAAGAGAAGAATAAAGTTATTGACTCGAAAGAAAAGGATAATGCTTAGGACGGGTACTTGTTACAAGTGAGACATTGTTATATGTTTCTTCACATTTAGTGCATGCAGAACAATGGGGATAATGGAAAAAGCATGTCGCACAAGGCTGACAAAATGACCCCGTACACTCACCTAGCAGGAAGATCATAAGCATTTGTAACTTTTGCCATTCCAGTTCGGCAGCCTCCCTATGAAGGAAAAGTAAACCATATTTTAGTCTTTCCAGCATCATCAGTTGAACTGAAGATTAGAAAATTTAGAAAGGTGGAAGATAACTTCCTTAAGCTAGAAGAAGGAATGTCCGAATGTACAAAGTGGAACTTCAACAGTTTGCCACAAGTCATGTCATACTCCAACTTCTATTTGCAGACCAGCTCAGAAAATATGCAATCAAAATTAAATTAACGATTACGTATTCATGCATTAGAGAACCTACCAGTGTGGCACATTCTTCTGCAAGACCAGGTCCAGCTGCAGCATGCAATCCAGGGCTGCTGTGTGCTTCATCTAAGTTCTTTTGACCACAAAATAGAGGTGTAAATCTCGAATTGAAGCATCTATAAAGATAGAACATACACCACATAATAGACAATACATACATCTATATTATTATAAAAGTGGGAACCCCAAAAGTTAAAAGTTAAATTACTAAAATGTCCTAAATAATTTAAATATTTTACTTAAAAGAAATTAAATAAAAACGAAATTTATTTGAAAGGATACAACCCTTCAGATTAGTAACTAATATTAGTGTTCGATTGTTTTTAGACATCACAATTGGATTTCTGGGGATTATAATACCATTTATTTCGATGTCAGCAAAAGACACCAATATGACATATCTCTTCTAAGGGTCTCCTATTTTTTCTAAAGATTTGTATAATTGCTATGAATAAGTCATCAGAACTTTTAAGATTTTTGTCTTTCCAGATCACATTTACATGCTCCTCTATCGCCCGTATATTATACTGTCCTGAATAGTCTTTTTGTCTCTATTTGAAAACTAGCAACATTAAAGAGCATTTCTATAAAAAATTATTAATTTTCCAATGCCTTACAAACAAATTTTAAGATAGCAACGTTAAAGAGCACTTCAACATATTTTCGCTGAAAAAAAAAATTAATTCACAACCCTTGCTCTTATTTTTAACACTGTTATTTTCTTACCCACATCAAATACCTGTTTTTATTTCTCACATTTTTTTTCTTGTGTGTACTTGATTGTTACATTTTCGCTAGCGGCTACTCTTCTCTTCCTTTTATCAGGCAAACTTCCATTATAGTACACTGTGAGTAATAATATGATTTTTCAATCCATGCGTTTCTTTGTTTAATTCAATTAATGATTATGCTACTTTACATCCTGTTTTTTTCTTTATTTTAGATTCTTTATTATTATGATAATATTTGACAATCAGAAAATGTAAAAGAAAATATTAGTCTATTATCGGAAAATAAATCGTTTCATATCTTTCGCGGAAAAAATATTAAAGGTAACAATATATAATTATAGTTTTATATATTATAATTCTTCATGTATGTTGTTGAGTAATACAAAAATCAATTAGAACAAACTAAAAAACATGACAATAAGTACTTTCATTGCATGATTAAATCTCTTATATGTAATATTGTGATTGACGTTGTAACTTTTTCATCATCAAGTTATCCAAAACTAAAGTATTCATACTTAGTAAATAATAAAGTTATTAACTTGAAAAGAGAATTATTATTATTATTTTATGTAGTTTAATGGAGATAATGAATTAATATTTCTAATATTACAAGAAAAGAAAAAAAAAACCATGTCAAAAAAATGTCAAAATAAGATATCTTGAATTAATTACTAAATAAGGTATTTCAAATTTATAATTCCGTTGGTTAGCGTTAGAATTTTTTTATGTGAAATATTAAATTGCTACTCTAATCAGTTTTGTTTCATACATTCATTTTTATGAAGATATTAGGGGTGAGCTGATGTTTCGTCTTTTAGTCACTTCACCACATTCACATATTATGTTGTTTGTTTAAAGTGTACTATTCTTTCCAAATTTCGAAAAAATTCGTATTTGAAATTATTATTCGTTCCCTAATTAGTAGATTTGATATTGCATCTAATGTAAATATTATTTTGCACTCTTCTAACAGGTTGCTTGGATTACTCGGTTGCACAATTGGTAATATTTATACTTTTTACATATTAAAATTCTTCTAATATACCAACTAAAATAATAATAGCTATTGCTAGCGCAAGAAATTAAAGTTTTTATTTTTTAAAAAATTGTTTGACTATTTTAAACTAGAACGTTAAATTGTAATAGAAAAAAATTTTGCAACTAATTTTAAATATATGAAAAGTAAACTGCAATCACAAAATAAGAGAAAAATATTTTTACTAATCGATTGTGAGTACAATTCTGTTTCTCCCTTAATTCTTCTCTTCTGATTATCTCCGTGATTCGAGGGCTGAAGCCGCGTGTTTCTCGAATGTAGGATGATGCAGACCTCCTGGGGATGTATTTGATCTCCAGCTTCTTGAACTATTTGATTGTCAAGAAGTATCCGGTCATATTTTGATCTCTTTGTAAATATCCCGTAAGTTTATGGGATTTTGAGAAACCTCTTCAAGGGAATATGTATCCCTTTGTATAGGTGTGAGTTAGGGTTTAGGGTAGAGTAACCTCCAAGAAACCCTAATAGACTCCTACGATTTCAAGAATCTTGTAGTATCTTTAATTTAGGATTTGGCTTGATATCCCTTAAATTTTTGATGCAGAATCAATTCCCAATGTCAGATTACATGTACGGTAATATGTTTTCTCACATGACTAACTTTATGTTGTACCTTTAAGAGGGATATATAAATGTTGACAACAAGTCCTGATTACGACGGCATAACCTAAACAGATGAAAAGAAATATACACCAAGAATGTCGTCATCTTTAATGAATATTCTGTGAAATACATTTTATTACATTTTTGTATCTAACAAAATCAAAATAAGCAACAAAAACACATGTATCTACTTAAAATTAGTTGTTCATTTTTTTAGGTTCAGACAATCCAATCATCTTGACATTGACTTAGAATTTACCATACGATGATCCAACATTAATTATTCACAAAAATTTTGACTTTATTCTTTTATGTATAATTATTTATTTAAAGTCTTTTCCATAATATTGCTATTATTTTATAAAATCATACATAACATAACGCGGCATATACGTGCAACGCACGTGCCGAGAAACTAGTATAAGTATAAAAACTGGTGAACCATATCTTAAATAGACATGATGTTTGGACAACTGAATCACATTGTGTAGCCATATAATTTCCAGGGAAGTGTCCAGGTAAGAGATGTATGGGGACGAAAAAAAAATGTTCAGTTTCTAGGAAGTTCCAAATTTGCAAACCTGGAAAGACGCAAAAAGAATATAATTCCTCATTTCTTTGCTAACGAAATAAAGACATTCTCAATTATCAGCTTTGATGCTAACCCGCTCCTACTTCACCCCCACCCCACCCCCCAAAAAAAACAAAAAAAATCCTTTCAAGGAAATAGAAAGAAAATGTAAGAAAATTAATGTTATGAAACTTAGTCTTGATTCAAGAACAAGCATCCAATACCAGAGTTAACTTAAGTCAGACATAGAGATGAGCTACCTGGAACTCAACACTTTCAAGAAAAATGCAAGTGTAATTAATTTGTTCGGCTACAAGTTCACCTTTATGTTGCCATCTCACATGAAACAATGTACGCAAACAAGCTGTTCAATCTCCAAAGTTTTCCATACTAAACAACAAAAGATGCTCACATTTATGATGGACATGCAAAACAAAATCGCTATAGGACAGTCACCTCTTACCTCATTAGTAGAGTTAATGACAGCATCTACCTCGAGACTCCAGGGGTCTCCTCTCCACAGGTATATCTTGGAGTTAATCTCATGATCCAGGGGAAACTTGGAAACCATGCCACTTGCATTGCCCTCAGACCCAGAGGCAGATGCCAAAGGATCCGGGAAGTATGAATTAGAAGGATCTTCATTCTCATATGAGTATCTAAATTCAGCATTACTCCAACATGGAACTTGGTCCAGTGTAACCACAGGATCTCCACTATCTGTAGGTACTCCGCCTCGAGTAGTATTAGGCACAGGCCGATACATATTCTGCTACTCTTTATCAAATTTCTCTTCCTAGTCGTTCAGAAAAGAGCTGATATTTTCCTTTATTTGAATACTGCTAAAGTCAAACTCATAACCCACAAGGATTGTACCAAAACAACTCAAATTCCCTGGAAAAAAAAAAAAAAGACTTGGTATGAGAATATAAGGATGCAATACCATGAGCATGTATCCCTGAGAGCAGTAGTATTTCAGAGAAAAATAGAATTATTGCGTCCAAATATAGCTCCTCAAACTCCGTTTTTTAAAAGCAGGAAGCAGCAAAGAAGCAACAATATCCATGGAGCTTGAAGTAAAAGTGAGAAGTGAAGTGCACGTTTCATAGAAGTGAAGCACACAATTGATGGACAATTAAACAAAATGGATAGTACTAAACATTTTGGAATATACCAAAATAGTGTTATACAAATTGGGAAACTCAACAACCCCATGATTGTAACTCTATCTAAAAACCTTAACAGGCATCAATCTAAATCAACTCCATATTAGTTTTCATCAAGAAGTCTAAAATTGATCAATTTAGGACCAATATAGAAGTATGGATTTAAAGACCCCAATTCCAAAGCTCTTCCGATGGTTCAAAATCACAGGTTAATCTCCCCTCCCCCCCCCCCCCGCCCCCACAAAAAAAAGACCCAATAATACATACACAACAGGGTTGAGAGAGACACATAGATATGCATATACATTGAAAATTATGAAAAATTACCTGCAAATCGATGTGGGGTTTCGACAATATAGAAATAAGCGAGGCAAAGACGGAAACTTTGAGAGGAATTTTGGTGGACGTGATGAGCTCGCCGAAACAAAGACTCCCTTCTCTCCGATGGGAGTCTATTGGTATTTTGTGGAATATTTTTCTTTAACTTATCATTTGGGGTTGTTTTGTCATTTTCGGTGTCAGTATTCGCTGTTAAGTACTCCAAAAAACTTAAAATTATTATGAAGCTGGAAGTGAAATACTTGAGAGTAATTAGTATAAACACCACCATCAAATTTGAATTGGTCATATGACCTCCTGTTTTTTTTTTTCAACCTTTTTTTTTTAGTTTGGAAAATTGCTAAATAAATGGGTTAAGATAGTTGGGATTTTTTTAACATTTTCAAAACTTATAAGTCAGCTATTAAATAATAAAAAACCTTTATTTCCTTTATTTTTTTCATCAATTTCTCTTTTTTCTCTCTTCACTCTCTAACTCACTCACTCGACCACGGTCGTTTCCAACAGCCTCCGATAAGAATCAAGCTTCAACTGGGTTGAATTGTCTATATAGACCCAACAAGCACTGTATATTTACTCAGAACTTTCTAATTCCGGGTAAATCCTAAATTCTTATTTTTTTCGTTTCTTACAACTGTGATTGGGGTTTGTCGAGGGATTCGTATATGTGCATTTGGAATTTCGATTTAGTTGTGTATAACTATATATTATATGGCATAGGTGGTTATATTTCCTTGTTCGACTACCTTTGGACTCTATATTTTAAATTTTCGTTAGTCTGGTGATCTAATATTTATTAATAAACATGTGGTGGATTGTCGTCTGCTCATTTTTTGTTGAAATTGGGGCTTATTTTTCTTATTCCGATCGTAAATTTCAAATTATTAAATGTGATATTATATATTTGCATGTATGTACCATAAAAAGAACCCAATTGTTAAGATGATGATGAACAAGGTGAAAATGGTGTAGATGAGCAAGAAAGTGAAACCGATAGAGCAAGTGAAGGTGACCATAATGTTCCATCAATTCATGTGTTTGAATTGATCATGACACCGTTTTTTTTTTTTTGTGAACTAGTTGTAATTTGTGATATTTGGATCTACATTTATGTAATGAAACTACTTTTTTGTCGATTAACTGTTGTTGTTGTAATTTTTATTTCGATGATTATCCCTTTTGTATTACAAAAAGCTAGAAATTGCGTAATAGATAATGTATCTAATAATAAATTAGCTACTTGGTTGTATAATAGACACTGAGTCCATTAATAAACTAGTTATTTAATTACGTAATAGACTCAAACTCGCGTCTAATAACTTCATCAAATGTCACATTAGTAAACAAATTGTTTAATATACTTTAATTTATTCAGTAGAACATTACGTGATAAAATACTTTCAACAAAGAAAATTTAGAATAATTAAACTATCCTACCAACAAACCAATATTCCTTCTCATTTCATCACCCAAGCTGCCACGAATCTGACAACGATGCACAAGATCTTAATCCACTTATTCAGATTCATTTCCTTCATCTTAACCATCCATCCAACATAATCTTCTGCAGGAATATACTTTGCCTCCAGTTCAATCCTTCCATCAACATCATCCTCTACATGAACATCCAGTGCTAGAATATTTTTAAATTCATCCACATTTATCTATAGAATTATTCTTTCACACTTAAGAGCGTCCTTTTCATACTTCAATGCTGATAAGGTCAGCAATCTTTGGATCTAGCAAATTATCGTCCCATTCGTAAAATGACATCGTTTATCCTATCCAATGAAATCATATTTTTTTATCACTAAACTTGAAATACCAAATTTAAAAATGGATGAAAATATTAAATTTATCTTACATTAGTTTTCGAACATTTTGAGAATTCCCTACTAGCATTCACCGGAGTTGTAGTTGTAAATAGGCTGGTAGAAATGCGCAATAACATGTAATGACCCAATCGATCATTTTGAGAATTTACATTCCGTTCGGTGGTTCGAGGGTATGAGTAGTTTTG
Source organism: Nicotiana tabacum (assembly GCF_000715075.1). NCBI lineage: Eukaryota > Viridiplantae > Streptophyta > Magnoliopsida > Solanales > Solanaceae > Nicotiana > Nicotiana tabacum. Next base: position 118,864,583 of record NC_134095.1, read on the forward strand.
TATGATGTATTATGACTTATGTGAATCATTAGGTGATTTAGAACTGATTTGGAAGAATGATTCTTATTTTAGAAGTTTAGGTCAGAAGAGTTGACTTTTGTGTATTTGACCTTGGATCAGAGTTTTGATAAATTTGTTAGGTTCGGATGGTGATTTTGGACTTGGACGTATGCTCGAATTTGCATTTGGCCGATTCTAGAAGGTTTTGGCTATAATTGGCAAAAGTTGGCAATTTAAAGGTTTGGGAGATTCAGAAGTTTGGTCGGGAGTTGATTTTGATGATATTGGGTTCAAATTATTGTTCCGAAAGTTGGAATATGTTTGTTATGTTATTTGGAACTTGTGTAAAAAAAATTGAGGTCATTCCGAGTTGATTTGATATGATTTGGCATGAGTTTTGTACGTTGAAAGTTCCTAAGTTCATTAAGTTTGATTTGAGGTGCGATTAGTAATTTTGATGTTGTTTATAGGTGATTTGAGGCCTCGAGTAGTCCGCCTTATGTTTTGGTACTTTTTGGTATGTTCGGATAGGGTCTCGAGGGGCTCGGGTGAGTTTTAGATGTGGTTCGGATCGATTTGTCTCATGGTGCATTGCTGAAGAATTTGTGGTGCTGGAGTTTCCGCATATGCGGAAGTTTGGACGCAGATGCGGACATTGTATCACAGAAGCGAAGATGGTCTAGTGGGCATGGCATGGCATGTATAGAGACTTGGGAGCATCTGCGTGTTCGCAAGTGCGGTCCCCTGAGCGCAAAAACGCGACCACAAAAGTGGATTTGTTGTCGCAGAAGCGACGCTGAGTTTGGGCGATTGCGCAGAAGAGAAGTTGAGGCCACAGAAGCGAAACCGTAGAAGCGGGTCTTCAGTCGTAGATGCGACTTACCTGGCAGACCATATATATTCGAGGGTCATGTTCATTTTATCAAATTTGGAGCTCGGTTTTAGGCGATTTTGGAGAGGATTTTTACCACCTGGAATGGGATAAGTATTTTTTTTGACTCGATTCTGATTAATTTTGGCATTTAATTAATGAATTTAAAAGAGAAATTAGGAATTTTTATCTAAATTTTTCTAAATTGAATATTTGAGATTTGAACATCGATTCGGAGTCGAATTTGAGTGAAATTAGTATGTTTGGACTCATAATTGAATGTGTTGTCGGAATTTATGAGATTTGTTCGGTTCCAAAGTACAGGCCCGATTTGACTTTTTATTTGACTTTGAGTATTTGATTAAAGATTCGACCTTTATCATTTGAGTTGGTTTCCTTTAGCATTATTTGATGCTTTTTAGTTGCTTTTGGCTAGTTTCGAGTCGTTCAGAGGTTGATTCATGCAGGATGGCATTTTTAGAGTATTGTTTGGCTTGCTCGGTATTGGATTTGGCTTGTTCGAGGTAAGTAACATATCTAAACTTGGATTTGAGGGTAATTATCCCTGAGAACTATAATATTTGAGATTGAATTGGGGGTTACACACGTGCTAGGTGACGGGCGTGTGTGCGTGCACCAGGGTATTCATGATATGGATAGTTCTTAGGCCATTATATGACTTTTTTTGTTATTATGCCTCTTGATATTATGTTTTCTCCATTTGTATGACTACGTGAGTTGTTATTCATGTTAGAAATCATGTCTAGGTTATTTGAGACCCGACCGACCATTTTGAGCATTTGCATTCTATTCGGTGGTTCGAGGGCATGAATAGATTTGTATGATGTATTATGACTTATGTGAATCGTCGATTTTGGTTTTCGGTTGATTAAGAATTGGTTTGGAAGAATGATTCTCATTTTAGAAGCTTTAAGTCGGAAGAGTTGACCAAAGTTGACTTTTGTGTATTTTCCCTTGGATTGGAGTTTTGATGGTTCTGTTATGTTTGGATAATGATTTTGAACTTGGGTGTATGACCGGATTTGCATTTGAATGTTTCTAGAAGGTTTTGGCCATAATTGGCGAAAGTTGGCAATTTAAAGGTTTGAAAGGTTCAAAAGTTTAACCGGGAGTTGACTTTGATGATATTGGGTTCGAATTGTTGTTCTAAAAGTTGGAATACATTTGTTATGTTATTTGGAACTTGTGCGCAAAATTTAAGGTCATTCCGAGTTGATTTGTTATAGTTCTGCACGAGTTTTGGAAGTTGAAACTTCAAAATTTTATTAAGTTTGATTTGAGGTGCTCTTAGTGGTTTTGATATTGTTATGGGTGATTTAAGGCCTCGAGTAGGTCCGCATTATATTTTGGGACTTGTTGGTATGTTTGGACAATGTCCCGAGGAGCTCGGATAAGTTTCGAACATGGTTCAGATAGTTTTATCTCATGTTGCATTGCTGAAGAATTTTTGGTGCTGGTGTTTCCGCATCTGTGAAAGTTTGGACGCAGATGTGAGTTCGTAGATGCAGACATTTTATCACAGAAGCACAGATGGTCTGGTGGGCGTGAAGCCACAGGTGCAGAGACTTGGGTGCATCTGCACGTCCGCGAGAGCGGTCCCCTGAGCTCAGAAACGGATTTGTTGTTGCAGAAGCGACATGGCCTGAGTTAGGGCATTTGCGTAGAAGCGAAGTTGAGGTCGTGGAAGTGGAACTGCAGAAGCGGGTCTTCAGCTGCAGATGCGACTTACCTAGGCAGAACATTATATATTGGAGGGTTTGTTCATTTTATCACATTTGAAGATTTGAAGCTCAGTTTTAGGCGATTTTGGAGAAGATTTTCACCACATAGATTGGGGTAAGTATTTTTTTGGCTCGTTTTTTATTATATTCCATGATTTATCTTCAATTTTGGCATTTGATTAATGAATTTAAAAGAGAAATTGGAAATTTTTGTCTAAATGTTTCTAAAGTGAATATTTGAATTTCGATTCGGAGTCGAATTTGAGTGAAATTATTATGATTGGATTTGTAATTGAATGAATTGTCAGAATTTTGTGAGTTTTTTCGGGTTCTGAGGTGCGATCTCGGATTGAATTTTTGGTTGACTTTGAGTATTTTATTAAAAATTCGACCTTTATCTTTTGGATTGGTTTCCTTTGGCATTATTTGATGTTTTTGAGTTGCTTTTGGCTAGTTTCAAGTGGTTCGAAGGTCCAATAGCGCGGGATGTCATTTCAAGAGTATTGTTTGACCTTCTCGGTGTTGGATTTGGCTTGTTCTTATCCCTGAGAACTATGATATTTGAGATGGGTTGGGGGTGATGCACGTGCTAGGTGATGAGCGTGTGTGCGTGCAGCGGGGTATTCATGATCCGAATATTTCTTAGGCCATTATATGCCTTATTTTGCTATTATGCCTCTTGATATTATGTTTTCTTCATTTGTATGACTACGTGAGTTGTTATTCATGCTAGAAATCATGTCTAGGGTATCTGATTTACTGTTTGAGACCTGATACGACTATTTTGCCATGTTGAGCTATTTGCCTTAGTCGCAATCATACTCTTTCAGTCATGATAGTTATATCCACATGTTATATCTCTACCCCGTGCATTATTGATATGCTATCTCACGTGTTATTGGTGTCTTTGTACGTGACATGGGCCTGAGCTGTGTTTAAGGCACATTGTGGTATTCCATGTTAAATGATTGGATTATGTTTTTGTGATATGTTGACATATGAAGACTTAAGCGGATTGATGACTGATGTGGGCTGTAGAGTCGTGTTGTGAGTTATGTTGGATCGGGTTGCACACCGCAATATTATATTGATATTGAGGTGACACATATGCCAGGCCCCATATTGGGCTAAGTGTTACTAATTTTGAGGCTATGTGCGCACCATGCTATATTGGCTTATGATTAGCACTTAGGCATGATCCACCCCTCCAGAGTGACCAAGATAGCAGCAGTTAGGGATCTTCCATTTGACTTGCTGATAGAGACAACTCCAACAGCACTAGCAGACCTAATAGCACCATCAGTATCAGTGGCACCAGCTGGCCAGTCTGAGGAGCCAGACCTTGCTGCCCATACTACTGAGGTGGTGTTACAGATTTTCACCAACCCAGCTACTCCCCGAGCAGAGGATGATGAGATCCAGTTGGAGAAGCCTGAGGGAGGTGATGCTGCTATGGACACGGAGAGCACATATGGAGACCTCTCTACTCTTTTCCTTCCTTGTTTTTATTTGTTAAGCGTTGAGGACAATGCTTATTCTTATTTGGGGATGGAGTTTATTTGATTTGATGACATTTGACATTGGTATGTAATAACTGATAACATTTTCTTTTCCTTTTTATTTATGTACATATTCTTCTCTATTCTTTTCTCTCTTTATTGATGTACATATTTTTTTTCTTCCTCTCTTATCTTGTACATTCATTTATGCTTTCAGTAGTTTACTCTATAGCTTCTTTATTTTGTTTTCCTAGTAGTCAATATTTAGTCTATTAGGTTCTTATTTATTTTAATAGCTTCTTATTTACTTTAATAGCTTCTTTTTAATTTAGTAGCTTCTTTTCATGTTTAAGTGATCAATAAGCCTTTGGTTTTCTTAATGTCACGGTTCTTTCTAAAGGTGATTTTTGTATGAACTGGGTGGCTCTTCCCAACGATGGATGGCGTGACAACCTTCTTAAGGGATTGAGTCCGTTTTTGATATTTAGGTAAGAATAGTAGTAATAATAAATAAGAGGTCCTAACTGAGTAAAACTATAAGAGTCAAGTAAGATTCACTTGGTACCAATACACTTAATGACGAGCTTACAATTAAAAAAAATTCTTGGAAAGAAATAGCTCTAATTAGTGACCTTTTGACTCTTGTGTTGACTTAAACAATCATCGAGTGGTTTAGTTGAACCATTAGTGATTTTCAATCTTGAATATGGTTGTTGTGGGCCTTCAACTCTATCCTCTTTAACAATCCAGCTGTGTGAGAGGTGAGATACTTTGTTGCAAGTCCAAGTACCCGTGAGAATGGTCTAGAACTTGCCCCGAATATGTTTTTAGGCAAAATTCTAAGCTTTGCTTGGCTTGAGAATTAATTGTAGGCTCTCCTTGACCCGCTTGAAATTGTCCATGTCCCACAAATGTTTCTATCCCTAGTCAACCCATTTGAGCCTAAGACCTTTCTCATTTGATAATCATATTACAAGCCTTTACCCCTAGTCAACCCTCTCTTGGCACCCAAGCTTTCCTTAACACTCTTGAAAAATAATTGGATAAAACATAAGTTTGGGGGAGAGACGAGGAGTTTGAAAATGGAATCAAGGCACAAATAGAGAAAAGAAATGAAGAAAATGAAAGGCAAAGAAAAAGAAAGAAAGAACAAAAGAAAAATACAAAAAGAAAGTGAATAAAGTGAAGAGTTAAAGGGATTCAAAGAAAAACAACAATGCAAAGCATGGAGAAACCAAAGAAGGAGTGAATATCATGACCAAGAAAGAGTGATGTTAAGTCTCTCTAGTTTTCCTAAGAAAAAAGAAAATGCCTCAAAGAGTCGGCAAAACATGAGTCAAAAAGAGAAAATGGAGTGCTTAAGGAAAGATGAACCCGTTCTATTCCAACATATCCAACTTGAGTCCAAAATCCTTCATTATATTCTGAAAAAGCCCTACAAATTTCAAGCCGAGTGAACTTACATTAGTGGTGATTTACATGAGGGGCAAGCATATGGTACTTAGAGTCGTACTTGTGACATTATTTTGAGAGGGATGAGCGAACTTTTCATAAATCCTTGAATTGAGTGCTGCATTCTTAAGTGAGATATGCTAAAGGAGAGTAGAGTAGGAGGAGGAGTTTGGGATCCACAATAATCTACATAAAAGAGCGAGCTTCCTTGATGAATAAAATCAACTCTTGATGCTCAAGTGTCTCATTAGAACTATTGGTGCTTAAAACTTCAAATCATTGTCTTGTTGATAATTCATAAAGTGATGTGGGTAATTGTTGGTCCCAATTGAGGTATGATTGATGCACCTTAGATTAGCTGGAATAACTTTTAACTTGTGGAGGTGGGAATTACTTTAGTTGCTTAAGGACAAGTAAAAGCTTAAGTTTGGGAGAGTTGATAAGTGGGGATTTTGACTACTTATTAGCGTCTTTTTACTTTCGTTTTAGTCCAAAAGTGTTTAATTATATTCCCGAAAACTAATGAAATATGCTTAATTGCAGGAGTATTGGAAATGAACCATAAAGATGAAATCCAACTCAAGAAGGAGTGATCTAAACTCAAGGACAAAAATTAGACACAAAGGCTCAAGTGCGAACCGCAGATGTCCATCTGTGGTCGCAGAATGCAAAGGTAATCCATCAGAGCCTTTGTGCAAAGTGCAGACCGCACAATTAATGTGCGGCCACAGAAGCTACCCAAGAGTAGAAGTTCATAGAGTGTGCATTTGAAGTTCAAAGGAAGTGTAGACCGCACAATTATTATGCGGCCATAGAAGTCAGCCACGCGGCCGCACTCAAAATTGTGTCGTCCGCAGAAGGGCCCTGTGCGGCCACACTAAGATTTGTGCGGACCGCAGAACTTGATACATGCGGTTGCATTCCAAAATTGTGCGACCGCAGATCCAGCTCATGTCAAGATTGAAGAAAAGTGCGGATCGCACATGGAATTGTGCGGCCGCAGAACCTCCAAAAGGGCAATTGTGTCCCAAATTTTCAGCTTTGTATAAATAGACTAGTTTCATGAAATTAGGTCAAGTTTTGAATATTGGAACTCCTGTAGGCATTTTTCCTCACTGCTTTAGGCAACTTTAGCTAACTTTAGTGATTTAACATTGAATTTTTGTCTTTTAATCTTTCAATATGAGTTTTATCATCTTTTCTTCCTTGTTTTCTTCTATACCCATTATGAGTAGCTAGATTTTTAACTAGGGTTGTGACCAAATCCCAGTGTGTAAACCTAATGGGTGTTTACTTTATGGCTTGTTTATAATTTGGTGTTTATCATTTAACCTTGTTCTTACTTTTTATTGTAGAATTAATGGTTGCAAACATTAGTTCATACCTATTTAACTTGGTCTCTACTTAAGTAAGAGAGACTTAGTCTAGGAAAACTTGGCTAATAAAAATTTGTGATGAATTAAGAGATTGCTAGTCCCAATTAAAGGGTTGAACTTAGAGATAATAAAACCCGACTTGAGCATTTTATCAATTGTTGGGTCAATACTCATTTGGACTTGAGAAAGCCAAATTGGGCAAAATCATTCTCTTACAGAGAGGTATTGAGTGGGTAATTGAGTGTTGATAGCTATAATACACTCCGACCAACGAAATAAACTTTAAAGTTTATAATCCGTTAGGCAAACACCTAAGTGAAGGTCATAGCCCATAGGTGAAGGTCATAGCCCTAGGCCTTTTACATTTTTTGAAAACAACAACAAAAACACAATTTCTTAGTTTCGATTATTGGTATTGCAATCTTAGTTTAATTTAGAGCTAGAAACTACCATATTTGTGGAAGTGTATTCTAAGATAGTTCAAACTCATTCACCACAATATATACTCTTAAATCCCATTCATATAGCTCCATGTGGATTCGATCCCGACTCCTTGTTAGATATTATTATTGCAATCGACCATTTCATTAACTCGAATAGAGGTGTGACTTGGACGAGATCAATGAGTCATAGTAAGGAATATATTGGAGTCATCTCTTGAGGTTAGGATGTTAGAAGAAGTCACACAAATATTTTAAATAGTCTTGGCATGAGTCTACTTTTAAAGAAAGAAGTCGATAGTTCTTATATTGAGTTCTAAGTGTTGGCATAAGCCATTGTCATTGGTATGATGCTTGAGTATATTTTGAAAATGTGTTTCTTGATATTATACTTAATTTTGAAAGTTGTTCGAGGACGAGCAAGAGTTTAAGTGTGGGGTGTTGATAAACGGCCAAAAATGCATATTTTTGGTGTACTTTCATCTCACAACTTGTGTGGTTACGGTAGGTTGTATATTTTTTTAGAGTGAATTATGCTCATTACGTGCATTCTTATGTACAGGAGCAAGTTGGACAAAAAATTAGCAAAGGAAGTTGATTCGGGATCAAAAGACAAAAAGAAAGACTTTGCTCGTTCACTCTCGCGTGCACATAAGAGAGTGAACGAGCTAGCTGAGGAAAAGCTTGAGAAAAAATAGCGGATTATGATAAAAAGGCATGGAAGTGCACGAGAGACCTAGAAGGAAAAGAAAAAGAAAAAGAGAAGAACTTCGCTCGTTCACTCTCGCATGTGCACGAGAGAGTGAACGAGCTATCTTAAAAAGGCTGTTTCGAAGTGGGCTTGTATTATTTCACCCCATGCTAACCTTATCCCATATAAATAGTCTTTAAACTCACTTTTGAGAAAGAAAAAAAAAAGACGTTTTCAGAGAGGAGATTCGACCCAAGGAGGCAAGAACACGCTAGGAGCAAGACAGAGAATTCTTCTACGAGTTTTTCACTTCCTTCTTCCTATTTTCATTATTGGTTATGTATTCTAGTATTGTAATTTTGCATAGTATTATGAATAACTAACTTGTTATCTAGGGTTTTGATGGAACCTTTTGTAGGATAAATTCTTGTGACATTTTTATATAATTGAGCCGTTGGATTTCTCTGTTTGTTCAACTACGTGTTTATCATTATTGATTGAATGACCATCAATTGACTGTGCCTATTTAGTGTGTATGTTGCTCGAGAGAGAGTACGTATTTAGGTATTGTTGAACAACATCACTCCTAACGCATGTGAGAGATCAATACGGAGGGTTTAAAGGCGGGATTAGAGACAACGAAACCTTGATGCTATCGTAGTAAGCGGTGAATTAGTGCCAGCTAGCGTAGTTCGAGAGAATACATCTAGTAAATTGTGATAGTTGCTCGAGAAATAGCTACGACACCCAAAGTACTCACGAACGGTAGAGAATACTTAGGCGAAATTATAGAAGACGTAGCGGGAAGGATTCCGACAATTGGGAAAATCATAACTCTAGACCTCGTTAATTTAGTCTCCAATCCTTAATATCTTTAGTTATTAATTTACTATTTTAATTTGTTAGTTAATTAGTTAGACATAAAAATTTTAATATTCATAACTTAGAAACTATTCGAGCTTGCCTTCCTAGTGATATTAAACAGTTGTAGCTAAGCCTTATTTCTGTGTGAGATCGACTCCGAACTTTTAGAACGAATTATATTTGCAGCGATCGTTTATCCTTTTTAGGACTAGAGTTGAGCGTGATCACTACACCTAAAAAATATATATATATGAAATGGGTACATGGAAAATCCAAAGTAATTCAAGAAATATTTGGTTTATGTCATTTTTATGGTAAAATATGAAGAATTAATTAACCCTTCAGTAAAGGAGGAAAAATATGGGTGTTGGAGGCCTCGGTCACAGATGATACAGGTGTTGCTAAGCTTTTGCAAGGCGTTGTCCGTTGTCTCGAATTTAGACCACTTCTGCACTCTTTGTGGTGTTAGACCGGAGAAATCAAATACACTTAGTATATATAAGAAGAATAATTAATTGTAGCAACTCCTTGAACAAAAGAACAATCAATAAATTTCTCAGCGTCCCCAAGACTCGTAACACCACGATATATATACCTTATGGCTTCTGCAATCGCAGGAAAAGAATGACATCACTTTACAAAATTACATGTATATATAACTTCATCTTTCAGCCAAATTTCTGATTATCAGTCAGACAATCACTTTGAGGAGGTACTAAAAACCAAATAAATTTTTGAATAGGCACCGACACTTAGTAGAGAAAAAAAAAATAACACATAGCAGCTATAATTAAGATTAGTTCCAAAAAGACGAGGCTCGGGAAAGCTTGCTCTTGCATGTACATCATCTGATTGGAGTCCATCTTGTATAGCATACAACAAAACTTGCATTACAGAGGAATTCCCGGAAAACAACCATTAAATTCAATTCATTTAAATAAATAATGAATTTCAATATTTTGGGTTCACGATGACTTCAAGTGCTAGTAATTAACTCGGATTCTAATTTAACATTTGTACATATCAAATAATTTTTTTAACACAAATATGTAATTAATCTGTATTGCTGTAAATAAATAAAACAATAATCTTTTTGAAAATAGAAGCAGAAAGTTAGTAGAAATAAATTCTGAAAACAGTATTTGAATAATAAATTTTGAAAACGGTAGGAATAAATTGAGCCCACTGAATACACAATGTGCCCTTAAGGAAATTATTTACCTCAAGTACCTGAGGTTCTGGATTATATCCTCCCAGGATAGAACGATTTAACTCACCGGAGTTTTGGTACCAAAAACGTCGATGAACAACGAACCACTCGAAGGCTGTAAAACACACGGGAATTTTTGTGTAGAAGAAGAAGAAGATTATCAGAAAATTTCGTAAGTAAATATTCTCGGATTAGAAGGTATATTTATAGCCAATTTGGTACTATTTCTGAAAAGGTTTGCAACCTTTCAGAACAACCATAGCTGTTGGAACAAGTTTGACACTATTTCAGAACAGCCATAGCTGTTGGAAATTTTTGCGGGAAAATTAAAACAGATTTAAAATAACTCGGGAAAGAAAACGGGCCAAACCGGACCGGGTCACGGGTCATGGGTTATTCCGGATTGAATTTTTGTTAATTAATTTAATTAATTAATTAAATATTTGAAAAGAATTATGTCCAAAAAGATTAATCAATCAATCTTTGACTAAATCCGAATCCGAAGCCAAAACCGAAGCCGAAGCCGAGCCGAGCGAGCGACGACGATGTCGCGAGGCTTGCCTTCTTCTTAGCTCTTTAAGAGCTAAAAGATGAGCTTCTCTATATATATATACAAAGATTTTCTTTCCTTCTACCAATGAGGGACAAAGTGCATTCGTAAAGTGAACTCATTCAAAATTTCACTTCCCTTCATTTCTTTTCCCACCATTTTCCATTCACACTTCTTTTGTTATTAATAATAAAATCCAACAATTCCCATATGAATGGGGAATGACTATAAACTTAAAGGAATGCACAGACGTGTGTGTGTTTTACATGCAAGAATTAATTGCATCTGGATAAGTAGGTTTCCCTTTGAACTTTCCGTAGTGAACTTATATCGGATATACTCGGTCAATCGGTAGATTTGATATCTTTGAACTGTCGAGCTTTGTTGTATACCTAGACAACATAAGTCACACAATCAATCCTTAACCATCTATGGTTCTCACGGTTGTGTTCGTTTTAGCCATGAACACCGCTTGGTTTCATGAGTGTTTAGAGAATGAGCCTTTACTTTCATTCCCCTTGAAGCGGCTTACACTTCACACTCACATAGGTGATTCCTAAACGTGTAATCCTAAAGACACACTATCTGGTCATATCCTGCCAGACTTAGCAAATCATTAAAAAGCTTTAAACTTTATTGACTCATCAAGAAGCCTTAATGTTTTACCTCTTTTTTGAACATTGTCTTCATCACGAGAATGGGTTGAGTTATTTGACAATGTTGAACCGTCATTCATAACTTTGTTTGATCTCTTTGAATCTAGATCTTGGGATCTCCAGTCTGCTAGGTAGAGTGTAACGACCCGACCGATCGTTTTGAGCTCTAGCATGTCGTTCAGTAGTCTGAGTCCATGAGCAGTTTCCTTTCAGGTATTATGACTTGTGTGCATGGTTGGAATTGAACTTTGGGAAGTTCAGGGTTGATTTGGAAAGAGAATTCTCATTTCGGAAGCTTAAAGTTGAAAGAATTAGCTAGGATAGGATTTTCGAGTAAACAACCTCAGAATTGGGATCTGAAGGTTCTAGCAAGTTCGTATGATGATTTTGGACTTGGGCGTATGCCCGGATCGGATTTTGGATGACCGGGGAGCGTTTTGGCGCCTATTATGGAAGTTAACATTTTGGAAGAAATTTCATAAGTTTGGCTTGAAGTGCATTTCAGTGTTATCGATGTCCGTTTGGGATTCCGAGTCTGGGAGTAGCTCCGTATGGTGATTTTGGAGTTGGAAGCGCGATCGGAAGTGAATTTGGAGGTCCGTAGGTCATTTCGAAGTCATTTGGCTAAAGATAGAAATTGAAATTTTTTGAGAAGTTTGACCGGAAGTGGACTTTTTGATATCAGGGTCGGAATCCGATTCCGGAAGTTAGAGTAGGTCCATAATATCAAATATGACTTGTGTACAAAATTTGAAGTCAATAGGACGTGATTTGATAGGTTTATACATCGAGAGTGGAAGCTTGAAGTTCTAAAGTTCATAAAGCTTGGATTGGAGGTCGATTCATGGTTTTAGCGTTGTTTGATATGATTTGAGGCATCAAGCAGGTCTGTAATGTGTTTTGGGACTGGTCGGTATGATTGGTTGGGATCCTGAGGGCCCCGGGTGGATTCTGGATGGTTAGCGGATCGAAAATGGAATTTTTGGAAGGCTGAACTTGCTGGTTGCTGCCATAATCGCACATGCGAGAATTAGGCCGCAGGTGCGGAGCCGCAGAAGCGGTTAGGAGGGCGCAGATGGGGTTTTGGGTCAGGAGCGAAGGGACCGCAGATGCGGTCCGGGTGCCTCAGAAGCGGGACAGCACCTGCGGTAGACGAGGCGCAAAAGCGGAAATAAGGGGGCCTGGGAAGGACCACAGATGCGGTAGTGTGGCCGCACCTGCGGAACCATAGAAGCGGTCGAGTGACCGTAGGTGCGTAAAGTGCTGGAGGCAGAGGATGTTTTAAAATCGGGGTTTTGGCCATTTCCTCTCATATTTTCTTGGCTTGGGCGATTTTTGGAGAGCTTCAAGAGGAGATTTTCTTCATCAAAGTTAAGGTAAGCTAACCCCACCTATCTTGAGTTAAATATATTGATTGGGTATGGATTTTAGCATGTAAATTGGTAGAAATTTGGGGGTTTGAGGGAAAACCTAGAAAATTGATATTCTTGGAATTTGACCACGATTTTGGGTATGAAATTGAGAGTAAATTATATATTTGAGTTCGTAGGGATATGGGTAAAGTTTATCTTCAGAAAATTTTGGAATCCGGGCACGTGGGTCCGAGGGCGTATTCGTCAACTTTTCGATCGGGGTTAGAAATTGTTATAAATTGGATTGTAATGAGTAATTGAACATATATTAACGGATTTGCATAATTATTGGCTAGTTTTGGAGCATTGTGCATCGATTCGAGTCTTCGGAAGAGCGTAGAATGCCGGTTATAGATCTTCGGAGCGAGATGAGTCTCCTTTCTAACCTTGTAAGAGGGAATTGTCCCCATAGGTGAGTTAATTGATTATGTGCTCCTATTGTGGGGGCTACGTACGCACAAGGTGACGAGAGTCCGTGCGTAGCTACTTTTATGCTATTATCCGGGTAGTCTAGGACTCAAAAGCATGCTATACGTGGATTAACTGTAAACTTATTGACAGCTTGAATTGCTTAAATCACATCGAATTAGTAAATGAATTTTTAAAAGGATTAAACTTCATTTTCTTAAATTGTTAAAAGATAATTGTCTTTTATTAGGATAAATGTTCCCCGATAAATTCGTAATTGGCTGTTGAGCATGTATTTCTATGTGTACCTGCGTCGCATATAGGATTCATGAGCAAGGTATTTGTTTCTTTATGTTGACCGCGTCGCAGGTATGATGCGCGAGTGGGGTAATAGATGCATCTATGGTTCGCGCCGTTTGACCCTCGGTAGGGCACAATTTACATTTCTATTGGATCGGGCCGTACGACCTCGGCAGGATTTGCGCATGCTTGTAGTGCTTGCCTTGAGACTTATTGATATTGATATTTGCTCTCCCTGACTTGAGATATTTGAAAACTAGCGTATTTTGAATCCGGAGACCTTTAAAATAAAAAGGAACTTTCACCTGTTCGTGACTTACTTGAAATTTCTGTCATTCTTAATAAATCCATAAGTATTCGCATTAATAATATATCATTATTTGGACCACTAGTAAGTGTCGAAGTCGACCACCTCGTCTCTACTTCTTCGAGATTAGACGGGATACTCATTGGGTACACGTTGTTTTCATACTCATACTACACTTTTGTGCATTTTTGTTGCATAGGCACACACGTCTCTAGTGGCCTACTAGGCGTGACAGCATGGTTGATACAGAGACTTAGGTGATCTGCACTTCTCGAGGCGACCCGCAGCCAGCAGAGTCTCTTTCTGATTATTGTATTTATTTCTGGTCCAATATTGTATTCCGGACGGTTGTTGTACTACATTATTTCTTAGAAATTGCTCATGCACTTGTGACACCGGGTTCTGGGATGTCTTTGGGTTTATTCAGGAGTTTTTAAGAGTTGTTACACGTTTCATTATTTATTTAGAGGAATTTACTATGTATTGTTTTAAACGTATAAAAGAAGTGTTTTCGGAAAATATTTAAACGAGAATCTAATTAAGTATTTTGGTTGGATTGCCTGACAGCGGTGTCCGGCGCCATCACGACTCTTAGTGGATTTTGGGTCATGACAACATGGTATCAGAGCACTAGGTTCCCTTAGGTCTCACGAGTCATGAGCGAGTCTAGTAGAGTCTCGCGGATTGGTACGAAGACGTCTGTGCTTATCTTCGGGAGGCTACAGGGCTGTTAGGAGTACTTCCCTTCTTGATTTCCTCATCGTGCGATTTGATTCCTTTGAGGCTTATGCCTTTATTTCTTTCCTACTCCATTTTATGTGACGCGAAGCACTTGTTATAAATAGAGAATTGAAGAATTGTAATGGTACTTCAGATGTGGTGCAGGAAGTTTCTTCTAGTATAGTTGATTGGACTATTATCGTCGCCTTGTGGAAGGGTATTCTATTGTTTCAGCCCAGTAGCGGTACTTCTGAGATCTCTGAGGCTAGGCACAAGTTGCCATGATGCTTATGAATGATTGTTACGCAGTATTGATGTGATGGTAAGATGTTTGCCTACGTATCGGAGTAGTGAATGACTTGAAGGGAGGTTTACTCAGTGCATGATCTAGAGATTCGATATTTTATTCCCGGTAGGGGAAAGGCAATCGGGCTGAAGGTGTTCCGATTTGGGTTGATGGGTAACGAGACTTGGTATTTTTGAGCGTGGTGGAATGTTCATCTGCGATATAGTGTCGTCGTCCTCAATGGTATATGTTAAGTTCGCCGGTGTTATGGTCTTCTGCAATTCGCGTTGGGGTAAGATATTATGAAATAATATGGGAGAAACTACTGTCAGAGATCGCAGGGTACAGTGGTTTAGGATTGAATCGGTGTTTCTAATATTGACGGCTCGAGAAAGATTTTCTTCGGAAAAGTTTAAGGTTAGTAGTGATTTGAGGGTTCAAGTACTGCGAAGATAGATTTTATTTAAGGCAACAACTGAGCAGTGAAGGATGAGAAAGGACATGTAGGGAGTGTCAGGCGGTGGTTAAAATTTCTAGAAGGCCAGTTATAAGAAGAAAAGGTCGAGTAGTCGATTAAAGGGGTGAGTTCCGCCAAAGTGGGAGAGTGGTAGAGTTGCGTGTGGGCTTTGTGGTACGATGATTATGCACCTTAAGGAGAGTTTGGAATGATTTGGGAATTTTAGTGATTGGTGATTGGGGTCTACGGATTTAATTTGAAGTATGGGCTATTATGCGGCAGGCGATTTGATATAACGGGAAGGAGCTACTTGAAATGAAGAAGGATACAACATAACTTTGAATTGGAAGGATGTTGCCGCACGTTTAATTGATGTCACGAGGGGTGAATGGACTTGTGTAGCTAGAGAGTGAGCTCGGACTCAGGATTGGTTATTGATGTCGTAGTGATTGTACCCCGTGCAGCAGCGTTGGAAGATGTCGGGAAGTGATTTCCACAGGTACGTTATTCCCTGTGAGCAGGTTAGCGGTCGCGTGATTGGCGAGGCTTATGCGGAGAATTCTATTGGTTGTACAATAAAGAGATCGGTTGTGCGAATGTGGTTGATGCTTCAGAGTATAAAAGGGGTTTTACAGGAAGATTCCGAGAATTTTGGCGGTTGATTGAGCAAGGTTATGTCAATAAGAGATAAAGAATCTTGGTGCATTCCAGAGTTGTGTAATAGTGGCTTCGAGCTAAGTGGGAGAGTCCTACCGCCTATGATTGGGTTGCATGGTTAACTACTTGCGAGGTTTCTGGTTATTAGCATATTGATAGGTTATTTCAGCTACGGGAAAAGAACATAAGTGATAATTTGAGCAAAAGAATTGTTAAAGGTGTGCTATGGTTGGCCATATTGGCTCATGTTCAGACTTGGGGAAGGATTCAGGATTTATGCCTTGTATAGAAGCGGGTTTAAAGGGGAGTGATTCTTCCGGGTGCTTCGCCCAAAGGGTATTCATGTGATGGAAGATTCATGGAGTTAATTATATTCGAGGGCGAGTCAGAGCGGGTGACTCTCAAAAATGATCCTAGTGGATTCAAAGGGGTAAAATGTGGTGCCTAATGATTTCGAGCCTGTAGGTACGGTTGAGAGTCAAGCTGTTGTAGCAGCTTATGAGAAGAGGCCCAGAATGTTCTATGATGTGTTGGCTTGCAGTGTAGCATTTGGGAGGTATGGAATGGTTCGTGGGATTTGAGACAGCATGGTCTCGTGATTCAAGGTCACTAGGGATAAGTGCGGATAGAGTGTGGTTAGTGTTGAATGGAGTTGTTATTGTTCCTATGGCAATCTTGGATAAATTGGAAGAAGATAGATTTGTTAGCCATAGTTGAATTGGCATATTGGTGGTAGTGATCAGTTCCTTCAGCGTGATCAAGTTATGCAAGTGATTTGTGGCGGTACGTATGAGGCTTGTCGGCTACCGTAATCGATGTGATTCAGAAGTACTCTACTGTTATGGCCTATTATGTGTAGGAGAGTCCCGGAAAGGTTGTAGTGGCTTAGACCACTACTTAGATATTTGCATATTCTACGGTTGAGAACTCACCTGTGTGTTGCTATAGTTCTCCTGAAGTGAGTTAAGTGAAAAGTTTTATATGATGAAGTGTTAGTCTATTAGTGATTTCAGAGTTATGATAAAAAGCGTGTTCTATTGTATATTGGCATGTTGGGTGCAGTGAGTGGTATGAAATTTGAAGTGAGGATCAAGGTTGCATTCTGGTGTTGACGAGGATGTCACGAGCTCGGATGAGCAGGAAAGGGGTTTCGATGTTTAAAGTAAGTTGGTATTGTCTTCAGCATCATCTGGGATCGGTGTTTTGTGAAAAAGGCTTCACATCCTGGTTAAGGATCTCTTGATCGCTTTTCAGCGTTAGTGCGGCTTGTGGTTTAGATGTACAGACCTGTTACCTGTTACGGAAAGTTGTGGGAGCGTGCCCCACAGGAAGGTTGTATAAGTGTGGCATGTAGTCACTTCATTGATTAAATAAGTTAAACCAAGTATGAAGATTGTAGCGATGTCGTTAAATTGAGAATTTATGCTTGGAGGGCACTCAGTTTATTGGGTTGTTGGCTGTGGAGGAGTACTCCGATTGTGATAGTTGTTCTTGTATGTTATGAGAAAAAGGAATTTAGTATGGACCTTTGAAAGGTTATTGGCCTAGTTTGGTACGATCAGGATCGACTTGAGGTCTGTGGATGGATTTAAACGTGAGTATGGGATCTATATCAGGCCAGATGTGTTCATTTCAACAAAGCGCTCCTTATGAAAGAGTAGTCGGGGTGTTATTTTGTCGTCAGCTATTTCATGTAATGATGTATTGCGCCGTGCGAGTTGTGAGACGACTTGGTGAATTTCCTATGTTGAGACTTTGCGTAGAGATGATGTTATGTGAGCAGGATGGCTTTGAGATTCAGATCGTATATCGCACCTCAGTTGTGCTCGAGTTTTATAGCTTATGGCGCTATATGTCTCCCTAGGGATGGAATTATGTACTTAGTGTGCTTGTGACCGATATTCGGTAATTCATTGAAATGAGAAATCTAGCTCGGTGTGTATCTCTTTATGTGACTTTTATAGTGGATCGGGTGGCACGCCGCCATGGTTATGTTGTTTGGATCAGGTTGTGCGCCGCAACAGTGTGATGCTGAGTACAGTTCCCCGTATCTGTTTTTATGTGTTTGGTTTCCTATTTTTGGTGAGGAAATCTCGTATTAGCCATGTGCCTACGTCGCATGTATGATTCGCGAGCGGGTGTTTGTTTAATTATGTTGGCCGCATCGCATGTATGATTCACGAGCGGAGTGCCTATTTAGCATGTTGACCGCGTCGCATGTATGATTCGCGAGCGGGGTAATTGGATTTCCTTTTTAGAGTAGTTTTCCTTTTGTATCGCGTTTGAATTGGTATCCTATTGGCACATTGTGGTATCATATGAGACTTTCGATTATGTCCGGGGTGGCTTATTGCCTAAGAAGTTCGTACTGGGTGAGACGCGATTATTGGATTTAAGATTAGTGCAATCTGATTATATGAAGTATATTAAGGAGCTAAGACCATTATTTGGTTCAGGATGAGGTTATGGTTCTTATCAGGAGTATAGACCCAATGATTTGTTGATTCGGTAGTTGGTTATGAATTTCTACATATCATTTCCGTCATGGCGGTATTGTAAGAGCTAGAGCAAGACCTATGCAGGTCATGAGGTGCAATGGGAGCATCAGATTCGTGGAATTTCGAATAATGTGATCAGAGAACGTTATTGTGGTCCTGTGAGTAAAGTGGTGCAAGGTGTGAATTCAGCTAAGGTATGCAGTCATGTTTTGCTGCTACGTATAGTTATTGATACGACGAGCGTATGATGGAACAAGCCGGCAGAGAATTCCGGATGTTGGAATTGGGCTCTAAGTCTTATTTGCTTAAGTGAAAAAGGATATCTTCGGATTGATCAAGCTAGGGTGCCCAGCTGAGTTGTGGTAGCACGGGTAGGTGCTCGAGGTGTTAAACAGTGATTTTAGACCACTCCAGCGCAGTTCTTAGCACGTTCTAGGACGAACGTATGTTTAAGTAGGAGAGAATGTAATGACCAGACCGGTCACTTTGAGCTCTAGCGCGTCGTTCAACAGTCTGAGGCCATAAGCGGTTTCCTTTCAGGTATTATGACTTGTGCGCACGGTCAGAATTGAATTTCGGGAAGTTCAGGGTTGATTTGGAAAGAGAATTCTCATTCCGGAAGCTTAAAGTTGAAAGACTTAGCTAGGATTGGATTTTCGAGTAAACGACCTTGGAATCGGGATCTGAAGGTTCCAGCAGGTTCGTATAACGATTTCGGACTTGGGCGTATGCCCGGATCGGATTTTGGATGACCGGAGAGCGTATTGGCGCCTATTGTGGAAGTTAGCATTTTGGAAGAAATTTCATAAGTTTGGCTTGAAGTGCATTTCAGTGTTATCGATGTTCGTTTGGGATTCCGAGTCTGGGAATAGCTCCGTATGGTGATTCTGGAGTTGGAAGCGCGATCGGAAGTGAATTCGAAAGTCCGTAGGTCATTTTGAAGTCATTTGGCTAAAGATAGAAATTGAAGATTTTTGAGAAGTTTGACCGGAAGTGGACTTTTTGATATCGGGGTCGGAATCCATTTCTGGAAGTTGGAGTAGGTTCGTAATGTCAAATATGACTTGTGTACAAAATTTGAAGTCAATCGGACGTGATTTGATAGGTTTATACATCGAGAGTGGAAGCTTGAAGTTCTAAAGTTCATAAAGCTTGGATTGGAGGTCGATTCGTGGTTTTAGCATTGTTTGATATGATTTGAGGCCTCGAGCAAGTCCGTAATGTGTTTTGGGACTGGTCAGTATTATTGGTTGGGATCCCGAGGGCCCCGGGTGGATTCCGAATGGTTAACGGATCGAAAATGGAATTTTCGGAAGGCTGAACTTGTTGGTTGTTGTCATAACCGCACCTGCGAGAATTGGGCCGTAGGTGCGAAGCCGCAGAAGCGGGACCGCACCTGCAGTAGACGAGGCGCAGAAGCGGAAATAAGGGAGCCTGGGAAGGATCGCAAATGCGATAGTGTGCCCGCACCTACGGAACCGCAGAAGCGGTCGAGTGACCGCAGGTACGGAAAGTGCTAGAGGCAGAGGATGTTTTAAAATCGGGGTTTTGGCCATTTCCTCTCATATTTTCTTGGCTTGGGCGCTTTTTGGAGAGCTTCAAGAAGGGAATTTCTTCATCAACGTTAAGGTAAGCTAACTCCACCTATCTTGAGTTAAATATATTGATTGGGTATGGTTTTTAGCATGCAAATTGGTAGAAATTTGGGGGTTTGAGGGAAAACCTAGAAAATTGATATTCTTGGAATTTGACCACGATTTTGGGTATGAAATTGAGAGTAAATTATATATTTGAGTTCGTGGGAATATGGGTAAAGTTTATCTTCAGAAAATTTTTGGAATCCGGGCACGTGGGCCCGAGGGCGTATTCGTCAACTTTTCGATCGGGATTAGAAATTGTTATAAATTGGATTGTAATGAGTAATTGAACATATATTAATGGATTTGCATAATTATTGGCTAGTTTTGGAGCATTGTGCATCGATTCGAGTCTTCGGAAGAGCGTAGAATGCCGGTTATGGATCTTCGGAGCGAGGTGAGTCTCCTTTCTAACCTTGTAAGAGGGGATTGTCCTCATAGGTGAGTTAATTGATTATGTGATCCTATTTGTGGGGGCTACGTACGCACGAGGTGACGAGAGTCCGTGCGTATCTATTATTATGCTATTGTCCGGATAGTCTAGGACCCAAAAGCATGCTATACGTGGATTAACTGTAAACTTATTGACAACTTGAATTGCTTAAATTACATCGAATTAGTAAATTAATTTCTAAAAGGATTAAACTTCATTTTCTTAAATTGTTAGAAGAGAATTGGCTTTTATTTGGATAAATGTTCCCCGATAAATTCGTAATTGGCTGTTGAGCATGTATTTCTATGTGTACCTGCGTCGCATGTAGGATTCGTGAGCAGGGTATTTGTTTATTTATGTTTACCGCGTCGCAGGTATGATGCACGAGCGGGGTAATAGATGCATCTATGGTTCGCGCCGGTCGACCTTCGGCAGTGCACATTTTACATTTCTGTTGGATCGGGCCATACGACCTCGGCAGGATTTGAGCATGCTTGTAGTGCTTGCCTTGAGACTTATTGATATTGATATTTGCTCTCCCCGAATTGAGATATTTGAAAACTAGCGGATTTTGAATTAGGAGACTTTTAATATAAAAAGGAACTTTTACCTGTTCGTGACTTACTTGAAATTTCTGTCATTCTTAATAAATCCATGAGTATTCGCATTAATAATATATCATTATTTGGACCACTAGTAAGTGTCGAAGTCGACCATCTCGTCTCTACTTCTTCAAGATTAGACGGGATACTCATTGGGTATACGTTATTTTCGTACTCATACTACACTTCTATGCATTTTTGTTGCACAGGCACACACGTCTCTAGTGGCCTATTGGGCGTGACAGTATGGTTGATACAGCGACTTAGGTGAGCTGCACTTCTCGAGGTAACCCGCAGCCAGTAGAGTCTCTTTCAGATTATTGTATTTATTTCCTGTCCAATATTATATTTCGGACGGTTGTTGTACTACATTATTTCTTAGAAATTGCTCATGCACTTGTGACACCGGGTTCTGGGATGTCTTTGGGTTTATTCAAGAAATTTTAAGAGTTGTTAAACGTTTCATTATTTATTCAGAGGAATTTACTATGTATTGTTTTAAACGTATAAAAGAAGTGTTTTCGGAAAATATTAAACGAGAATCTAATTAAGTATTTTGGTTGGCTTGCCTGATAGCGGTGTCCGGCGCCATCACGACTCTTAGTGGATTTTGGGTCGTGACATAGAGTTACCGCGATGATGACTTGTCCTAGGCCTTTAACACCATTCCCTTTGATGATCTTTCAACTGCCTCTCTAGATAGGCCTTTTGTAAGTGGATCTGACACGTTATCTCTTGACTTTACGTAGTCAATTGTGATAACACCACTAGAGAGTAGTTGTCTAATGGTATTGTGTCCCGTCGAATATGACGAGATTTTCCGTTGTACATAACGCTCCCTACCCTAACTATTGCCGTTTGACTATCACAATGTATACAAATAGGTGCCAAAGGTTTGGGCCAAAATGGAATAGCTTCCAAGAAATTCTGGAGCCATTCAGCTTCTTCACCAGCCTTATCTAAAGCTATGAATTTAGATCCATTGTAGAACGGGCGATGCACGTTTGTTTGGATGATTTCCAAGACACTGCTCCATCACCAATTGTGAAAACATATCCACTCGTGGATTTAACTTCAAATGATCCGGTGATCCAATTTGCATCACTATATCCCTCGATCACGGAAGGATATTTGTTATAATACAAAGCATAATTTTGGGTATGTTTTAGATATCCCAAAACTCGTTTCATTTCCATCCAATGTAGTTGATTGGGATTACTTGTAAACCGACTCAGTTTGCTAATAGCACATGCTATATCTGGTCGCGTACAATTCATGATATACATCAAACTTCCCAATACTCTTGCATAGTCCAGATGTGATTCACTTTCACCTTCATTCTTTTGAAGTGCATAACTCACGTCAATTGGAGTCTTGGCAATTTTGAAATCCAAATATTTGAACTTGTCAAGTACCTTTTTAATGTAGTCAGATTGTGATAATGCTAGACCTTGTATAGTCTTGTGAATTCTGATTCATAATATCACATCAGCAACTCATAAGTCTTTCATGTCAAATTTGCTAGACAACATGCGTTTTGTAGCATTTATATCTGTTATACTTTTGCTCATTATCAACATGTCATCAACATATAAACAAACAATGACTTCATGACCTGGAGTATTTTTAATGTAAACACATTTGTCACACTCGTTGATTTTAAATCCATTTGCCAACATTGTTTGGTCAAATTTTGCATGCCATTGTTTGGGTGCTTGTTTAAGTCCATAAAGCGACTTAACAAGTTTGCACACTTTCTTTTCTTTACCATGAACAACAAAACCCTCAGGTTGTTCCATGTAAATCTCTTCCTCCAATTCTCCATTTAAGAAAGTTGTTTTAACATCCATTTGATGGATTTCAAGACCATACACGGCCGCTAGTGCCACTAACACTAATAGATGTTATCCTTGTTACTGGCGAGTAAGTGTCAAAGTAATCAAGGCCTTACTTTTGTCTATAACCTTTGACAACAAGTCTTGCCTTATATTTGTCAATAGTTCCATTAGCTTTAATTTTTCGTTTAAAGATCCATTTCGAACCTAAAGGCTTATTTCCTGGAGGTAGATCAACCAATTCCCATGTATGGTTATCCAAAATTGATTGAATCTCACTATTGACTGCCTCTTTCCAAAATGCTGAATCAGAAAACGACATAGCTGCTTTAAAAGTTTGAGGCTCATTTTCAAGCAAGAATGTCACAAAATCTGGTCCAAAGGAAGTAGATGTTCTTTGATGTTTGCTACGCATTGGATCTTCTATACTTGGAGTATTTTCCTTTGGTTTTTCCCGAGGTCGTTTAGGTCTTTCACTTAAAGACTCGCTTTCAGTTTTATACGGATAGATGCTTTCACAGAATTTAGCATTATCTGATTCCATTACCGTATTAACATGAATCTCGGGATTATCGGATTTATGAACCAAAAATCGACATGCTTTACTGTTTGTAACATATCCAATAAAAACGCAATCTACTGTTTTTGGTCTAATTTTAACCCTATTAGGTAAAGGAACCTGTACCTTTGCTAGACACTCCCACACTTTGAAATATTTCAAGTTGGGTTTTCTTCATTTCCATTTTTCATATGGAATAGATTGCGTTTTGCTGTGGGGTACTCTGTTGAGTATCCGGTTAGCTGTAATAGCTTCCCCCCACAAACTCTGCGGTAATCCGGAACTTATTAATAAAGAATTCATCATTTCTTTTAATGTTCAATTTTTCCTTTCCGCAATTCCATTGGATTGAGGTGTGTAAGGTGCAATAGTTTGATGGATGATTCCATATTCCGAACATATTTCTGCAAACGGAGATTCATATTCTCCACCTCTATCACTTCTAATCATTTTGATCTTTTTATTCAATTAATTTTCTACCTTATTCTTGTATTGCTTAAATGCTTCAATTGCTTCATCCTTACTATTAAGCAAATACATATAACAATATCTAGTGCAATCGTCAATAAAAGTAACAAAATACTTTTTCCACCTCGAGATGGTGTCGACTTCATATCGTAAATGTCAGTATGAATTAAGTCTAAAGGATTTGAATTCCTTTCAACAGACTTATAAGGATGTTTTACAAACTTAGATTCAACACATATTTGACATTTCGATTTATTACACTCGAATTTAGGCAATACTTCTAAATTAATTAACTTCCGCAAGGTTTTATAATTGACATGTCCTAAACGAATATGCCATAAATTATTTGACTCCAATAAATAAGAAGAAGCTGAAATTTTATTCATACTATCAACAACCATTACATTGAGTTTGAAAAGGCCCTCCGTGAGGTAGCCTTTTCCAACATACATTTCGTTCTTGCTTACAACAACTTTATCAGAAACAAATACACATTTGAATCCATTCTTTACAAGTAAAGAAGTAGAAACTAAATTCTTCCTAATAGTAGGAACATGAAGAACGTTGTTGAGCATTAACACCTTGCCGGAAGTCATCTTCAAGAATATCTTCCCATAACCTTCAATCTTGGTTGTTGCATTATTTCCCATGGAAATTTCTTCTTCGGGACCAGCAGTAGAGTAAGTTGCAAATGCTTCTTTGATAGCACAAACATGTCGAGTGGCTCCAGAGTCAATCCACCACTCCTTCGTATTTCCAACTAGGTTGCATTCCGAAAGCATTACACAAAGATCATCAATGTCATCATTCTTCTCCACTATGTTGGCTTGTCCCTTCTTATTATCCTTTTTCGGGAGACGACAATCAGGGATTTTGTGACCAACTTTTCCACAATTGTAGCAGCTGCCCTTGAATTTCTTTTTGTTCTGCTCCTTAGTTTGTCTAGAAGACCTCTTCCTCTTCTTACTTTTTGGAGCAGTCTCCTCAACGATATTAGCTCCCATGATCGTTGAATTTCCACGAGTCTTCTTATCGGCTGTTTTGTTGTCTTCCGTGATCTTTAGACGTATCACAAGATCTTCCAACTTCATTTCTTTGCGTTTGTGCTTAAGATAGTTCTTGAAATCTCTTCACGAAGGAGGCAATTTTTCAATCATAGCAGCCACTTGAAATGCTTCATTCACGACCGTACCTTCAGCAATAAGGTCGTGAAAAATAAGTTGAAGCTCCTGAACTTGGGTTCTCACAGTTTTGTTGTCTATCATTTTATAGTCTAGAAACTTGGCAACCACGAACTTCTTCAAGCATGCATCTTCTGTCTTGTACTTCTTCTCAAGTGCGTCCCATAATTCTTTCGAAGTATTCATTGCACTGTACACATTGTACAAGTCATCCTCTAAAGCACTTAAGATATAGCCTTTGTAAAGAAAATCTGCCTGCTTCCATGCCTCAACAATCATGAACTTTTCATTGTCCGGCATGTCCGCAGCAGGCACTGGAGGCTCTTCACTAGTGAATTTCTGCATACCAAGTGTGGTAAGCCGGAAGAACATCCTTTGCTACCATCCTTTGAAGTTGGTTCCAGAAAATCTCCCCGGTTTCTCGACCGGAGGAACAACAGTGCGGCTTGACGAGGCTATCGTCGTTGCACCAACAGTCGCAGAAGGATTTCCGTTATCAATTGCCATTTCTCACTGTCAACAACAGAAGAGATCAATTAATGGCAAAACCAGAACAGTAAATAATACTGTAATCAATAAATAGTACGTAATAAAAACAACTGAAGTTTTTATATACTGTCATACAGAAAACGATGAAGTTTTTTTTATGTTCTTCAAATCGTTTCTGAATTTCAATACTCTGATGAAGTGTTTATATCTTCAAATCAGAATAGTATAATTCAGACAGAATACAAAATATAATAAATATAATTTCCTTAAGATTGTTGTTAACCTGTATTGCTGTAAATAAAGAAAACAATAATCTTTCTGAAAACAGAAGCAGAAAGTTAGTAGAAATAAATTCTGAAAACAGTATTTGAATAATAAATTTTGAAAACAGTATTTGAATAATAAATTTTGAAAACAGTAGGAACAAATTGAGCCCACTGAATACACAGTGTGTCCTTAAAAAAATTATTCGCCTCAAGTACCCGAGGTTCTGGAATATATTCTCCCAAGATAGAACGATTTAACTCACCGGAGTGTTGGTACCAAAAATGCCGATGAACAGCGAACCACTCGAAGGCTGTAAAACACACTGGAATTTTTATGCAGAAGAAGAAGAAGATTATCAGAAAATTTCGTAAGTAAATATTCTGGGATTAGAAGGTATATTTATAGCCAATTTGGTATTGTTTCTGAAAAGGTTTGCAACCTTTCAGAACAACCATAGCTGTTGGAACAGGTTTGACATTGTTTCAGAACAACCATAGCTGTTGGGAATTTTTGCGGGAAAATTAAAACGGATTTAAAAATAATCCGGGAAAGAAAACGGGCCAAACCGGACCGGGTCGCGGGTCATGGGTTATTCCGGATTGAATTTTCGTTAATTAATTTAATTAATTAATTAAATATTTGAAAAGAATTTTGTCCAAAAAGATTAATCAATCAATCGTTGACCAAATCCGAATCCGAATCCGAAGCCGAGCCGAGCGAGCGACGACGGCGCGAGGCTTGCCTTCTTCTTAGCTCTTTAAGAGCTAAAAGATGAGTTTCTCTATATATATATACAAAGATTTTCTTTCCTTCTCCCAAAGAGGGACAAAGTGCATTAGTAAAGTGAACTCATTCAAAATTTCACTTCTCTCTATTTTTTTTCCCACTATTTTCCATTCACACTTCTTTTGTTTTTAATAACAAAATCCAATAAAATACACTGATTGAACAAAAACTACGGAATCGGCTAGAATCCATATTCGGGCTCCTAGCTCCTCCACTGATATAAAAGACCTGAGTTCAAATTTCAACGAGTAAAAGTACAATTAGTCGAAATAGCAACACAGAGGAGATCCCAAAGGGGTGACCTGAGAACATAAGTGCACATAGATTAGCCTAATCAAAAGCCAGATGCGCCTGTGTTCTCAAGCACACCCCTCAGGGAAGTAACCATGTTGATTGGCAATAATGAGCAGAGGCCACAATGTGGTCATTTTATCGACACCACGAGTAGAAGATGTTGTCATGTCCGCCACGTCATAACTTTCTACAAGTACTAGTGCAACTTAGCTTATTAGCTCACCAAGCAAATTTATTGTTGCATTTTCCCAAAGAAGAAAAACATCTCATCCATTTCTTTTTCATTTTTATATTACAACCAAAAAGATTAGACATGTAAAGAGAAGCGCCAGTGGAGTCATTTGGAAAAGAGCAAACTATATACAATTATGTATTTTTTTTTTTGTCAAAAGAACTCATATTAGACCATCTCTAACCTTACACTAAATTTTTTTAATGTAATATTTGATATTTTCGTGCTTCAAAACAATACCATTTCTTACACCATTTTAATGTGTGAATAATGTTACATTAAATTTGGTGTAATACTATTCATCAACATCATTACTATTTAATATTTTATTGTTATTTTTATTATATAGAATACTTTTAATTTACATATTATAAATTTTACTTTTTTTATTTAGGTCCCTAATATACCTAATTATTTTTATGTAATATCTTTGTAATATTAATTTTATATCTTAATTTTGAAATATAATTTTTATAAATTAATTGTCATATATATTATTTTTATATAAAATTGTAAGTTAATTTTATTACAAGTTATAATTGTATAAAAAAAAATATAACCATTATGTTATTCAAGGAAAGAATATGATGTGGGTTACTATTGCATCCGTGAGCCACATTTTAAAAAAAAGAAATATTTTGCGATGAAACAAGAATCATGTCGAAAAGATGTTGAACGTGCATTCAGAGTTTTGCAATTTCGTTTTGCAACTATTGCAGGGCCGTCACTTTTTTGGAGAAAAAAATGCTACATGATATATTAACTACATGTATTATACTGCCCAACATGATAATCGAGGAAGAGCGTGATCTTAATGCACCAATTCAAGATGCTTGGGAAAGTCAACTCTAACAACAGAAATGGTAGAAGATGAAAATTACCGATTTAAATAATTTTTAGCTCGATATAAAAAAAATTAAGGACAAAGATGCTCATTTTGCACTTCGTAATGCATTAATAGAGTATTTATCGGAGTAATATACTAATCCTGGAAGTTCAATATTTATGTAGATATTAAAATAAATTTTACCATTACATAATATTTATTTAATTTAATTTTAAAAAATGAAATTATTCGTTAATATGTACAATATATAATATTTGCGTGCAATTTATATTATTTAAAAATTTATGATATAAAATAGTTCTATATTAAATGGTTATATATGAAAGGTATGAATTATATTGGATGAATATATAAAAAAGAAAAAAAAGGATTTGTTTTATGAAATACAACAACAACAATATACCCAGTATTATCCCACACTGTGGGGTCTAGGGAGGGTAATGAGTACGTAGACCTTACCCCTATTTATTTTATGAAATAAAAAATAATATAATATAAATGAGATAGAATAACATAAAAGGAATATTCTTTTTGATATAAAAAATAGTATAATGAGTTGGAGTTAATTTCCACCATTTGATATTTACATCATTTTAGTGTAAAAAATAGTACGTAAGGTTGGAGATGTCACGTACTAAAGGAAAATTAAGGTGTCATGGACATGAATCAATACAAACAAAATCAAGTGAAATCTGTCCAAAAATGTCAGAAAGGTAGAGACTTATCACCAACAGCTGGCGATCGCTCAACTGCAAAGCCACCAAAAAACTCGAAGTACAGCAACACCGGAAACGGTTCCTCGAGCCGAACAAGTACCGGAAAGATCGAGCAACAACGGGTCAACAGCCGATCCCGCTATTATGAAGATGCTCGAGGACCTCACAAAGAGGATTGAATCGGGCGAAAAGAAGATAGAAGCTAATGATAAAAAGGTGGAGACATACAATTCAAGGGTCGATCAGATCTCGGGCGCACCCCCGATCCTGACGGGTGTTGATTCAAAGAAATTCATACAAAAGTCATTCCCATCAAGTGCGGCTCCGAAGCCCATCCCGTAGAAATTCAGAATGCTCGACCTCCCGAAGTACAACGGAACCTCGGATCCCAACGAGCATGTCACTGCTTACACTTGTGCCGTAAAGGGAAATGACCTAATGGATGACGAAATTGAATCTGTCCTGTTGAAGAAATTCGGGGAAATACTTTCAAAAGGGGCCATGATGTGGTATCATAACCTAGCCCCAAATTCGATAAGACTCATTCGCCATGCTGGCAGATTCTTTTATAAAGGCACATGTCGGTGCCATGAAGGTTGCTACAAGAAAGTCTGACGTCTTCAAAATCAAACAGAGAGAAAATGAGATGTTGTTGGAGTTTGTATCTCGCTTTCAAATAGAGGGAATGGAGTTACTACCAGTCTCCGATGATTAGGAAGTGCAGGCCTTCACCCAAGGTCTGAATGAACGAAGCTCGGTAGCTTCGAAACAGCTAAAGCAGAACTTGGTTGAATATCCTACCGTGACTTCGGTGGATGTCCACAACCGATATCAATTCAAAGATTAGGGTTAAGGACGACTAACTGGGAGCCCCCTCGGGATCAGTATATCCTAGAAGGCTCCTGGCAAAGGAGCCAAAACCAAACAAGGAAAGGTACCAACCGTACATAGAAGATCGAACAAACGCTCCAAGGCGTAACATACCCCAAAACGACCGAAGGGCAGACCGAGGTCAGAATCCTCGGGGACTCGTGAGCATAGCCGGATTTGACAGATACACAGGGTCGACGAAGGCACCCTGGTTATCCGAGTACAACTTCAACGTTGATGTTTCGGACATCGTATCAGCCATATGTAAAATTAAAGACACCAGGTGGCCAAGACCCGTACTATCAGACCCATCGCAAAGGAATCCTAACTTGATGTGCGAATTTCATGGCACACACGATCATAGGACCAAAAATTGCAGGCAGCTCCGAGAAGAAGTAGCCCGACTACTTAACAAAGGGCACCTCCGAGAGTTCCTCAACGATCGAGCCAAAAATTAATTTCGGGAAAGAGAGGCAAATAGGAAAAATGAAACTGAAGAACCACCACATGTCATCCATATGATTGTTGGGGGAGTCGACATCCCACAAGAACCCATTGTCAAACGAACAAAAATATACATCACCAGGGAAAAGCAAACTCGAGGTTACATACCCGAAGACGCTCTCACATTCAGCGACGAGGACATCGAGACCCTGTCTAAACCTCATAATGACACATTGGTAATTTCTTTTCTTGTGAATACATTTCAAATTAAACGTGTACTTGTGGATCCAGGTAGCTCGGTCAACATTATCAGGTTGAGGGTGGTGGAGCAACTCGGACTGCTCGACCAGATCGTGCACTTCTCGAGTCCTTAACGGATTCAATATGGCAAGCGAGACAATGAAAGGGGAAATTACCCTCCCGGTCAACGTGGCCAGCACAACCTAAAATGTCAAGTTTCATGTCATCGAAGGAGACATGAGATATAATGCCTTGCTCAAAATATCATGGATATACTGCATGAGAGCAGTACCGTCAACCCTTCATCAAATGATGAAGTTCCCAACAAAGGATGGAATAAAAACTGTATACGGGGAGCAGCATGCAATGAGAGAGATGTTCACGGTGCACGACGTGGCACCGTCATCGACACCTTCAACATTGAAGGAGCCAAAGAATAAGCAAACAACGAAGTAGCAATCACGAGCTACATTCTCGGCTGCACCCGAGTCAATTAGCAAAGGATAGTACCGCGTCCCCGGTGCAAACATCTGAAGAATATCGAGGCTCGAAGCGCCATCACTACTAAGGTATCACCGTCTCCCTTTTTTTTACATTTTACACCAACCTATGTGCAGGAGTCCGGTTAGAACAATCGAAGCACTCTCCAGCTTGAAGACCTTAGGTTTTAAAGCATGCGTTGCACTCTTTTCCTTCGATCGGATTTTATCCCAAGAAGGGTTTTACCGGCAAGGTTTTTAATGAGGCAACATCTATATGCTACCTAAGGAGGACTTAACAAGTATTCAAGGCTTCTCTTCGATCAACCTCGAATACTGGGGGGTATCCCCCCGGGAGACCACCTTCTCGAAGAAGTCAAGATGAGCCAAAAAGGGTCTCGATAGGAAAATGATGTATCGGGCCAAACGGTCGAATGGACTGTGTCCGCATAGAATAATTGAACCCTTGACGACGAAAATATGTATACTTGTACCAAGTAATCAAATGAGTATCTTTTACCACCAAAAATGCTTCACGCTTCAAAGAAATCAGCTATTTTTACAAGAAACGGCTCTAAGGCAAGAAATTTCCCAAACGCTCAGGAACTGACATCTAAAGACTCAAATCCATAAGACCTCTGGGCCGGAAACTTCGAGTTCATAATCCCTCAATGAGGAAACATCAAATTTATGAAGAACAGCTCCAAAGCCAAAAACTTTTGATATCTCGGGGACTGTCACCGACTGCCACCCATCGAGCTACCAAAAACTCGAGGCCATAAGACCCAAGCGGGCAACCTCGAGCCTGAAAGCCCTCTGTGTGGCAATACCAGAAAATGTAAGACCTCCATAAGGCAATACCAAATCTTTAAGACCTCAAGCAAGGCATGAATTATACTTGTGCCAAGTAACCAAAAAATCTGTAAGACCTCAAGTAAGACATGCTCATATTTATAAGACCTTACAAAAGGCATAATCTCGATCTTAAAGTCAAGGCTATATATTCAAACTTGTAAGACCCTAAAAAGGCATACCCTCGATATAGACGCCAAGGCTACCTCACTCGGGGACTAAAAGGCTACAGCCAAATATAATGACTATGGTCATAAGGCTGTACCAGCTAAACTAACGCGACTCGGGGACGCCCAATCGTCACCATAAAATCACAGGCCTTCAATTACTTTAAGAATACTTTGAAAAGAACCGGTTAATCAGGCTACCCTCGGCGTAAGCAAAAGAGCTTCGATCATATCAGCTCCAAACAATAAAAAGGCTTTGAAATAATTTGGCCATCGAGCGAAACCTCCCGAGGCGCTCACTTATCGTTACATAAACGGCTCACAATCGAGGTTCTTATCGAACTGTCGAAGAGTCAGATGAACACAAAAACTTCAAAAAAGTCTTCAACGAGGGAAAAATAAAGCCTACGTTAGAGGTTGCACCGACCCAACGCGTAAGAGCCACTGTCGCTATCTTAAATTAAAGGTCGTACCGACCCAACGCGTAAGAGCCACTGTCGCCAACTTAAATTAAAGGTCGTACAGACCCAATACGCAAGAGCCATTGTTGCCAGCTTAAATTAAAGGTCGTACCAACCCAGCGCGTAAGAGCCATTGTCGCCAACTTAAATTAAAGGCCGTACCGACCCAATGCATAAGAGCCTAAGCGCCAACCCACATTAAAGGTAGTGCCGACCAAATGTGTAAGAGCCTACGGGCCAGCCTAGCAAGACTCAGGGCTAATTCATCTAGCTAATCATTGATAGACATCAAAATACAAAAACAAAGAAAGTCACCCACAAGCAAAGAAGAAATTCATGGAAGGAGAAAAAGGCTTTTTTTCATACGTATGTGTGAAAAAATACAAAGCCTCATTTACAATATTCTCTAAGAGCATTATATGTAGAATTAGAAAGAAAAGGCCAAACCTACGTTCCCCTCGGGGACTGCGGCCCCATCGGCCTCTTCCTTATTATTTTCGGCATCGGATGCGAGGAACTTGGCGTCATATTCATCCGCCTTGGCCTGCTCTATCTCTTCCGAGAGATCAAAGCCACTAGCGTGGATATCCTAGAGGGATTTGAATTGGGCATACTTATTACTTCTGCTCTCCCGATCGGAAGCCCCTCTCAACTCAACCCGAGCATCGATAGCATCTTTTAAGTAGACGACTACTTTCTTGTCAGCCTTAGCTCGAATCTCTTCAGCTTCATCTCAGGTGTCCACGACCTCGGCCTTCATCTTCAAAAGGTCAGACTCGAGCCTTGCAATAATACTCATTTGGACTGAGCTGTTTTTACGAGCATTCCGGAGTTGCACCTCGAGGGCAGAAGCCTTGGCCAAAGCATTCTTCTTGGCCACAACTTGGGCATCTGCCTGAGCCTTTAGCTCATTACACTCATACTTGGCCCGACCAACTTTTCCCCAAAGGCGTTCCCAGGTCCTCCGTTTTTCTCTGCAACTGAAGTATCAAAATATTAATCTCCGAGGGTAGAAGAGAAAACATGCATCCCCTTGAAACAATGGTTATATGTATCTTGAGGTAGCTTTCATAATTCTGGCTTCGACTCACCTCGTACCGCAGGTATACCAACTCCTTTGCCCTTTCGTCACAAAGAAGCCTGAGGGATTTCTCCCAGTCCAAAGATTTTCGCAACCTGGTTTCACAGCAGAGCAGCTCAGACTTAAGCTTATCAAAGGCCTATGAAAAAGAAGCTCAGTGAGAAAATGAAAATGCAAAACTGAAAAACCAACAAAGTCAACCAAAACTCACCGCAAAACAGAGCTGCTGAGCCTCCTCAAAAGTTGAGCGTGCATCTACTGGCCTAGTCTCATTGACCCCAGCCGAATCGCTCTCGATGGGGATATGATCACTCGATACCCTGGTTGATTTAGGTGGCCTCTGGCCTCTAACTTCCCTCGAAGTACCTTCGACAGGAGAAGAAGATGGCGAAAAAAAATCTTTATCCCTCGAAGTACCTTTGACGGGAAAAGAAGACGACAACAAAGAAGGATCTATTTTCCCGAGGCTAGAAGCCTCGGGTGCTGCAGGCTCAGCTGATACATCTTCTTTGGGCCTTCAGGTAGGGCTTGCCTCGCTGTGAGCACATTCACCCTTCGAGGATTCCTTCTGTTTGTTATTATTCCTCTGCCCCGAAGCCGATGACCCTTCCTCCTCCCCCAGGGGGCACGGTCTTACCTCAGGAAATTCTCCAATGCGTGCAGTGACAAAATTAATACATATAAAAGAAAGTACCTTTCAAAGAAAATAAACCACACAACATGTACCGTGGTGTTTTGCCTCCCATCTACCCTTCGACAGGTCTCGCTACTTACGCTCATCGTAGGTCGAGCAAGCTGCCAGCTTCCAAGTCTAATCCGCCAGGTCAGGGACCTCGTATGACATCCAGGGAATTGCTGTACAAAGGAAAAAGAAAACATCTTTACGAAGTCTGCCTCCACCATGAACAAAAATGATAAAAACACAAGTGTACCACTTAGGTGTGAAATTCCATTTCTTAGGAAATGGTAGGAACTCCACAGGGATAATATCGACAGTCCGCACTCAGACAAATCGACTCATCCACCCTCGGTCCTCATTTTCTTCATCGTCGGTAACAAAGGGACTGGTGGATCGACATTGTAAAGCTATCAAGCCTCGGTAATGAAAGGGGCGGTACAATCTGATGAGATGGCTAAGGGTGAACTCAAGCTCGACTTCCTCCGAAAGAACCTCATCATCAATACTATCCTCCAGAACGACGGGTGAACCTATGCCAGGGTAGCCCGATATCTTCGACAGAAGTCAAGCACAACTCTATAGAGAGGGCCCAACGTGAAGGGGTACATGTATACGTTCAAAAACCCCTCTACATGAGCCATGATGTTCTCTTCTAGGGAAGGTACCTACAGTACCACATGTTCTCCCTATCGCAGTCTCTCCTCACTGCCTCGAGGTGTCCCTCTCCTATTGATGAAATGAACCTCGATGCATGCTCCCAATGTCCCTCAACATTGGTAGGTCTCTCTAACGAAACGTCCCTCCTCGAGACAAAACATCACGAGTTCCCTCAACATGTACCACCGATTGAGCGGGAAGCAGAGGCGGAACTCTCCTCTTCTTGGTGAGGGGATTTGGGCGTAGCAGCCATAACTTGGTGAATCAAGAAAAGGGAAATGAAAACTTAGGCAAAAACTTTGAATTAAAATGATGAAAGAGATGACGCAAGGAAGGAGAACTCTATAAAAAGGATAGCTGCTCAATGTAGTGGAACCCTCAAATAAGGGGAGAGCAAACTCATATATAGAGCAAGCAGCGACTGTCCGCCTACTCTAAAGGCCAATTAATTCTAACTAGGTCATTATCACTTTCGGGGAAGTGTACCGGCGGGACCATCCTGGTCAGTTCATGATCGTGTCATACGAATGACGCTGTCATACAACGTCCGAGGGGTCAAGGATTCCCATTTCAACCTATCCTCGAGATGGTGCCCGATCTCGAGGATCTCTGCTACTATAACGATGGGCTCTAAGGAGCCATCAATACCAATCTAGCCTTGAGATGGTGCCCGATCTCGAGGATCTCTATTACTATAACTGTGAGCCCTAAGGAGCTATCCACATAAACCTAGCCTCGAGATGGTACCCTATCTCGAGGATCTCTGCTATTACAAGTGCGGGTCATTCACCCGATTCTTTGGCCCCCGGGCTACATGAGCCCAAGTCACTTCTCACTCGAGAATTATTAATAAAGCCCCAGGGCTATCTTCACCTTCAAATCAATTTAAACGCTCTCTCGGTTACTTTAGCTCAGGGTCCATCTATAAACGCCTTAAGGCTATCTTCATTTAAAGTTCAAAGCAAGTTTTCAAGACCGTCCGAGTTCAAGCAAACTCTCACTCGGGGACTATTTGTGAAAGTCTAAGGGCTATCTTTATTTTTAGATGATCGAGCAAACCCTCACTCGAGGATTAGCGACAAGTTCTAAAAGGGCTAGCCTCTATTTCAAAGAAAATTGGTACCCTGCTTTCGCCCAACTCAAACGGCGGTTTAAGTTTGTACCAGATTAATCCAAACTTAGTCTGAGGGGTGACAAAGAATCTCAAGAAATATCATATTAACTAATCGAGAACCAGAGGGATTACGATGCCCGGTTCCAGTGTTCAGACCAATCAAAAGTAAAATAAATGTTCAGCACAAGCCAAAGGCAAATCGAAGCAACATTTATATTGATAAAAGACGATTACAAAAACCCACGAGGGGTCCTTAAACGGAAACAAAGAAGCAGAAAACAACAGTCTAAAAGCCTAATCTACATTCGGAGGTACATCCTAGGGAGCGACATCTGCGAGAACCGTTTCCTCGGGGAACCCATTTCGATCTTCCGAACGACGTCTTCGAGAATCTCCTCCGAAGCAGCAATAGATGAGGAAGAGGCTGTAGCCTATCAAATAGCAAAAGCTTTTAACAGGCAGGGAAAATTGTGGCTTGATGAAAAATTTGGCGAGTATGGGTCTCGCCAGCACTACTATTGGGAAGCCACTTCTTGAGACATTGCACCGGTGTGGGATGAAAAAGTTAGTAGATGACGCCACCTCACTCCATAGAAAGCAAAATAAGTGAAGAGCCACACCAGGTTGAAGTTAAGAGAGGTGAGCAGCATTTCATGATCCACATATCCTCTAATACGGGAATAATTTGAAGCCCCTCTCTCATTATTTCGGACCAACAACAATAACAACAACAACAAATCAGTACGATCCCACTCAGTGGGAAAAATCTCTGAAAAAGAGCCATGACATAACTGGCAAAATCGCTGCCGTGTGACCTTACAATCATGGGCTTGAACCATGGAAGTTAGAGTTTGGATGAGGATGAAGATAAGAAAGGGTTAAAGCCTGTTGAAGAATGGCTGGGTGGAATTTTGGTTCAAGTAACCTTCCATTTATTTGGGAAATGTATCAACCGGCACAATTAATGCGTTTGGGAAACGTATTGACAGGCAGAGTCAATGATTTTGGGAAACGGATTGGCGGCAATATAATCTCTTTTGGGAAAATAAACCGGTAGTGTATTGAATGCTTCTGGGAAGA
The DNA here is from genome assembly GCF_000715075.1 of Nicotiana tabacum. Classification (NCBI taxonomy): domain Eukaryota; kingdom Viridiplantae; phylum Streptophyta; class Magnoliopsida; order Solanales; family Solanaceae; genus Nicotiana; species Nicotiana tabacum. The sequence continues at coordinate 118,901,449 of NC_134095.1, forward strand.
TGAACCGATGGGATGTTTCAGTCATCACAAAAGCTTACGTCATAAGCATGACATCATCGTGAGAGACTCGAGGAAAAATGATGTCAAAATCGTTTCATATCATTTTATCTAAGAATGTGGGGGGACTATCTGTATACGGCTAAAATCAGAGAGTCAGGTTTTACAATCATTACGGCATTCTATAGCCCTTCTCTAGATGTCTCGAGGCGCAGTTCAAGGTTCGACCCCGAGGGTTCCCAATGCTTGACCTTGGGGCAGTGCAAATCAGTGGTTATGATGGACGAATGAGAAATTTCCAAGGCACGTGATTAAAGCTGACCAAGTCTATTGGGCTAGTGCAAGCCCGTACCGTGGCATTAAATAGTTGTACCAGCCACATATCTTTGTAATAAATGCATCTGTACTATGTTGGGATTCTCCCTCATATATAAAGGGGACCCTTATCATTTTGTAACACACATGATATTCAATACAAGAACAAGAACATTCTCTGTTCTCTAACTTAAACATATTCTCCCTTGATTTTACTACTTATATTTATTACATTGCTTACATTTATTGTGTTTTATTGATTGTTCTTCATTTATTACTCATCATTGATCATAAAGAGCCCTCATCAAAGCTCTTAGAACTGTTAGTCCTTCATCAGCTATCTACAGCCTAGAGATTTAGCTCGACCTCGAGGCCCAGTATAGGCTAGCTCGAGACCCCGATTCTCGGCTACTCGGTTTGCATAGCATTCTATTTTCAAACTCTTACTTTACTTTCCTAACTCACATTTAGCATCTATTGCCTAACAACTAGCATAAAAATAAATCACATATTTTCATAACCACAAAATCAAATTTAATTGTAATTACCATTTTCAAGGTAAAAAAAAAGAAAAGGAGGAAAAAAAGATTTATTAGATTTTGCTTGTCAACCTAAGCTCAATACATAATTATTTTCTCCTACTTAACTTCCTATCGAGGTTTGATATTTTAATTTTCTATTTGAATTACTTCTTTCAAGTTATTATATAAATTCTCAGTTTGAGTTTCTCTGTGTGTCATTCTATCGACAATGTAAGTTTTAACATCTCTCCCCTCCCCCCTCTCCGCACACCCAACCCCCCTCCCCCTCTCGCAAAAAAAAACTTTGGTATTTGTTAAATATAAAAGTATGACATTCCTTGCATTAGGGGAGCTTTGAAGCAACGTTAAAATTATTTTTGTGTGACCTATTATAAGTCACGGGTTCGAGCCGTGAAAGTAATTATTAATGCTTGTATTAGGTTAGGTTGTCCTACATCTCTTGAGGTATGGACCTTCCCGAATTCTACGTATATGCGAAATGTCTTGTACACCGGACTGTTCTTTTTCTTATACAAAGTACGATGTCATTAATGTTGTGATTCTCTTAGAAGTGCCATGCCTGGTCTTGGCCCTCTGAAATGAATCAACTTATTTATGGTGTATTTCCCTTTTGTTGTAGAAAGTGGCTTTCTAGTCTTTATTACTCTTGTGTTTACTTACCTGTTTAGTTCAAAAGGCCTTCAAGAAATTATCTTCCAATATGAATGTTTGTTTGAGACATGTAATTCTTTTTGGTCAAAGTTAAATTGAATGTGTAAATAATTTTCGTGCTCTAAAGGTGTATCACAGGAATTTGATCCTAATTAAGTTCGAGGTAAATTATATATTCTTCCTTAATAATTGTAACGAACCGACCGGTCATTTTGAGCATTTGCATTTTGCTCATCGATTCTCGGGCATGACTAGCCTCGTATGATGTATTATGACTTATGTAAATCGTCGGTTTTGATTTTCAAGTGGAACAGAACAGATATGGAATAATGGTTCTCAACTTAAGGCTTAAAATTTGAGAGGTTTGACCAAGTCTTTGACTTTTAGTACTCGATCTCAGATTTGAATTTTTATGATTGGATTAGCTCCGTTGGGTGATTTGGGACTTAGTAGCGTGTTCGAAACGTAATTTGGAGACCCGTGATAGATTTAGGCTTGAATTGGCGAAATTAGAATTTTGGCACTTTCCGGTTGGTAGTGGAAATCTTGATATCAGGATTGGAATTGAATTCCAGAAATTTGAGTAGGTCCGTAGTGTCATTTGTGACGTGTGTGCAAAATTTCAGGTCATTCGGAGTTGAATTGATAAGTTTCGACATCGTTTGTGGAATTTGAAAGTTCCTAAGTTCTGAAGCTTGAATCTGAAGTTGATTTGGTATTTTGGTGTTGTTTTGAGTGATTCGAAGGCTCGAATAAGTTTTAATGATGTTATTGGAGGTGTTGGTATGTTTGGGTTGAGGTCCCGAGGGCCTCATGTGTGTTTAGGGTGAGTTTTGAGCGAGTCCGGGCATTATCGGGACTCAGACATTAATTCTGGTGCATAAATTTATAGCTGGGGTGGAGGTTTTACTGCTGGGGGCGGTGGTTTTACCCTTGGGGCGGAAAATGGTCCGCGGTGAGGAAGAAATTGCAGGTTCACTGGTCTGACTTCAAAAGCCTATATCTTTTTATCTACAAGAAATTTTGAGATGATTCGAAGTCGAAATTGTAGTCCTTCGTGTCTAGTTTACAGAAAGATAAAGAAATCACAATTTGGACATTTGTAGAGAAAGTTATGGCCAAAATACTAAAGCATGTCACTGCAGTCAACATTTTCTGCTGTAGCGGTGGATTTACCGCGGTTAGCAGTGATGGACCGCGGTCAGCGGTGGTTTTACCGCAGTCAGCAGTGGTTACCGCGGTCAGCGGTGATGGGGATTTGAAAGGTGCACTATAAATATGAGATTTGGGGTTTTATTTCATATTTTGACCTAGAGAGCTCGGGCTTTGGTGATTTTTCGAGGAATTTTCAAGAAAACCATCAAGGTAAGTGATTCTAACTCAATTTTGGCTAAAATACATGATTATAACGTTGGATTCATCATTTGAGTAGAGATTTGGGATGTAAATTTGGGGAAAATTTTGAAACTTCATAAAATGAATTTTTGGGATTTGAAAGCCGATTCGAAGTTGGAATTGAATAAAACTAGTATGGATAGTCTCGTAATTGAATGGGTTGTCGGATTTTGAGATGTGGGCCCGCAGGCCGAGTTTGAGCAATTTCGGGATTCTTGAGTTAATTTGATTACTTTCGCCTAGGCTTTGTTCCTTTAGCATATAATGATGATAATATACTAATTTTGGTTAGATTTAGAGCATTGGAGGCCGATTCGAGAGGCAAAGGCATCACGGGCTAGAGTTTGGACCAGTTTGAGGTAAGTAATGATTGTAAATGTTGTCTTGAGGGTATGAAACCCCATATTTCACATCGTTATGCTACTTTGAGGTGACGCACACGTTAGATGACGAGCGTGGAGTCGTGCACCGTTGGGGATTGTGACTTAGTCCGTCCGGTATGACTGTTAAGCCGCGTATTTGATTGAAAACTATTTGCTATCACTGTGTTTTGGAAAGTATTATCATGCTTTGGGCTGAATGCCATATTTGGACCTCGTGCCAACTGTTTTGGACCCTTAGGGGATTTTTACTACTATTCCTCACTGCTTTGACTTCATATTTTTACTCAGTCATGCTGTATTTTACTGTTTTCATAACTCAATCATATTTACTCCATTTTTTGACACTTTAAATGACATTTTGGGCCGAGTATCATGTTTTACTATTGCCCGAGTGGCTTGAGAGATTTCTAACTGAGTGAGGACCGAGGGCCTGTGTTGTGAGGATATTATGGGATCGGGCTGCACGCCGCAGTAGTGTGGTACTGATTTATGATTATGAGGTCGAGGGCCTGAGTTGTTAAGCCACAAGGTGGCTTGATATGAGGCAGAGAGCCTGTTTGATTATGCCACGAGATGGCTTGTTATTGCACTTGGGCTGTAAAGGGCCCCTCCCAAAGTCTGTACACCCCCAATGAGCACGGGTACCTAGTATGAGTGATATGATGTAGCCCGATGGGCTGTTGTTGTTTCATATTATTGCCCGAGGGGTTGTTCTTGATCCATGTCTTGCCCGAGGGGCAGTTCTTAATTTATGTTATGCCCGAGGGGCTAATTATGAGTGATTGTGAGGTAGCCGAAGGGCTGGTTCTGTTGATATTATGCCCGAAGGGCGGTTTATGGTACATGTTTTGCTCGAGGGGTTGTTTACGTTTCTATCATGTTTACTCACTATTTTATCACTCGTTTGAAACTATTAAAAATTGTTTTAAAAGTTTTTACCGAAACTGAGCATGATTTTTACAAAGTAAATAATTTCTGTACTGTGTTGGAAATGTCCTGGATTTGTTGTAGCGTTTTGATGTGGTTTACCTGTTTTCTTACTGCTCAGCTTTCATTTACTTTTATTACTTACTGAGTTGGCGTACTCACATTACTCCCTGCACCTTGTGTGCAGATTCAGGTATTTCTAAACCTGGTAGCGGGTGTTGATTGCTTAGTGGCAGAGTCATTGGAGTTAGTAAGGTAGCTGCTCGACGTTCGTAGCCCTGCTCTTCTCCCTTTTGTATCCCTTAGATTATTTTTAATATATTTTTAGACCTTAGTAGATGCTCATGACTTGTGACACCCCGATGTCGGGCTTGTGTATTTATTCCGCACTATTCATTTAGACTTACATTATGAGATATTTGATTGATTAAAGGCTTAAAAATGATTATTATTGATTAAATGGTTAATTCGGGAGTTGTGTCGGCTGGCCTAGTTTCACGATAGGAGCCATCACGACCGGGTCAGCTTTAGGGTTGTGACAACATAGGTCTCACAAGTCATGAGCAGGTTTAGTAGAGTCTCGCGGATCGGTACGGAGATGTCTACACTTATCCTCGTGAGGCTGTAGAACCTTTAGGAAAAACTTCACATTCTTGAATTCTTATCGTGCATCCTTGATTCAGCTTGAAATGTAACTCTTTTAATTCCTTCCACGTGTTCGTATGCGTGCATTAGCACTCAGTATAAGATGTGTATCGATGGCTTGTGATTCCCTGATCGAGGGGCAAGATGTGATCTCTGTGTGTTGATGTAGGGCCAGTCTGGAGGACTTGAGGCCGGATTTTGCCTATAGCTTGATCTCTGAGCCATTGATTGTGTAAGCATGTGCTTTTGGATTTATATGTCCGATAGTGTCCCTATTAGTGGGAGTGATGACTGGATAGCTACGTAATGAGTGTGATGTGACTGCAAGATGTGTTCATATGAATTGAATGAGATGAGAAAGGTTTGCTTGAGGACAGAAAGAACTATTTGGTGCTTGATTTCCATCTTGATTTGATGTATAGCCCCGAGTTATGGGAGTGTGAAGAATCTTTTCACGTTTTCTAGTTGGGGAATGGAGTAGATTTCATGTTACGATATGAGTTCAAACTCAGGAAAATTAAGTGATTGCGTAATGTTTATGATGGTGGAAGGGTATGAAGAGCTATTAGTTTGAGGCGAAGAAGGTGGGTTATCTCCTTCGGAGTGTTTTGAAGTTCATATGAGCCTTACGTTGTTTGCTGGAAGATATCTTTTACAAGTGAAATATATGTATGCAATTTGAATTTCGGGTCGCTTAAGAGAGTGGGCTTGACTGTTATGAGGGTGAATGCGATATTTGCAAAAGATTTAAAGTACTAGATGGTCTGTGTTGCACGAGCTTTATGAAGGTTTGAGTTTAATCTCACTATGGTATTATGGTAGAAATAGAGCATATGCATTATGAGTTATTGTGTGTTTTGGTCTATGGATTTGCGCTAAGTAGGGAAGTCTGCTATTGATTAGTTGATTGCACGGTTATGTGCTACGTTGGTTCTTGTTTGAGGCATACTGGTGAATCAGTTATGGCTTACGGAGGTTGAGATCGAGGATGGCTCGAGTAAAGAAAATTTCAATAAAGGTTATGTTATGCTTTATAGGTGTATGAGAATCACAGAATGACTTGAGTTGTTATTGGTAAAGGATGTACGATGCGTAGAACAGGAGGTTGCTTGGTTGCATTAAGGTGAGGTAACATTCTGCGGTGTTGGAGTGCTAATCGAGCATAGGACGTCCGGTCCGTTTGATCGGTCTAATTGTGGTTTGAGTAGAGTGGATGACTCTCGAGAATGGTTCTAATGGGTTCAAGATTTTACATGTAATAATTGAAGATTTTCAAGTTGTATATTTGGCTAGAAATTGAGGTTTGCATTGGAGGGTGTCAAGACACGTGGTATTTCTATATCATTATAGATTCTAAACATCAGTATCAGGACGGTGAAGGTAATGGCTTTAGATTCGCAGTAAGTCTCTTCAGGGTAAGTATTTCGAATGTGGTGCTTTTGGGGATATTTGAGAGAGTAGTCAGCGGCTTATGAACTATAGAACGATGTGGCTTTATGCTTGGGACTTGTGTAACGAGTCTGGGTTGAGGATTATGGTGTTATAACGAGAAGAAGTATCAAGTTGAAGGTAAATCAGAAGGAACTTGGATAGATGGGATAGCTTGGTAGTAGGCCAGATCGGCATGGTAAGGATATGATTAGTTCTTTGGATGCTTACGAGGTAATGAGTTCTACAGGTGTTTTGCGGCAATGCTCTTAGGTTTTAGTGGCCTGCGTAGCTTGGTTGAGTTAGACAGATTCAGTCCTAACGGTTTAGTTTTGTGAAAATAGAATTCAGAGAGTTCTTGATGGTTTCTACCATGGTTAGAGATGTATATTTTCTACGAGCGTGAGGAGCATGGAATGTATAGTGATTTCCTTCTAGATGGAATCAATGGAAAGTTCTTGGCTAGTTGAGTACGTAGTTGTTGTGGCTCGAAGTGGATTATGAAGTTCTCATATTTATCATAGGATGGCATGGTATATGTGGTATGTTGTGTAGGGTTGAAATTTGCATGTGTAAGGTCACGGTTCAGTTCTGAAAGAAAGGGGGCATAAATTCTTAGGTAGCATGGACAGTTTTTGATGACTAGGTAAATGATATTACTAACTGGTATGGCTTGATAAGAGTATACATTTTAGAAAGGGCGATGTTTTTGAGTTGAGGATACTTCATTAGTATTGTGGCACTCTCTTGTTTGATCGACTGCTGATATTCGAGTTTGCTTGGTGGTACAGAAGAATTATAGGAGTACCTCTCATGGGATGATTGGGTACTAGAGGTGTGTTGTATATTCAGACGGTGGAGTTGGGATCGGATATGGTGATTCGTGTGCTATATGGATTTGGAGGTTGGGAGTTCTCACAGATAGATTAGGTTATTGTTGTGGGCCGCGTATATCGGTCTTATGTAGTAACTATTGGAGGTTTGGAGACCCAAGTGGATCCTTGTTGCGTAGTATGCTAGATTTTGATGTGATATTGGGCATAGACTGGTTGTTTCCGTGTCATGTTATTCTGGGATGTTGCGCTAGGACGACGACGTTGGCTATGCTGGGAATGCCACGGATTGAGTGGCGAGGTTCGACGGATTATGTTCCCAGTATGGTGGTGTCATTTTTGAAGACCCAACAGATGGTTGGGAAGGGTTGTCTTTCTTATTTGGCCTTCGTGATGGATGTCAGTGTAGAGACTCCTACCATTAATTCAGTTTCGGTGGTGAGGGATTCTTCGGATGTGTTTCCTGCTGTTGGGCATGTCGCCGAACAGGATTGTTGATTCCAGTATTGATTTGGTGCCGGGAACAGTATCGTATGGCACCGACAGAGTTAAAGGAGTTGAAGGAGCAGTTTCAGGGACTCCTTGATAAGGGGTTCATTGGTAGGCCAATATGGATGTGTGTTCTAACTCGAGTCGGCTTGGTTGACTCCGAGTTGTATTGTTGAGGGATGTGTTGATTCGATTGTTATTGAGCTTATTAGTGATTTAGGGAGATCTGTGAGTTACCTTTCCGTGTTGTGAGGCGCTGGGATTTGTTGGTTATAGGCACATGTGGTGCAGTTTTTTGGGGTCTCTCAGTGGAATTGGAGCGGGAAAAGTATTGGGTATTGCTCGGCGGATGGCGTATCGGTTGTGTCCTTTCGGGTTTGTGTAATGTTATGTCAATTGCTTCACCGTGGTTATGATGATTTGCTTTTGGTTTTAGACATCAAATTGCATGTGGTTGTCGATTTGAGCATATTGACTTGAGTTGTTTCATGTGGACCAGTGTTTGGATGAGGTCGTGCATTGGAGCGAAGCTATGTGGAGGTATGATCTTGTGGGTTAGATTCGTGTGTTCTGGTTCTACGACGTGTGTCGAGTTCTCAGCATTGTGTGTGGTGGTAATGGCGAGATTACTGTACAACTCTCTCATTTAAGTCATTTTTTCATGATTTGAGTACGTTCGGATTGTTGCTTATTGGTGCGCGGATTGAACAAGTTGTGGCTTTAGATTGTATTGATGTGTCATGTCACCAGAGTAGTTGTGTTGGATTAGATGAGATCGTTGGGATCTAGAATGAATATAAACAGATTTAGTTTCAGCGTGTTGGAAGGATAATATCGATGTTCGGCTCATAAATTTGCTATGGTTCTTGTCAAAGGAGAAGTGACTTCATGAATGGTTGATCTGAGGAATGGTCATGAGTTTCTATGTGTTTCATTTATTAGTGGCAGTATACAGAAGTGTTGGAATGGGGCTTTATTTGATAAGGGGTTTATTATCGATATTCGGTTGTTTTGAGCAACTGCTGTGATTAGAAGTTATCGCTACAAGAGTTTGATCTATGTGGTATATCATGTATTTGTATCTGAGGTTGCAAGTATGATTTGTTACAACTTGTTCAGGCTTATTCAGAGTATAGATATGAAATTCTGATCTTGTCGATTTTGTAAATCGTCGGTTTTGATTTTCAGGTGGAACAGAACAGATATGGAAGAATGGTTCTCAACTTAAGGCTTAAAATTTGAGATGTTTGACTAAGTCTTTGACATTTAGTACTTGATCTCATATTTGAATTTTTATGATTGGATTAGCTCTGTTGAGTGATTTGGGACTTAGGAGCGTGTTCAGAACGTAATTTGGAGGCCCGTGGTAGATTTAGGCTTGAATTGGCTAAATTAGAATTTTGGCGCTTTTCAGTTGGTAGTGGAAATCTTGATATCGGGATCAGAATGGAATTCCGGAAATTTGATTAGGTCCATGATGTCATATGTGGTGTGTGTGCAAAATTTCAGGTCATTCGGAGTTGAATTGTTAAGTTTCGGCATCATTTTTGGAATTTGAAAGTTCCTAAGTTCTTAAGCTTGAATCTGAAGTTGATTTGGTATTTTGGTGTTGTTTTGAGTGATTCGAAGGCTCGACTAAGTTTTAATGATGTTATGGGAGGTATTGGTATGTTTGGGTTGAGGTCCCGAGGTCCTCGGGTGTGTTTCGGGTGAGTTTTGAGCAAGTCCGAGCATTACCGGGACTTGGGCATTGGTTATGGTGCTTAAATTTACAGCTGGGGTGGAAGTTTTACCGCTGGGGGCGGTGGTTTTACCGTTGGGACAGAAAATGGTCTGCGGTGAGGAAGAATCCGCAGGTTCACTGGTCTGACTTTGGAAGCCTATATCTTTTGATCTACAAGAAATTTTGAGATGATTCAAAAACAAAAGGTGTAGCTCTTCGTGTCTAGTTTTCAGAAGATAAAGAAATCACAATTTGGACATCTGTAGAGAAAGTTATGGCCAAAATACTAAAACATATCACTGCAGTCAACATTTACCGCTGTAGCAGTGGATTTACCGCGGTTAGCGGTTATGGACCGCGGTCAACGGTGATGGGGATCCGAAAGGTGCACTATAAATACGAGATTTGGGGTTTTATTTCATATTTTGACCTAGAGAGCTTTGGCAATTTTTTGAGGGATTTTCAAGAAAACCATCGGGGTAAGTGATTCTAACTCAACTTTGGCTAAAATACATGATTATAATGTTGGATTCATCATTTGAGTAGAGATTTGGGATGTAAATTTGGGGAAAATTGTGGAACTTCATAAAATGAATTTTTGGGATTTGAAAGCTGATTCGAAGTCGGAATTGAGTGAAACTAGTATGGATAGTCTCTAATTGAATGGTTTGTCAGATCTTGAGACTTTGGTCGGATTCTGAGACGTGGGTCCAGGGGCCGGGTTTGAGCAATTTCGGGATTCTTGAGTTAATTTGATTACCTTCGCTTGGGCTTTGTTCCTTTAGTGTATATTGATGATAATATACTGATTTTGGTTAGATTTGGAGCATTTGGAGGCCGATTCGAGAGGCAAAGACATCGCGGGCTAGAGTTTGGACCGTTTGAGGTAAGTAATGATTGTAAATGTTGTCCTCAGAGTATGAAACCCCGGATTTCACATCTTTATGCTACTTTGAGGTGACATACACGTTAGATGACGAGTGTGGAGTTTTGCACCATTGGGGATTGTGACTTAGTCCGTCCTGTATGACTGTTAAGTCACGTAATTGATTAAAACTTGTTTTATATCATTGTGTTTTGGAAAACATTATCATGTTTTGGGCTGAATGCCATATTTGGGCCTCGTGCCAATTGTTTTTGACCCTTAGGGTATTTTTACTACTATTCCTCACTGTTTTGACTTCATATTTATACTCAGTCATGCTGTATTCTACTATTCTTATAGCTCAGCCATATTTACTTCGTTTTGATATTTTTAAATAATATTTTGGGCTGCGCATCATGTTTTACTATTGACCAAGTAGCTTGAGAGATTTCTAACTGAGTGAGGCTGATGGCCTGTGTTGTGAGGATATTATAGGATCGGGTTGTGCGCCGCAGTATTGTGGTACTGATTTATGATTATGAGGCTGAGGGCTTGATTTGTTACTCCACGTGGTGGCTTGATATGAGACCGAGAGCCTATTTGATTATCCCACGAGATGGTTTGTTATTGCGCTTGAGCCATAAGGGGCCCCTCCCGGAGTCTGTACACCCCCATTGAGCCCGGGTACCCACTGTGAGTGATATGATGTAGCCCGAGGGGCTGTTGTTTCATATTGTTGCTCGAGGGGCTGTTCTTGATCCATGTCTTGCCTGAGGGGCAGTTCTTGATTTATGTTATGCCCGAGGGGTTGATTACGAGTGATTGTAAGGTAGCACGAGGGGCTGGTTCTGTTGATATTATGCCCGAGGGGCGGTTTATGGTATATGTTTTGCTCAAGGGGTTGTTTACGTTTCTATAATGTTTACTCACTGTTTTATCACTCGTTTAAAACTATTAAAAATTATTTTAAAAGGTTTTACCGAAACTGAGCATGATTTTTACAAAGTAAATGATTTATGTGCTGTGTTGGAAATGTCCTGCATTTGTTGTAGTGTTTTGACGTGGTTTATGTATTTTCTTACTGCTCAGCTTTCATTTACTTTTATTACTTACTGAGTTCGCGTACTCACATTACTCCCCGCATATTGTGTGCAGATTCAAGTTTTTCTGAACCCGGTAGCCGGTGTTGATTGCTCAGGGGCAGAGTCATTGGAGTTAGCAAGGTAGCTGTCCGACGTTCGCAGCCTTGATCTTCTCCCTCTTGTATCACTTAGATTGTTTTTAGTATATTTTCTGACCTTAGTAGATGCTCGTGACTTGTGACACCCCGATGCCGGACTTGTGTATTTATTCCGCACTATTCAGACTTATATTATGAGATATCTGATTGATTAAAGGCTTAAAAATGATTATTATTGATTAAATGGTTAATTCGGGAGTTGTGTCGGCTGGCTTAGTTTCACGATAGGCGCCATCACGACCGGGTCGGTTTTAGGGTCGTGACAATAATATTATTTATTTCTTCTATTTCACGTTATGTGGCAATATTACAATTTGAGAAATTTACGAAGTTGTTCTTTGATCATATTTTTCTTAAATGTTTTATAAATATTTTGAATTATAAATTATAATACTTTTATAGTACTTTTATGTTACTATTAAATATGTAATTACTATTTCCATAAACTTGAAGAATCTATACTAGAGTTTGGCCATAGATTTTCAAATTTATTTTTAAAAATTTGATTTGGGTCATGTTTGGTTTGAAGATGAAAATCTATTTGGACATATTTTCAAAATATATTTTACTTTTAAAAAAAACATATAAAATTTGACTTACACCCATTAATTCGAAAAAAACATCAAAAATACACAATAATACCAAACAATCAAACTTGATAATCCTGTATATAGAACCTTCATCGATGTCATTCATTATTATTATTATCACAAACTATAATCCTGAACATGGATAAGTTTGGCACAAAATTATCATTTCTATAATGAAATACATAATCTACTATTCTAAAACCATAACCTGATATTTTAAATCAACTGCTAATAACACAATAATTCGTCAAATTGCAATAATATTACAGGATCCATCAACCCAAAAGAAAAATATAGTAATTATCTAGTAGATTAGTTGGGTTATAATTTTTATAAAATACAAAAGTTTGAGGTAATTTTTGAAATTATTAAAAAATCTAACAGTTATATTTTGAGCCAAAAATAGGTCTAGAGCTAGTTTTGAGATTTGGAAATTTTGTTTTCAAAATCTACCAAAACGTGGATAAAATCTATAAACAAACATATTTTGCCCAAAAAAATTAAAAAAAAAATCGACAAAATTTATGACCAAACGGGGGCTATATCTAATTTTTACGGTCCAAGTTAAGAATTTTATCCTTGTACTCCGAGTTGTATGGATCAGAGGGAGTATTTCATTGAAAGGAAGGGGAAGAGATCATACTTTCCTCGGTCCTTTCGATATTTTGTTTTAGTGTGGTGTGATATGAAAATAAATGACATGTAGCCACTCTAAATATTGGCATTTACTAATTAGCTAATGCATTTTAAATTGTAATTTTTCGGTTCAATTTTTTGAGATACAAATATTATTAATTGTCCTGAAATTAAGGTTTTTAATTCAAAATTTTCGAATAATTAAAATTCCAAAATAGTAGCCTTAAGAATGATTGTTTGTGTACTTTGCCTTGGCGAAATACATAAAGCGCCCCTTTAAGTTGTCCTCAACGATCATTTGAACACCTTAACTTGCCATATGACCAGACATACATATCTGCTTGGTAGAAGTATATTCTCTTAAACCCCTTACGCTGACATTACAAATTGTGTGTGTTACACATAAATCTAAGCGCGTGAAGATCTTTAAAATTAGGTTTATCTTTTTTTTTTCCTAAAAATTGTGTGTGTTACACATAAATCTAAGCGCGTGAAGATCTTTAAAATTAGGTTTATCTTTTTTTTTCCTAAAATCAATGTGGAACCCACCACCTCCTCCAATTTTCTCCTCCATCTTCTGCCATTGCCCCAAATTGGGGAAAGACATTAGAGTTGATTTCTCTTGGGAAAATGCAGTTGCATGTTGGGTTTGGAGCTCTGCTCTTTATTTTCTTAGAATTCCCTTTCTACCACGACCCGAAATTCCCACCCTCGGGAGTCGTGATGGTGCCTATTCGTGAAAGCTAGGCAAGCCGAGCGTTATAGATCTTATTATCCTTTTTCCTCAACCTTTTAACAATTTCAAATTAACATGCGATCAACAGCAGAATAATAATAATAATAATAATAAAAATGCGGAAGATGAAATCTGATAACTTAACCAAATACTAGTGCGAAAACTCCAAAATACGACTCTACCCAGAACTGGTGTCACAATATCACGGACCATCTACGAACACTACAAACAGTGGTCTGAAAAGAAAGATACAAGTCTGTCTTTGAAGTAAATGAAAACATAATATAAAAGATAGAAGGGGGCGCCAAGGCCTGCGGACGTCTGCAGGACTACCTCGGGTCTCCGCTGGACTGAAGGCAGCAACCTCGCTATGGTCCAAAAGCTCTGGTACCGAGATATGCACACAGTGCAGAGTGTAATATCAGTACAACCGACCCCATGTGCTGGTAAGTGTCGAGCCTAACCTCGGCAAAGTAGTGATGAGGCTAGGACAAGACTACCAAATAAATCTGTGCAGTTAAAGCATATACGACAAGTAATAAAAACGGGAACTAGAAGTTAAAGATGGGAAGGGGAACATGATGCGGAGAATATCAAGTACCAACAGAATCTCAGGAGAAAAATATAAAGAATATCTTAAATTTCACATCAGTAAGAATAAGGAAAATAGTAACGAATCAATGTCCACTTTTATTCTTTATTGTTGCGGTGCGCAACCCGATCCAAATCATATAAAACTGTTGCGGCGTGCAACCCGATCCCAATCATAGAATACTGTTGCGGCGTGCAACCCGATCCCAATCATATATTATTGTTGTGGCGTGCAACCTGACCCCTGATGTTCCCCCTTATTACTCCTTGTTGCAGCGTGCAACCCGATCCCATATAATATTATTGCGGCGTGCAACCCAATCTCAATATACAAATCAACACCAATCACAAAAGAATCCCGGCAAGGGAACAATAAGGAAACAACAATATCCCGGCAAGGGAATCAACTATAATCAAACTTGTACCAACAATTAACTTCACCAATGAAACTTCAACTGGAGCCAATGCTCAACAATAAACAAATACCACGAAGATAATCGTAATTCTTGCCCAACACGGAGAATCAATAATTTAGGCATTTGTAGTACTTATTAAGAAACACAACGATTACAATTTAAGACTCACGGGCATGCTTGACAACGACATATAGATACTCGTCACCACACTTATACGTCGTACACTACACTAGCACATAGCAAATAAAGCACAATACCTATTCCCTTAAGTTAAGGTTAGACCAAACACTTACTTCGAACTTCCACGGCCAACTCAAGCCTCAAACACCGCTTTTCCTTTAGAATTCGCCTCCAAGCTACTTGTATCTAGCCCAAATTAATTTAACAACATCAATAAATGCTAAAGAATTTATACCCAATGCTTAATTATAGGTTTTCTATCATTTTTTCCAAAAAGTCGAAAATCGACCCCGAGCTCGCTTGGTCAAAACTCGAGGTTCAGATCAAAACCCGATCACCCATTCACCCAAGAGCTCGAATATGAAATTAGTTTCAAAATCCGATCCCAAAACGAGGTCTAAATTCCAAGTATTCAAAAAGCCCTAATTCTACCCAAAACCCCTAATTCTACCATGGAAGAACAATATTTAGGCTTAGAAATCTAATTGGTGTTGATGAAAAATGAAAGAGATGAGATTAAGAACACATACCTATGATTTGGTATTGGAACGTTTCTTCAAAAATCGCCTAAGGTCTGATTTTAGAGAAGGAGATATGAAAATATGGCTTATTCACATTTTTGGTTCTGTTTTTAATTCACTGGACAGGTCTTCTTCGCGTTCGCGATAAGCCTGTCGCAATCGCGAAGGGTTAACCCCCCCTGACCTTCGCGTTCGCGAGACCTACATCGCTTTCGCGTAGGGCAAAATCCCTTCCCCCAGTTCCCTGCTAAATGGCCTTCGCATTCGGGATAGCCAGGTCGTGTTCGCGAAGGGTAACACCCCCAATTCTTTGCGTTCGCGTAGAAGAAAATCTCCCTCACACTAACTTACTCTTCGTGTTCGCCAGAGTTCCTTCGCGAACGCGAAGAACAATACACCAGCACACCAGAAGCAACAAAATATCAGAAAATCCTATGTCCAAAACACCTCGAAACCTATCCGAAACTCACCTGAGCCCTCGGGGCTCCAAACCAAACATGCATACTAATTCAAAAACATCATATGGACTTACCCGTGCGATCAAATAGCTAAATTAACATCTCGAACTACAAGTTTAGCATCAAAATAAAGAAAAACTCCATAACTCTTAAGTTCAAATTTTAACAACCGAGGGTCCGATTCATATCATATCAAGTTCGTTTCTTACCAAATTTTGCAGGCTCAACTTAAATAACATATAAGACCTGTACCGGGCTCCAGAACCAAGACACGGGACCGATACCATAAAATTCAAACACATTTAAATTTCCAAAAACTCTTATAATTTCAATCAAACAATTTTCTTCAAAAATTCATTTCTCGAGCTTAGGATCTCAGAATATTCCGGGCATACGCCCGAGTCCCATATTTTTCTATGGACCCTCCGGGACCGTCAAATCATGGTCCGGGTCCGTTTACCTAAAATTTTGACTGAAGTCAACTTAAATTTAATTTTAAAGGCCAAATTAGCATTTTTATCAAATTTTCACATGGAAGCGTTTCGGATATACACCCGGACTGCACACACAAATCGAGGTGAGAGAAAAGGAGGCTTTTAAGGCCTTGGAACACAGAATTTACTTGTAAATCAAGTGATGAACTTTTGGGTCATCACATCCTCCACCTCCAAAACAATCGTTCGTCCTCGAACGGACATAGAAAAAAAGTACCTGAGTCGGGGAAAAGATGGGGATATCGGCTCCGCATATCGCACTCGGACTCCAAGGTAGCTACATCGGCAGGCCGACCTCTCCACTGAACATGAACAGAAGGGTAACTCCTCGATCTCAACTAACGAACTTGCTGGTCCAGAATGGCCACCGGCTCCTCCTCATAGGTCAGATCCTTGTCCAACTGGACAGTGCTAAAGTCTAACACGTGGGATAGATCATCGTGACACCTCCGAAGCATGGACACATGAAACACTGGGTTCACAGCTGATAAACTTGGCGGCAACGCAAGTCTGTAAGCCACCTCTCCCACTCGATCCGGAATCTCAAAAGGACCAATGAACCTAGGGCTTAGCTTGCCCTTCTTCCCAAATCTCATCACGCCCTTCATGGGCGACACCCGCTCTCCGACCATAAATGCCACATCACGAACCTTGCGATCGGCATAACTCTTCTGCCTAGACTGAGCGGTACGAAGCCTGTCCTGAATAATCTTTACCTTATCCAAGGCATCCTGAACTAAATCGGTACCCAACAACCGAGCCTCCCCCGGCTCAAACCACCCAACTGGCGACCGACACCGCTACCATATAATGCCTCATAGGGAGCCATCTGAATGCTCGACTGGTAGTTGTTGTAGGCAAACTCTGCTAATGGCAAGAACTGATCCCAAGAACCTCCAAAGTCCATAACACAAGCTCGGAGCATATCCTCCAAAATCTGGATAGTATGCTCGGAATGTCTGTCCATCTAGGGATGAAATGTTGTGCTCAACTCGACCCGTGTGCCCAACTCACGCTGAACTTCCCTCTAGAAATGTGAGGTAAACTGCGTACCTCGGTCAGAAATGATAGACACGGGCGCACCATGAAGACGAACAATCTCCCGGATATATATCTCAGCCAGCCGCTCCAAGGAATAGGAAACTGCCACAGGAATGAAATGCACTAACTTGGTCAGCCTATCAACAATAACCGATACTGCATCGAACTTCCTTTGAGTCCGTGGGAGTCCAACAATGAAGTCCATAGTGATACGCTCCCACTTCCACCGAGGAATTTCAATCTTCTAGAACAAACCACTAGGTCTCTAATGCTCGTACTTTACCTACTAACAATTCAAACACCGTGCTACATAGGCAACAATGTCCTTTTTCATTCTCCTCCACCAATAATGCTGCCGCAAGTCTTGATACATCTTAGCGGCGCCCGAATGAATAGAGTACCGGGAACTGTGGGCCTTCTCCAGAATCAACTCACGAAGCCCATCCACATTAGGCACACAAATACGACTCTGCATCTTTAAAACTCCATCATCTCCAACTGCAACCTGCTTGGCACCTCCATGTCGCACCGTGTTTCTAAAGACAAGCAAATGAGGATCATCATACTGCCGATCTCAGATACGCTCAAATAATAAAGAACGAGCAACAGTGCAAGCTAGCACACATCTGGGCTCAGAATCATCCAACCTCACGAGCTGATTGGCCAAAGCCTGAACATCCAAAGCAAGCGGTCTCTTACTGAATGGAATATATGCAAGGCTGCCCATACTGTATGACTTCCTACTCAATGCATCGGCCACTACATTGGCCTTTCCCGGATGATACAAGATGGTGATATCATAGTCTTTCAATAGCTCCAACCACCTTCTCTGCCTCAAATTTAGCTCCTTCTGCTTGAACAAGTATTGAAAACTCTTGTGATTCATGAACACCTCACACGACATGCCATATAAATAATGCCTCCACATCTTCAACGCGTTAACAAAGGCTGCTAACTCCAAATCATAAACTGGATATTCTTCTCATGGATCTTCAACTGTCACAAAGCATATGCAATAACCTTGCTATTCTGCATCAACATCGCACCAAGTCCAATACGCGATGCATCACAATATACTGTATATGGCCCTGAACCTATGGGCAAAACCAATACTGGCACCGTAGTCAAAGCTATCTTGAGCTTCTGAAAGCTCGCCTCACACTCATCCAACCACCTGAACTGGGCACCTTTCTGGGTCAACATGGTCATCTGGACTGCAATAGATGAAAACCCCTCCACAAACCAACGGTAATAACCCGCCAAACCCAAGAAACTCCGGATCTCTGTAGCTGATGTGGGTCTAGGCTAGTCCTTGACTGCCGCAATCTTCTTAAGATCCACCTGAATACCCTCTGCTGATACAAGATGACCCAAGAATGCAACCGAACTCAACCAAAACTCATACTTTGAAAACTTGGCATACAACTGACTATCCCTTAGAGTCTGAAGAACGACTTGAAGATGTAGCTCGTGCTCCTCCCGTCTGCGGGAATAGATCAAAATATCATCAATGAAGACAATTACGAAGGAATCTAAGTAAGGCTTGAACACTTGGTTCATCAAGTCCATGAAAGCTGCAGGGGCCTTTGTCAACCCAAATGACATCACTAAGAACTCATAATGCCCGTACTGAGTGCGAAAAGCTGTCTTAGGGACATCAGATGCCCTAATCCTCAACTGATGGTAGCCAGATCTCAAATCAATCTTCGAAAACACTTTGGCACCCTGAAGCTGATCAAACAAATCATCAATCCTCGGTAATGGGTACTTATTCTTGATTGTGACCTTGTTCAACTGCCGATAATCTATACACATCCTCATTGATCTGTCCTTCTTCTTAACAAACAACATCGGTTCACCCCAAGGCGAGACACTACATCTAATGAAGCCCTTGTCAAGCAAGTCTTGCAACTATTCTTTCAATTCTTTCAACTTTAGCAGGGCCATACAATACAGCGAAATAGAAATGGGCTGAGTGCCCAGAGCCAAATCGATGCAAAAGTCAATATCCCTGTCGGGAGGCATACCTGGCAGGTCTACAGGAAATACCTCTGGAAACTCACGAACAACAGGCACAGAATCGATAGAAGGAACATCGGCACTAGAATCACGAACATACGCCAAATAGGCCAAATATCCATTCTCAACCATACGCCGAGCCTTCATATATGAGATAACCCTACGGGTGGAATAACCAGGAGTCCCCCTCCACTCTAAACGAGGTAAACCCGGCAAAGCTAAGGTCACAGTCTTAGCAAGATAGTGATAACCAGTCCATCCCCAATATGATATCAAAATCCACCATATCCAAAAGTAACAGATCTACTCGGGTCTCAAGACCCCCAATCATAACTATACATGAACGATGGACATAATCCACTACAATAGAATCACCCACCGGTGTGGATGCATATACAGGAGCACTCAAAGAATCACTAGGCATGACTAGATACAGGGCAAAATAAGATGACACATAGGAGTATGTAGACCCTGGATCAAATATAACTGAAGCATCTCTACTATAGACCAGAACAGTACATGTGATAATTGCATCGGAGGCCTCAGCCTCGGGACTGGCTGGAAGAGCATAACATCGGGGCTAGGCCCTACCACTCTGAACTACATCTCTGGGATGGCCTCCTGCTGGCTGGCCTCCACCTCTAGTTGCCTGACCTCCACCTTTAATACTTCTACCTCCACCTCTAGCACCTCTACCCCCACCCCTAGCTAGCTGAGCGGGCGGTGGAACACTTGGTGCTTGGACCATGGCACGGGAACCCTGCTACTGCGACTGACCACCCACTAATCTCGGACAAGACCTCCGTATATAACCATACTTACCGCACTCAAAGCATCCACTTGAGTGCTGCGGCTGAGGAAACTGAGACTGACCCTGGCGAGCCGACTGACCATGAGAATAGCTTTGAAGAAGAGGTGCTCTGATAGGAGCTGATAGTGCATGGTAGGACTGTTGATCAGAATACTGCACATGAGAACCACGGCCACCTGGAGCACCATGAGAAGTGTAAGTGCTGAATGAAACGGCCTGAGAGGATAGCTCCAGATGAGGCACCGCTGAACCTGCCTGAATGACGGGGCCTCTTGTCAGACCATTGACCACTCCCCTGCGATAGAACCATCTCAACTCTCCTGGACACATTGACCGCATCTTGAAAAGAAATCTCGCTCCTAGTCTCTTTAGCCATCTGCAATCGAATCGGCTGAGCGAGCCCCTCAATGAACCTCCTTACCCTATCTCTCTCTCTCTATGGGAAGTATAATAAGAGCATGACGGGCCAAAGCAATGAATCTGGTCTCGTATAGAGTGACGGCCATAGAACCTTGTTGGAGACGCTCAAACTGCCTCTAATAGTCCTTCCTCTGAGTGATAGGAAGAAACTTATCCAGAAATAGCTGAGAGAACTGATCCCAAGTCAAGGCAGGCGACCCAGCTGGCCTAGCCAAATAATAATCCCTCCACCAAGTCTTGGCGGAACCTGACAGACGAAAAGCAGCAAAGTCGACCCCATTGGTCTCTACTATCCCCATGTTCCAAAGAACCTCATGACAGCTGTCTAAATAATCCTGGGGATCCTCTGAAGATGTACCACCATAAGTAGTAGTGAACAGCTTGGTAAACCTATCCAATCTCTACAAAGCATCGGCAGACATGGCTGCTCCATCACCGATTTGAGCTACTACACCTGGCTGAATTGCTCCAACTGGCTGAGCTACTGGAGTTTGAAACTGGGAAGCCATCTGCTCCAGAGTACGGGTAGAGGGAGTCTGTGCTCCTCTCCCAAATTGAGAGACGGCTGTGCTACAAGAAGTAAGCCTACCTGGGTGACACTCTCCATAAGGCCCACTAGATGGACCAGAGCATCTCGGAGTATTAGGGTAGCAATGAACCCTTCTAGGACCTGAGCTGGCCCACCGGAACTGTCTCAGCCGGAACGTCATCATCAAACTCTACCTGAGGCTCCGCCGCTGGTGCTTCTGCTCTGGGTTGAGCTCTTTCCCTGCCTCGACCCCTAGCACGACCTCGGCCTCATCCTCTACCCCTTGTGGGAACTGCTGCTGGGGGCTCGGGCTGCTAGTGAGTAGATGAAGAAGCACGTGCTCTCGCCATCTGCGAAAGAACAAAGTAGAAATTCAATTAGCATTGAGAAACCAAACCGCACGACAAAGATGAATAGAAGTGAAATTGTTCCTAACTCTGTAGCCTCTGGGGGATAAGTATAGACGTCTCTGTACCGATCCCTCAAACTCTACCAGGCTTGTCCGTGAATTGTGAGGCCTAAGCAACCTAGATCTTTGATATCAACTTGTCACGATCTGGACTTCCCACTCTCGGGAATCGTGATGGCGCCTACTTGTGAAAGCTAGGCAAGTCGAGCGTTATAGATCTTATTACCCTTTTTCCTTAACCTTTTAACAATTTCAAATTAGCACGCGATCAACAGCGGAATAACAAATAATAATAAAAGAAATGCGGAAAAAGAAATCTGATAACTTAACCAAATACTAGTGCGAAAATTGCAAAATATAACTCTACCCAGAACTGGTGTCACAATATCACGGACTATCTACGAATACTACAAACAGTGGTCTGAAAAGAAAGATACAAGTCTGTCTCTGAAGTAAATGAAAACAGAATATAAAAGATAGAAGGGGACACCAAGGCCTGTGGACGTCTGCAGGACTACCTCGGGTCTCTGCTAGACTGAAGGCAGCAACCTCGCTATGGTCCAAAAGCTCCGGTACCGAGATATGCACACAGTGCAGAGTGAAGTATCAGCACAACCGACCCCATGTGCTGGTAAGTGTCGAGCCTAACCTCGGCGAAGTAGTGACGAGGCTAGGACAAAACTACCAAATAAACTTGTGCAGTTAAAGCATATACGGCAAGTAATAATAACGGGAACTAGCAGTTAAAGATGGGAAGGGGAATATGCTGCAGGGAATATCAAGTACCAACAAAATCTCAGGAGAAAAACATAAAGAATATCTTAAATTTCACATCAGTAAGAAAAAGGAAAACAGTAACGAATCAATGTCCACTTTTATTCTTTATTGTTGCGGTGCGCAACCCGATCCAAATCATATAACACTGTTGCGGCGTGCAACCCGATCCAAATCATATATCGTTGTTGCGGCATGCAACCCGACCCCTCGTGTCCCCCCTTATTACTCTTTGTTGCGGCATGCAACTCGGTCCCATATAATATTGTTGCGACATGAAACCCATTCTCAATATACAAATCAACACCAATCAGAAAAGAATCCCGGCAAGGGAACAATAAGGAAACAACAATATCCCGCAAGAGAATCAACAACAAGAATAAACATATCCCGGTAAGGGAACCAACAGTAAGAATTAAATACGTCTAAATTTCAATTATTCAAAAAGCCCCAATTCTACCCAGAACCCCCAATTCTACCACGGAAGAACAATATTTAGGCCTAGAAATCTAATGGGTGTTGATGAAAAATGAAGGAAATGAGTTTAAGAACACATACCTATAATTTGGTGTTGGAACTTTTCTTCAAAAATTGCCTAAGGTCTGATTTTAGGGAAGGAGGTATGAAAATATGGCTTATTCCCATTTTTGGTTCTGTTTTTAATTCACTGGATAGGTCTTCTTCGCGTTCGCGAGAAGCCTATCGCATTTCGTGAAGGGTTAACCCCCTGACCTTTGCGTTCGCGAGACCTACGTCGCTTTCGCGTAGGGTAAAATCCCTTCCCCCAGTTCCCTGGCAACTGGCCTTCGCATTCGCGATAGCCAGGTCGCGTTCGCGAAGGGTAACACCCCTAATTCTTCGCATTCGCGTAGAAGAAAATCTCCCTCAGACTAACTTACTCTTCATGTTCGAGAGAGTTCCTTCGCGAACGTGAAGAACAATACACCAGCATACCAGAAGCAACAAAACAGCATAAAATCCTAAATCCAAAACACCTCGAAACCTATGAGAAACTCACCCGAGCCGTCGGGGCTCCAAACCAAACATGCATACTAACTCAAAAACATCATATGGACTTACTTGTGCGATCAAATCGCCAAATTAACATCTCGAACTACAAGTTTAGCATCAAAATCAAAGAAAATCTCCATAACTCTTAAGTTCAAATTTTAACAACCGAGGGTCCGATTCACATCATATCAAGTCCGTTTTTTACCAAATTTTGCAGGCTCAACTTAAATAACATATAAGACCTATACCGGGCTCCAAAACCACGATACGGGCCCGATACCATCAAATTCAAACACATTTAAATTTTCAAAAACTCTTAAAATTTTAGTTAAATAATTTTCTTCAAAAATTCATTTCTCGAGCTTGGGATCTCGGAATTCAATTCCGGGCATATGCCCAAGTCCCATATTTTTCTACGGACCCTCCGGAATTGTAAAATCACGGGTCCGGGTCTGTTTACCCAAAATATTGACCGAAGTCAACTTAAATTCAATTTTAAAGGCCAAGTTAGCATTTGTATCAAATTTTCACATAAAAGCGTTCTAGATATATGCTCGGACCGCGCACATAAATCGAGGTGAGATAAAATGAGGCTTTTAATGCCTTAGAACACAGAATTTACTTGTAAATCAAGTGATAATCTTTTGGGTCATCACACTTTCCCTTTCCCTTTCTTCTTCCCATTTCCTTTGCCTTTAGATGGCGGCATCTTAGCCGGGAAGTGGCCGGAGTGTTTGACCAAAAAGTGTTGAACTTTTTGCTAAACTAATTAAATAAGAAGACTTTAGGTAAATCTTAGCCAACGATAATTTATTCTAGATCTAAGATAGAAGATGAGAATAAGCAAGCATAACACACATAAGATTAAACTGTAATATTGATTAAACCATATTATATAAAAAGAAGATAAAGATTTCTATAATGTTTAACCATCAATAAGGAATACATGGATGGAAAGGGTCACCGATCTTTAATAAGGTAGAACTCTATGTATTGGGTGTGATGAGACTAACGATCTGTGCTGACGATCTGAGCTTCCTTGGCTCTTTCTCCTTCATGGAGAGAGAGTTGATGATCCCCCCTCTTTTTGGGGAATGTCTGTGCTTTTATATCTTCCCCCTCTTTTTTCTTATCCCTTAGTTTATATAGTAGATCTTCTTCCTTTCCCAATGGTCTTTACCCATAGTATTTAAGTCATTCGTCTATCTTATGGGTTGACCTCTTGAGATGCCATGATACTCAATTCGCCTCAGATATCCTAAATATACGACCTCGGTCATGGCCGAGGTGCGTATCATTACACTAGTACTTCTTCCCACACTAATAGACCCGACGAAACTCCGGTGCCGGAAAATGATAAGCCCGTTCTCGAAGAAGGAGCAAAGGCGGCGGAAGATGAGGGGATTCCAATCGTGGTTGAAATATTGCCCCGCTCGGGGAAAATATGGAATGATTTTAACAGCCCCACCGGAGAAGAGCCGGAGCCTACGCCATCCACATGGATGAACTGGCGATTGTGGCGCTAAAGACAAAGTGGGGAATTCCGAATCATATTGAAATAATACCGGTGACGGGAACGGACATCATGCGTCTGCACTGCCCAGGGTACTGCGCATTCTACGCGTACCCTTTTGTTGTTGGTTATACACTTCTTCTCCCCCCCTAGTGGTAGGCTTCTGCCGCTACTATGAGGTGTGCCCGGTTCAGCTTTCACCGTACATGTATAAACTCTTTCTGATGCTGCTCAAGTTCGCAGAGCTCGCCAGTTGAGAGGTAACTTTGGGGCATATGCTTAACATTTTCGTTCCCCAACTTATTCGAGGCTCGATGATCCACAAGCGTCATAATGGAACAAAGAGTTTGGTGGTGAAGATGGACGACAAGGCTAATCGTCATTTCTAGGAGAGTTATTTCTTCGTGCGGACCGAGCACCTTGTAGCGGACCTAGCAAGGCTTCCCGAGACGTGGAACTTTTCCCGTAAGTTTTCTTTTATTTGATTTACGATTTCCCTTGAGGTGGTGGCCAACCGTTCCTCTTTAGGTGGCGTTGGTAATTCATTTTCCGCGTTCGCGACTGAAAGATTGCCTCCCCCGCCCATTGGTGATATCCGCGAATGGGTTACTGCTATTCTTCCCCATACGATGGGGGTCCTGGAGTGGGCGTCCTTCTATGAGAGATACGGGCGTAAGCCTCTCACCGGTAAGTCGGCCCATTGCAATTTCCTTGTTCTTTGTCTTGCAATTTGATCTTGTTGCTTACATGATCATTTTTCTCCTTTAACAGGGAGAGTGCGAAAGGTGAGGGTTCCTCCACTCGCGTTTCGTCAACCGGTGCCTTCTACCCGACCCGCACCGAGGTCTGCTACCCAGCCTACATCCAGAGCTTCTTAATCCACTCCTACGGCCAGGGTCGTGTGCATGAAAGTTATTCCTCATATTGAGACTCCGGCTCCTACTGCTCACTCAACGGGTGAATCTTCCCGTGATGATAATGGAGAGGGTCCGTCAAAGAGGCAGCGAGTGGAGCCTGAAGTGGATCCTTCAGCCGCCGTGCCTTCGGGGGGCGACCTTCCCTTGATAGTGTCTGAAATTGGCGGTGATGCTAACCCAGCCGCAGAGGCAAACCAGGTGAACGAGGACAACCCAACGACGAAGGCTTCAGCTATTGTGATTGATCAACATGATACTGCAATGGGAAGTCGGGGTCCTGAGGCTGTTGTTGCCACTTCGGATAGGCCTTCGTCTTTCGGACCGAATCAAGCTTCTTCTTCAGCTGCAGAGAGAGGAAATGGGGTCGTGGTTGACGATTATGAGTCTGACCCCAACCTCGATCCTGATGATGTCAGGATAATTGAGGAGGGTTTTACCTATAATATGGTGAGAGCGGGAGGTCCCTCTCGTATACTTGAGATTTCGTCGGAGCTTAACCTTCTGCGTGACAATTAGGGCTTGGTACCGCAGTTACACCTTTTGTGCTCTGCCATAAAGTGTGAGGCTCTTCGGGACATCAGTGACGTTGAATTGATGCATGAAGTGGATGTCATGGGCTTGAGGGTAAGTTTCTCCTCTTTGTTTCCTTTTTTTGAGTTCTTTCTATCTTTGGCGGCCTTGGCCTTTACCGACTTCTTTTTTTGGGATTTCACTCTTATATGCTAGAGATTGAAAGTTCTCACAGGGCCGACACTCGGGCCAAAATTTTTCTAATGATGTTGGAAAAGTATCGGCGCTACCGTAACAAGTGTCGTGAGATGAATGAGCGGCTCAGGGCGAGCACCGGTAATCAATCTCTCGAAAAGGAGCTGGAGAAAAGGGATCAGGAACTGATGCACTCCATTCGCAGGAACAATGAGCTCGAGAAACTACTTCGTGTGAAGGACGAGGAGCTCGATTTAGGAAAGGGGGTTGCCGCAGAGTGCGGGCATCTTCAGGCGAAGGTGCAGTCATTGCAGTCCGAGCTTGATCAAAATGCCATCAGGGTTGAGGCTTGAGTGCGGAGTGGATGGGGAAATTGGCCGAACTGGAGAGAAAAGTGTCTGAGTTGGAGAGCGCTAAGAGTCTTCGGGCATCGGCTTTAGCAAGGGCAGTGGCATTAGAGGACACTATCTGCGTCCTTCAATCTGAGCAGGAGTCCGAGAGGGCAACGACCACGCTAAGAGAGGTGAGGCTTGAAGAGCGCATTGGCAAAATTGACAGGGAAACTTCAATCTAGGGAGATCGGGTCGCTGTACTTGAGGCCGAAAAGGAACAATTGTTGGCCCAAGTTGAATCTGCCTCTGCTGCTATTCCTCGCCACTTGCACAAGCTCTGGGTTCATGTCGAGGCCCAACGGGACATATACAATAGTTTGTGGGAGGCAAGCAATATTTCTGAGGCTGCTTAAGAAGGAGCTTGGATGAAGGCACGAGAGGCTCGTGTCAACTGCGACTACGATCTTGCGACACCGGAGGCCGGCGAGGATGCTGATGCTGAGGGGGAATTTCCTGGAGATAATGATAGGGAGAATGGCAGTGATGAAGCCGAGTGAAAAGTTGATGCCTTAGTCTATTTTTTTTGCTTTGCTTTGTTGTGTTTTTTGTATTGGGCCGGTTTTGGCCGTGTATAAAGTGCGAACGTTGCGCAAGTGTATTAATAAAAGGGTTGTTTCACATTGTACGTCCTTTGTATTTCTTTTCCCTCCCCTTACTTTACATTTTTTTCTTTAGCGTAGATCTTCGGATTTTTGTATGGCGAATCCCTGATTTCTCGTTTAGGGAAACCGATTTTAATCGGACCGAATTGGGTCTCGTCGTGTGAGTTCGAATGGAGTTTCTTCGGATTTGCATATTTGGGTGAGATTGACTTTTGATTTGTCGCCTTAGGAGGAATCACCTTTGATTCAAAAGAGGTTGAATTCGTAATCATCATTTAGGACGAAGTCAGTTTTGACTTGAATCATTCGAGGGGGATTGAACTCTATTGTTGATTTAGGCGAAGTCGAACTTTTCATATGTAGTCGAACGAGGTCGAATCTGGATTTGGAGCAAAATCAATTTCTAACTTATTTGTACAAGTTCAAGAAACAAAAAACAAAAAATTTTTGTTTGATGACGACCGATGGCCGCAAAGGCGCTAGTGCGAGTAAAACCGGAATGTTAATCTATATGATTCGAGCAAGGTCGAATTCTTAATTTGTGATGGCCCTTGCCCGTAGAGGTATTATTTCGATTTAAGGTCAAAATATTAACCCGTTGTGATTCGAGCGAGGCCGAATTCTTCTTTTGGCGATGGCCCTTGGCCGTAGGGGTATTATTTCGAGTTAAGGTCGAAATATTAACCCGTTGTGATTCGAGAGAGGTCGAATTCTTTTTTGGGCGATGGCCCTTGGCCGTATGGGTGTTACTTCGAGTTGATTTCAAAATATTAACCCATTGTGATTCGAGCGAGGTTGAATTCTTCTTTTGGCGATGGCCCTTGGCCGTAGGGGTGTTATTTCGAGTTAAGGTCAAAATATTAACCCGTTGTAATTCGAGCGAGGTCGAATTATTCTTTTGGCGATGGCCCTTGGCCTTATGGGTGTTATTTCGAGTTGAGGTCGAATTATTAACTCGTTGTGATTCGAGCAAGGTCGAATTCTTCTTTTGGCGATGGCCCTTGGCCGTAGGGGTATTATTTCGAGTTAAGGTCGAAATATTAACCAATTGTGATTCAAGCGAGGCTGAATTCTTCTTTTGAAGATGGCCCTCGGCCATAGGGGTATTATTTCGAGTTAAGGTCGAAATATTAACCCGTTGTGATTCGAGCGAGGTCGAATTCTTCTTTTGGCGATGGCCCTTGGCCGTAGGAGTGTTATTTCGAGTTAAGGTCGAAATATTAACTCGTTGTGATTCGTTGTCAGATTTTGGAGAATCACGGACTACCATATTGTCTGTGTATACATCGGAGTGAATCCTAGCGTACATGATTTTGTTTTTTCTGGAGAGTTTTGGGTGTTCCCTGGGGGAGTCCCAGTTTTGCTTGGCTTATGTGTTTTCTAGGTAATTTCCAGTTTGATTAATTTTGCTTACAGTGGAGAATAAGATGCGTTTCCTGGGTGAGTCCCAGTTTGTTTACTTTTTCTTGCGTTGGAGTTTACAATACGTTTCCTGGGTGAGTCCCAGTTTGTTTAATTTTGCTTTCATTGGGGAGTACTGTTCATTGGGGTGAGTCCCTGTTTGTTTAGTCCCTTCTTTGGCGGGATGGGCGATGAATTTTGTCGCTTGTGCTTCTGGACGCCCCGGGATTTGGTTAATTTCGAAAGCAGTTCAGGCATGATTCATAATGTCTAGTCGGATGAACCGTCATAGGATTGCCATAGTGAGCAGTCGTGCAAGTTTTTTGTGTTTACGTTCTTCCTGTTGGAGAGACTGTTCCATGGACTCACCGCCTAGTCCCAGGTCATGGAAATTTCTTAATCATACCGACTCGTTCTGGGCCATTTGTCTGTTAATTATAATATGGCGTGGCGTGGAGGGTCTCTCTCAACCGTCGCCTGCGAGGTGGTATGGTATGGAGTGTTATCCTGATGTGTCTGGCGGTGTTTGTTTCTTGTTCGCGCGCCTGTGAGAGTGCCCATGTTCCTATCCCGATCCAAAAAGGAAAACGATAAGTTAGGCTCAAACAAAATTGCATGTTACCTTGACCCGATGAGTCGGAGAAGGGGGGAAAACACTGTAGGATGAATTGTTTTATCTCGTACTCGGATGGCGGTTACAGATTCTGTAGCCTCGCATTTGGCTTCGCCGTTAACTACATCTAGGCCTCTTATGGGTTGAACATACTTTGCCCGTCGGGATCTCGAGCTCAGGCCCCGGTCCTACCCCGTCGGATGCACACAAAAATAGGAAAACATTAGTTATACTCCGTACATAAATTACCCAATGTACGCGCGAATACAAAAATAAGGCAGGATGAGCCGGTTGTTTCAAAGAATCACACAGTAGGCTATCGTCCTTTTCTAAGAGGTGGAAGTATAGATCGATATGTAACGTTAGCATGGAGAATAGGATTGCGGGCGTGCTAAATGCGTAGTGGCCGTAATCTCATCTTGGGTACCCGTACGATGCACCAAACCTATCGCTACAGCGAGATACAGATTTTGGATAGATATCAGACATAATTCCGATTTCATGCAAAGATCTGACCTTGATTGGTTTGGTTATTTCAAAAGCTTGTCCGCCACTTTTTTCAAGTTGGCGTTTATACTAAGGTGGTGGGGTTATGACACCCGGGAAATGACACTTTGGCTGGCTTTAGATCCAGAGGAAACTAAAAATTTGGCTAAGAAATCCCCACAGACGGCGCCAAATTGTTTGACAAAATGTATTGGACTTTTTGCTAAACTAATTAAATAAGAAGACTTTAGGTAAATCTTAGCCAATGATAATTTATTCTAAATCTAAGATAGAAGATGAGAATAAGCAAGCATAGCACATATAAGATAAACTGTAATATTGATTAAATCACATTATATAAGAAGAAGATAACGATTTCCATAATGTTTAACAATCAATGAGGAATACATGGATGGAAGGGTCAACGATATTTAACAAGGTAGAACTCTATGCATTGGGTGTGATGAGACTAACGATCTGTGCTGAAGATTTGAGCTTCCTCTTTCTCCTTCATGGAGAGAGGGTTGATGATCCCCCCTCTTTTTGGGGAATGTCTGTGTTTTTATCTCTTCCCCCCTCTTTTTTTCTTCTCTCCTAGTTTATGTACTAGATTTTCTTCCTTACCCAATGGTCTTTACCCATAGTATTTAAGTCATTCGACTATCTTATGGGCCGACCCCTTGAAATGCCATGATACCCAATTCGCCCCAGATATCCTAAATACACGACCTCGGCTGTGGCCGAGGTACGTATCATTACGGTGGTATGGATACGACAATTCCAAGTAACCTTTCACTGTCCCTTCCCACGTCGATTCTTGTCCGGTCAAATTTTGACCCATACACGGAGGTTGAAAACGATGAAGAAACCTAGCCCAATGGTTTTGTGAATCGACGTACGACCAACAACCTAGTCTTTACAAAGAAGAGGGAAAGGTAGGGTTTTGAGAGTTTAAAAAAATCAACAACACTTGTTTGGATTATATTGGGGAAGATACTTTTTTGGGAGAAAGAAGATGATGAAAGGTGGAGAGATATGAGGGAAGAAGACGGGGGTTTAGGATCTGATTTGGGAAAGTAGGGTCTTTTTCTTATTTTTTTTAATTAAAAATTACAACTATTTCTTAATATAGACTATAATTTATTTAAGAAATACACATGTCATTTAATAATTTGTCAGATTGACATGTCATCAGCGAGTGTAATTCATTCATGAGGTTTGTTGAACTCGAGTGTTCACGAGATACACCTATGTTAAATAGAAGTGTCTGTCTGGTCAAATGGCAAGTTAAGGTGTTCAAATAATCGTTTGGAATAACTTAAAGGGGTGCTTTATGTATTTTGCGTTTTTAATTCCTTGAAAACCCTCTTTAACCGAAGAAAGTAGTTGACTTGGTTACACGGATGACACACCGAGTCGTCTACTCGTTTAAGCTTACCACGACGTGTTGACTCGCGCTACACCAAATACGAAATTACCATGATATAGCCCCTTCCTTCCCTAAATCATTAAATATCTCTAAACCACACCCATATATTTCCATTAATCTGTTCCTTCACCAATTATCCAAAAGTTCACGGCACACAATCTTTCTTCAACTTATTTCCCAAATTTTCTCATAGTCCAAACAATTTCATGGATCCAACACAATCCAAAACTACCTCCGGAGCCAGTCATTCGTCGTCCCATAAGCCCAACAGCCACCCAAAACCATCCAAATCTGAGCTGATGTCCAGTGCTAAGCTAGTTGCCGACGCGGCCAAAGCAAAACTCCATCACGAGCCAAACAGTAAGGTCGACAAGTCTGAGCTCGCCGGAGCTGCCGCTGACCTCCTTAACGCCGCCTCACAGTACGGCAAACTAGAAGAGAAAGGCATCGGAAAATTCGTCGGAAAAGCAGAGACTTATCTCCACAAATATGAAACTTCTCATTCCACCACCACAACCACCACCACTACCGGAACAACCACCACCTCCACGACTGAACACACGCAGTCCTCGGCGCATACAGAGGGAAAACATGAACAATCCGGAAGTGGATATGGCGAGTATATTAAAATGGCTGAAGGAATTTTCAAGAAACATTCCGATGGCACCCACTCATCGGAATCCGGCGGAGGTAAAAAAGGAGAGTATCTTAAAATGGCTGGAGATTTCTTGAAGAAGCATTGACTTGTACTATGTGAATTCCTTTTTATCTTGTGTTTTAGAATTTCTTTGCTGCAGTTCTACTATTGTTATTTATCAGTGGATAGGTGTGATTTGTAATGTGTGGCCTAGGCTGCATTGCCGATGCTGCTAGCCAATGAAAATAATTTTGTTTTAATATGTTAAAACTGTCATGTCATTTACATAATTGTTTTGTTTACTAGAATTTGGTCCTATTAACATTCAACATTTCCTGCCATAATATGTCTCAAGGGAATGTAGTAATGCGATAATAACAATTGTGCCTCGATCAGAAAATATAGTTTGTTTATTTATTCGTTTCCAATAAAAGAAGTCAAGTGACTCAGTTTCCCTGAATCTTTTGCCTGCATAAAAGTTAGAGATATCTTCCAAATGTTAATGTTGTACATTATTTAAGGCTTTCTTGTAATTGAACTTTCTTAATAGCATAAACATGTTGGTGGCATTTTCCCAGTTGATCTGATTTTATTTGCTTTCTCTTTCACCTTAAGCTCTTCATTTTCTTGATTTTGCTCTGCTTGTGATTTGGCTCCTCCTGCTATTTGTTCAATCCTTCCAATATCACTATAGAAACTGTCCCTTGCTTTCGCCCTTCGCTTGTCTAATTGTGCCTGTCATTACATTTAGTATATAGTTAGCAAATGAATAAGATTCAGCAGATCATATAGAACAAATTGGAGACAAAATCAACCTCAGTTTGCTCTAAATGGCACTTCGCCTTTTTCTTCTTCTTAGTCTCCCAATCATGTATTACTTTCTTGAGCTTCTCATATCTGAAACTTCTCTTATTAGATATTCTGACAGCAATTTGGTCAAGTCTAACATAAAAACCACAACATAATTGTCAATAAGCACACATACCGTTCTTTGATCTTTTTCATCTCTTCTTTCTGCCAACTATCCGCTTTAGAATTTCCAGCTCCTGGCTTTGTTCTAATTGGTCCTTTTGCCATCTCTAGTTCAGACGTAGATTGTCTAGTTGGCGGTAACACAAGCTTGAGCGCCATAATCTCAGGCGTTTTAGGAGTTGTGATGTCAATGTTCTTATCTGCAAATGTGGAGTTGTTTTTGGTATCTGCAGAGTCTGTAATTGGTTCTTTATTGACTGTTGCTGTCCGTATTACAACATTTTTGTCTTGAACTTTTAGACTTGATTTTGATGCTTTGGCATCTGTTTGTGAATATGGAGGAAATGATATAACATGTTAGTATATATTAAAAGAAGAAAATCTAGAACTATTTCAAGCCTTGTTCTAATTACCTATGGATTTTTGAGGTCTCTCATCTGCTTTACTTTGTATCTTGCTTAAAGGTTTATCAGCTCCAATACTTGTCTTTCTTTGTTCTCTATTGCTCTTGTCTTCAATTGATTTTACAATAAATGCAGCTACAGCTACTGCAGTTGGGTAGTCAACACCATTATTGGAATCGTGATCCCGATTCGTCTGTCTTGTGAACCAGCTAACGGTTCTTTTTGTCTCTGCCAAAGGAAAAATACGAAGGGATTCAAATAATTATCTTTAGTTGTTATAAAATTCAGACTCGCAAAAGCCATACTAGTAAGAGCACATCAAGGATTTGAACTCTTGTGCGGACAAAAACTTGATATTTAAGTGGAGAACGGAAAAGGGATGGACCAATTATTCAACGAGTTTTGAGTCGTGCCTCACTGACTCTCAGAAATTTATGGGTCAGTAAAAAAGAACTACATTTTGAAGAGCCTATTTACTAGGACTGTGCATAATTTGGTAAGTAACGAATTACCATACCGAAACCGAAAATTTAGGTATTTGGTATATGGTATTTTGGTATTTGGTATGGTATTTGGTTTAAATTTTTTAAAATATTGGTATTAGGTAGGGGTGTCAATGGTTCGGTTCGGCCGGTTATTTTATAAAATTTGTACCATACCAATTTTTCGGTTATTCTATTATGTATAACCAAAATTAGACTTTTCGAAACCGTCCCAATCATGTCGGTTTCTCTTCGGTATCGGTACGGTTCGGTTAATTTTCGGTATTTTTTTAATATTATATAAAATTCACTAGTAGAAGTAGAATTGCAATAACATACGTTCTTTTATAGAACTTAGCAAAACTCTCTAGACATTTTAACTGTTTAAAGGGTGATGAATTAAAAAAAAGATGGCTAGAGTATAGATCCATCAACTATTCTACAACAGCGTAAAAGAAATCAAACAAAGGCAAAGAAAATATTAATCACATGAGTTGAAAGATATACCAAGCTAGGACTCAAGAATAAAGTCAATCGAAGATTAAATATTCAAAAAGATAAATCTAAATTATATGAAAGGAAACATATTCAATACATTGTAGTTTGCTACTTATAATCGCTAGAATACTTTGTATCTTGCTAATAAAGATACTTGAAATAACTTAGTTTAAGTAGAAGTAGCATAATAGGTTTTAGGAATTAGTATTTTGAGTTTAATTACTTGTTGGCTTGTAATAGTTTTCATAATTCCAAGGTTCAAGAAAAATTTAATGCATTATTATTTTTAAACTTATTAAATAAATATAATTTCTACATGTAAAATTTATTCGGTACGGTACGGTATTTTTTCGGTTTATTTTTATAAAATAAAAAACCTACTCTAATTATCGGTGTGGTTATATATTTATATAAAAACCTACGGTTTCTTAAAAAGAAACCTAAAAAATCGGTTCGGTTCGGTACGGTTCGGTCAGTTTAGTCGGTTTTCGAATATCCATTGACACCCCTAGTATTAGGTATGGTATTTGGCATTTTAAAATAAAATATCGAAATACCGATACCGTACCGAAATATATATTATATTACACAAAACATATATTATCAATTATAACATAAATATAAAAAATCTAAAATTTTACTTTCCTTTATTCTTTAAGTTCATCAATTAACTCTAAACAAGTAACAAGACATTTCTAATGACCAACTATTCTTTTATATATAATATTCTCTATTTGGGTCGATATTTTCTAGTTTTGGACAAAATTTTGTCAACAAACATTTTTCAATTTTGTATTTTTAAGTACTTTAATTAAAAATATTAGAGTCTATAACTCTATTCACTAGTTAGTATTCAACTCGAATAAACCGAAGTTACCGAACCGAATAAACCGAAACCGAAAGGAGAAAAATCGAACCATATCGAATTTAATTAGGTACGGTATTGGTATAAGATTTTAAGAAACCGAATACTGAAAATACCGAACCGAAATGTCTAAGTACCGTACCGACCGACGAACACCCCTACTATTTACTACCTTTTGACGTTTGTGTTTTCTGGTGCGGTATTCGTCTGCCTCTATTGCTGCTGGCCCCTTCTTTCTCTTCTTCCCCTTCAGCAGAGAAACTCACCCTAAAAGAAATTGTGAATCCTTATAGGGAAAAAAGGGAACACAAAATATTCTTGAAGACTATACTTTAAAAGGGGAAAAAAAAGTTTATGATTTCCCTTACCTCGTTGGCTTAAGCATATCCATCCTTTAGAATAGTACCTTAATTTGAAACTATTTCAACAGTGAATATCTGATTGGCGCCTATTTGAAGAAATATGATTTTGTTTGGAAGAGGGGATTGAAGGACCAAAATTAAGGTATCTAAAACCTAGGTGTTCAAGTATTCTTTCCTTCTAATTAATGGCTAATGCTTTTTCATGAAGAGGTTGTGATTCCTTTCCTGTGAACACTTTTTAGGTTTCCTTTCTACTTTGTACAGACTTCTAATTTCCAGAAAAACTTGAACAGAAGATTCTAAATATTCTAATTGGTCAATCTTTTTGTGGAAGCACATTTCTTATTCTTTCCATGAGGTCCATTTTCTTTCAAGCTTGGTTTTGTTGAATCTTTCATGGAAGAGGAAAAAGAGATACACTAATAGAGAAAATTCCCCTGCCCTGAAGTAAGTATATTCGAAGAAATTTCCCTAATGTATGAGAAGACACTTTTATTCAAATTGTACAAAATGGCCCCAAGAGCTTTGGATCCTTGGTAAGAATGCAACGCATAATGTGTAGGTACTTAAGAACGCACGCTACAAGTTGGAACCTGCGGCAGACAAAAGTTTAATATCTAAGTGGAATTAGGCTATTATTCATTGAGCTTCATACCGCGCGTCAGATGATTTTTGGAATTTCTCGGTTCTCAAAAAATAAATAGAAATTGTAAAAAATGCATCGAGAAACAAATAATATAATTCAGAAAACCAACAAATATATCAATTATCAGAAACATGTATTACATCTGCACTATAATCGAATTGATTGTTAATAGTCTCCAAAAGTTCATGGATTCGAATCAATTGAGGGTGAGTTTTCTCTGCTGCAATGAACTCATGAACAACACCATTGATCTCAAGGGAGCTGCAACCTGGTACCTTGTCTATATATTGGCTTTTCATCTTCTTCCTTATCCTTCTTGCATTATCATGTTTACCTGCTGCAACATAAATATTTGAGAGTAGAACGTATGCTCCGCTATGCCTTTCTAATTGCACAATCCTCTCAGCAGCGGATTCAGCCAAATCGACTAGTCCATGATTCCCAAAGGCACTTAATAATGCTCTCCAAGCTATGGCTTCTTCAGAAGGAACACTCGAATTAGGCATGTTTTGGACTATGTTCTTTGCTTCCTTTAGCAGCCCGGCTTTGCTGAGGACGTCGATAATGCATCCATAATGTTCACCTTTGGGCTCAATATGATACACATTACACATAAGATTCAACATATTTAGACCTTCATTTGCCATGCCTGCATAACTGCAAGCAGTAAACATTGAAACAAATGTAACACAATCCGGCTTAATCCCGGTACTTTGCATCTCATTGAATAACTTTAGGGCCTTAAAACCATTTCCATTCATAGCAATTCCTGATATCATAGCATTCCAACAAATAAGGTCTCTTTGAGGCATTTCATCGAACAGTTCCTCTGCTATATCCACGCAACCACATTTCGCATACATATCAATAAGAGCAGTACCTAATTTAAGACTCATTGACATTCTTAACTTCTCCACATATTTATGAATCCAAATTCCAATATCAAGAGAACCCAAATGAGCACAAGCAGAAAGTACACTAACAAAAATGGCTTCATCAGGACCAATCCCAGCCATTTGCATTTGCCTAAACAATTTTAGCCCTTCTTTAAAATTATTATTTAGTACATAACCAGATATCATAGAGCCCCAAACTCCTCTATCTTTCACTGGACATTCCTCAAAAGTTAATCTTGCTTCATAAACATTCCCTCTTTTTGCATACCCAGAAATTAGAACAGTCCAAGACACCACACAATTGCAAGGAATCTCATAAAAAACCAATCTTGCAGCTTCCACATTGTCAAAAGCAGTGTACATAGCTATTAGAGAATTGCCCACAAAAATATCGATCAAGAAACCCAATTTCAAGATTTGCACATGAACCAACTCACCAAGATTACAATTCTTCATTCTGGCACAAGCTTTCAAGACATAAGGGAGTGTATAATTATCAGGGTACATTTCAATTTTCACCATATATTTGTATACCTCTATGGTTTTATTGAGCTCGCCCTTGAGCAAGAAAGCTTTGATCATTGTATTAAAAATGCAAATTGTGGGTTCTTGTATTTGTTCAAAGATTTTCCATCCATAAGTTGGACTACCAAGATTAGGGTGTGAACAAAAAGCCAACAGCCTGCTCAAGGCAAAGCTATTTTGCCCAAGTCCACATGTGATTACTTGGGCGTGTGATTGCTTGAGTTGCTTCATATTCCTGCAACTCTCTAGTAGAAAAAGGCATCTTTTTGTGCATATTGACATTAGCCTTTGCTAACTTTTCATTACAGAAGAGGAAAGGCGTTTTATTGTAGCAGAATATTCACTCTAATACTACTGCAATTGCTGCTAGAGTGAGAGATTAACGTACATATTTTAATTAGTTTTTAAAATATGTAGATACGATTTGACTTTTATATAATCAAATAAAAAATATTTTACACTATCAACTCTCATACCATGGCTTCATCATACTTTTGATAGTCATGGCTACTGTAGACAATAAATTTACGTCAATAAAATAATCGAGAACGAAAAATATTGTAATAATTGTAGTTTATTTTAAATAATTTGAGTGTTATAATCTCTATGAATCCTCTAATTCTTCTTTCTAATAATAAATAAATTCAAGTGCCTTTGAGCTTGATCTTAAATCTATATTTGTTGCCAAGAACGATGATCTTGAATTCAACTAGCACGATTTGATTTGAACTCATACTCCTTGAATGTTGATTTGTTCTTGAGTTTGAACTTGAACTTGATCGCTTGAAGCTTGAAACTTATAGAGAAATTTGCGGCATTTGAGTAACGAGCTCTCTCTTGCTTCTTGTTATAACTTTTCGTGTCTTTTCTGAGTTATGAAGACCCCTATTTATAGTTGTGGAAGAGAAGAGTTGTGATGAGAACAAACTCTTTCCGACCAATCAGATTGAAGCGTGACAAAACCACATTTGATTGGCCAGAACATGTCACTTGCACATATGGTGCAATTTCAACGGCCTTTTAATTTGACTTGGCATACCTTGTCATTTTGACATGTGGCACGATCCTATTGGCTCTTTCATTTGACTTGGCGTGCCACATCATTTGACACGTGACACCAAATTGGGCTTCTAGGAATACCACATCTTGTGCCTAATAAAGTGAGTTCATCACATACTTAATCCAATTAGCACAATAAATTTAATTGGACCAAAATATCTAGAATTTAAGATATAATTCATATTATTTTATCAATTTAAATTTGATAAAACTTAAATGCTATAAGCTTTAAAGACTAGACTTGAAGTATTAAGGAAGACAATTTGTATCTTCCTTCTTACCCGTACTTTCATGGATTAATTCATGCACCCCCTTTCCACTTGTAGCATAAAATGACTAATTATGTCAAATTAAGGAATAAAGTAATAGCTTTACTTGCTATTACTTTAGAAGTAGTATATCAAATAGATGGCTCAATTTAAATGAAATGATCAGCTGTGCTAATTGATTTCACAAGGTTTGTACGTGACCTCTTTGCATTTGAAATTCTATTGAAGAATTTCTTTTGTTTTTTCATTCACATGAAGTAGTAAGACAACTATGCTTTCATTTTTAGTTTCCAACAAAATAATGTTCTTTCCATCCACGTAGATAATGGAAATTTGCAGAGGCCTCAACTTGATCTTCGGACAACCATAAGAATAGAGTACTTTTAAAATATGTCAACCTTACCCACGTAATCGAACTGTAGTTGTCGAAGGATTTGACTTCTTGCATGCCGATAGTAACACTCCTGTTAGGATATTTTCCTTAATTTACTAGAACTAGAACTAGAACTATGAATATCCTTTCTCCAATTTGCATGTAACTAGGAAACATCATCGACTTGAGAGTCAAGTCCTTTTAACAGACAAACTAATTGGATCCCACATCGGCCAAATTATTTTCCGCTACCCTCCAATACATGCATATATAGACGTATGTTATTTCCTTCCAAACACTAATTTGCAGTATTTGCAAGCTTGTTCAATGTTCCTTGACAGGTAAACGTTTTTCTTTTTCCACTTTTATTTTTTGTGTTTTCTCTTTGAACACTTGGCGAACTTTGAAGACTTGGGTGGACATTTTAAACTTCAACTTAAAAATTAGTAGACTTACAGACTTGGAGGGATTAAATATTTCAACTTGAAGACAGGAAAATTTGAGGACTTCAACTTGAAGGTAGTTGGACTTAAAGATTTGGCAAACATGAAGACATAGTAAATCCATGTACTTCAATGCAAATACTTGGTAAGCCTCCTAAAAGACTATAAGTGTCCCATTAAAGACACTGGTTTACCATGGAGGCTTGCCCCTCTCTAAATCATATGAGATCCAAAGTGCTTGCCCCTCTCTAAATCATATGAGATCCAAAGTTTAACAGAAGAATGATATTTCAGCCCGATTTTTCAAGTGTTGGTTGAACGAGTTACTTCCGTCATATTTCATTTGGACAACAATTGGGGCAATATGTATCTTTTAAAATTATACGACTGAACTTAGAATGAAACACTAAGCTGCTTACGTACCTCGGTGAAAAGGATCAAGTTGTACCGTAGTTTAAAATGGTGATTTTTTTTAGTGTCTTAACTTTTTTCTAGGCCGCTCTTTCGAGGTTTTCAACTTATCAAACTTTTCTTTTTGGACTGTACACAGTTCATACTCTTGCTGGCTAGGAGTAACATGCAGTTTATGCTCTTGCGTTAAGGAGCGTAGCAACTTGCAATTTAAGCACATATTTTGAGAAGCTTTATAACTTGAAGATTTTGCTCAAATTTAAAGAGCTTCTTGACATAAACTTTAGGCTCGTACGTCCAGGAGCTTAGCGACTTGAATTTATAAGCTCGTATTTTGAAGAGTTTTGCAACTTAAAGATTTTGCTCAAATTTGAAGAGCTTTATGACATGCAATTTAGGCTCGTGCGTCCAGGAGCTCAGTTATTTGAAGATTTAGCTTACGTTTCGACATGCTTCGCAACTTGAAGACTTGCTTAATTTTGAAGAGCTTTGCAACTTGAAGTTCGACTGGAATTTGAAGAGCTTCGTGTCTTGAATATTTAGCTCAAAGTTGAAGAGCTATGCAACTTGAAGTTTGGCTCAAATTTAAAGAGCTTTGTGACTTGAAGTCTTTGCTTGACTTTGAAGAGCTTTCGACTTGAGTCTTTTGATCGAATTTGAAGAGATTTGAGACTTCAACACTTTGCTCGAATTTAAAGAGCTTGACAACTTGAAAACTTTGCTCGAATTTGAGGAGTTTTACGTCTTGAAGATTTAGTTCAAATTTAGGGAGCTTCGTGACAAATAGTATAGACTCATGTGGAAAGAAGCATTACAACTTGCAGTTT
This sequence comes from Nicotiana tabacum, assembly GCF_000715075.1. Taxonomy (NCBI): domain Eukaryota; kingdom Viridiplantae; phylum Streptophyta; class Magnoliopsida; order Solanales; family Solanaceae; genus Nicotiana; species Nicotiana tabacum. Next base: position 118,942,245 of record NC_134095.1, read on the forward strand.
ACGCTCGTGCATTGAGGAGCATAACAACTTGCAGTTTAGGCTCGTGCACTGAGGAACATCATAACTTGTAGTTTAGACTCATGCATTGAGGAGCATTATAACTTGTAGTTTATGCTTGTGCATTGAGGAGCATAGTGACATGCACAGACTTTTCGGTTTCATTCTCATATGAAAACTTCATCGTAAGACTTAAAGACATATAGCCCTTGGTCTCTACTTTTGACCATACTTAGTTCCATGTTATGAGCACAAGTTGCTAGTTCTTTAAATATTTTGGACTTTATGCCTTGTAAAATATAGCAAAGACCCCAATGCATGTCTTGAATGCATATTTCGATGCCAGAAGTTTCGCTAAGGAGATATTTGAAGTTGAGGCTTAAGCTCCTCTAGCGGTTGATGAAGTCAATAACTGGCTCATCCTTTCGTTGATAAGCATTTGTAAGTTTGATCATGCTTACGATGCATCTTGTTCCATAGAAACGGTTGAGAAACTCATGCTCTAACTGCTCCCAACTATCCATGGAACTAGATTCGTGATTTGTGTACCAACCGAACACATTACCTTTGAGAGATCGAACAAACTGTTTGATTAATCATCGTACATACCTGCATTATTGCAAGTTTTAACAAAGCGCGCTACATGTTGTTTTGTATTTCCCTTGCCATCGAGTTGTTGCAACTTAGGAGGTTGATAACCAACATACATCTTCAAGTTATCAATTCTTTGCGTATACAGCTTTGCATATGTGAGAGATATTTTGGACGAAGACCCTGGATTATCTTTGATAGCCTCCATGATGAAGTCCTTCAATTTCTCAACGGGAATAAGACCTTCAGCAGAGACTTGGATCTCCTTGGTTGTTGTTGCTTGCTTTTCGGAGGGGTCTTCTTTCTCTTGTGACCTTTGAAAATTTAAAGGTGCTTCTGTTGATTCTCCTTCTACTATGATATCCAACTTATTTGTTAACTTGAAAGGCTTAGCATCTTGATCTTGCACGCGCTCTGACAAGCCTTCAACTGTTTTTGTCAAATTTTCAAGTGTTTCTTCTATAGTAGAAGCTTCAATAATCATTTCTTGCATGATCACTGTAGATGATGAAGAATATCTATTGGACTACTACTACTCCCTTCGAGTCTCCTCGCTGTGGTGGTTGATGAAAAAGAAGAAGAAGTAGTATGGGGTTGGGGAGAGGGACAAGAAAGGGATCCAATTTGGTGAAAAAGTAGTTGGTGGTGACGAAGAAAAGATGTTTGGGGGAGGGGGAGGACGGTCTGATTTGGTTTTTGCTTTTTTATTAGTATTATCTTTTTTAAAGAAAATTAACTATAGGTAAAAAGATTCAAAAATTACCTGTGTCATTTTTTATTTGTTAATTTACCACATCGGCAAGTGTAATTCACCCACAAGATCTGTGGAGCATAAGTGTGCATAAGACACGCTACAAACAATTTGAGGTGCTTACTAGGCAAATGGATCTGTTGGGGTGTCTATTTGGTCATAATTCAGAAGGAATAATTTAAGGGGACCATTTATATATGTTGTTTTGTATAAATAAATTATTACTTACATGTTTGGATTAGTGGCGGAGCCACCTTATCCAAAGGGGTGTCAACTGACACCCCTTCGTCCGGAAAATTACACTGTGTAGTTTGATAATTTTTATTTTAAATGTATATATTATTATATGTTGACTCCCCTTGACTTCTTCGTGTATTTACTTCTTTATATTTTGACGCCCTTTAATAAAAATTCTGGCTACACTACTGGTTTGGATAAAGTACTAAAACTGATAATATAATTAATGTGTTTGGATAAAAAAGTGTGGATAAACTATTTTTGAAAAGAAAAGGAGGAAAACTAATATAGAATGTAAAAGGAAGTTAGGAATCTTATTTTGGTAAAGATATTCTTATAGTTGGAAAAAATTATTAAGAATGAAATACTTAAAAATTTAGTAAAATTAAAAGAGCTGATAAGCTGAAAAGTCATAAGTTGGGAGTAACATACTTAGAGAGGGTATTTGGATTGGCTTTTAAGCTGGTCAAATCAACTTTTAAGTTCTTTTTTAATTTTTTCAGTGTTTGGCAAAGTCAAAAAATGCTTAAAATAAGTTAAAAACTACTTAAAACAAGCCAAAAGCAATAAATTGGGCAACCCCAACTTATTATTTTTTGGCTTAAAAGCTATTTCTGCTAAAAAACTACTTTTTTGAAGTTAATCCAAATGGAGTTTTATAGATTTTAGCTGATTTTGGCTTATAAGCTTTAAGATATTTATCAGATGCATAGGTAAGTCAAAAAATGCTTATAAGTCAGTTTGACCTGCTCATAAACTTAGTTAATCACCCTCTTAAAAAAAATAAAAGTACTCTCTTTACCTTTTTTATGTGATGGTTTTTGACTAGACAAGTATTCACCCTCTAAAATAAGAAAATAGAAGTATTTTCTTCACCTTTTTATATGATGTACTAGACGGATGTAGCCCGTGCCAGCACGGGCCTAATGAAACTTTTATTTGGGAGGTACTCCGAGAAGCACTTTGTCCTCTACATTTTTTGATTGCCTGCATCATAAGAGCACAGGAAGAGATATGTGTACCAGCAGGTTGACCCTAGAGATAAATCCTAGGTAAATATAAGAAAATATCTAGTCATTGATAAGTACATAAAGGTTTCCTAGGAAATTTCATATTTTTCTGCCTTAGATCTGAGTCCATAAGAACTATTTCCCCTGATCCCCCTAATCCATAAATAAGAATGATGAAGTCTAGTATACATTCTAACATTGAAAATAATCTCAAACATTCTTATCCTAGATAATGATATGGACATACTGTGTATAGTTAATTAAGATTACGTCGTTAATTTGTCAAATAAATGTGCTTCAGTCAGGTGCTCACTTTAATATTTTGGCACCATTTTGGTGAATAACTAATGAAATAATATAGGAAATCGGTATTGAAGTGAGCATTCACTTCAAAAGTGGTTTAAGTCATCAAATGACAGTACTCTCCTTCGAGACATACATTATTAACCTAGTCTTACTCGCTCTAACCTCCTTGCCTGTTTTCGTTTCTTTCTTTTTTGAGATACCTGCCCTGCTGTCTCTGCTCTCGTTTGGGCCCCAGGAATCCCTTGCTTTTGGCTAAGGTCTTTATTTACCTTTTTTCATTCCGCCCCTCAAAACTACAAATTAACAAAAAGGACCAACCCATAATTAATGGTCATTGAGCAGTTCGTAAAGATATATAAATGATGTGTGTCGTCATATTGATGCATACCTCATGCTATCTTCAGAGTCATTTGAAGAACAATCAAACTCTGCTTTGTTATCAGTGAGCAGATCTTATACAAACAATCAAGACGCATCCAACCTCCAGGAAAAATCCAAAACATAGCGCAAGAAAGAAACAAACATGGTAGAAAACTTACCAGACTTAACAAGCACAACAGAGGTAGAACATTATAGCAACAAAAATATAAAAAAATCATGAAAAATCAAAGAAGCCCAGAAAAATTGAAAAAATCACCCAGTGAAAGATGACACCTTTGATCTCTTGAAGTCGCAAAGCAAGAAGAAAATAACAGAGAGCAGTGAAGGAGAGAGAAATAGATGAACTGGACAACAATAAAGAGTCATATCTTAAACAACGAATCTACACGTGTTTTAATAAAATAAAAGTGTAGTACGGGTGTTAATTCCCCAATGAAAAGTAAAATTCAAAAAGCAAAATATAAAGTATTTTGTATAGCCTAGGAGTCATCATTTTCTGGTCCAAGATATATTTTTTTTATATGAAGTATAATGTTGAGAGTAGCGTGACAGAAGAAATATTGAGGTTTAACATTGAAGAGGTTGACATACTTGCTAGAAGTATCTTCCTTTCACTCGAGAATTTCATCAAATACATTGACCGCATCAATGTTCTTCTGTTGTTTCTACTACCTTTTTTATCCTGGCAGATACTTGCTGAGGCAAGAATCTACAAAATCACAAAATCACAAAACCTGTGAATCAACAATCTCTGAGGAAAATAGAATAAGACAATTACATGCTCAGCAAGAACATAACTCGACAACATACAATAAAAATTGAACCATTGGCACCATCAACAGAAAGACACCTAAAAAGCTTCGCCAAATCAACATAATAAATGTTGTTGAGAATATGAATACTCATTGTGAATGTACAGACCTTTAGTTGGTCCAAATACGTTAAGCAGGATGCTAACCACAACCAATGAAAGTTATTATTTATGTTCTAATTGTTCAAATCCCCACAACTTTGGAGCGAAGTGAGTTCAAATGTCAATGCAATTCCTAATTAATAAAAGAGACAAAAGAAAGTAGAAGTTAGTCACAGTAAAGGTGAAGTTGGTAAGAATTTTGATACATATACATATAGTCAGTGATCTTACTTTTAAGAGATAGTAAATGCTCCTCATTTGTCCGGAGTTGAGATTGACTGTGTTGTAGCATACCTCCAATTCTTTCTGATTTTTCACAAAAGAATCAGTATGTAGAGTATTCTACAACAGTTAGGTGACAATGAATCTGATAGAAAAAGAAAGTTTAAAACAACCACCAAGTTTTTTAAGTACATCACCAAGCAAGTGTCTAAATGATATGAATACATGAGCTATAACACCGGTTTTTATTTTCTGTTAGTAATAGTTATTTTTTTTCATCATGCAGTACTTATAATATTCTAAAATATTGGCATGAAAGAACCTAATATTGTTGATGCAAGAAATGCATTTGGATTATCAAATTATATTGAAGCAAGAAAAAGAATGCAAGATAGATGAACAAAATGAGACAGAGATGGAATACACTATACATACCATAGAAACAGTAAAATCAAATAGATACAACATTGATCTATTTGTTGCATATCAGAAAACTTTTCCATTTTTAGAACATTCAAAATTTAGCAAGAATTTGCAAGCAAATAAGTTAACTGCGCAAAAAAGTTGTTTCAACAAGAATCATTAAATGAACAATAAGCACACAGGGAAAGATAAAAATACCTCTGTAACAATATTAGAGTAACTTCTAGGATTATGCAAAACCTGAAGCCAACTTGCCATGAATTATGTGAGCATAGTACAGAACAGAAGTTGGGGCCATCCTCGGGAACTATTTATGCAAAAGCTTTTTGAATGATTTCATCATATACTATATTGTAAGTTGAATGATCATCATCACTATCTGTTGCAGGTGGTCGAATTAATAGCTTTACACAATTAGAACTTTTTTCTCTTGATAGCACTACGTAGAGCTGACCGTGTGAAAAAACAGGTTCGTATAAATAAACTCCCACGAAGTCCAACGTTTGACCTTGAGCTTTATTTATTGTCATAGAAAAACATAATCTCAAAGGAAATTGTGTTCTTTTGAAAGGAATAGGCAATTTTTCATCTACTGATGATAATAATGGTATTCCAGGAATAAATACATGTGTATTCTTAAAGTCCCCAGTGACAATTTTAGCACTTATAACATGTTTGCGAAGATCACAAGATATAAGTCGTGTACCGTTGCATAAACCTTCACATGGATTTAAATTTCGTAACAACATAACAGGACAATTCTTTTTCAAGGTTAATTTATGGGGAGGTAAACCAACAGGATGTAAAGTATGCAAAAAATCTTCATATTGACTTTGATCGTTTGCTTCAATAGTCTCATCAAATGCAACGTATGTTTTAAGATTACCAGGAAATTGAGCTATGAGCAAATCATTTATTTCATCGACAAAGTCATTTTTGGTTGTCAGAATTACACGAGAAGTCATAGAAAATGCATCAGAAAAACATGTATGTAGATTTGGATAAGTAACTCTAAATAACAGATCTAATGATTGATTTTCATAAACGAAAAGGATAACAAAACAATCAGGGATTTCAATTTTGTCATGGCTATTTGTTTTTTCTTGTCTATTTCCTATTCTCATCAAATATTCACAAAACGTAGGATCTGTTTTTGCATGCATATTCTCTGATAATTGTAGTTTTTCGAGTCGATTCCAAATTTCAAAATATAATAAGCTTTGTTGAATAAAATCTTCTTTTTTTCCACTCCTAACAACTGGGAGAGTTTGTCTAAAATCTCCATCGAAAACGATCACTTTTCCTCCAAATAGAGCATTTGTATCCATTAAATCCTTCATCAGAATATCAAAAGTTTCTATCACTTTCTTTTTCGCCATAGATACTTCATCCCAGAAAATTAGTTTTGCATCACGTATTAAAGTTGCAAGTGCGCTTTGCTTACTAATATTGCAAGAATATTGTTCATCGATATCAATAGGAATTTTAAAACGAGAGTGAGCAGTTCGTCCTCCTGGGAGGATCGAAGCTGCAACACCTGAACTTGCTGTTGCTAAAACGACAAAATCTTTTGATCGTACATCAACTAATAAAGCACGGTATAGAAAAGTTTTTCCAGGTCCATCAATGAAAAATGCTCTTGATTTGTTAGAAAATATTCTATTAAGAATTGTGTCATATGCTTTTCGTTGTTCGATATTTAATTCTCTCTAGAAGCAAATCTTCTTCTCTAACAATGATGTTTCTTTCAAAATGACACATTGGTTTCTCTCACAGCAGCTGAAGGTTTAATTTTCTCAGGAATCAGATTATATTCATTAATATCATGTCCCATCAAATGTAAAATATCATTGATATGATTTAAAGCCATAAAACAAATATCTTTAGCATTCATGTTAGGTAGAATCTTAAAATCTTCGGACATTGAATCTTCAAATTGTTTCCAAAGTTCTGTTGGATTAGCAGGATTACAGTACACCAATAATGTTGCAAACAAAGGCCTTAAACTATATGGCATTTGATAATTTGTAGCTTCAAACATACATTCAACTAAGTTGTTATCACAGTGTAATAATCCTCTTTTTTCTGCGGCCTCTCTAAATGTACTACAACATTTGCCGTCAACTTTACATAAGTCCTGATATGATTTTGGTCCTCTAACGTTCATCAATAATAATATAAGAAAATATCTTTCTCCTTCTGTTGGATGACATGTTACAACACGTCCAATTACAATACGTTGTTTTTGACGTGTCCACATTTTTTCCTTAGGTGACCATACAAAGTACTCAGGAAATTCTTTATATAATAATAACAGTTGCATAACATCTTTATCTGTTCTGTTCATAACAAAAAATTCAGTTAACATTGTTTTTCGAATCATTGGATTACTCAGTATTCTATCAACATTTTTAATACTTTTAAAAGAGACAAATTGTTGTCCTTCCAAATGTAATTGAAGGTGAAAAACACTTGGAGTCATTTCACTTATGGGAAAACCAAATAATCGCCATGCAGCTTCCGGAGGAGAAACCCATCTAACAGATTGATATTCTTTTATTTCATCCATGTTTGTATCTGTATCATTATCATGTATATGAAATGCAATTTTATCGTGTCCTTCGCAAATATATTTGTAAATATATTTCACTATTTTAATATCAGAACAAACTTCAATATTCATATGACAATTATACTTTCATAGCAAAAATGGATTATATGGAACAACCCAAGAATTATCCAGAAACTCACCTCTTACTTCTACAGCTTCTCCGGTTCTTCTCCTTTTGTATATTGGATATGAATTCTTCCCTTTTAATGTTTGTTTAGCAAACTTTTGGATACTTGAATTTGCAGTTATTATTTTTTATGCAAATATTTGTAGGATTTAACTTTTCACAAGGACCATGCATCATATGTTTAATAACAAGTGAATAAAAATCGCGATCTTTTTTAGAATCAGGCAATTCTGCACAAATAAATTTATCATAGGATTCAGGAGTCAATAATTTGTGTTCATCAGCAAGTATAATAAGAAAATGAGCATGTGGAAGACCACGTTTTTGAAATTCTATAGTATACATGAATGCTGCAACGCTTCCAAAGATTTGTCTTTTTAATATATCCGTCTTTAATTCTTCTACCTTTGCTCTGAAAACTCTACTAACTAAATCAGGTTTGTTCTGTACTTCATCAGCCAGTGATAAATGTTCTTTTATTTTTGGCCAAGAAGGATTACATGTCATTGTTATAAAGAAATCAGGCTTTCCAAAATATTGTACCAATGCGATAGCATCCATGTATCGCCGGCGCATGTCCCTTGGTCCCCCTATAAATGTAACAGGGAGGAATGTTTTCTTTCCAATTTTAGAGGCTTCCCTTTCACCACATCTTAAAACATCAAGGAGTCCTTGCAATACTTCAATTCTAAATAAATCTGGATTAAATGAAAAGAAGTCTAATCTTTGCGTTTCAAGCTTTATATATACATCTACTATAAATTGTTGGAATATTCTCCCACAGTGTAGCACTTCATTTGTTTCATTATCTCTTAGTTGAAATTTGTAACAATAATACTCTCGACAAGACACTGTATCTCTTTTTCGATTTCCTTTTTGTAGTGATTTATCTTCCATATCAAGAAATCCATCAACTGAACACATATTTGATATACTGGGCAATTGTTCATGTTCACAGTAAGCTCTACGTTTCGTCACATTTTTTGTCTGAACAATTTTTTTGATACCACAATGCCATCCATTTTCACCGAAGGGAAATAATAATGGATACTGCAACGGATCATAACATCCATAATAATAATGAACTAACCGAACTCTATTACTGTGGGTATAAATTCGAATATGTGGTGCAAATGTATCTCTAGGATTTTCTTCAAGCAATAATGCCACAATCTCTGATGTACTGGGTAAGTTATATGTTCATTGATCTAAGGTTGAGTGACATTTAAGAGCAATATAGAAATCAGATAATTGAGGAACATTTAAGAGAGATCTTAGGAAAATAGTATACGGATTTACCTTCAATATGTCCATCAACTTTTTCACTATTGATTTATTAATTCTTGTCGAACATGCCATCCTATTGGCTAGCTCATTATCATGATCGTAGAAGTACAACTGTAAATTCCTAGGATTTTCATTGGAAGGAACTAAATCTTCTATAAAATGATACATTTGCCCTTGGACTCTAAATGTGTAGATACCACAATTTCTTCTGGCTAGCTCTTTATCATACTTGACACCAAGTGAAGTAAATGCAAACATGTTATTGTATGTTCTAATATAAGTTCGAAAATTTTCAGATTCTTCAGTATTTCTAAAGTATAACTCCGATAATTCAGTTGGCATTTTATGAGATGTCAACCTTCTTGAACCACTGTTACAACAAAATCTTGGAGGTTCATATTCAAATTTCTTTGCATGACAAAATTGACAATTTGGGATCCTTTTAAGAGCAACATACTCACTTTGTTGCTCTTTACTGACCAGGCACATCTTTTTGGCCCGCCTATGAGCTGAATATGTAAGAAGTATCATTAGAAAAAAAGGAGCACCAAGGCATACGTATGGTGGACATTATTGTAACATTAAGTTTGTGCAAACCTTTGATTGGTACGGTGTTCAAGGTAACATGGCGCACGTTAGATGTACCCGATGTGGACCCTATTGTACAAATAGTCACAATTTACAGTAATATATAAACAATATGTCATTCTGAAAAGAGTATGATCTGAATGTAGGTTTACCTGTTTCACGAATGATAGGGGGGGGGGTCCAATGTACCCTTTCCTTTGTCTAAATTAGCTAGTCATACAAGCTTGATAGCTACCGACTGGTAAACAAAATAGCCAAAATGTTTAAAAGCGTACAACAAACCCTCAATAGATGCAAAATAGTGTGTAAAAGAGCACGTAGTATTTATGTCTTTTAGTTTATAGATACATATAAGATAAGCTATGATATTCAATCTCCAAGCAAAATAAGCATCGTTATATTAATAATATTCTTCGTATAAATATGAGTACAACAATATATAACCAAAAAAGTAGCGAAAAAGGTTCTCGTATGGTTACCTGTTTCACAAATGATAGGGGGATCCAATATATCTTTGCCTTTTTCTAAATTATCATGCGATGTAGCCGTGCAAGCTTGATAGCTGACAAGTGGTAAACAGAATAGCGAAGACGTTTAAAAGCGTACAGTGAAGCCTCTGTAGGTGCAAAATAGAGTGCAACAGACCACATAGTACTTAAGTATTTTAGTTTATAGGCACATATAAGATAAATAAAGTATGCCGGCAGCTGGTAAATAGAATAGCCAAGACGTATAAAAGCGTACAACGAAGCCTCAGTAGATGCAAAATAGAATGTAAAATAGCAGGTTGTATTTTTGTATTTTACTTTTCTCCGAGCAAAATAAATAAGTATCCTTGTATTATAACACTAATTGGATCAACTTTGCTGATAGGTATCATGCCATTGAATGGATGTTTAGATGCACCTTTTATGAGCCAAACATATCAAACATTTCCTATTGAATGCAGGATTGAAAACCGCTATAATTCATAGGCAAGCGAAAAATAATTGCGATCTTCAACAGGGAGATTCCCCAATTTATATCATTTCAAACTCAACAGAATATGAAAATATCCAAAATAATCACTGAGGTAACACTTTTAGAATTGCTATTGGACTTGCTCACCAGCTTTTGTCGTATTTGGATCTAACAAGTGACAAACACCTCATCAAGTTTGGGCTAACAATCAGGACTCTAGCACAGGCACATAGAATTGACGCACAAGTTTTATGGGACTTCATTCATGGTAAAACCATGTAGTTGATAAATATTGTTTACATCATCTTGAATCTGGTTATGTAAACTTGGGGAACATGGATTGCTGATCATTTAATTTGATGGCCATTGCCTCAACAAATATGCAGCTATCTAAGCCAAGATATTAAAATTCGAAATAGCGCCACTTTTAGCTATTGAAGACTCAAAAGGCATCTAACCAAGTGCTACAATAATGGCACTGCAAGTATTTCATAACAGACATCTTTAGCCATTAATGTTGGACACAACGTCTGACTTGTAAAGTGGCTTATCTATCTTGCCATTGAACAGAATTAAGCACTTCTATAAAGCACTAAAACATGATGGATGTAGAGCACTCAAGTTGATCCAGAAACATCATATCCAATACTACCGAAAGATAAGACATCTAACCTGAGAGATCTAATATAATCTTTCCTTTTTCTAAATTACCCCGCGATGTAGTCGCGCAAACTTGATGGGTGGTAGCTGCTAAACAAAATAATGAAGAATTTTAAAAGCGTACAGTGAAGCCTTAATAGGTGAAAAATAGACTGCGACACATATAAGATAAATAAGATATCATACTAAGTCTCCAAACAAAATACATAAGCATCGTTGTATTAATAATATATATGGTTTATAAATATGATTGCAATAATATAACCTTTTTCCGGAAGGGAAGGAGGTTCTTGTATGGTAAGAGCAGTTTGTTTCAGAAATCGTGCTTTGTTCCAATACTCTGAGACAACAACAATCGGACTTTGAAGAAGGTTGTGCTTTGCAGAATCTTGTCTTCTTATACGTCGCGATAGCAACAGTGCTTCCCTTCTATGAGCAGATATTTGGCTTTGCCTATCACGCCATTTGAGTTGCATTGCACCCTTCATTTTTTCTGCGTGTGAGCACTTGTTTGGTTCTTTGAAATCCATCAGTTATGCAAGTTCAACTTTCCTTTTTACATGTAAATATTTCCATCTGAACTTGTCAATGGGATGTCTAAAAAAGGATAAATTATATTTTTAATATCGTGGAACATTCTATATATTACAGATTCTATCTATTATCCACCAAGTTAAGTTTTGTCATCGCACATAGGTTACTCAAATCAAAAGGATCAGCATCTTGTCCTCCCAAGTGGAGCAAGAAATTAAATTGAAAGACAAATGGTAAGCGTTTAGTAAAAACTCTGACTGATTCAAGAATTTCCTCAGTAAGAGCAAACACAACTCGACAATTAAACTTCCTGTGTAGCAAAGGCCTAGAATCCCATGATAGCGGAGAGAAACACAAGATAAGAAAATCCAAACGATAAATTCACCAAAGTAAAGCTAACAACATGAAGAGCAAGGAGAGATGGGGTTGCAGTCGCAGAGGAGTTTGAAGATTGCGAAACTTTTCATATGTTCCTAGATGAGCAAAAAAGAATTAAAATAGGATGTGTCTCTGTGCTGACCTCTTAACCATATTCTTCTAGGAAAAAATAATTTACTTCCAAGGCTGTAGAATTGAATTTTTAATAGCAAAAATCCAGTATATCATAAAACGAAAAATTAAACAGAAAGACGGAGGAAAAGGCAACGTGAATCGAATACCACACGGAATAATCTAAAAATGTGTAACCACCAAATTGATTCATTCAAGAATTTGGTCAAACACATAAAGAACAAAGTCTTAGTGTGCAGTAAAAGATGAAATAAAGAAATACAAGATAAGAAGAAGATAGCTTACAGGAAAACAAAGATCCGGCCAGGAAAATTCACTAAAGTATAAAGATAAGAACAGGAAAAGTGAAGAGAGAGAAGGTGAAAATGGAAATTTGCAGACGGTGGAGCTTTTCCTTTCTCATATAACTCGGCTGTTAACCTTTTGATCAGTGAACCTCCATCTGCCAGGTTTCTGAAAGACCTGTCTGTGTGGTACCGATAAGAACAAGAAGAGTGAGACGAGAGAAGCCAAAGAAGAGTCGAGATAATCCAAGTGAAGCCAAAAGACAGTTGAATGGAAAGACAATTTTGCCCTCAAAGTGCTAGCAAACATGTCGTCCAGGTACCTGCTAATTCCCTCTTATAAGATAGGAGAATTTGACATGTAAACCAAATAACAGGTACAAAGTACCAAAAGTATCTTTTAAACGATAATGGTAAGCGATCCATATGTCTTTTTATTTTCATTCTTCTTTAAAAAATATAAACTTTCATATTAAGTGAGTACTAACAAAAAATGCCATTAAGAGAAGAATGATATTGCTAAAATTAAGTAATTTAAAAAATAAAAATATGTCATTTTAGTAGGAATAGACTAAAAGAAGGCGGAAAATAAAATGAGACACAATACTATTACACGATCAATGATTATCTAATAATATGACCAACATTTGTGGGTGAGAGATGAATTTCAAAGAGAATATGCGTCGTTTATACCTTAATTCTCAAGTACTGTAAAAAAAGAAAAGAAAAGTTGTATTGACACGTAACTCAATTGGTCAAAAAATCCCATAACTAAACACCCTTTCTATTTCTAAAAATGCTGCAAATTTAACAGAAAAAACACCAAACACCAATGAATATGATCCCTTCACTCACCTTCTTCTTTCTCCTCTTCAACTTCTTTTCATTATCATTTTCTTCTTCACAAATCTCCATTTCTGTAACCCCAAAAACCTTATCGAAATCCGGCGGTTTTATCACAATCCAATGGGCCGGTATTCAGTCACCTTCTAAGCTTGATTGGTTAGGAATTTACTCACCACCCACCTCATCCCACGACGAATTTATTGGCTACCTTTTCCTTTCTTCCTCACCTGAATGGGAATCGGGGTCGGGATCCATTTCCATCCCTTTAGTCAACCTTCGATCCGGGTACCAGTTCCGGATCTTCAGATGGACCGAATCCGAGGTTCTCCCCGAGCTAGTGGATCATGACCACAACCCATTGCCTCAGACGAACCATCTTCTTGCGGAGTCAGAGGAGATTGGGTTTGAGTCGGGTCGGGGCCCTGAACAGGTGCATTTGGCTCTCACTGGTCGTGAGGATGAGATGCGAGTCATGTTTGTGACGCCTGATGGGAAAGAGAGCTACGTGAGATATGGGCTGACCCGGAATGCGTTGGATCGGGTTGTGGGAACCCGGGTCGTGAGGTATGAGAGGGAAGATATGTGTGATGCTCCAGCTAATAGTAGCATTGGTTGGAGGGATCCTGGGTATATACATGATGGAGTTATGGTTAATTTGGAAAAGGGAAAGAAGTATTATTATCAGGTAATTTTCTTCAGCCTTTTGTTTTTTGAAAAAGAATATTTTTTATGTTCAGATCGGCATAAGTTTCTGCTCGGTGTAAAAGTTATTTACGCAATCAGATAATTGCATGTATCAAATGGTAAGTTATAACATGTTAAACTACACTAATAGTGTAAAAAAAATTCATTAACATTTCAGTGTACATAACTTAAATCCAAGTTATATCAACTAGTTGAGATAAAATCTTATTACACCTAGTTGTAGATGCAGTAATTTACTTTTTTTAAGTGAGATAGATGGTTGAGTGAACTAAAGCACTGGAATGCTAATCCAGTAATCCGTTTTACCAGTTAATCGTACTGAGGGTTCGTATCCGCCTCTTTGCTTTGATGACTTGTTAATTTTTCTCAAGATTTTAAAAAACCCTTCATTTCCATAAATTATTTACTAGTATTGGAATGATATTGTTCTGAATAGAGCAAAACTCATATATATGATTCATACAGCTAGTTTGGGATTGATGTGGTGTCGATGCTATGTTCATATAGGTTATTTAGATTCATAGATTGTGGAGCTCTCTTCTGACCCTAAGGGCTAACTGGACTCACTTGAGGGGGGGGGGGGAAGATACAAAAGTTTGTTAATTTAATTTCTCAAAATCCAAATTTTCCATGTTTGTACTATTGGTTCTATTTGGTTCTTGGGTAGGTCCAGAGGGTGTTTGGGGGGTATTGGCTTTACCTTATCCTAGATGCTAATGGTTCTGAAAGCTTAGAATTTGATCCTTGCTCTATCTGGTCAGATGATCAATTTCTGGGCCAGAAACCTCAAGTCTCATCGACCCTCCACCCCCATCTTAAAAACCTTAAAGCTTGTCATTTTAGTACCCTGTCTCTCTTTTTCTCTGAAAGCTTCATTAGTAAATGTTTGGGTTACTACAACACATAAAACAACCTCTCTGCTTTTGTCTATTGCTAATCCTCTTTCAATATGATCACTTAATTTCAACACTCGTAAAAGAGGTCTCTCCAGGTCCTTAATGAAAGAATGAAAGTTGAAATTGACTTTATCATGCGCTGTCTTTACGCATGGATATTTGTTATGAGAGAACTTCTTTGCTCTAGCTTCAAACTTATTTCTTTTACCTTTTCTTACGAAGCAATGGCTGTTTAAACATTTCTCTAAACCTCTTAACTGTCTTTGCTTTAGAGTTCAGTTCACACTCAGAGAATTACATTGTCGGAGAGCAAGCTAATTTTCTTCTTACATGTACCTATATATTCTGTATTTCTTTAATTCAATAGCAAATTTACTTTCTTGGTAAGAGTTATGCTTTTACATGTAGTGGGAGGTTTGAGCAGTACACAGGCCGGTGAAGTTTTGGTTTGTTATACTGATTGTACTGACATGATAGAAAGGTTCAGGGGCTTTTAGTGACTGTATAATAGGGTGAGGCATGGTGGAATCATTTCATTTGGTCATGAGCTAATTCATGCATGTAATCTTTGTAGTGGAAATACATAGAGCCCCCAGAATTAAAATTTTCATCGACTTCACAACTATCCGCTATAGTTGAAACATCCTCTATTTAAGATTGTTTCGAAAGTTCTACTAATCTAAACTCCATCTATACAAAATCAGCTTTTTGATCCTTAATCACTATTAAAGGTAATTACAATAATTTAAAAAATTGGAAATCTTCCATTTCTTGAAGGATGTTACAGCTGCCACTGTTTATATCTCTAATGATGTATTACCATGCAGGTTGGCAGTGATTCGGGGGGTTGGAGCACCATTTACAGTTTTGTTTCACAAAATGGAGACTCTGGTGAAACATTTGCTTTCTTGTTTGGAGACATGGGGACTGCTACACCATACTTGACATTTCTTCGTACACAGGATGAAAGTTCATCAACCATTAAGTGGATTAGCCGTGATATTGAAGCTCTTGGTGATAAGCCTGCTCTTATCTCACATATTGGAGACATCAGCTATGCAAGAGGATACTCTTGGTTGTGGGATAACTTTTTTTCTCAGGTAGAACCTCTTGCATCCAGAGTTCCGTACCATGTATGCATTGGCAACCATGAATATGATTGGCCACTTCAACCTTGGAAGCCCGACTGGTCAAGCCATCTATATGGGACAGATGGGGGAGGTGAATGTGGTGTACCATACAGTCTTAAGTTCCATATGCCTGGAAACTCTTCAGAGCCGACTGGAATGCGTGCTCCCGCAACTCGGAATCTTTATTTTTCATTTGATTCGGGCCCAGTTCACTTTGTTTATATGTCAACTGAAACCAATTTCCTTCCAGGTAGTAACCAATATGACTTTTTAAAGCATGACTTGGAATCAGTTGATCGAGTAAAGACTCCTTTTGTCATCTTTCAAGGGCACCGACCAATGTACACTACAAGCAATGAAAAAAAAGATGCCCCTATAAGGGAGAGAATGCTCGTGCATTTGGAACCTCTTCTTGTGAAGAACCATGTGAATCTTGTATTGTGGGGGCATGTACATAGGTACGAAAGGTTTTGCCCTTTGAATAACTTCACCTGTGGAAGCTTGGGCTTGGATGGGGAGGAAGCAAAGGCTTTTCCGATGCACGTTGTGATTGGGATGGCTGGACAGGACTGGCAGCCTATCTGGGAGCCAAGGGTGGACCACCCTACTGATCCTATTTACCCACAGCCCGTGCAATCTCTGTACCGTGGGGGTGAATTTGGATACATGAGGCTACATGCCACAAAGGAAAAACTTACACTTTCTTATGTAGGCAACCATGACGGTGAGGTGCATGACACGGTGGAGATCCTAGCTTCAGGTCAAGTTCTGAATGGTGGTAGCCATGATGGTCGTGTGACAATGGAAGAGATGGAGTCTAATTTTTCATGGTTTGTAAAGGTTGGAAGTGTACTGGTGCTTGGAGCTTTTATGGGTTACATAGTTGGGTTCATATCTCATGCTCGGAAAAATGCTGCTGGTGAAGGCTGGAGACCAGTAAAAACTGAGGAAATATGATTACATTGTGAAATTTGGCAATACTCAAGTCTTTACAGCCATCTGCCTTGTGATAGTCTGCCTATTGCCACATAAATGAACTATAGTCAAGATGATGCTTCAGCTGGTCACTGTTAGTTAGAGAGAGAATGCATGGTCTAATAAATTCTGCATTCTGCACACCTATTGTAAATAGATAATGGGAAATTCTCTTCTTGGTCTGTTGGCTACTCCCTGCTGTTTTAGTAACTTGTTGCAACTTGTCTACCATCCTCACCTTTCTGATGAGGATTAATTAGAAATTTAAAGCCTTGTGTTTCACGATTTTAGATGTAATTGAAGGATCTTGTAGATGATCAGTGCTTGATAGAGTTGGTCTTTAGCAATTATCAAGAAATTAAAGAATACATTATTTAAGACACTATAACAAGGAAAATTCAGACAGTGACTAATCATTGGGTTTATTTGGCCATAGATTTTGCTAAAATTTATTGGGAAAACTACCCTGTATAGCCCTTCAAAATTTTAATAGCCCAAAGTTTTCCCCTTGGACCCGAAATGTCCCTCCGGCCCAATCTTATTACATCTACTAGCCCATAATCCATAAACCACCCACGCTTTTGAATTCACTCGTTTAACTCGGCTCTCTCAAACCACCTTTCTCCTCAAACACAACTTCTGCATTTTTACTCTTGGTTTCAATGTAAGTCAAAATTTCAGTAGGTTTTCCAATTTTTCTTCATAGTCGACTCTAGGTTTTTCGATTTTTGTTCATAGTCATCTTTATAATGGGGGAAAAGAAGTCTTTGAAGAAAAAAAGGAAGGTGAAGGCATCTCCAAATTCTCTGAAATTAGCTGGTAAATTAGTGAAATATAACCCTAATTTCATTAGCAATGACGATGACGATTTTGAAGATTTACCAGAATTTGGGTGCGATTTGGGGCATGCAACCCATAAATCTGTTGAAGCAATGCAAAATATCCCTAGTGAAGGAAAGCAAAATACTCCTATTGATAGAAGGACTCGTTCTCATAGCGGGACTCCCAGCGATAGAGTAACGAGGTCACACACTGCTCAGCATGTAGTTGTTGAAAAAGGCACAAGTTCCAAAAGAAAGATTAAAATAGCGAAAAAGGATGTTGTGAAGGATAAGGGTAAAGGTTCTAAAAGGAAGGCTAAAAGTGATGGGGATGATGTTCCATCAAAAAAGAGAAAAGTTCATATTGATCAAAAATGTTCTAGCTCATCTGATTTGAAGGTATTTTCTAATGATATAACTTTGACTTGTATGCGCCTAGTTTATTTTAATATGTAGAAATTTAACCAATATGGCAGTTATGTTCCAGATTTGTATATAAAATGTATCATTCTTTTTCATATTGTATATAATGTGTATCAAGTCAATAAGTAATGTGCAACTTTTGTATATAAAGTGTATCATCTATCCACATATTGTATAAGTAATGTTTAAAGTGTGTATTTGTGATTGTTATGAAGCTTATATATATTTATATTTTTGTGTTGTTTGCAGCTTTGGGATTACTATGTTCCTTTGGCTGATCATTATAGTACCCGTATGAGTGTGCATACAAACTGCAGTATAGTGGAACATTTGAAAAATAATTTGGATGATCAGCAGATTGAGATGTTTAGAAGAACATGTTTTGGTTATTTTGTGGACTTGCCCGAATTTTTTATACAGAACCAACTTATCCATTCACTATTGCTTAGGGAAGTAGTGTCACCTAAAGATAATGAGTTATGGATTAAAGTGAATAGCACCAAGTTGCGCTTTGGACTTGCAGAGTTTTGTATTATTACAGGTTTAAAGTGTAATGGTGATCCCAATAAGGATTATGAATCTATCCAGTCAAGTCGGTTGATGGAATTGTACTTTCCAAGCATGTCGAAAGTGTCTAAGAAATCGTTAACCGACTGTTTCTTAAAAAAGATGTGGAAATCTGATGAGGATGCATTAAAGGTTGCAGTATTATGTTTCATTCACAGTTTCCTGTTTTCTACTACGAACGATGATTTGATAATAAAGAATGATTTTCTGTTGGTTGAATCTGGTGATTTTGAGACTTTTGCTTGGGGAAAAGTGGGTTTTAATGCTACGTTGGGTTCAATGAAGGATAAGGTTCGTAGTAGGAGAGAGATGTACCGATATGGTGGTTTGCCTTTGGCATTCCAGTGTTAGTTTTATGAATGCTGCCCCTATACTCGCAAAAACCTTGCTTGCCGGATTGGAAATCTTGTGCCACGCATACTTAACTGGAAAGTAAAGAAGAAGGTGACGTTTAAGAGGTTGAGGAAAGAGTTTTTTCTTTTAAGTCAGGAGCAGGCAAAAGATATATATTTCTGATACATAAATTATACATTTCTGATACATGCATTATACATTTCTGATACATGAATTATGCATTTCTGATACATTTGGTGATTGCTAACTTTTATTTATTTATTTGTAGTTGGTGTTTGGTAACATTTCCCCAACAAATGATAAACAAACAAGGCTTCAATTGGATGACTTTGTCCCGGTTTGTGAAGATAAAAATGAGATTCATATTGAATCTGGAGTCGTGGCTAAAGTTAAAACAAATGCTAAGAAGCACTGCAAAAATAAGCCAGAATCACAATCTATCAACAATGAGAATCCGGATCCACAGTCCAGTAACTTGAATTCAAGCGAGAAAGAGCTGAAACTTCTGAGAAGTGAAATCAAGAAGGTACAATTCTATTTTGTCTTTGAGCAGTTTTGACAACTTAATTGATATTCGGTTTCACTTTTCCTTTTATAGGTAAACGACAAGGTTTCATCTTTGGAGAACTTAATGATTTCCTCATTTAAAAAGGTTTTTAAAGCTCTAGGTGTACGCAATGCTTCAAAGGTATTCTCATGACTACACTTATTTGTTACCTTTTACTACAATTTTACAACTTGTTGTATATTTTTTCTGAACAGGGTAATCAAAAAGATGACAACCATCATGATAAGGAATTTTCAGACAATAATTTTGGTAGTGAGGAAGCTATGGAGAAAAATATTGGCATTGAAGAAGTTGTAAAGAAAAATGTTGACAATGAGGTAAGTCTAGAGCAAACTGTTAATGTTATAGAGGGTGTGGTGAAGGATTCTATACAAGATGGTAAAAGTAGTGAAGGAGTTGGTGATGACGAAGCCTGGATTGAGGATGTCGAGCCTGAAATCACTGCAATCACCCAACAGTTTTGTGACAAAAATACTTCTAATATGGGGAGTTTGGTGGATGATTCTGTACAACTTGGTAAAAATAGTTGTGAGGAAGGTGGTGAGGACAATAGCTGGAGTAGTGATGCTGAGGCTCAAATAACTGCAATCACCCAAAAGTATTTCAATCAAAATATTGTACATGGTGATTGTTTAGGAGTGGAGAAAAATATTGCTACTATGCAGGAAGATCATATAGTTGTTGTTGATCATGACACACCTGAAATGAACCCTAGAGAAAGGAAACCAACATGGGTCATGAAGTCACCATTCATAAACACATTTGACTCTGGTGGCACCATCCAAGTTGTTGAAAACAAGCCAACTAAGTCAAAGAAGCCCATATTGACTATAAAGTATCCTTTTGAGGGAAATGTTGACAATCCTATTGATTTCAAAGTATTGTGTAAGTGAAACACTTTCATCAATAGAGGCTTAAGGACTAATGCGCCGTAAGTTTTATGTTTCAATTTTTTCTTATTTCTTTTTTTTTTCTTATTTATTTCGTGTTATGAACCATATCTTTTTATCATGATTCATCAGGGACGGTGTTTATACAGAGGCTGGCAATAAGCTAAATAAAATCTTTGAATTTGGAGTTGATGATATTGGAGAAAAAAATGGTTCTTCACATT
This sequence comes from Nicotiana tabacum, assembly GCF_000715075.1. NCBI lineage: Eukaryota > Viridiplantae > Streptophyta > Magnoliopsida > Solanales > Solanaceae > Nicotiana > Nicotiana tabacum. The sequence continues at coordinate 118,963,036 of NC_134095.1, forward strand.
TGCATATCCCGGCCTACCCTTGTGTGATTCAGTACGTCAACACTTTAACTGTAAAATATAAACTGGTGATATACATTTTTAGTTTTCTCATACTGTAATTTTCTGACTGTGTATATTCTTCACATTTTAGCATATTGATGTAATTTTTTACTATTTGAGAAAGAACGAGAAGTATGGTGTTGATGTTCACAACGAAGATTCACAATGACTGACTGTTGGTTTAACTGCTTGATTTCGAATTTGTACAAGGAGTTTTTGGAGAAAAATAGAGGCATGAATTTGATTACTGAAACAGATCCAATTGCTGAGTACATACTTGGGTATTTTTTAAGATGTAATGTTCCTTGGTCTACTGTTGATAAAATCCTTTTCCCTATAAATCTGTCTGATAAGTGGCACTGGATATTGGAGAGATTGTCATTCAAAGATCTGCGCATTTATGTATATGATTCCATGAGTGGCGCACGACATAATAGTTCAGTTCATAGATAAGTTGAGCCATACTCAGTGTTGCTCCCACATTTCCTTCATCGTATTAGTTTTTGGGACACAAAGGAGAATCATATGGGAATCCCCGCCAATGATCCTTTTGAGATTCATGTCGTTGATAGGTTGCCAACGCAAGATAACACGTAAATTATTATTGAATATTTCTGATTCTTATTCATTTTTTGTATATGAATTCCTATTTGGATATTATCCTAACTTTTATTCAATGTTTATGTGCTACCTTGTATGTAGTGATTGTGGTATTTATGTTGTTGCATTTGCTGAGTACATCATTCAAGGCAGCAGTATTCCTAAAGCTATTGATATTGACGGGATACGAAATCGATATGGTATATTGCTATGGGATTATGAAGTGAAGAAACAAAGAGGACATACAGCTAGTGATGATGAGTCTACTGGTAGATTGAAGGATCAGATAAAAAAGGATAACAAAAAAAAGAGCAAGTCGCATTCCGTTGTTGATGACAAGTCTTTGAAGGATAACAAGAAAAAGGGCAAGACACATGTTGGTGATGACGAGACTATGAAGGATATCAAGAAAAAGGGCAAGTTGAAGGGCAAGATGAAGTAATTTGGGATAGTTTAACAGAAATTTCACATGTAGTTTTAAGATGGAAGTAGTTTGGTTCTTATATTGTCTATGATAGGATAGAGTTGCATACCTATATCACATTTTATGCTTTTCTGTTTGGGATGTCTTTGAACAATATGTTTGAAATGCTAATGTTGAAACATGTTTTGCATTTTTGACAGCTTTTGCAAATTGGAAAGGCATACAAGAAATATATGTTGCTTGTAATGTTAAAGCTTTGTGTATTGCCAGGATCTCTATTTGTTTTCCCCTCTTAAGAGCACTCATGGCACACACATGGCCTTTTGCCTTAGAAAAAGTTCTACCCACTTCGAAGAAGTAATTGGAGTGGGTGGGGTACTGGAATGTACAGGTTTAGTGATGGCAGATGCTCAAATCTTTATATAGTTTCTTCTTGACCAGTGAATGTAACGATGTCAGTTACCATTATGATAGAGTTGAAGGTTTGAATAAATCAAAATATAATACTAGACCTCATGGATGTGTTATGGTCAAGTTTCATTTTCTTTGAGATATTACGGTTTTGCTGTTTTCATATTATGCCAGTGAATATGTGATAAGAAAGTGTTTAAAACATGTCCTGTTGCATTGGGCCAGTTAACTTTACAATCTTAAGCACCGTGACATCATTAACTGTAGCGTAAGTGTAAGATACTGTTAACTGCAGTTTTGTATATCTATCTGTATATTTTTTGGACAGTCAGAGTCTATTGTATGTAATTGTATATATATACAATTTCTATTTTGTATATTTAATTGGTAATCCCTCTTTTTTGTATAGTTTTTATATAGTGACATCTATTTTGTATATTTTTTGTATAGCTATAGTTTATTTTCTATTTTTTTTTTTGTATAGGAACAAAATATTACATATAAATTGTATAGTGACAACCTATTTTGTATATTTTTGTATAGTAACAGTCTTTTTTGTAGATTGTCATCTATTTTGTATATTATTTTGTATAGTGACATCCATAATAGTATTTGAAATAAAACTTCTACCAATACTTTCATTATGACAAAAAGTAGCATCTTAATTCATACATCAGAGAGAATCTGATTGAAAATCTCATTATTTTTCCAATATTCTAATTGCAATATTCAGAAGAATTTTTTTTACAAAATACTAAATCACTGTAGCAGCATCTACTAGTTGTCTTGAGCATTCCTGCATGTTCTTCTGTTATGTCCTTATTTTCCACACAGTCCACATGTAACAGTTTCAGTATACAGATATTCATAAAGTCTCTTGCGTCGCGACTTCGTCGGTCTTGTAAGCATGTGATTTTTGCTTCACCGACAATCACTCCAAAAGAAAATAAAAATAAGTGACAAATGGTTTCAATTGTTCAAGTTTTCGTGACATGTGTTATTAGTCGTTTGTAGGACTGTCCATTTTGCATCTAGTCATTATCAAACAAAAATACAAAAATGCCTGTCGTTAAAAGAAAATTCAAAAAATATATGTATGTGTGCATCGTTCGTTCTAAGCTGTGATCTAACCATTTTTATTTTATTTTATTTTTTATTTATGTGTGTTTATCGTTGTGGGTGTCGCTCAATATGTGTGTAGGTTTATTTTAATTTTTTACATTGTTTTAGGAATTTTTGTTTAATTTGAAAAAAAAAAGGAGAGGGGAAAAGGAAAATCTGATTTGGGCCCCGAAACAAGGCCCAAAACCAAAATACTAATCCAGTCCAAGACGAGCCTGCCCAAACACGGACTCAAACGACGCCGTATTGGCGTCCCTACCAAAGTTGTTGATCTGATTCAAACGAACAGTCTAGATCAGGCTGTTCAACTCGCCTCAACGACGTCGTTTCAGGCAAGATGATCTAAGCCGTCCAACCCCATTGATCCAACGGATCCAGGCCCTCCTCTAAACCCGTCAACATGACCCGATCCAATCCCCTAACCGGTCCTAACCCACTATCAGCTCCCGAACGACGTCGTCTCTCCTCAATGAGTAGATCCTGGCCCTTGATCTCAATTGATCCAATGGCCAGGATCTAAACCCTCAATCCATATATAAACCTTCCCTTACACCCCACGCCCCCTATCCGAACCCCCCCTTCAGTCATCTCCTTCCCCAAGCTGAAACCCCCAAACCCTAGCAAGCCGCCCTAGTTTCCCTTCCACCAAAACCCGGCGGCATGAACGCCGGTGGCCACCTCCCGAACACCCTAAGACCCCCTCACTCCCCTGAACACGAATCCACTAACCACGAACCTCGAATCATCTCCTATCGTCTCGAATCTGGATTTGAAGATTCGAGACAAAACTCGATCTACACCAAACCTCACCATCTTTGTATCAGACACTCCCCTGACCTTCCTCGTGACCAAACCAAGCTTGGTTTGGTCCAAATCTACCCACAACTCCCTAAAAATCAGATCTGGAAATCCAGACCTTAGAACACATGCACCTGGGGAATCCGGCCGGTCTGGACAAGGGTTTGAGGTCTAATAGACCTTAATCAAGGTGTTCTCATGTGAGAACACCCTGATTAAAGTTTGTTCGGCCTCAAGAGTTCGAAGTTGAATCAGAATTTGGGTCATTTTTGATTTCAAACCTTTTTTGGTAAGTTTTCCTTTCTTTTGTTTTAGTTCTAATTAAGTTGTCAGCATGTTCCGTTGTGTTTGTTTGTTATGTTGTTATTTTTCATTCAGATTTCTTCCATCTCTGTTAAAGGCCTTTTATTTGGTCGATTGTCTTCTGTTTGTGTTCTGAATACACTCTGTGATAAACATGATCGTCAGTTAGATTAGTCGTCAAATGAATTAATTCATATAGGCCCAGTAATTTAACAAAAGTTGTCTGATACCCTTTAGGTCCCTGAACGTATTGTTTATATGAGCGACTGGTTATTACCTGTTATAATTAGTATAGTCGACTCGATAAATGTCGTTGATTAGTCTCCTACGACTGAATGTTCGAATATTCTGAATGGGCCTGTATTGTGATTTGAATGTTGGGCATTACCTATGAATGTTAGTTTGTAACTACATTGTAAACAATTAAAAAGCCAGGCTGGGGCAGTTCTGAAATCGAATGTTCAAAGCCCAAAGTGCCCTGATGCTGCAATAGGCGGGGCAGTAATAATCAAGGTTGACAGGGGTAGTCTGGGGTTTGAAAAGGGCAGAAAAAGTTAGTTTAAATGAAGCTGACAAGTAGGGTACTAATTAAGATTAAACTAATACCAATGGGGAACAAGACACAAGAGTATGGGGTTTAAAATGAATAATAAAATGATGCCCATAACTCTTGATTAAACAAAAGCCAAGCGTGGGGAACAAAGGGGCTGGCACCAAAGATGCTTAGGCATGGGCTTAAAGGGTATGGGCATTCTGCCAATTGGCAGGGGAGGCAGCTTAACTGCACTAGGTCATTTTGGCTTATAAATAGGCCATTGGAAAACAAAAACAGGGCTGGACTTTTTAGTCTTCAGAAAAAGAGAAAAAAGGCTGGAATTGTTAGTCTTAAAGCTGAAACTTTTAGTCTGAAGAAAGGTTTACTGAGTTTAAAGAAAGCTGAAAAACATAAGTTAGTTTCCAAATAGATTGTAACCAAACACCATCTGAAAGTTGAATAAGAATTCATATTGGTCAAGCTGCCTTGGCCAAGTTCTGTCGTCTGCATTGACTGAGCTGTTTGTTGGTTGCTGAACTGTTGGTATTTGCTGCATTGAACACTCTTTTACTTCTGGTGTTTCATTACTCTTCGTCTGGAATTACTGGTTTGGCACTCGACTATTTGCTGGTTTCTTTTGTTCTGGGAATTATTGTTGGTTGTTCGTGGATTGTGGAAAACATTTGGTTGTTGGTTTGTTGCTGTGCTGTTGCTGTGTACCTGTTGTTGCTGTGTTTACTGCATACTGCCCAGCTGATCATTCCTTTCTTCTTTGTCCTCCATACCAGGTACACAATTACACTACCAATGTAACTCGAAAGTTTGAGCAATGAGTATAAAAGAGAAGATCTGCAGATGTTGTTTATATATATGTACTGTTGTGTTGAATGTCATGTAATGTCTAATAGCTCATATTTTGGGATACTGAAGTTAGCTTGCAAGCCTAGTTGATGTCAATGTAGGGTATCGAATGATAATTGTATATGTATGTTGTTAGATAAAAGTGGTCTCAATGAAGTAGTTTGCATCTCAGATTTAGTTTACTTTGCCATATATGCTGTAACGTATGCCAAACATGAAAACTGTACACAAGGGGGTTAAGTTCTTCCTTTTCTGATTAATGGTCTCATATAACTAATAAACTACCTGTTAAGACAAAGAACATAAAATTTGTAATATAAACCCCGTGAAGGTCGAGTTCAGGTCAAAACAGGCCAAGCAGGCCTGCTTCGAGCAAGCAGTGGCCCAGGTTTGGCCCATCACGCATGGGTTGGATTTGGGCCCATGATTATTTATTCGACTGACTGTGCACGCAGCCTCGTCCCTGATTTTAAGCATTTCCGAATTCTGTTATAAATAACTTGCAAGCATTAATTAATTAGGACTATCTACAGCTTTCGATTGATAGAGACAAACACGACAAGAAACATAGTTGCTATAGGATATCCTTTTTAAAAATAAGAACGAGATGAGCCTCGATGAAAACAAATAAAACGCGCAGATGCGGGGCCCTTGTTAAATGTATATTATTGAAGCATTTAGTTTCCAAGACGGGTTGCTTAGCAAATCTCACAACCCTCCTAAAATAACAACACGTTAGTCTCTTTAGGATACGCTTTAATAAACCTTACCTTCTTAAACTCGGGTGCACATTTATGTGACCCAAATCCAAATCTCGACGGATTCGAAATGTATTTCTAATCACGGGTACATTGATTGTGACGTGATCCGAGAGGCATATCCATGACGTCGCGAATTCCTTTTAAAAGTAGAACGAGACAAGCCTCGTCAAATAAAAATATACACAGCTGCGGGGCCCTCTAACTGTATATACATTAAAACACTTAGAATTCGGGACAAGCCATTTAGCGAATTTTTCGGCCTTACCCAAAACAACAATACGCTAGTTGCTTTAGGCACGTCTTAATAATTTATTCTCCTTAATTCGGGTGCACATTTATGTGACCCAAATCCAAATCTCAACCGAGTCGAAATATGTCAACAACCATGGGTGCATTGATGTAACGTGGTTCGAGATATGTTTTCACGACGTTGCAATTCCTGATAAAAACAGTGAAATGATAAAAGCGGTTAAAAGTTAAATTTTGCACATAAGTTCACACTTGTATAAAATCAGATAATCAAGCCGAATATAACAGTTGAGAGACCGTGCTAGACCCACGGAACTCGGGAATGCCTAACACCTTCTCCCGGGTTAATAGAATTCCTTATCCGGATTTCTGGTACGCAGACTGTAATATGGAGTCATTATTTTCCTCGATTCGGGATTAAAAATTGGTGACTTGGGACACCCTAAATCTCCCAAGTGGCGACTCTGAAATAATTAAACCAATCCCGTTTCGATTGTCCTTTAATTAGAAAAACTCCCCTGCGCCCTCGCGGGTGCGTAAAAAGGAGGTGTGACAGGTCTTCCTGGTTTGCCCTTCACTATCGATGGTAGGACCACATTATCTAACACCTATGTTGGAAGGTCCCATGTAGTTTCATCAGGAAGTGGATTAACTGGCACTTCATATGTCTTCTTAAAGTATTCCTTGGTGTAATAGGCAGAACAATATTTGGGTGCTTCCATGTGTGTGTAGTCCAATACTGCCATAGCATGTGGACAAGGAATCTCATCCACTTGAAATCGTTTGCACGAGCATTCTCTTTTTTGCATGCAGACTATGTTCCGCCTTTGTTCAACATCCATTACTATATATACATAATCGGTTGAAGGCTTCACCTAAATTTAAATAGATATTATTAGTAAAACTAAAACAGGGATATGACAAGTATTAATGCATTTTTGTCAAAGTATGTTACTCCGGCGTATGAAGTAAGACATGATAAAAGAATATTTACCGTCATCTTCTGCGACAAATAGCTATTTTCCTTCAGTACTTCATGATATTTTTGTCATATGCCAATAAATGTACTCATTGCAGTCATTCTATTTGTATTATTCCATTCCATAACCAAATTCATCATAGCAAACTCATGATTGATAGCTCTCTTGCCTCTCTGTTCCTTGCATTGAGTGACTCGGCAATATTTGAAGTCATCACCATGGATCTATTAACAGTGGAATGCACTATAGACCACTTTTCATAACCAACTTGGAATAGGTAACTCCTTACCCTCTTATCAATGTTGTCCATATCTTCCATGAGGCGATTAAAATCTTCAATTTTGTATGCTCTGGCCATTGCAAAAAATACTTTCCTCAGCCGGTCATGGTTCTTCTTGAACTGCTTCTTTATGTTATTCCAAAGATGAAAGATGCATACACAGTGAGATACCTATGAATACCCAATCGAACCACCCCTCAATATGCTTGCATGACGATCCGATATGATGCACATCCTTTCCCTTTCCCCAAAAGCCTGTGTAAACATTTCAAAAAACCATTCCCAGGAAGCATCATTTTCAGAATCTACAACAGCGTATGCTAGTGAATTTTTTTTACCTTCTTAAGCAAATAAGAAAGTATCCACATGTTATTTTTGTTATACACAAAAAAGAACTATCTATACCATATATAATTATTATACGAGTCTGCAACATATTCACATGCTGCATCTTGTGCGCTAGCTGTTAACATTGTTCCTCTGTGTGATAATTTGAGGAATGTCCCATCAACCACTACGATAGGGTAATAGTATTTCCATCCTATGATTGATGCATTTAGTGTGATAAAAACATACATGAAGCGCCCGTCCTCTGATTTATGTAACCTTGTGACAGAACCAGGATTTGTCATATTTATCATATACAACTGATCCGGCAGTTTTCTATAAGATTCACGTGGTATCCCTCTTAGTAGTTCAAGCGCCTTTTCTTTTGTTCTATAAGCTTTTATGTAACTCATATTAATCCCATACTGTTGTTTCATGTCGCTCATGATGTCTGTCGGAGTGTATATTGCTTTTGGGTTGGTATATTTGTTGCAAATCATTTTTGCAATGACGAAGTAGCATGACGTTGTGAAAATAGTCTACTCATCTATGGGCAAGTGTGAACATCATTGAACCGTCTAACCTTGAAGACATTTGATTTGTGTAGACTTGAAGATCTAAGACTCCATTTGCAACTTTCATCCACGCATGTAAGACAATACCTATTTAAAATATAGTGTTATGATAATGCATTTCTTCAGATTTTAACTCTTGTGTCTCAAATAAACAAGCAATATACATATGCATCTCACTATCCAATAATTATGCATTTCTTATACAGATCTGTATACAAAAAATTACAGAGAAGTGCAATCTTATTATACAATAATTATACATTTTTTATACAGATCTGTATATAAAAAATTACAGAGAAGTGCAATCTTATTATACAATAATTATACATTTTTTATACAGATTTGTATACAAAAAATTACAGAGAAGTGCAATCTCACTATACAATAATTATACATTTTTATACAGATCTGTATACAAAAAATTACAGAGAAGTGCAATCTTATTATACAAAAATTATACATTTTTTATACAGATCTATATACAAAAAATTACAGAGAAGTGCAATCTCACTATACAATAATTATACATTTTTTTTACAGATCTGTATACAAAAAATTACAGAGAAGTGCAATCTCACTATACAATAATTATACATTTTTTATACAGATCTGTATACAAAAAATTACAGAGAAGTGCAATCTCACTATATAATAATTATACATTTTTTATACAGGTCTGTATCAAAAAATTACAGAGAAGTGCAATCTTATCATACAATAATTATACATTTTTTATACAGATCTGTATACAAAAAATTACAGAGAAGTGCAATTTTAATATACAATAATTATACATTTTTTATACAGATATGTATACAAAAAATTACAGAGAAGTGCAATTTTATTATACAATAATTATACATTTTTTATACAGATCTGTATACAAAAAATTACAGAGAAGTACAATCTCACTATACAATAATTGTACATTTTTTATATAGATCTGTATACAAAAAATTACAGAGAAGTGCAAATTCATAAGTAGAAATCATACCTTGTTGTAGATGATCTATCCACTATAAATTGACATGTTTTCCGTATTGCGTAGTGCTTTATTACACTAATGAGTGTATCTTTGTCCCAATACAACTGACCTTCTGCAATTTCTTCATGTTGTGGATTGTCTATTATACAATTTCCCTTCAATATCTCAATTTTGTCTTCCTTTACATGATTATCCATCATTTCAACAATATTAGTTCCATGTACTTCTTCTACGTTCTGACATTGTAAACCAACTGAAGTTGTTGCGAGTAAGTTTCCAGCTGAAGTTGTTGCAAGTAAGTGGCCACCCAAGTATGAACTTGAATATGAGCATTCAACACTTGAATATACAGTTTTCAATGTTATGCATAATGGATATTCAGTGATATCCAGGTTTTTCTTTTTCATCTCCATATACAAGCACACACTCATATTATTGTATATTGGAATTGCTACATAGCCATCCTTCACTGTATATTTTATCTCCATTGCACTCGTAATTGAATCTCTACCCAATTGCTTGTATATCTCATCAACAAAATAATTATAGCTACAGTCCGAATTGATCAACACGCCATTAACAAGGAAATTAACAAATTTACTCTCACTTATCTATTCACCACAGTGTTGAAGTAAAATCGAAATCAAAGTTGGAACTGTAGTTCCAACATTCACAATCTCCATAGACATTTGTTGATTTTGTCGATTTTGTATCAATTTCACAATTTAAGAACGAAATCTCAACTCTATTAAGCTGATTGTAGGCAACAATTGTGCAAAAAATTTGAATTTCAGCGTGAATTTTAGGGAGCTCTTCTCTGGGTTTAATCTTCAGAAACCCTAGAATTTCTTTCACAATGTGAATAATTGGGCGACTTTTATAGTGTTTGGAGGTTGAAGATCCCATACTGAATGCGTGAATTTAGGATACAAAATCGATTAGGACTGCTTTCCTTTTCGTTTGCGTTGAGCGTATAGTTTCAGCTTTTTCAGTTGCTAGCCTTTGTTATTGTTTTGAGGCTATTACTTGTAAGGGGTTATTTTGTGGCTATCAGGTGATATAAGTTTGGCCCTAGTGGCTACAAATGAAGTTTGCTCAAATTTATTTGGGTTTTTTTGGCAAATATGTTCATAAATTTTATCCATATTTTGGTAGATTCCCAAAACCCAAATTCCAAATTTCAAGAGCTGATTTTGGCCCAAAATATTACTATTATATTTTTTAAAAATTGCCCCAAACTTTTGTATTTTATAAAAGAGCCCACCATTTATTATTTTGTAACAATGTTGCTTCGTCTTCTTGGTCATCTGATAGTGTATTATGTAGTTTATTATAAAAATGATAATTTTGTACCAAATTTATTTATGTTCAGGACTATGGTTTGCGATAATAGAATGAATATTATTGATGAAGGTACTATTAGGTATTTGTGATAATTTTTTAGAACTTGTAGGTATAAGTCATGTTTCATGTTTTTTTTTTTTTAAAAAAAAGGTGAAATATGTTTTGAAAACTTATGTCCAAATACATTTTCATCTTCAAACCAAATTTTACCCAAATCAATTTTTCAAAATAAATTTGGAAATTTATGATCAAACGTTAGCTTAATTTTAATGGTTGTTCTAACTTTACATTTAAAATATGACACTCAAGAATAAATGTCTTCGAAGTTTATACTTTTGATGACCAACAGACTTCTTCTTCTCCAACATAAAATAGATTTATAAGTTGGTAAAAGTGGAATACACAATCGGTGAAAACCATGCTAATATCTCCAGAAAATTGTTGTAATTTGCTCCCCATGTGTGGCAATTCCTAATTAGTTGCTTCGATGTCAGTGTACTCTTTTACAGCCACTCTTTTCTTAACCTGTGTCTGTTACCTTATCAATTGTATCGTATCGTATTGTTACTTTAAATACAATGTTTGTTTTGATTGTTACTTAAATTTTATTGTATCGTATCGTTAAATCTGTCGTTACGTAACGATGAAATGTGCCACTTTATGTAACGACCAATTTGGTGTGGTCACATCGTTTTCTTGTGTTTTTCTCTCAATCTCACCATTCATTATTATTAAATAATTTTATTTTATCATTTACCCTACCTTTTTATATACCATCTCATAATTTTTCTTTATAATATTGTAAGTTTATTCATCATATTACTGGTGCATGATACCATGAAACGACGGCAAAACGACATAATCCATCCAAACATTGTATTCATCAAACGATACAGTACAATACAATACAATACGATACGATACATTATGAAACGATATGTAACAGCCATCCAAACAAGCTGTTAGTCGACTCTTTACAGTACCAAATAAAATTTACAGTATTGCAGTTAAATCTATATCTATTCTATATCTATCTATCTATCTATCTAGAATAACAAAAGTAAAACTGATAGAATGCCAAGTGGAATAACCACAATTCAACATATGTCAAAATTTAGGACAAATCCAAAATAGTTGGAGTTTAAAATTAATTTAAACTACAATTCAGGAAATTAAACAAAAGATTTTTATACATCCTCCAACGTTTTTGGCAGTTATTTTATTTATTTATTACACAGCTTTACTAAAAAAAAATCCTCCCACTTTTTTTTGGCCATTTTTTAATAAAAAAATACACACTCAAATTTGCAATTATTTTTATAAATAAAAGTGGAAAAAAAAAGAAACCCGTCAGAGGATGAACATGAAATTGACTACACGTTCAGTTTACATCAACTTCTGAGTCCCATGTTTGTTGTGCTATCTTTTTTTATTTGTTAAAAGAAGTTCAAATGGTTTAAATCTACATGAAGTCAGACGTTAGTTGGATTTTTTTTTTTAATTTGTTAAACCTGCAAATTCAATAAATAAAATTACTTTGATCCACGTCTAGAATTGACTCCCACGTTTGGAGTTGACCGTTTTTAAACAGTTCACAAAGAAACACGAAGAATGATTAAAAAAAAACCCACGATTATCTTCCCAAACGTGGCATCCTAACCTAACTCCATAACTTATCCACTTTCTACATAACTATAAATAACGTTTGTAGCCGCTCCTCCTTAACTTTGCAAATATGGCTACAAAACTTCATGAGATCAGCCAAATTTCAAACAACTGGATGCAATGGAATTTGAAAGTTAGAGTAGTTTGAATGCGAAAAATTCCGGATTGCTTCAAACCTGAAATACCATATCCTATAGAGTTGATTTTACAAGATACAAAGGTAACATATTTATAATTACTTTTATTTTTATACTTCTTTCTTCTCTGCTGCTATTGTTCATAAATTTTCAGAACTATTCAAATAGATGAACCACGTGAAACTCTTTGCGTAATACACTAATGTATAATTCTGTTCTAACGTTACTTTAGCATTTGTTTCTCAATTTTCAGCAATCCTCAAACAGATTAAACTATCTATTTGAAGTGATTATGTATTGTAGTCTTATTTCTATTTCTGTTTGATCACGTTTGATTGATAATTATTTACTAATTTCCAGCAATATCATGTTCCTCCTTTATGTCTCTGAAACTGATGCAAATTCTAAAAATATCATATTCTGCAAAAATATTTATAATGTTTGTTGATAATTGTTTCGTCTGTGAAACTACTGCAAATTCTGAAAATATACATATTCTGCCTAAAAGTTTTACACTGTTTGTTGATGATTTTTATTAATTTCCAGCACTAACAATTTATTACCAATATAATACATTCTAGTATTAATTAATCCGATTTTCTAGGGTGATCATATACATACCTCAATCGAGAAGTAAGTTATTAAGTTCTTTACAGGAACTCGGCTTATGTATTAGTTATTCAACCAGTAGGTTGAAAGACTACTATATTAAAATTTGAGGTTGCTTATGTATTAGTTAATAAAAGAATAAAAATGCTTTAGATGCACTATCCAACACTCTTAAAAATGTCAACGAGCATCTATATCCAGTGGTGGTTAGATGCCAAATCTATTGCACTTGTTGAAAAAACAGGTTTGGTTAAATGCCAAAGGAATTTTCGAGTTGACTGTAGCATTTGCAAAGAGAAATAACAAAAAACTTAATAATATTTGGAACCAAGGAACTTGATTTGCAATACATTTTGGTGAACAGGATGTGTAGATATGCCTAAAAGAGAAAAAATGGTCCCAACATCATCTTTTACGTTTCACTTCTGCTTTTCCCTGTTGAGAAAGTGAGTGGTTTATCATATGTATCACAATATTGTGATTAAATTGCATGTTTCCTTTGCAATAGGATAGGATGGTTCAGTTTTATACTGTTGCCTGTATCTCAACCCCATTGTGGACTTGTAGAAAATAATTAAGTTCTCAATGAATGTAGAGAAGTTGGCGTCAAAGGTCGTAAGCACGGTTTAAGTAGAAATCCACAGGTTATATTTTAGTGGATTATCTATAATGTTTTTGAGCATGTGGTTTAGATGAATTTATTTCCTTCTCATTTATAAATAAGAGTATCTTTAAATCACAAAACATGTGGTCAAGTTGCTTCTTTGTTACCTCACATGAAAATTCCAAAGAATGTGTCAAATCTCTGTTCATCCTCCAAAGCACATCTTAGCTTTGTTTAGTCCACATTACATATCATAGATTTTGTGCTGTAATCCATGCAATATTTACGGTCAGACCTCTCTATAACAACATCCCTATATAACAACACTTCACTATAAAAGCCAAGCTTTTTCGGAAACAATTTTCATGTTATGTTATATATAACAACAATTCGCTATAACATCCAAAAATATTCTGAACAAACGAGGTTGTTATAGATAGGGTTGATTGTATGTGGTTTAAGTTCTATTACGCAGTTCTCATTGTACAAAACATCTTATCAAACAATCAAACCATCAGTCGTTGCATCTTTACCTTATTATCATTCCTCTCTGTTCTCACTTTTTGGCTTGTCTTTTAATATTATAGACCTTGAATCTATTACAATGACTAGAGATCTATTAGCTACGTTATTGTAAAGGATTTTTCAAATGTCAGATGATGTTTTTAGCTCAATGTGATGATTTTAGTTTTGAGCATCAGAATGTATTTGGAGTGTTATTTTGCTTCAACAAATCAAAAAATAACTACTCTTTTTTTCTTTTCTTTACGAGTATAAATCCGTGTCTGAAAAAATGCACACTAATAGAAGTTTGTCTACGCTGTATTATAGTCATTATATTAGCAACCTAAACTTTGTACTTTTTATGTGTTTCTCAATGTCAAATTCGTGAAGGGAAAACGCATTGAGAACATTGATAAGTAGCATGTCATCTTTGGCACCAATTCTTCAAATGGATCTTAAACCAGCATGGACAATACATGTGATGGAAGTACATAAGATTTATCTCACAGCAACGCCTTCTTCATCGTCGCGTTCAAAGCAGCCCACAAAGAGAAGGTGCAATGATAACACTTTAGTCGATATGATGAGTGTATTGCTACAAATATCGGGAGGATTGCAAATGCTTTGATAGAGAGCAGCCAACGCGTGTGCTTGGACGAGGTGTTTGGCATGATAAAATATTGTCGGCATTCAATGATGATTTAGTGATCGACGCGTGTGAGTTCCTTTCTTTCGACGAGAAAAGAGCAAGATATTCCTCAAATTGGGTGAGATATTAAGAAGACTTTGGTCATTGAAACGTTTACGCAACACTCACTGGTCATTTAATATTTAGACTATACTCTTATTGATTGAAAATATAGGCTTTAGGTAAAATGTGAGTTGTCATAAAAAGTAAATGTATTCGTTTTGGAAAAAAATGTAAATAGCCAAAATTAAATAAAAATATAATCCAACTTATCTCTTTAGTATTGGTATTTTTATTTTTGCGTTAAACCATTGATTAGAGATGCAATATTTTTATTGATTATTACTTGATTTCTTTAGAAAATTGTAGTGTCCTATTCTGGACTTGAGTATATCTCGAGGGATGATTTTTTTAGGTCATTTTTATCCATTTTATTTTCTATTGTACATGTTCTATTTGCTACGTGTAGGTGTACTTTGAAGGATGAGAAGTGATCAAGATTAAAATTACTATGTGGTTTCTGTTGGAATTACTTAAAATAGAATTTTGTGCAAGTTGATGCACCCATATTAACCTTTGTTTGTGACTGAAGCTGAAGCTGGAATAAGATTTGAACCAAATGTGATGTCTTTTATGTTTGAACTTGAGTAAAATATTTATGCATTTTCATGTAGACTAATCCTTTTAAAGCCAAGTATTGATGTTTCATTTCTCAAGTATGTTGTAACACCTCTTGGGGATTGGTGGTCCCTAGCAATAAATTTATACAAAGATCTCGATAGAATTCACTTATTTGTCTTTTGGTTTAATTTATAATGCGGTCAATAAATTTAGTATGCAATATACGTCTGTTTCTAATATCTTTCTCTGACTATTTTTTGTTTGAAACGATCCGCGCATCGCGCGGGTAAGTATACTAGTTATTAATAAAAGGAGAGGCAAAAGCATATTATTAAGACATGTGACATAACCACAAAAAGCCAAGTGGCATTGTTAAGACAAAATAAACTACCTTTTAACTAAAAAAATCTTTTAAAATTTTGAATTAATTAGTTATTCTATTTGGATTAATAAATATAGATATCTTATAATTAGCTATATTAAATAAAAAAATAAGTACCCATTCAAATTGGGGAGTAGTTTCAAATTGGAGTTTTAAAGTTATTTTAAAATAAAAAAATGAAAAATAAGAAAAAATAAATTAGTTACATTTTTAATTAATTAAAAAAATAAAAGATAAATAAATAACACTCAAGAAAAGTATCAATAGTACAAGTACTTGCTAATTCAATAATAAAAATAAAAAAGAACAAATAATTTATTTGATTACTATATGATGTGTAACCTTTAATTTTGTATAGATTATATTATATTTCTAAATAGTTATTGGTTATTATTTTTAAATTTAAATCTATATCTATATATTATTAAAAGGAGAGGACAAAGCCATCTCCTTAAGCCAAGTGGCAGCCTTAAAAAAAGCCACATGACATAATTAGTTAGTAATTAGTTATTTAGTTAATAATTAGTTATTGGTTATTATTTTTAAATTTAAATATCTATAAATAAAAGTGTAACGACCTAGCCGGGTGTTTTGAGCATTTGCATTCCGTTCAGCTATTTGAAGTGTTGAGTAGCTCTGTATGATGTATTATGACTTGTGTGAATCATTGATTTAATAAAAAAAATTACCATTCAAATTGGGTGGGAGTAATTTCAAGTTGGAGTTTTAAAATTATTTAAAATAATTATACAAAATATTGGATAATATAATAAATAATAATACATAACAAAAAAGTTATTTAATGACTATATAAGTCTCATGAATTTAATGGAGATTTTATCATTAAAATTCAGACAACATCTATTCTATTTATATAGAATAGGAGAAGCAAATCATTGTGATAATTTCAAATGTAACATCAAAAAATTAACAAAGTGACAAATATTTTTTTAATATTGATTGTGCATCGCATGAGTATGACTACTAGTCTATTATAAAAGGTGATTATTCTATTCTCTATTTTAACGTGTTAGACTTGAAGAATTATTATTGTTATTGCAAGACAATTTAATCGAATAATTTAAATCTATTTGTGAACGTTAACTCATACTATCAGACAAGAATGCTGTGGCGTGAAGTTCGGTCGCCTTACTGATTTATTTAACCATTGTTCTCATGCTACATTAAATAAAAAAGGTTCTGTTTCGCAGCACATGTGGTAGGAAATTGGAGGGACATATGATTTACCTAGGTTTTTTAGCGTTGGTCAGTAAAAATGACCCCTCTAAGGTCTCCACATCCATAGTAGTATACATTTTTCTGAAAACATTCCAACTTTTAACGATGCACTTTGACTAACTGGTCCATATCACAGGGTACTTATGATGTTTCCTTCTTCTTCTTTTTCTCTTTTCTAATTAAGGATGCATAAGATAGTTGAAATTGCGCTGGATGGTTTACAGCCATAGTTCAAATTTGTTACTTCGTTTAGAAAACTTTTACAAAAATAGCCCAGCATTAGAATTTTGAAGCTTTATAGCATGCTTCAAATTATAATTCCGGCAGCGTGTTTTAAAAGTTCTGACAGTGTGCTTCAAAATTTTGCCAGCGTACATTGAAAGTCTGGTAGCATGCTTTAAACTTTTGACGTGAGTGAATTTTTCTTATCCCGAGTGAGTGTCTATCGACTCAACATAGGCTCTTAGTGTTGGACTTGGAGAAGAGAAAGGAAAAGAGGTGTACGGCCAACCTAAGATCAAGTGGGGATTCTTGACTATGACAAAGCTTATGAGTTGGGGGAGAAGTTGGGGGAGAAGTTGGTGGCTATGGGGGCCTAGAAGAGTAGTGGGAACGGGGGTAATATGTGGACCACGACGGCGAACTACATCAAGGAAGCTGCTAGAGAGGTGTTAAGGGCCATGAGTGGTTACTACAAAGGGGACCGGTGGTGGAATGTAGAGGTCCAAGGAAAAGTGGAAGCCAAGAAAGCAGCATACTTGAAGCTAGTGGAGAGCAAAGTCGATGAGGAGAAGAGGATGAATTTGGAGTGTTATAAGAAGGCTAAGAAAGAGGCAAAGTTAGCGGTCACGACGATTAAGACTACGACATTTGGACGCTTGTATGAGGAACTTGGGGGCAAAGGCGGTGACAAGAGACTATACATGTTAGCTTAGGTAAGAGAGAGGAAGGCTCGGGACATGAATCAAGTGAGGTGAATCAAAGACGAGGAAGGCAAAATATTGGTGGAAGAAGCGTGTATTAGTCGTAGGTGGCAGACTTACTTCCATAAACTCTTGAACGAGGATGGGGACAGGAACATCGGTCTTGGTGAGTTAGAGAACTCGGTTGTAACATCACAGCCCGCTAGTGATATTATCCGCTCTAGGCCTAGGTCCTCACGGGTTTAAAACGTGTCACTAGGGTCTAAGGCTTGTTAACTTATATACCAAGTACCCCTCACGTGTTTTATTGATGTGGGACTCTGTCTAAAGTCTGTGGTGTTACATACACCCCCTCTTAAAACCCAGCATTAGAATTTTGAAGCTTTAGCATGCTTCAAATTAAAATTCTGGCGGCGTTTTTTACAAATTCTAACAGTGTGCTTCAAAATTTAGCCAGCGTACAATTAAAGTCGGGTAGAATGCTTTCAAATTTTGACGTGAGCTATTTTTTTTGAATTTTTCTTATCTCGAGTGTGTGCGACTCAACATAGGCTCCTAGTGTTGGAAGGAAGAAGAGAGAGGTGTACGACCAATCTAAGATCAAGTAAGGATCCTTGACTAAAGACAAAGCTCATGAGTTGGGGGAAAAGTTGGTGGCTATGGGGGCCTGGAAGAGTAGTGGGAACGAGGGTAATATGTGGACCACGACATCGAACTACATCAAGAAAGCTGCTAGAGAGGTGTTAAGGGCCACGAGTGATTACTACAAAGGGGACTGGTGGTGGAATGTAGAGGTCCAAGGAAAAGTGGAAGCCAAGAAAGCAACATATTTGAAGCTAGTGGAGAGCAAAGTCGATGAGGAGAAGAGGATGAATTTGGAGTGTTATAAGAAGGCTAAGAAAGAGGCAAAGTTAGCGGTCACGATGATTAAGGTTGCGACATTTGGACGCTTGTATGAGGAACTTGGGGGCAAAGGCGGTGACAAAAGACTGTACAGGTTAGCCAAGGTAAGAGAGAGGAAGGCTCGGGACATGGATCAAGTGAGGTGCATCAAAGACGAGGAAGGGAAAATATTGGTGGAAGAAGTGTGTATTAGTCGTAGGTGGCAGACTTACTTCCATAAACTCTTAAACGAGGATGGGGACAGGAACATCGGTCTTGGTGAGGTAGAGAACTCGGTTGTAACATCCCAGCCCGCTAGTGATATTATCCACTCTAGGCCTAGGTCCTCACGGGTTTAAAACGCGTCACTAGGGTCTAAGGCTTGTTAACTTATATACCAAGTACTCCTCATGTGTTTTATTGATGTGGGACTCTGTCTAAAGTCTGGGGTGTTACATACACCCCTCTTATGGACCCAACATTAGAATTTTGAAGCTTTAGCATGCTTCAAATTAAAATTCTGGCAGCGTGTTTTAAAAATTCTAACAGTGTGCTTCAAAATTTAGCCAGCGTACAATGAAAATCTGGTAGCATGCTTTCAAATTTTGAGTTGAGCTATTTTTTCTGAATTTTTGTTATCTCGAGTGAGTGTCTATCGACTCAACATAGGCTCTTAGTGTTGGAAGGAAGAAGAGAGAGGTGTACGACCAATCTAAGATCAAGTGGGAGATCCTTGACTAAAGACAAAGCTCATGAGTTGGGGGAGAAGTTGGTGGCTCCGGGGGCCTAAAAGAGTAGTGGGAACGAGGGTAATATGTGGACCACGACAACGAACTACATCAAGAAAGCTGCTAGAGAGGTGTTAAGGGCCACGAGTGATTACTACAAAGGGGACTGGTGGTGGAATGTAGAGGTCCAAGGAAAAGTGGAAGCCAAGAAATCAACATATTTGAAGCTAGTGGAGAGCAAAGTCGATGAGGAGAAGAGGATGAATTTGGAGTGTTATAAGAAGGCTAAGAAAGAGGCAAAGTTAGCGGTCACGACGATTAAGATTGCGACATTTGGATGCTTGTATGAGGAACTTGGGGGTAAAGGCGGTGACAAAAGACTGTACAGGTTAGCCAAGGTAAGAGAGAGGAAGGCTCGTGACCTGGATCAAGTGAGGTGCATCAAAGACGAGGAAGGCAAAGTATTGGTGGAAGAAACGTGTATTAGGCGAAGGTGACATACTTACTTTCATAAACTCTTGAACGAGGATGGAGATAGGAACATCGGGCTTGGTGAGTTGGAGAACTCGGTTGTAACATCCCAGCCCGCTAGTGATATTGTCCGCTCTAGGCCTAGGACCTTACAGGTTTAAAACGCGTCACTAGGGTCTAAGTCTTGTTAACTTATATACCAAGTACCCTCTTGTGTTTTGCCAATTTGGGACCCTGTCTATAGTCTGGGGTGTTACATATACCCCCTCTTATGGACTCAACGTCCTTGCTGAGGTTTGCCCCACTGCATGGGATTCTCCTAGACTCGGCATTGAGGTTTGCCCCGCCTAACTGAGATTTGCCTAAACTCAATTGAACTCTAACCCACCATCGGCAAGGCTGACATAAGAGTGGCTCTGATACCATCTATAACAGCCCAGTGTGCTAGTGATATTGTCCGCTCTGGTCTTAGGCCCTCATGGGTTTAAAACGCGTCACTAAGATCTAAGGCTTGTTAACTTATATACCCAGTACCCCTCTTGTATTTTTTCGATGTGGGACTCTGTCTAAAGTCTGGGGTGTTACATCGGTGAGCCAACGGAATTTTGCATTTTACAGACATATTAAAGTTGAGGAAGTTGAGGAAGTTGAGGGGGTGATGCAGAAGATGAGCAGGGGAAAAACAACCGGACCAAACGAGATCCCGGTGGAATTTGAGAAAGACGTGAGTTGGAGTGGCTTTCTGGATTGTTTAATGTCATTTTTAGGACGAAGAAGATGCCTATTGAATGAAGATGAGTCCGATGGTGCTGTTGTACAAGAATAAAGGTTATGTCCAGAATTGCAACAACTATAGGTGTATCAAGTTTCTGAGTCACACTATGAAAGTTTGAGAGAGGGTGGTGGAGAGGAGGGTGAGGAGAAGTGTGTCAATTTCTGTGAGTTAGTTTGGATTCATATCGGGGCATTCAACGATGAGAAGCCATCCATCTTGTGGGGAGATTGGTGGAGCAATATCGGAAAAAGAGGAAGGACTTGCATATGGTGTTCATTGATCTAGAAAAAGTCTATGATAAAGTCTCGCGGGAGGTTATGTGGAGATGTTTGGAGGTTAGCAGTAATCCAGTAGTGTATATTAGGGTGATTAGGGATATGTACGATGGTGCTAAAACTTGGGCAAGGAATATGAGAGGAGACTCATAACATTTTTCAGTGATGATGGGGTTACATCAAGGTTCAACTCTTAGCCCATTTTAATTTGCTCTAGAGATGGATGTGCTGATGCGACACATCCAAGGGGAAGTGCCATGGTTTATGTTATTTGTAGATGACATAAAGCTAATTGACGAGACGCGTTGCAGTTTCAACGCTAGGATGGAGGTTTGGAGACTGACTCTGGATTCTAAAGATTTTAAGTTGAGTAGAATGAAAACTGAATATTTAGAGTGAAAGTTCAGTGATGGGACGCATGAAGCAGAAGTAGAGTAAAGCTTGATACACAAATCATCCCCTAGAGTAATAGTTTCAAATATCTTTGGGTCTGTTATCCAAGGTAATGGGAAGATTGATGAGGACGTGTGGGGTGGATGAAATGGATGCTCGCATCTAGTGTTTTGTGTGATAAAATATACTACAAAGACTTAAAGGCAAGTTCTATAAAGCAGTAGTTAGACCTTCTATATTATATTGTGCGGAGTGCTGGCCAGTCAAGAAATCCCATGTCCAAAAGATAAGAGTTAAAGAAATGAGGTGTTGAGATGGATGTGTGGGCAATACTAGGAAAGATAAGATTAGGAATGAAGTTATTAAGGACAAGATGGGAGTGGCCCTTATGCAAGACAAACTGCGGGAATCGAGGCTGAGATGGTTTGGGAACATGATGAGGAGAGATATAGACACGCCGATTAAGAGGTGTGAGAAGTTGACCATGGCGAGTCTGAGGAAGGGTAGAGGTAGGCCTAGGAAGTACTGGAGATAGGTGATTAGGCAGTATAAGGCATTACTTCAGCTTACCGAGGACATGACCCTAGGTGAGAAGGTGTGGAGGTCGAGAATTAGGGTCGAAGGTTGATAGGTAGTTGAAGGTGTCTCCTAGTATTACCGATAGTATTAGTGATATTTTTATTTACTGTTCCTAGATTTTTTATTATATGTTGTGTCTTTTTTACCGATATTATTAGTAATATTCTTGTATTTCGTATCTTTAGATATTTGTTAGTACACGTGGGTCTTTGTTTTTTCTCTTCTTTTCTTGTTATTGTTATCATTTGTTGCTTCCTTGTCACTGTTCCATGAGCCGATGGTCTATCGGAAACAACCTCTTTACCTTCACAAGGTAGGAGCAATTGTAAGGTCTGTGTACACACTACCCTCCCCAGACACTACTTGTGGGGTTATACTAGGTTTTTGTTATTGTTGTTGTTGTTGTTGTTCTTAACTGGGTCAAAATTTAAACATGGCACTAAATGCAAAAAATTATAAGTATATGATACTTTTGGGGTGATTTTTTTACTTTTGATTGTCCCATGGGCAGAATTTCAAGTCAAAAGTTAAAAGTTTTGCATGTGGGACAAACAAGGGGAAATACTTGTTAAACTTGAATTTTTATTTATGAGACAAGCGAAAATAAAAATTCAAGACCATCTTCTTTGAAAATTATTTCTCTATTTCACCCTACTGAATGATCCTATGTGCAAATCGCCCCATATGTATTGACATGATAGACTTGAGGGTCTTCATGAGCACAACAATACGTCAATACCTGATCTATCAGTACTTCGGAGAATTTAGTAGGGCCTACGATGCTCTTTTCAAGTACAACGCCCCCAAGGCCCCAACTAATTTTGCAGAAGAACATGCGCCATGGAACTGAAATAGCCCGACACCCTAACTAAGGTTGCATTTACTTCAAAATAAAAAAAAAGTTTCAACAAAAGATATTCTTTTTTTTAGAAACTATTTTTCAACTAACACTCTTTACCCTCAAAATTGGATAATAATTGAATTTGTAAATGGTTTTAAGGATATGTGGATTAATTTTGATACAAAGTGATAAGTTGAGTTAAATTGAATAAATAAAGATATAGTAAATTCAAACCACACGAGAAAGATGATTCCAGCCTTATTGAAATATTCACCCTCGATCCGGGCTTACAACGGCCAATACTGATGAGCAAGAAAAAGTTCTTTCAATAACAGTAAAAATAGTAATATATTGCTTTGGAATGCGTGTTACCCCCCGCCCCTAATAAATTAGCAGACCTCCCTTTATATAGTAGGGGAATCCTACTCTAAGTACAATTCTATAAAAGGTTAAAAATATATTCTGTTTAACTGATTGTCGGTTCTTCATCGATACATGCCGAGATACATACCGTGATATCCGGCCGATCGCGGATATTACGGCCTTCTATTCGTCGTGCTCGATTGCCCGACAATGTTCCCCGAAGTCTTTTAGGATTTGGATAGATCTCGGATCATAACCCCGATAATCCTGAGGGCAGGCTTCATTCCCCCGAATTGTGACTCGATAAGACCTTTGCTTCGATTCCGATCCTTCGCAAACATATATCTAGCTTGTTTTATCCTATTGGAAATTGGAGTGTACCATGAGCTCGTTTTTTACCCGTATACATGTAGTCCCTTCGTTTCTCGGAGACCAAGCTGACGAGAAATGACATGAGCACCCCGATTTCTTCTTCAATACGCCGTGACAGAAATGACAAAAACTAGAAGCGTCTCGTCAGTCATGTCATAATGTCCTTAAATGCACATCATCCGTCGGTTGGTTTTCCTTGGACGCAAAACGTCGTAAACCCTTATAAATAACCCCTACTTTGTTCATTTTTTACTTTACATCAAACCTTCTACCCTCATACCCTCATACCCTCAGGATTTCATTACTCTTTTCATATTCTAGCATTTTTACCTCCATTACTCGAGATTCCCTTGCAAAATTTTTCCTCGTCATCCACTCAAACCAACACATCTGAGCCTCCAGCTTTCAACCTATCTCTATCTCCTTCAAATTTTCCCCTATAACAATGGCAAAAACCTCAAAATCTGTTCCCCAAATGGTCGCTGCTACCTCCCAATCGATTGCCGAAATCAACAAAACCACTCCTGATGTGGTCTACCTCGAGGGGTCCACTGCTAACATGGTCACCGGTGAACCTCCCTTGAAGATGTTCATTCTCGGGGGTTGTTCAGTCGCCAATGACTTCAAGATTGAAAAGCCTTCTTAGGTACAGGGTCGGCGTGAGGATGCCTCGAGATACATTTTCTCATTCACCGAAGAGGACCTCCCCACGGTCCGAAATGACTGCAACTAGGCCAACAAGGACATCATGGTCCCCGACTCAGAGGAGGCCATTACCACCTATGTTGAGGAATATCTGTTGATACCCAATTTTTCCTTATATATTTTTAATATGCATAAATACTTTCAAAATAGCATATATATGCATACATAAGCATGCATAAGGTTTTTATAATTTTCCTATAATTTTAAAGATTTTAAATTGATTTATTTCCTTCCCTTTTACTCATAAAGTCCACAATAATTATCCCTCAAATTATTTTTGTGATGATTTAATCATTTAATTTCTATATTTATGCCAAAATATGGTAAAAATATTTTTTATACATTTTTATAATTATATTTTGTATTTTTAAAGCTAAATTGCATATAATTGCAATATTAGCCTTATTAATGCATAATTATATTTATATGCATAAAATTGGTCTTCTATATTTTTAAAATGTTAAATATCTATTTTAAATCATTTTAGTACACAAAATTATTTTTCAGAAATTATTTATTATTTAGTATAAATTATATAGGAAAAATTGGCTATTTAAAACATAGACAGATTTGCATTTCAATTTTAGCCTTAATTTAAACCCAACCCCAACCTAATTCCTAATTGAAATACCCGACCCAAACCCTAAACCCGCCTACCCGATCTAGAAATAATTAAATCATGGTCGTTGATCTGAGAGATCAACAACCCGTATTAGCGCTTACAATTTTTAATTCCAAACGACCCCTAACCCTAGCTCATTATTCAGAGACCGCCGCCTCTGTATTCTCTCATCTCCTCTCCTCTCTCAACCACTCAACCTAAATCTAGCTCCTTCAGGCACCGACCTTCTTCTCCGGTCTTCTCCGGTGATCTCCCTTCAACTCCTAAGCCTCCAATGGCTCCTCTATTGCCATGCTTGACTTCTCTAAGGTCTTCAAGGGCCCAGGGCCATGCCAACTTGCACCTAAGGTTCGTCACTGGTCTGTTCTTGGCTACTTCAGTATGATTTCGAGCAAAATCATGTTGTACTTGTTACGATCCTTGGATTCTAGACAGGTTCTTTCATCTTTATTTGGGTTTCTTCTGAAACCCTAATTTTTGCCTACATCTCCTAGATCTGTAAAAATTTAAAACAATTTAAGTTTGTTTCTTAGATGTTTTACACTGTCCTTGGAACTCTTTACGAGAATCATGTGATTTCAAGAGTTTTCATCTTCTTCTCAAATTAGGGTTTTCGGAACTTCTTCTAAAACTTTATTTAAACTGATTTTTTATGTTTAAACTTCTATTTTCTCGCATACTTCGACTGATTCTGTGAGTTTACTACCTCTTCAACTTGCCTATGTTGAAAGCCCTAATTTTTCTAGGTTTCTTCATTTGATTTTGTGACTAGCCTGTTCTTGTTTGAGTTTCTGTGACTATTTCACTTCGAATGTGTTTCTACTGAGTTTCTTATGCCTAACTTCTATCACTTCGGTATGTTTATGTTCATCTTGATTGTTCAGACTTGCCTCTTTCTATCGATACTGTTTAACCTGCATGTTTGCTATGACTGGTTATTCTTAACTTACTCTATTTATATGCTGAATACTGAATCATGACTTTCTCTTTGATTGGTTCTGGATTCCTATTTTATGGTTTGAATGAAAGACCTTCCTTTAAACCCTCAATTTCTGCCTCTTCTATTCAAATTAACTGATTCGCCTACCTTATCTGCTGTGGTACTTACTGACTATATCCTTAACTAGAGTTTTCTGAACTTAGCCCTAATTGTTTACCCTATACTTACTGAATTTGATTCTTTCCTTATTAGTCATACACTTATTTCTTTCCTTATATGCTACTTGTTCTTAGCGTTTGAATTGATTTCCTTAACTTAAGGGAGTACTTGTCCTGATTTTGCTTTAATTGGTTCTGAGTTCCATATATGATTCTTGCCTTATTTTGCCTAATTTTCGAACTACTATATATACACACTCTCTCATTAACACAAACACACGAACACTTTGGTCCAAAAAGCTCTCTCTCACACTTAAACTTTCTGCTCTCTCTTTTGTGCTACTTGCTATTATTCTAAGTTAGCTGGCTGCAAGCCAAGGCTAATTACTATGCTCTCCTGCTCCTTCACTTTGTTTACTGTCTTCTTTACCGGTATGTCCTAATTTCAATTCAAGTTCCAAAAACAATATGGTTCTCTTATTGTTTCAGTTCCTCCTATTTCTAGTTTGCTTTTACTTATGGTTTTGCTGTGAAACTTGCAGTTAATATGATTGCATGATTAGCATGTCATGTACTCCCCTTCCTTAGGATTAGTATAAACATGTTACTCCCCCTCCTAAGACCTTTTCCTGTTATATGTTTACAATCATGTGTTTTATGTATCCCCAATCCCCATCACCCCTGTGTGTAGTTTTGTTCCTTTTGTTTTGGTCCTGTGAGTATTGTTGATGTGGTTTTGGACTCCATATTTGATTTACTATTGTCTAATCATGCAACTCTCTCTTTTCAAAATTGTTTTACTGCATGACTCCCGCTTTTACTCTACAAACTATTTCAAACAAACCACCTTTTTATACTGTTTTCCTGCTGAAACCTTTCAAACTGTGCCAAGCACTCTCACTCTACTTCTAAGTCAATAGGTTCTGCCCCTCTAGTATGTGTACTGCCTTGGGATCCTCTTGAAAACCCTCTAAACTCTAGCATACTGAGGCTGGCCCTTCCACACTGCACTTATTCAATTTTGGTTACCAAGTCTAGTTGTAAGCACTGCCCGGGATCCTTGAGATCCTTAGGGAACTTTGATGCACCTAAACTATGACATTGTCTATGGAATTTGGGCATTTGAGGCTATTGGAGGCTTTGGAAATCTGGGCCTATCTGTAGGCTCTCTATAGAATAACTTCTTATTTTCTTATCTACTTATGTAATTCATTCATATGGTCTGTAACAACTTGTAAATGAATATTGGGGTAATTAGTGAAAAGGGTAGGTAGCTACATGTTTGTAGGGTAATACGGATAGAAACCATGCCTATAGGACTTTACATTTTGATATGATTGCCTTACCAAGTAGAAAACAAGCCTATAGGACTTTTACATCTTGTTATGTTTATCTCACCATGTTAGAAATCATGCCTATAGGTTTCAAGTGATTTCATAATAGAAATCATGTTTATAAGTCTTAAAATCAGCTTCATAAGTAGATGTCATGCCTATAGGATATAATCCAATCCAACTTCTGTTATAACAAGTGTTTACATGTGTTTTTCATTTGTCATCATGCATCTAAACTTTCTAAAATCAGTATTAAACAACTAGATATCATGCCTATAGGGGACAATACCAGAAATTCTGCCTACAGATCAAAACTAGTTTGGTTTTAAATAAATCAATCCGGTTAACTATTAACTCACTTCTAAACTGGTTTAATTAAGTGGTTTATATTTCCCTGAAACGAGTTCTTTTAAAAATTGCCTTAATCTATCATTAGACAGCATGCCTATAGGGATTCAAAAGTCTGTTTTAAAATCTTCCTTGTTTTACTATATAAAACATAGTCATCAGTATTCAGCGTATAGGCAAGCCTATAGGGCATTTTCAAAGCTCACAACTCTGAAACTATTTTTGTGATTTAATGTTGTTCTGGTTTAACAAGCTATTAAAATCAGTAGGCAACTGATAGGGTCATCACTTCTGAGTTTATAAAATAAACTGCATGTCTTCTGTATATTCACTTAGACATCATGCCTTAGGATACTGTTTAACAAAAGGCCCTTATTAGTGCTTGAGTCGTGCTGTTTATGTGTATTGTTTGAGGAGGTAATTTTGAGCCTCTAATTGCTCCCTTTTATCTTATGTGCTAAAGTCCTAATTGTTCTTGCCTATCGCCTTAGTATTTTTACCTTTAAAACCTTAGGGTCTGTCTAGAACCACCTATAGGTAGATGTCCTAAATTCCTCCAGGACCATTAAGAAGGGACGGGTAATAGCACACAATAGAGATCGCTGACCAAACGCTCGCTTTAAATGACCACTAAGGGGATGGGAAGGGTAGTGTGACGACATGTCCAATCATCTTATGCGTTACCGCTATGTTTCCCCCATTTTTGCTTCTAATAGATTTGTATAATGGTTCTATTTATGATCGGGTTGATTGGTTAGGGTTCAGAAAGGATTTGGTAAGGTTTGAGACACTTAGTTCTTTTAAGGAAGGTTAAGTTGGAAAAGTCAATTGGATGTTGACTTATGTGTTTGAGGTCTCAGATGTGAGTCTCGATGATTTGGTTAGCTTCGGGAGGTGATTTGGGACTTAGGAGCGTGATCGAAATGACTTTTGGAAGTTCAGAGTAGATTTAGGCTTGAATTGGCGAAAGTGGATTTTTGGCGATTTCCGGTTGGTAGGTGAGATTTTGATCTAGGGGTCGGAATGGAATTCATAGAGTTGAAATAGTTCCATTGTGTCATTTGGGATGTGTGTGCAAAATTTCAGGTCATTCGGGCGTGATGTGGTTGGGTTTTGGATCAAAAGCGGAATTCAGAAGATTTTTAGAAACTTAGGCTTGAATCCGACGTGTTTTAGTTGATTTGATGTTGTTTGAGGTGTTTTGAAGATTGGAACAAGTTTGAATAAGAGTTTGGGATGTGTTGGTGCCTTTGGTTGAGGTCCCTGGGGCCTCGGGTGAGTTTCAGGTGGTCAATCAGATCATTTTGAAGTTAAGAAAGTTGCAAAAATTGCAGGTTCAGCAGTTACAGGTATTTATTCTTCGCGTTCGCAAAGAGTCAGCTGAGGGAGGTGGAAATTTAGCCTTCATGTTCGTGAGGCAGGTTAGGCATTTGCGAAGGTCTACAAGATTGTTCATCGCGTTCGCATAAAAGGAATTGAGAGGCTGAGCTTCAGTGGAATTAACCCATCGCGTTCGCGATGGATGGAACGCGTTTGCGATGGTTCGTCTGGGTAAAGCATCGCGTTCGCGAGGGTCTTGTCGCGTTTGCGTAAGAAGATTTTTGTCAATGTTATTTTGTGCTACGCGAACGCGAGGCTTTGACCGCGTTCGCGAAGAAGGATTTTCAGGCCTGGGCAGAAGTTTAAAAGGTCGTCTTGTCCGCGAATGTGGGGTTTATTTCCTCCATAGTTGGTCGTTTTTTGAGCTTTTGAAGGAGATTGAAGAGGGATTCAAGTAGAATCGCTTGGAGGTAAGATTCTTGGACTTAAAACGCGGTTATTATGTGAATTTCACCTAGAAAAGCATGGAAATTAAGCCAAAAATTGAAGTACTAGGGCTTGGAAATTTAGACCTTTAATTGAGGATTTGAAGGACCATTTGGGGTCAAATTTGAGAACTTTTTATATGTATGAACTCGTGGGGAGATAACAAATCTATTGATGCAAAAATTATTGAATTCTGAGACGTGGGCCCGGGGGTCGGGTTTTGGTAATTTCGGGATTCTTGGTATTAATTGATTGTTTTCGCTTGGGCTTTATTCCCTTAGCATATTTTGATGCCGTGTTTCTGATTTTGGGTAGATTCAATGCGAGTGGAGGCTAATTCGAGGGGCAAAGGTGTCCCGGAGTAGTATTTTCACCGATTTGAGGTAAGTAACCATTGTAAATCTGGAACTGAGGGTTCAAACCCCGGTATTTGACTTGTTTTGATAAATGCGGTGACGCACATGATAGGTGACGAGCGTGTGGGCGTGCACCGGTAGGGATTGTGACTTGGTCCGTCCCATAGCGACTATTAAGCCGCGTATTTCGTTTGGAATCTTATATCATTCCGTACTTTAGTCATTTATACTATATTATGGGATGTATGCCATGTTTGGGACCTTGTGACGACCTGTTGATACCCTTAGGGGAATGTTTACTATTTTTTCTCACTTTACTTGTTGGAAGCATAACGTCAGTCATGTTTTACCTGTTTAAATGTTTAAAATGGTTTTATCACTCCACTTCTAAATGTGAGGACTGTTTGGGCTGAGTTCCCTAATTTCTATTGTTGTGCCCGAGAGGCTATGAGATTGATGACTGAGAGAGGTTGGGAATCTAATGGTGAGGATATTATATGTGTTTATTATGGATCGGGTTGTACGCCACAACAATACTTATATGGATCGGGCTGCACACCACAGCGATATATATACTGGATTGGGTTGCACGCCACAGCGATATGACACTTGGGTTGTAGGAGCCCTTCCGGAGTCTGTACACCCACAATGAGCGTAGTCGACTACAAATTACAGATCGGGCTGCACGCCGCAACGGCTACTATGATTTCTATTACTATGAGATATTAATGAGCCTGAGTGCTGAGAGTGCATATTAAGTGACGAGAGTTGAGTCATGAGTGACTGAGAGGCTGCCCGAGAGGCCATATTCTGAGTGATACCTTGCCTGAGGGGCCCAGTTATGATATTTTCACTGATTTCACTCTTCTTTTAAAAATAGCTTCTGTTGGAAAAATTGCTAAGTATATGATTTCAAGTTTTTAAACTGAAGTTGATAAATTTATGACGAAACTGGTTTTAAACTGTGAAATGGATTTGTTATCCTGTTGTTTATTCAGTTATATGAGTTTTAACTGCTCGTCACTTATTTCAGACCTTATTTACTTTAGTTACTTACTGATTTGGCATACTCATGTTACTCCCTGCACTTTGTGTGCAGATCCAGGTGCCTGAGTGGCAGAGTGAGGGTCCTCAGCTGATTCAGAGGTTGCCGGAGATTTCAAGGTAGCTGCATGGCGTCCGCAGCCCTGCTATCTCCTTCTTATCTTGTTCATTTTCCGCATTTTGCTAGACTTTTGTTGTATCAGACAGTCAATTATGTAGTAGAGGCTCTAGACTCGTGACACCAGATATTTTAGGTTGTGTTGTCTTATGTTTTTATTGGATTCCGCATTAATTTAGCTCTTTTAAACGCTTCTTATGAAAAGTGGTATTTAATCCTATGTTGGAAAAATGGTTTTATAGAAGAAATTGATATGATTGATGGTTTGGGTTGGCTTGCCTAGTAGTGTGATAGGCGCCATCATGACCGGGTATTTGGGGTCGTGACAAGTTAGTATCAGAGCCTAGGTTACATAGGTCTCGCGAGTCATGAGCCGGTTTATTAGAGTCTCTCGGATCAGTATAGAGACATCTGTATTTATCCTCGAGAGGCTGCTGAACCTTTAGGAAAATTCTTCATATTCTTGAAATTCTTGTTGTGCGAACTTGTTGATCCGAATACTAAACTTCTATTATTCCATTCTCTCACAGATGGTGAGGACACGTGCTACTGGGCAGGGTGGACGACCACCAGTTCCACCAGTTGGGGCCACTAGAGGCTAAGGACAAAGTCGAGGCTGTGGTAGGGGCAGGGCAGCTAGGGCAGCACCTGCAGATCCACCAGCTACCCCAGTTCAGGATCAGGTCCCAGTTGTGGATGCTACAACAGTACCAGCTCAGGCACCAGTGGTGCCCATTGCAATTCCAGGCCTTCAGGAGGCTTTAGCTCAGATCTTATTAGTCTGTACCGGTTTGGCTCAGGTGGTTGCAGTTACTACGACCACAGCTACTTCTCAGGCCAGGGGAGGCACCCAGACTCCCGTTGCTCGCACACCTGAGCAGGTTGTCTAGGGACTCCAAACACCGAGGGCACCTCCAGCCCAGCCGGTTGCACCAGCTCAGGAGTTTGTGGTACCAGTTATGCCGGAAGACGAGCAGCGTCGACTAGAGAGGTTTGGTAGACTCAAGCCTCTAACTTTTAGTGGTGCAGAGGGCGAGGATGCCAAGCATTTCTTAGATAAGTGCCAGAGGATGCTTCGTACAACTGGGATTCTAGAGACCAGTGGTTTAGCTTTTACCACCTTTCAGTTTTCTGGGGCTACCTTCACTTGGTGGGAGGCGTATGAGAGGCGTAGGCCTATTGGTGCAGCACCCCTTACCTGGCAGCAGGTCTCTGTTCTCAATCTGGAGAAGTATGTGCCACAGTCTCGCCGAGAGGAGCTGTGCAAGTAGTTTGAGCAGTTGCAACAGGGGGAGATGACTGTGACGCAGTATGAGATGCGATTCTCCTAGTTAGTCCGTTATGCGGTTTGGTTGGTTCCCACAGATCGAGAGAGGATTATGAGGTTTGTTGATGGTCTCATATATCAGCTTCGAATTCTCATGACTAGGGAGAGGGTGACATGTACTACTTTCGATGAAGTTGTTGACATTGCCCATGAGATTGAGACGGTTCACCACCAGGAGCAAGAGGAGAGGGAAGCCAAGAGGCCTCGGGGACCCGGTAGCTTTAGTGGTGCTCCTTTGAGGGGTCAGTTCCAGCAGGTCAGAGGTCGTCCCTTCAGACAGACTCATTCAGCTCGCATAGGGTATCGTGGGGCATCATTAGGTCATAGTTCTCATAGTTCTCATTAGGGCCACTCATTACTCAATGCCCTCCCAGCCTAGAGTTCGTCCCGTGCTCCATCAGTGCAGGGTTCTTCCATGCTAGGTCCTTCTAGTGGTCACTCCGATGTCAGGGGTTCCCTTCAGTCCCTATCTCTAGCACCGGGGAGTTGTTATGAGTGTGGAGAGTTTGGGCATATGAGGAGGCAGTGTCCTCATCTTCATGATGGTTAGTCTCAGCAGAGGGATCAGCCCTCGACTTCTGCTCCAGTTACTTCACCACCCGCCCAGCAAGCTAGGGGTGTAGGTCAGTCAGCCAGGGGTCGCCCTAGAGGTGGAAGTCGATCAGGTGGTGGACATGCCCATTTCTATGCTCTTCTGGGTAGATCAGATGTTGTTGCTTTAGATGCAGTAATGTCAGGTATTGTTTTAGTCTGCCACAGAGATGCCTCTGTATTATTTGATCTCGATTCCACCTTTTCTTATGTGTCATCATACTTTTCCCGTTATTTGGATACGCCCCGTAAGTCTCTTGTTTTGCTTGTTCATGTATCTACCCTAGTGGGCGATACTGTTATTGTAGACCGTGTGTACCAGTCGCGTGTGGTGACTATTGGGGGTCTGGAGACCCGAGTGGATCTATTATTACTGTGTATGGTAGATTTCGATATAATTTTAGGCATGGACTGGTTATCTCTGTGTTGTGCTATTCTGGACTGTCATGCCAAGGCGGTCACATTGGCTATATCAGGTGTGCCACAGATTGAGTGGAGAGGTTTGACTGACGATATTCCCAGTAGAGTGATCTTATTCTTGAAGTCTTAGTGTATGGTTGGGAAGGGATATCTTTCGTATCTAGCCTTCGTGAGGGATGTCGGCGTTGAGACTCCCAGTATTGATTTTATTCCAGTTGTGAGGGATTTTTCCGATATGTTTCCTGCAAACCTACCGGACATACCACCAGACAAGGACATTGATTTTGGTATTGACCTGGTGCCGGGTACTTAGCCTATTTCTATTCCACAATATCGTATGGTACCAGCGGAGTTGAAAGAATTAAAATAACAGCTTCAGGAACTCCTTGATAAAGGGTTCATTCGACCTAGTGTGTCACCTTGGGGTGCGCCAGTTCTATTTGTGAAGAAGAAGGATGGCACTATGAGAATGTGCATTGATTATAGGCAATTGAACAAAGTAACAATTAAGAACAAGTATCCTTTGCCTCGCATTGATGGTTTATTCGACCAGCTTTAGGGAGCGAGCGTGTTCTCCAAGATTGACCTCCATTCAGGTTATCACCAGTTGAAGATCAGGGACTCGGATATTCTTAAGACAACTTTCAGGACCCAATATGGTCATTATGAGTTCTTGGTAATGTCTTTTGGGCTAACCAATGCCCCAGTAGCGTTCATGCATTTGATGAATAGTGTGTTCCATCCTTATCTTGACGCATTTGTCATAGTCTTCATTGATGATATTCTGGTGTGTTTGCGTAGTCAGGAGGAATACGCAGAGCATTTGAGAGTTGTGTTGCAGAGATTGAGGGAGGAGAAGCTTTATGCAAAATTCTCCAAGTGTGAGTTTTGGTTCAGTTCAGTGGCTTTCTTGGGGCACGTGGTGTCCAGCGAGGGTATTCAAGTTGATCTGAAGAAGATAGAGGCGGTTCAGAGTAGGCCCAGACTGTCCTCAGCCACAGAGATTCGCAGCTTTCTTGGCTTGGCAGGATATTATTGCTAGTTTGTTCAGGGATTCTCATCAATCGCATCGCCCTTGACCAAGTTCACTCAGAAGGGTGCTTTATTTGTATGGTCGGACGAGTGTGAGGAGAGCTTTTAGAAGCTCAAGACAGCTTTGACCATAACTCCAGTGTTAGTTTTTCCATCATCTTCAGGTTCATATACCGTGTATTGTGATGCTTCGAGAGTTGGCATTGGTTGTGTTTTGATGTAGGAGGGTAGAGTTATTGCTTATGCTTCTCATCAGTTGAAGCCCCATGAGAAAAACTACCTTGTTCATGATTTTGGGTTGGCTGCCATAGTTCATGCGTTAAAAAAATTTGGAGGTATTACTTGTATGGTGTGTCTTGTGAGGTGTTTACTCATCGTCGTAGCCTCTAGCACTTGTTCAAGCAGAAGGATCTCAATTTGAGGCAGCGGAGTTGGTTGGAGTTGCTTAAGGATTATGATATCACTATATTGTACCATCCAGGGAAGGCCAATGTGGTGGCCGATGCTTTGAGCCGAAAGGCGGTGAGTATGGGGAGTTTGGCATATATTCCAGTTGGGGAGAGGCCTCTTGCAGTTGATGTGCAGGACTTGGCCAATCGGTTTGTGAGATTAGATATTTCGGAGCCTAGTCGGGTATTGGCTTGTGTGGTTTCTCGGTCTTCCTTATATGATCGCATCAAAGAGCGCCAGTATGATGATCCGCATTTGCTTGTCCTTAAGGACAGAGTTCAGCACGATGATGCCAAATATGTGACCATTGGTGATGATAGGGTGTTGAGGATGCAGGGCCGGATAAGTGTGCCCAATGTAGATGGGCTTCGGGAGTTGATTTTGGAGGAGGCCCATAGCTCGCGGTATTCCATTCATCCGGGTGCCATGAAGATGTATCAGAATATGAGACAACATTATTGGTGGAGAAGAATGAAGAAAGACATTATGGGATTTGTAGCTCGGTGTCTCAATTGTCAGCAGGTGAAATATGCGCATCAGAGACCGGGTGACTTGTTACAGCAGATGGATATTCTCGAGTGGAAGTTGGAGAGGATCATTATGGACTTTGTTGTTGGACTTCCACGGACTTTGAGGAAGTTCGATGCTATTTGGGTGATTGTGGACCAGCTGACCAAGTTCGCGCACTTCATTCCTGTGTGTACTACTTATTCTTCAGAGCGGTTGGCAGAGATCTATATTCAGGAGATCGTTCGATTGCATGGTGTCCCAGTTTCCATCATTTCGGATAGGGGCACTCAGTTTACATCGCAGTTTTGGAGGTCTGTGCAGCGAGAGTTGGGTAATCTGGTTGAGTTGAGCACAACTTTTCACCCTCGGACGGACGGACAGTCCGAGCACACTATTCAGATATTGGAGGACATGTTGCATGCTTGTGTCATTGATTTCGGAGGGTCATGGGATTAGTTTCTACCTCTTGCATAGTTTGCTTATAACAACAACTACCAGTCGAGTATTCAGATGGCTTCGTATGAGGCTTTGTATGGGAGGCGGTGTAGATCTCCAGTTGGTTAGTTTGAGCTTGGTGAGGCTAGGCTATTGGGGACGGACCTGGTGCAGGATGCTTTAGAAAAGGTAAAGGTGATACAAGAGAGGCTTCGTACAGCGCAGTCGAGGCAGAAAAGTTATGCTGATAGGAAGGTTCAGGATGTGTCCTATATGGTCGGCGAGAAGGTTCTGTTGAAAGTTTCGCCCATGAAGGGTGTTATGAGATTCAGGAAGAAAGGGAAATTGAGTCCGCAGTTCATTGGACCTTTTGAGGTGCTTCGGAGGATTGGGGAGGTAGCTTATGAGCTTGCTTTGCCACCCAGCTTGTCGAGTGTGCATCCGGTATTTCATATTTCCATGCTCCGGAAATACATTGGGGATCCGTCTCATGTTTTGGATTTCAGCACAGTTCAGTTGGATGATGATTTGACTTATGATATGGAGCCAGTAACTATTTTGGGTCATCAGGTTCGAAAGTTGAGGTCAAAGGATATAGCTTCATTGAAAGTGCAGTGGAGAGGTCGGCCTGTGGAGGAGGCTACCTGGGAGACCGAGCGGGAGATGCAGAGCAGATATCCTCACCTGTTCGAGGCTTCAAGTATGTTTCTTGACTCATTCGAGGACGAACGTTTGTTTAAGTTGGGGAGGATGTGATGATCCTGCCAGTCGTCTCATGAGTTACCGCTCCGTTTCCCCCATTTCTGCTTTTAATTGCTTTGTACAATGGTTCCATATGTGATAGGGTTGATTGGTTAGGGTTCGGAAAGGATTTGGTAAGGTTTGAGACACTTAGTCTCTTTTAAGGAAGGTTAAGTTGAAAAAGTTAACCGGATGTTAACTTATGTGTTAGAGGTCTTGGATGTAAGTTCCGATGATTCGGTTAGCTTCGGGAGGTGATTTGGGACTTAGGAGCACGATGGGAATGAGTTTTGGGAGTCCGGAGTAGATTTAGGCTTGAATTGACGAAAGTGGATTTTTGGCGATTTCCGGTTGGTAGGTGAGATTTTGATCTAGGGGTCGGAATGAAATTCTGAGAGTTGCAGAAGTTCCGTTGTGTCATTTGGGATGTGTGTGCAAAATTTTAGGTCATTCGGACGTGGTTTGGTCGGGTTTTTGATCAAAAGTGAAATTCGGAAGATTTTTAGAAACTTAGGCTTGAATCCAACGTGTTTTAGTTGATTTGATGTTGTTTGAGGTGTTTTGAAGATTGGAACAAGTTTGAATAAGGTTTTGGGATGTGTTGGTGCCTTTGGTTGAGGTCCCGGGGGCCTCGGTGAGTTTCAGGTGGTCAATCGGATCATTTTGAAGTTAAGAAAGTTGCAGAAATTGCAGGTTCAGCAGTTGCAGGTATTTACTCTTCACGTTCGCGAGTGGACTCTCGCATTCGCGAAGAGTCAGCTGAGGGAGGTGGAAATTTAACCTTCCCATTTGTGAGGCAGTTACGCATTTGCAAAGGTCTACGAGATTGTTCATCGCGTTCACGGGCGTGTATTCGCGTTCACATAGAAGGAATTGAGAGGCTGAGCTTCAGTGGAATTAACCCATCTAGTTCGCGATGGATGGAACACGTTCGCGAAGGTTCGTCTGGGTAAAACATCGCATTCGTGAGGGTCTTGTCGCATTCGCGTTAGAGGATTTTGGTTAAAGTTATTTTTGTGCTTCGCGAATGCGAGGTTTTGACCGCGTTCGCGAAGAAGGATTTTCAGGCCTGGGTAGAAGTTTAAAAGGTAGTCTTATCCGCGAATGTGGGGTTTATTTCCTCCATAGTTGGTCATTTTTGGAGATTTTTGAAGGAGATTTAAGAGGGATTCAAGGGTAATCACTTTGAGGTAAGATTCTTGGACTTAAAACTCGGTTATTATGTGAATTCCACCTAGAAAATTATGGAAATTAAGCCAAAAATTGAAGAACTAGGGCTTGGAAATTTAGACCTTTAATTGAGGTTTTGAAGGACCATTTGGGGTCGGATTTGAGAAATTTTGACATGTTATTAATTGCTGCATAAATCATGCTCTGCATCATATTCCACTCGTGCATATCAAATCCTATAGCAACGCTTTAATGAGTGGTTGCGCTCTTAGTATTTACTACCCTTAAATTTGAAAAGACTTATTTGCGATAAAACCAATCGATCAGCGGTGCAGTCGACAGTTCCGTGCCTTCCACCTCGAGTCGTCCACTTGAGGGTACCAGTCTAAAACCCCATAGAAACCTTACTCTGGTTAAAATTATGCATGCATCATGGTCAAACCTAGTCGGATCAGTTATGTTGTCCACATAATGATCCTTAAGATAAGCCCTATCCAAAGTCCATCGGGTTTTCCATAACCCCAACGGACACAACCACGTTCTGTGCATTAATTTGGAGAACTAAATACCGATATGTTGATCATAAATGTATAAATAGTCGAGTCAGGTGGGGGTAAGGTCTAACC
This sequence comes from Nicotiana tabacum, assembly GCF_000715075.1. NCBI lineage: Eukaryota > Viridiplantae > Streptophyta > Magnoliopsida > Solanales > Solanaceae > Nicotiana > Nicotiana tabacum. The sequence goes on from NC_134095.1 coordinate 119,001,414, forward strand.
TTTTTGTTTTGCAGAAAATGAGGCACGAGGTCCCTAGATTCCGTATGGTTAGCAACATTCCACCATTGCTGCTAGATTGGTGGGAGGACCTTTCCTCAAGCGATAAGAAGCATGTGAGAAAATACCTGTGTAACCTGCCTTCCTTGCTAGATATTGAGCCAAACAACAAACTGATCGAGGCTGCCACTTTATTCTGGGATAGTGAAAGAGCTGTGTTTCATTTCGGTGACATAGAAATGACACCACTTCGAGAGGAAATTGGAGGGCTTGCGGGATTAACTTGGGACAACCTCGGGCTATTGGTACCAGAAAACCGTACGGGTAGGGGATTTTTGAAGATTATGGGGCTGAAGAAGAATGTCGACCTAGTGTGCTTGAAAAAATCTTACATACCTTTCGAATACCTGTACGAGTGGTATGGCCATAGCAAGTTTTTCCGCACTTACCATGATGAGATCTCTCTCACTTCTCTGGGTTACATCCACCACAGAGTATTTGTATTCATTATGTGCTTTCTAGGCCTGATAGTGTTCCCAATGAAAAGGGAAGAATCCATACTAGGTTGGCCATGGTCGCTAAGACTATGATGGAAGGGATTAATGGACAGACATATACCATAGTCCCCATGATCAGAGCCAACATCTACAGGGCTCTGGAGCGCTGTCAAAAAGGGATCAAGTATTTCGAGGGTTGTAATTTGTTGCTGCAGTTATGGTTGCTGGAGCATTTCCAAAAGGGTCGCTATCGTCAAGAATTTCCCCGAAGGGCTTGGAACGACCATATTGCCGTCCATCACCCTAAGTAGATGACTTACATTCCAGACAGATTTGCTCAGCCAAAATGTGCCAAAGAATGGGTAGAATTCTTTGATAGCTGGACGAGGAACAGGTGCAGTAGATGTTTGAATGGTTCCCAACAGACGAATTTATTATCAGATCCAGGGATGCTCCGCACTTGGTGCTGATTGGGTTAAGAGGGATATACCCATATGTCCCTATGCAAGTTATGAGGCAGGCAGGCAAAAAACAGGTTGTACCAAGGGTTGTCAAGATGAGTCATTTCAGGGCAGACTTTCAAGATGACGATGTCCCTTACAAGTGCCAAGCTCAGCACATGTGGCACTGCAAAATCATTGTGGAGAAAAGCACCGTTGAGCCAGATAGGTATCATGCAGGGTGCGAGCCTCTCTATTTGGTATGGTGAAGACAATCTAAAAGGAATGGTGACACCAGGGACCGGTCGAGGGAACAGAATCATAGATGAGGAAGTTGAAGCTCAAGTCAAATACAACAGGCTGCACAAGAGGGTCCACGACTCTGAGAATGAGCACCGGGAAATACATGAGAGGAATGTGAGGTTGATCGAGGAGTGGAAAGAGATGACAATCACTTCCAACATGAAACTGGAATATTTGGAGTGAGGAATAGTGGAGCTAGAAGGCAAAGTCATAAAGAGAATTGAAAATTGCCAGAACACTGAAGGAGCTGAAAGAGGACATCTAGCCAGAGCCTACTTGATGCTGGGACTGCGCAAACTGGGGGGATCTATATGATGGAATCCGGAAGATCGAATCTGGGGAAGGTCCTTCTGGGACCAAATAGGCTAGATTTACTTGCTTTTCCTAAAATGCAATAAGGCCAAGTGCCAATAGTGACTTAGTTTATTATTATCTTACTGTCGTTTTGGGATTCGTCTATTTTTATATTATGAAATGAAGCATTTTTTGGCATTAAAAGTTCTACAAGTTTATTTGTCGCTAGGCCTACCTCGGGCACAATGAGGTTCCCAAAATAGGACCCGAATTTATATTTCCTCAATATGTGTTTAAATACTGCAAACGTTTTAGAATCCTCACTGACTTGTTACCTTTTTGTTTTTTTTGTTTTTTTGATTATTCCCATCCTCTTAGGTTGGTTCACTCATACTGGCCTCGTCAGTATATCATACCAGATCTAGAGGCCCTCCACCTCCTCCTCCTCCTCCAAGCAACACAAAAGGCAGAGGAAAATCAAAGATGGACGACTTAAGTGGATGTCACGACCCAAATCATTGGGTCGCGACGGGCACCCGGTACCTTACTCAACCAAGTACCAACAATTTGGGTCGTGACAAAAGTGGTATCAGAGCAGTTCTATCCTAGGGAGTCTACAAGCTGTGTCTAGTAGAGTCTTGTTTATGGGTGTATCGTGCACCACACTTATAAGCAGGAGACTACAGGGAATTTAGGAAAGTCACTCTTTCTTCCTACTCTAGATCGTGTGGTAGATCTCACTTATAAGAATTCAAGTCCCGAACTTTCATCCGTAATAAGACGATGGCTACATTCAAAAAAACGATCGATAAGAGATATAGCTGTGGAATTATTGGTTTAGAGGAACTCGATTTTGCATCTTGCTTATGATAAGTAAATGTGAGGTCTTTAGCAAATCATGGGTGTATTGAAAAGTGTAATCTCCCTGATAAGAAACCTTAAGGAAAGAATTCCTATCCACATTTATGGTGAAAGACAACGAGAGATTAAGAAGATAAATACAAGTTTCACCAAGCAAAAGAAGCAAAATGAAGAAGGGTACGAGGCGTCTAGTTAATGAAGGTTAACAGTGTTTATAATTCAGGCAGGGGAACATAAGATTTTTGAGTTATATTCAATGGTAACAAAGGTATTACAATTGGTCACACCCATTTCAGTTATGCCTTGTGGGGGCTAACAAGTATAGTTAAGAGAGGGACAGAATATCAAGATCCGACTGGGGTTAGAGTAACCCAAATTGGTAAATGGATTACTTTCATTTGTTGGCATTTCCGAAGGGTATTACAAATGTGCCAATAGATCTTCTTGTGAGACACCCAGATGGTGCACCCTAGAATATTACGATTAGATGTGAATACTAGCATTCAAAAGATAGGCAGTGAAAGCCTGGATAGGATAAATATTACCTTAAGTATGGCTCTCATCTATAGTAGAGCGAGGATGTTGAGCAACCCAAAGAGCCATTGGATGGAGCAAAGGGAAGCTAAAAGCGAAAGAATGTCATATTGAAGTTTTCAATAGAAAAGGGATATGCAGAAATATTAGCAGAGTAACGAGAAGAGAGATAAGGAAGCATTATGAATAAGGTGTGATACATGTATGAAAATGGTAGAGTATTACAGAACCTATTATCAAATAAAAGAAGAGACAAAAGGTGATGGGCCTTAAGACAACGAAAGAGTATAGGCCATAAGGTTATATCCTCATTTCGAGAAATAAGTTCGTGACTCCAACGTGACTACCAGAGGGGAGAGTTAATCCCCAGAGTAACAGAAATCAGTATGGACTGGTAAACAAGATAAACTAAGCATGAATTAGGAACTGAGTGATTTGATAATAGTCAATATCATGAGAATTTCATATCGCGTTCCGGCAATGATAAGATGGACAACAGAAGAAGATTCATGAGAAATTCAGAGAATGGTCATTCAGGAAGGCGCTTCCCTAAAGCAAGTAATGTTAGAAAAGTTAAGCTTACGGGACTGTATGTACCGATTACATTATGTGTCACCCTCGCGAGTAAGGGAATTTGTCATCCTTGGTACAGAAGGATTACCGCAAGGCGAGTAAGGATCATTGATGTTGAGAAACAACGCCAAAGATGAAGAGGTAAAACATCTATAGGTATATCCTTGTGGCTTCAACTCTTAGTACACCCCTAAAGGGGGGAATATGGAGCGATGTGGCATTAAGTCAAAATTAAGTGGTTCTAGTGACTATAGAATGGTAAAGGAAGAATGCGATAAATGAAAGAGGAGTGAGATGAAACTTATCCAAATCTTACAGATACACTACGATTCAAGAATGTTGTGCAAGCATGACGTCAAGGAGAGGAAGTAAAGGTTCCTACCCGAGCTGTTATTAATAAATAAGGAGCAAGTGTGAGACGTAAGTTAAGACAAAGGAAATAACCCAAGAAAGATTAAGAGGAATATTGATATGAGAATGGGCCAACGAGTAGTTAGTAATTGGTCAGTAATATCCCAGTTATGGTTAAATAGGAGGTTACTGACGAGTCATCAAATCATGTAAGATAAACGTAGTAGAACCCATCGTGAAGAATTCAGCCTCAAAGAATATCATTATAATGCTTGAGATATATTCAAACAAGAGTCGGGGTAGTTAAAGGTACCGTATGAGTGTTACGGGGATAAAAGAAAGTGCCACTAGGAAGGCAAAGCAACCATACAAGAAGGGCATGGAAGTAAGAAACTACGGATGATTATAGGCAAGTAATGACATCAAAAAGGTCCGTAATAAGCTCACAACTTTATGAGAGTCAAGGGTTCTGCCTAAGTACTACAACTAAAGACTAGCTGAGGAGATAAGAAAGAAGGCTTCAACCTAAGCACAACGACCTAAAGAGGAAATGGTCGTGTAACAACAATCTCGCAACAACATTGTAAGCATTCCAAAGGAAAGTGGCACCTACCGTGGCTAATAAAAGGGAAGTAAGAATTAAAACTAATATTCGAGATCATATGAGTTGTATGAAAACTCTGGCAAGTGTGGGCACTAAGATAAGCTAAGTATGGATGCAACAAGGGGAAGAAAGACCAGGAAAAGTAATTGCACACTTTTAAAGAAAGCTGAGATGGAACGAAAGGAATTATTCGATCAATGATCTTGAGTTACTACATTATGGATACACTCAAGAATTTGGAGCATTATCCAGGCAGCATATTTGTTGATAATCATATAGCCATAGAAGACTCCGATATAAGTTAAAAGAAAGAATTGAACCCAGGGCATAGACAAAGGATTGAATTGTTAGAAGATTGCACCATGGATATTCCATAACGCCCATGAAAGGCTAAGGTAATAACTGATACCACGAGCCACATGTCAGAAGATAGCCTAAGCCTACATAAAGGTTGATCAAAAGGAAGAGAAAACTAAAGAAATCACATCACCCAAGTAAATCAGGAGTCTGATTATTGGACCTAGAAAAATTATAGAAGTTGTGCTTTTGAACATGGCAGAATCACTCTTACTATCAGATGTTCAAGAGAAATAGAATAACAATCATAATCTATAATGGCTCCACAAGAAAGCCAGTTAGAAGAAGTACTAGCCTCATAAGAAGTCAGTACGAAGCTCCCATCGAATAGTGTATGTAGCAGAGGTGCGAGTATTATAATAGAGCTTCAAGTTATGGACGTGAATTATACCTATGTGGAACGGAGGTCATGAAAGAGATAGAAGATACGATACGAGATTTTAAGGTAAGAAAGGTAGAGGTGAACAACATACGAGATATTCAAAGGCAGGATATGTGAATAGTCTATACTTCGGATAGAAGGCTAAAAGTACGGGGATCCAATAACCGGGAATGATAGCGGCATCGTCGGCGACATGTCTTCCAGCCTATGGTTTCTAAGTATTGAGAGATCCAGTTAAGAGAACAGAGAAAAGTTGGAGACGATGTGATATCTCACTTGACGTTCCAGAATAACATAAGGAAATATATGGTGCAAGCAAGTTGAAGGAAAGTTTATAAATGGATATGTATGGTTCGCAAGTTAAAGTATGGTAGAGCGACAAAGTTTTAAGGAAACATGAGTAAGGATGAGGAAAGGCAAGTGAAAAGGTGACGAGAATGGATAAGTCTTTAGGATTAAGCCCATGAAAACAAGAAGAGCAGACAGTTTCTCTATGTTATACAAAGCTCACTATAGCCTTAATGAACTCAAAGGAGTCTAAGATTAATAGCATTTAGAAGGAATGAAATGCTGACCTGGTAATAAAATGAGGGTATAATTGTGACAGATATAAGATGATGTTTGGGGCATTTGATTGAATAAAGATTTTAAAAAAAGAAAGAGAAGGAGATAAGATTTCGTTGGCGGCACGAAATTAGGATACCCCCCATAAGGTGAATCACATTGAGGCACTATGAAATACGATTATGGGAATCACTTCGAATATTCCTTGAGGTAACGTAAGCCCTAGGGGCAAAGTATTACGTAAGAAGTTTCAAGTTATCAGTGGTATATTGTAGATCAATATTGAGGTGAATCAACAATGGATGGACAAAAGTCACAAAGTATGAGATGAGATTAGGCTATCATTCTAAAGATGAGCAGTAATGAGGAAGCATTATAAGACTTAAATTTGTACATATGGGATGAGCAACGAGGGTAACCTGGAGTTGAAAGCAGATCTCAGTAACGATAAATCAAAGTAAGGGTTATGGTACAGTATGACCTATCTAGATGCAGTAAAATCATGAGGATGTATAACCAGGTCTATGAAATAAGATATGGAAATATTTGTATGTTCGACAGAGTGCCAAGTAAAGAACTTCAGTAATAGCTAAAAATCGGAGGAAAAACGAAAGAAGAGTCGCATAGGTGCACTTACAAGGTCAGAGTCGTACAGGATGCATGATAGAAGGTAGCAATAGTTACAAGATTGAGAGGTTTCCGACCACAAGTTGTGGTATGAGGAAGAGGCCTAAATGGGGGAATGCCGTGGACTTTGGACTCATTCATAGAACAGTCGCCTAGATGGCAAAGGAAGTTCTAAAGTATTCAGAAGATATAAGTTATAAAAATGATAAGTGCATCAGTCATCATTCGAGGACGAATGTTCCAAAGGGGGGAATAATGTTACGACCCGCAGTAGTACGTCGATGTTATGCTCTGCAGTAATATATTACGATGATGTTACACCATCATCACGCCTTGCAGTATTAAGTTACGATGATGTTGCACCCTGAAGTATTGTACGTTGAATTTGTCGTAAGGTAATTGACATCAGTCCGGATAAAAGATTATTTGGAGATTATAAGGATTATGCTATTTCACAAGTGATTAGTAAATTCGTGAAGGTGAAAGGGTGAGCAAGTCAAATAAAATGAATTTTTGTCCAAGTTTGGCATTTTGGGGTAAAATACGGTCCAAGCTATAATACCCCGATATTTATGGACTAGTACCATACAAGGTACCATATACCCATGATAGTAGGATGTATAAAGTGTATTAAAATAAGTAGAATTTTAAGTAATTTGAGGCAATTCTTAATTATGCGGGTAATTGATTAATTACCGGATAATGGGATATTACCTAATTAAATTAATTAAAAAATTTTAGATAAGTATTAAGGTGATAACATGGCAGCAAGCCACTAATGTGGCCTATAACTCTTAGTCATAGTAAGCTTGGTGTCCATTTTAGGATTTTAAGACACTTACGTGTAAGTGTAAGGCATAAAGACTAGTTTTATAACCTTACCAATTTAGTTCTTCCTAAAATCCTATGGAAAATATTTTCAAACAAGAAATGGGTTCATACGACCTTACGGATTCATCCTTCATCCAACAAAATTCCAACAAAATTCTTGCAATAAAATAATTCCAACGACAATTGGTAGAACCATAGCAACTTAAAAATTTTGCGGTTCTAAAGGAGTACGGTGCAATCTTTTCCAAGAAATATTATACGAATTTTTCCCTACTCCAGGTATGTTAAGGTTATCCCTTCTTTCTTTTGGCATGATCCATACGATACAAACGAAACGTGCAAATGCACAAATTCCATATATGACCCTATTAATAGAAGTATTAGAAGTGCCTATGTTCTTGAATTTCCATATGTCTTATTATTCCATCGTCTGTTCATGGGTCTCAGAAGATACGTAAAATGATTTTATGATATTAATCAGAGGTATAATGGTCTTATGACGTACCGAGAGATTTTGTTATCGTATTTCATATGCATTTCATGCATTTATACATGTACATTGACTCATGACCAGATGACGTTATATACACGTATATATGTAAATATATGTATATGGGATATGGGAAAAGGTTACGACATTATATATGCACCACCACCTGATCAGCTGGTATATGATGATGATGTTGCCCACAGTGGCTGAAATATGATTCAAACGGCATTATATACGCGTATATATGTATGTATTCAAATGGCGTTATATACGCATATATATATTTATGTATTCAAATAGCATTATATACACATATATATGTATGTATATATATGTACATGGGATATGGGAAAGGTTATGGCGTTATATACGCACCACCACCTGATCAGCTGGTATACGATGATGATTTTGCCCACAGTGGCCGGTATGATATAATGGAATGCCCTCAGAGGCTGATGATGTTATGAAACATGTACCTATGCACGACATGACATTCATACGCACATGCATGATGCTAAAAGTAATTTATGATTTACAAAGTTATTCAGACTTGCAGGTTGAGTCATGTACTCTATATTTCTTCCATGTCTCTGATGTACTTACTTATGTGCCTTACATACTCGGTACATTATTCATACTGACATCCCTTTTGCCTGGGGACACTGCGTTTCATGCCCGCAGGTCCCGATAGACAGGTGGAGAGCCCTCCAAGTAGGCTATCAGTTTAGCGGAAGATGTTGGTGCGCTCCATTTGCTTCGGAGTTGCTTGTTTGGTTAGTATGATTTAGACGTGTATTGTTTGGTATGTCGGGACTCTATCCCGACCTCTATGATATTTATGTATTCTTAGAGGCTTGTAGACATATGTCAAATATGTGAAAGATTATACAGCCTTGTCGGCCTATGTTTGAGTTTATAAATGATTATATTGGCCTACTAGGCCCGTATGTCACGTGTATATAATGATGTAATAAGAGAGATACACTACATTGGTACTCGGTTGAGTAAGGTACCGGGTGCCCGTTGCGGCCCATCGGTTTGGGTCGTGACAGTGGAATCCAAAAGGAGAATATTGAGAATGCAGAGACTTCAGATGGCCGTAGTACTCCGGCCCCAAATGATCTGGTTTTGAGACTGGAACAAAAGATACTGGAATTGCAAGGAGAACTTGATCAGGTTTGCAACTTGGCAAATTTGTCACTTACCCTCAATGTCCCCGATATCAATCAACAAAATACAAAGAACCCGACACCTCCTCAAAACACACAAAACCAGCAGCCACAAAATCCTACCGCACCAAATCAATACGTAACTCCACCCCAAATTATCAATCTGCTGTCAATAGCAACTCCACCATAATATCATCATCAACCAATTCAGTACCCACCAACCACCACTTACCACACTCCCCAAAACACACAACCCATTCCCGATCCACAAAACTCCACCAATGACCATCACTACACCTAAGTTTCTGGGGGCCATCAAATCAACCCCATATATGTGGAAACTATACCTCATTCTACCCAACTAATCTCCTGTGCACCGGAATTCCCCGAGAAGGACCTGCTCATTAAGAACATGGCTGAAGAACTCAAGAAGTTGATAAGCCGAGTTCAAGGTGTTGAAGGCGACAGAGAAATAGAGGGTTTGAACTATGAAGATCTGTGCATACAGCCGGATGTCGAACTGCCAAAGGAGTACAAACCCCCCAAGTTTGAAATGTTCGATGGTACAGGTGATCCTAGGGTTCATCTAAGGACCTATTGTGACAAGCTTGTCGGGGTCGGGAAAGATGAAAGGATCTGGATGAAGCTCTTTATGAGGAGCCTTACTGGGGATGCTTTGTCTTGGTATATCAGCCAAAATCCCAAGAAATGGTCAAATTAGGTAAGCATTGCGTCGAATTTCATGGACCGGTTCAGGTTCAACACAGAGAATGCACTAGATGTCTTCTACATTCAGAATCTTAAGAAGAAACCTACTGAGACTTTCCATGAGTACACTACTCGTTGGAGGTCGGAAGAAGCCAAGATCAGGCCCGCTTTGGACGAAGAAAAGATGAATAAATTCTTCGTCAAGGCACATGATCCACAATATTATGAGAGGTTGATGGTTATCGAAAATCACAAGTTCTCTAACATCATCAAACTCGGAGAAAGAATCGAAGAAGAAATCAAGAGCGGGATGGTAACAAACTTCGAGGCACTGCAAGCCACGAATAAGGCACTACAATCAGGTGGCATATCGAGAAGAGAGATGTTGGGGCAGTAATGGTGGCCCAGGGCCCAAAATTTCCACTTACCTATCAAACACCTCCATATCAAACACCTCCACATCCATATAAAACACCTCCACCCACATATCAAACACCTTCACCCACATATCAAGCATCACCGTCTACATATCAACCTTCATCTCCCAGATATTCCCAACCAGCCAATGTTCATCACACATATAACTCCCAACCATCCCACTTCCAATTGGACCATGCTAGTATGCTTTCTATTTTGTTACTCCACCACTTATCCTTCTCGATGGCATTGACTCGCTCGATGTGATGATAGGTTTCCCCTCCTAGCCTTCTTCTATGTCCAATGGCCGGGATGGTTTGACTAGTGTAGATGGGTTACTTCCATCTCCGTAAATGATTACTATCGGGAGTTCTCAGGGTGGTTGAGTACCCAACCCGGTTAGCTAACATTGTGCCTGTTCCAAAGAAGGATGGGAAGGTCCGAGTATGTGTTGACTATCGGGATTTAAACAGAGCAAGTCCCAAGGATGACTTCCTACTGCCAAAACACATCATGATCGATAATTGCGCCAAGCATGAAATCCAATCCTTTGTAGATTGCTTCGCGGGTTATCACCAGATTTGGATGGATGAAGAAGATGCAGAGAATAAAGCTTTCATTACACCATGAGGTGTATATTGTTACAAGATGATGCCATTCGGTTTGAAGAATGCTGGAGCCACCTACATGAGAGACATGACAACCATCTTCCATGATATAATACACAAGGAAATAGAGGTGTATGTGGATGACATCATTATCAAATCGAAGAGGGCCGCAGATCACATAGCAGACTTGAGGAGGTTCTTCGACAGGCTAAGGAGGTACAATTTGAAATTAAACCCTGCAAAGTGTGCATTCGGGGTTCCCGCAAGAAAATTACTGGGATTCATCGTCAGTCGTCGAGGGATCGAACTGGATCCGTCCAAAGTCAAAGTTGTGTAGGAGTTACCACCACCTAAGAGCAAAAAGGATGTAATGAGCTTCTTAGGGCGTCTCAACTATATCAGTCGATTTATTGCACAGTACATAGTATTATGTGAACCCATATTCAAGATGCTAAGAAAGGATGCAGAAACAAGCTGGACCGAGGAATTTGAAAATGCTTTTGACAAGATCAAGGAGTACTTGTCCACACCGCCAGTTTTGGTCCCGCTAGAACCAGGACGACCTTTGCTACTTTATCTATCCGTATTAAATGTAGCCTTTGGATGTGTTTTGGGACAATATGATGAGACATGAAGAAAGGAGCAGGCCATATATTACTTGAGCAAGAAGTTCACACCTTATGAAGCATGATATTCGCTGCTTGAACGCACTTATTGTGCTTTGACTTGGACATCCCAGAAATTGAGGCATTACTTTTGTGCCTACACTACCTACCTCATATCTAGGATGGATCCCCTGAAGTATATATTCCAGAAACCCATGCCGACTGGGAAGTTGGCTAAGTTGCAGATACTACTAAGTGAGTTCGATCTCGTCTATGTAAATCAAAAGGCGGTCAAGGGACAAGCATTGACAGATCACCTTGCTGAAAATCCGGTGGGAGGAGGATACGAGCCCTTGAAAACATATTTTCCTGATGAAGAAGTATCATTTGTAGTTGAAGACATTACCGAAACATATGATGGTTAGAGGATGTTCTTTGACAAAGCCGCAAATTTCAAAGGAGTGGGCATTGGAGCAGTTTTGGTATCAGAAATGGGCCAACACTATCCGGTATCTTCTAAACTCAGATTTCCTTGCACCAACAACATGGCGGAATATGAAGCCTGCATACTAGGGCTCAACATGGCAGTCGACATAAACGTTCAGGAGTTGTTGGTGATCGGTGATTCAGATTTGCTTATGCACCAGGTACAAGGAGAGTGGGCCACCAAGAAATCCAAGATATTGCCATATCTGCACCATGTGCAGGAATTGAGAAAGAGGTTTACAAAGGTATAATTCCGGCATGTGCCCAGAATTCAGAATGAGTTTGCCGATGCATTGGCCACTTTGTCATCCATGATACAACATCCGGATAAGAACTACATTGATCCCATTCCCGTGAGGATCCATAATCAGCTGGCATATTATGCTCATGTCGAGGAAGAAGCAGATGGAAAGCCTTGGTTCCATGACATCTAGGAGTATTTGTCAAGAGGAGAAATCTAGAGCATACAAATCACACTCAGAAATGCATGCTCCAGAGATTGTCAAATCACTTCTTCCACAGCGGAGGAAACTTGTACAGAAGAACTCATGATCTAGGTTTACTAAGATGTATCGACGCAAAGGAAGCTTCTAAGCTACTTGAGGATGTGCATGCTGGGACATATGGTCTGCACATGAGTGGTTTTGTCTTGGCTAAGAAGATACTCAGTGCAGGTTACTTTTGGATGACCATGGAGACGGATTGCATTCAGTATGTCCGCAAATGCTTTCAATGTCAAGTACATGCCGATATGATAAAAGTGCCACCAAATGAGCTCAATGCAACAAGCTCACCTTGGCCATTCGCCGCTGGGGAATGGATGTTATTGGTCCGATTGAGCCCACTGCTTCAAAGAGACACAGGTTTGTTCTGGTAGCCATTTATTACTTTACAAAATGGGTAGAAGCTGCATCTTACAAAGCTGTAACCAAGAAATTCATCGCAGGTTTTGTCAAGGATCGTATTGTCTGCCGATTAGAAGTTCCCGAGTCCATTATTACCGAAAACGCCGCCAATATCAACAGTGATCTGATGAAAGCTATATGTGAAGCTTTGAAAATGAAGCACAAGAATTCCACATCCTACAGACCTTAGATGAATGGAGTCGTATAAGCCGCCAACAAAAACATTAAGAAGATACTAAGGAAAATGGTAGAGAACCACAAATATTGGCATAAGAAGTTACCCTTTTCTCTGTTAGGGTACTGCACCATGGTTCGTACATCAATCGGGTCAACTCCCTACACATTGGTTTATGGTAACGAGGTTGTCATCCCAGCCGACGTGGAGATTCCTTCTTTAAGAGTCATATAGGAAGCTGAACTCAGCGATGTAGAGTGGATAAGGAGTCGCTATGAACAATTGTCCCTTATCGATGGAAAGAGGATGAACACAGTATGTCACGGCCAACTTTACCAGAACAGAATGTCTATAGCTTTCAACAAAAGAGTCAAACCAAGATAGTTCGCACCAGGGCAGCTGGTACTAATGAAAATCTTCCCGCATCAAGATGAAGCCAAGGGGAAATTCTCTCCCAACTGGCAAGGTCTGTATATGGTCCATAGGGTGCTAAAAGGAGGAGCACTCATACTTGTAGAATGGATGGAGAAGTCAGGCCAAAACCAATCAATTCAGACGCAGTCAAGAGATACTATGCCTAGATTATTTCACATTTCTTTTCTGATGTAACTGAACTATGCTTGACCTAATTCCCATTTAAGAGGAGATACGTAGGCAGCCTTATAGGTTCGGTCATATCATAATAAATTTTTCATTCCCCCCCCCCCCAAGAGCAGAAACTGGGGCAAAATTTTGAGGAGGAGCCTCAAAATTTCGGAGGAAGTCCAGCCAACCCCATCACATGCCAGAAAGTCAATAATCAGTTAAGAAACTAGGGTAGAATTTTGAGAAGGATTCTCAAAATTCCGAAAGACCAGCAAGATCTGTCATCCTCAAATAGTCAAAAATCACCTAACAAACTGGGGCAAAATTTTGAGGAGGACCCTCAAAATTCCATAAGAGCATTGCAATGCCTTTGAGACGTGTTACAGTCACTAGTCATCAAAATAATTACTTGATATATCAATACGTTTCCAAAACAACTCTATTTTTATCAATAATTGCATATTTTCAAAAATTCAATTTCCATAACAATCAGGTGTCACCTAAGGGAACTCGAAAGGCTTTCAGAACGGAACAAAAGCAAAGCCAACCAACAGGAGCACGAACCAACCTTCGCCCCACAAAACTTATAATTTTTCTTTGAATGCATGCACATTTGACGTAACGATAGCACTCGCAAAACATGTATACACAAAGATAATTCACTATCAATCAGGCCATCAAACATCGAATACATCTCTATCTAAGACATATACTACTCTTATTGGTCACTCGTTCTTTGCATGGGACCAATCTCTGTACCCAACTTGTATGAGTCTAATCCTTTAATCCATACTTGCATGAGGCTAATCCCTGCCTCCCCATTTGCATGAGGCTAATCCCTGCCTCCCTATCTATATGAGTCTAATCCTTGACTCCCTATTTGCATGAGGCTAATCCTTGACTCCATGAGGCTAATCCTTGCCTCCCCATTTGCATGAGGCTAATCCTTGCCTCCATATCTGCATGAGTCTAATCCTTGACTCCCTATTTGCATGAGTCTAATCCTTGACTCCATGAGGCTAATCCTTTCCTCTCCATTTGCATGAGGCTAATCCTTGCCTCAATACCTGCATGAGTCTAATCCTTAACTCCCCACTTGCATGAGTCTAATCCTTAACTCCCTATCTGCATGTGTCTAATCCTTGACTCCCCACTTGCATCAGTCTAATCCTTGACTCCCTATCTACATGAGGCTAATCTTTAGCCTTCATACCTGCATGAGGCTAATCCCTGCCTCCATATTTGCATGAGTCTAATCCTTGACTCCATATTTGCATGAGGCTAATCCTTGCCTCCACATTTGCATGAGGCTAATCCCTGCATCCATACTTGCATGAGGCTAATCCTTGACTCCCTATTTGCATGAGGCTAATCTTTGCCTCCCTATTTGCATGAGTGTAATCCTTGACTCCATACTTGCATGAGGCTAATCCCTGTCTTCTAATTTGCATGAGGCTAATCCCTGTCTCCCTACTTGTATGAGTCTAATCCTTGACTCCCCACTAGCATGAGTCTAATCCTTGAATCTATACTTGCATGAGGTTAATCCCTGCCTCCCATTTGCATAAGGCTAATCCTTGCCTCCCTACTTGCACGGGACTAAGCATTGTCCCTCTTTGCACAGATCTTGCTCTATTTTACTATCTATTTGTTTTAATCAGGCTAAGCCCTGCACACCATTTCACAAGACTAATCAATTGTCTTGATAACATCATATTATTGTATATCGTGGAATGAAATATCGTCAATCTATCCAAAGGCATCATAGTCTAAAGGCACCATCCTCATAGCCGGAAGACACCATGTCATGGCCTGAGGATCTCTCAAACTTGCATATCCTTATTCAGAGGTGTCATGGTTTGGAGGCACCATCTTCATGGCCTGATAACATCATTTCATGGCCTACGAATCCCTCACTAAACAATTCATGGCCCAGGACGTCATGGCCTGCATCATGTTTAAATTTTCGCAAACACATGTTTGTAGCATCTTTTATCTGCAGGTAACCGGCAAGCAACCGTTGTCCTAGCAGGAGTGATCTCGCTCCGGTCCCCTCCAACCGTCCCAAGCTTTAACCGCTCACCGTAGCCGCTTCCGCATCGCGTGTCCATTCTTGCAGTAATTCCATCGGCATATTCCGCAGATGAACCCAGAACTACACATGGCCTGATTCCTGCAAAACCAGGGATATGTAGGCAGCTCGAAGACCAAAGCCTAGCCTCTATCTTTCAAAACATCCCGCCCGGTCAAAATTGGCCATCATTTTCTTTATCGGAAAACTCTTTCATCCTTCCCGGGTAAAGAGGGGCAGTTGTTGATACTCAATTTTTTTCTATATATTTTAATATATATAAATACTTTCCAAATAGCATATATATGTATATATAAGCATGCATAAGGTTTTTATAATTTTCCTATAATTTTAAAGATTTTAAATTGATTTATTTCCTTCCTTTTACTTATAAAATCCCCAATAATTATCCCTCAAATTATTGTTGTGATGATTTAGTTATTTAATTTCTATATTTATTCCAAATTATGGTTAAAATATTTTTATGAATTTTTATAATTATATTTTATATTTTTAAAGCTAAATTGCATATAATTGCAATATTAGCCTTATTAATGCATAATTACATTTATATGCATAAAATTGGTCTTCTATACTTTTAAAATGTTAAATATCTATTTTAAATAATTTTAGTACATAAAATTATTTTCCAAAAATTATTTATTATTTAGTATAAATTACATAGGAAATATTGGCTATTTAAAACATAGCCAGATTTGCATTTCAATTTTAGCCTTAATTTAAACACAACCCCAGCCCAATTCCTAATTGAAATACCCGACCCAGACCCTAAACGCGCCTACCCGACCCAGAAATAATTAAATCATGGCCATTATTCTGAGAGATCAACGGCCCGTATTAGCCCTTACCATTTTTAATTCCAAACGACCCCTAACCCTAGCTCATTATTCAGAGACCGCCGCCTCTGTATTCTCTCATATCCTCTCCTCTCTCAACCACTCAACCTAACCCTAGCTCCTTCAGCCGGCGACCTTCTTCTCCGGTGTTCTCCGGTGATCTCCCTTCAACTCATAAGCCTCAGTTGTGTCTGAGCATGTCTATATCAATTCCTAAGACCTTTGCTTGTTATGTGTTTACAATCATGTGTTCTATGTATCTCCAATCCTCATCACCCCTGTGTGTAGGTTTGTTCCTTCTATTTTGGTCCTGTGAGTATTGTTGATGTGGTTTTGGACTCCATGTTTGATTTACTATTGTCTAATCATGCAACTCTCACTTTTCAAAATTGTTTTACTGCATGACTCCCTCTTTTACTCCACAAACTATTTCAAACAAACCTCCTTTTTATACTGTTTTCCTGTTGAAACCTTTCAAACTGTGTCAAGCACTCTCACTCTACTCCTAAGTCAATAGGTTTTGCCCCCTCCAGTGTGTGTACTGCCTTGGGATATTCTTGAGAACCCTCTAAACTCTGGCATACTGAGGTCCACACTGCACTTATTCAATTTTGGTTACCAAGTCTAGCTGTAAGCACTGCCCGGGATCCTTGAGATCCTTAGGGAATTTTGATGCACCTAGACTATGACATTGTCTATGGAATTTGGGAATTTGAGGCTATTGGAGGCTTTGGAAATCTGGGCCTATCTGTAGGCTCCCTATAGAATAACTTCTTATTTTTTTATCTACTTATGTAATTCATTCATATGGTCTGTAATAACTTGTAAACGAATATTGGGGTAATTAGTGAAAAGGGTGGGTAGCTACATGTTTGTGGGGTAATACAGGTAGAAACCATGCCTATAGGACTTTACATTTTGATATGATTGCCTTACCAAGTATAAAACATGCCTATATGACTTTTACATCTTGTTATGTTTGTCTCACCATGTTAGAAATCATGCCTATAGGTTTCAAGTGATTCCATAATAGAAATCATGTTTATAAGTCTTAAAATCAGCTTCACAAGTAGATGACATGCCAATAGGATATAATCCAATCCAACTTCTGTTATAACAAGTGTTTACATATGTTTTTCATTTGTCATCATGCCTGTAAAATTTCTAAAATCAGTATTAAACAACTAGATATCATGCCTATAGGGGACAACACCAGAAATTCTGCCTATAGATCTAAACTAGTTTGGTTTTAAATAAATCAATCTGGTTAACGATTAGCTCACTTCTAAACTGGTTTAATTAAGTGGTTTATATTTCCCTGAAATGAGTTCTTTTAAAAATTGCCTTAATCTATCATTAGACAGCATGTCTATAGGGATTCAAGAGTCTGTTTTAAAATCTTCCTTGTTTGATTATATAAAACATAGTCATCAGTATTCCGCGTATAGGTAAGCCTATAGAGCGTTTTCAAATCTCGCAACTCTGAAACTGTTTCTGTGACTTAATGTTGTTCTGGTCTAACAGGCTTTAAAAATAAGTAGGCAACTGATAGGGTCATCACTTCTGAGTTTATAAAATAAACTGCATGTCTTTTGTATATTCACTTAGACATCATGCCTTAGGATATTGTTTAACAAAATGCCTTTATTTGTGCTTGAGTCGTGCTGTTTATGTGTATTGTTTGAGGAGGTAACTTTGAGCCTTTAATTGCTCCCTTTTATCTTATGTGCTAAAGTCCTAATTGTTCTTGTATGTCGCCTTAGTATTTTCACCTTTAAAACCTTAGGGTCTGTCTAGAACCACCTATAGGTAGAGGTCCTAAATCCCTCTAGGACCATGAAGAAGTGACAGGTAACAACACGCAATAGAAATTGCTGACCAAACGCTTGCTTTAAATGACCACTAAGGGGATGTGAAGGGTAGATATGGGATATAATGACTACGTGCTAATGTCACGTGTAGCCCCTCATTGAGGAGTGTTTACCGGACATTGTGTGGGGTGATCCTATAGGCTAGTCAACCTAGGACTCCCCTCTTTCCCGAAATTCCTTTTTGTTTAAAACTTTGTTTTATACAACTTGTCCAAAAACTTCTGTCTTATAATTATTTGAGTTATACAAACATGCCTTATTTGTAATTATTTGTTTCGAATATTTATTTGGACTAATTCGTGACTATAAGTTTGGTCGGGACCCACAGTTGTGGACCAAGAGGGGTGCCTAACACCTTCCCCTCAAGGTCATTTCGAGCCCTTACCCTAATCTCTGGTTATGCAAACCAATCCAGGAGGTAATCGCTCTAGGTGACCTAACGCACCATAATCCGTTAGGTGGTGACTCTTCAAATACCCAATTCCTAAAAGGAAAGGAGTTATCACACCACATGAATATCGAAACCCGGACCTCTCTCCGCAGAGGGAAAAAAGGGGGATGTGACAATATCTGAGTATTTACACTTATCCCTTTACATTGGGCCTGGTGGACTCGGTCATCTTAGACTTCTGCAAAAGGTATAACGTATGCCTTCGCCATATTCACCCTTCACCGTAGAAGATCGTGATCCTCCTCCAATTTTTTGTGAATAAGATCACCTCGTGAACCCTCACCATCGATCATCTGCTCTGCTTATATAGTCCCCGAATCTTTCGGGGGGGGGGGACTGATAAAGCTTGTATGATGGGCTAGTAAAGCCCCATTTTAGAGCATCTACAAGGACTGAGATCAAGGCTGGCAGGGTTATTTTGTTCGAGTGAGGACTTCAGACTTGATTCCGGCCGAATTCAGGCCATTCTCTGAGAAATAGAATGCATCACATAAGCAATACTTTCCCTTAAATGTTGATTCGTGTTCATCTCTCTCTTTCTCATTGGTATTCGCAGTGGTGTAGCTGTTGCTCGAGCCCCAAATGCTATCCCTCGACTCAAGGAGTGGGTCGAAGGTATTGTCTCACAGATGCCCTACTCCAAGCGCTCGTGGCACAAACTCTCGAAAGGTCGTTGGGAGGCCCGGTCCCAAGGTATGATTTCTTTCCCGAGTAGGTTTTGTTAGGCTTATTGTTTTAGCATCACGTTTTTATTTCTTTTTCTTCCTTTTTGCAGGTTTTCTTAAGACCGTCAAGCTTAGGCCCCCGGTTGGGGATGAGGACTTGCCTGTTGAGTCTCCTACCCTGGGACAGGTCGGAGAGAAGAAAAGGAGAAGGGCCCCGAGTTCCCAGAGCTTAAAAAGAAAGAAACCAAGGAGAAGGCTGGTGCATAAGCCAAAGGAAAACACCAGCTCTCGAGCACCAGATTCAGACTTGCTCTACCGGCTTAGGGACGTGTTCGAGGAGGAAGAGCCTTTCGTGGCCCGCGAGTAGTCTCCCCTCGAAGAGCAGGGGGTCGTCTAACAATAGACCCATGAGGTCGATCTTCATCAGGCTAGGGAGGTCGATGAAGAGGCCGGAACTGAGACTTCCTAGGATGCTGGTAGTGCCCCGAAGGAGGCACTCAACATGATAGATATTATTAGGTCGCCCTCGTATACCGAGTCCATGTACAATGAGGCCCTGAAAGAATGACCCAACGAAGGGGCTCAAGGAGCGGACGATCCCCTCCGATGCTTTTATGATGGCATGGACTCTTCCGCCATGGAAGACGTCACCGGGTTGGGTGACTTAGAGGTACCGAGAAAAAGTTCATCCTTGGAGGCAAGTGGGCCTAACTCAAGCCCGATACTGGTCAACCGGTTCCCTGCCCCGAGTGCGGATCCTGGTCGAAAAATGATCAATTATCATCACTATTCTGGAGGATGCCCGGGTTCTCTCCACCCCCGTCGGGATAGCTAGTTACCTCCGGTGCCTGGTAACAGAAGAAGACCAGGAAAAAATGAAAGAGGTGCATGGGCCATGCTTGTTCAATGAAGCACAACAGGCGCTGAACCGGGTAAGGTGTTGTTATCCCCTTTTATCTTCAGACTCAATTTCTGAGGGTTCTAATGCTTTTTCCTTCCCTCATTTTATAGGCCTCGGTGCTTCACCACGAGACCTTCCTCCGGTATCAGGATGAGATAAGCCAACTCAAGACCGAAGTCAAAGAGCCTGCTGAGAAGAGAGACATGTATAAGCTTTTTAGCGAGCAATGTAAAGGAGAAGTCAAGAGCCTTTGAGGTGAGTTGGATGCGGCTCAGAAAGAACTAGCCAACCTGGTGGAATAGGTAAAAATATTTGAAGTTAGTGACGATGATCTAGACACGGGGACTAACGGTCGGAACCCGCAGGTCCACCAGAAGCTTGATCGGCTCGACCAACTCTGAGCTGAGATGGATGTGATCAAGGTCAAGACTGCCCAGGTGCAACTAGCCTCGGCAAAGGCTCAACTTTGAGCAGCGAAAGAGAAATCTGAGGCCCGGTCCTAAAAAATCGAGGACATCGTATCTCAACTGTGCTCGGTTGTTACCGATCGGGATACCCTCGCCAAGGAGATTGAAGCAACCATATTAGTGGCTTAAATAACTAGGGTCAATGCCGAGGAGATGATGGCCTAGTACAAACCCGATGTTGAGGTAGGCCAGGACCGCCTAAAAGACATCGTTGAATATGCGAAGTTGCAGTCCCGAAAGGAGGCCCTCGAGAAGGTTCATTCCGGGGGTTTCGATTTATCGACCGGGATCGAAAATGCTAAGAGGCTCGAGGCCGAGGACAAGAAGTTGTCATATCCGAAGGACAAAGAAGACTCTGAGGGTTTTGGTGGATCCGGGGGCAGAGAAGACTCCGATGGTCCTAGTGACAAAGCGGGCTCAGACGAAGACTAGGCTGCTTAGGTGCTTTGTAGATTTTTCTCTTTTTTCGTACTTTTGTATTTTTTATTGAGGCCATTTGGCCTTTGTAAATATATTTTTTATATATATACAAGGATTTTTTTCCTTCGACAAATTTCAAGCTTTTTTGTTTACGATTGCAAAGATTTCGAATGCCTTAGCACATAATAATTCGGTCTTGTTCGGAGGTTCGAACAAGGCTCGTCCTCGATATTTTTTTTCTTAAGACATGTGGGTGCTTTATATGACTGGAAGCTTTCCCCGAAGTGTTTACTTAGAATTTTTTAGATTATAATTTTTTTGAAAATAGCCTTTGAACCGATTTAGAAATTTTGAAGGCCTTATGTTTTGGTTATGGATCTCGGACGTCTCCAAGCCTTCCTAAGATGGCCATAGCCTTTTAAGTTCGGGTTTTTTCCCAATCGGCTTATTACCCCGAGTCATCCAGGATTTCCCAAAACAATAGTCTCCGAATGGGGATGGTCGTAGCCTTTAAAGTTCAGGCACTGCCTAATAGGTTTTGAACCCCCGGGCTTCGATAGCCCAAGCCATCCGAACTTGCCTTGGACGACATTCCCCGAGTGAGGGTGATCTTTTGGATACGGATAGAGGTGGCCCTTGGGCCCGATGTCTTTAGGGAATAGAATGTAGTAATTTTTTAGAGACAAAAATATTTATCTGCAAGGTAGAAACTTTCTTTCATTTCTGTGCGCAATATACAAGGTTGCAAATGTGTACAAACTTCATGTTATGGCTTGTGTGGTCTATGTGGGAATGGTTTATTTGAACGTTTAGCCCTTATAGTAAATCCTATCCACCGAGCCTAGACTATTCGAGCACGAAATTTCTTTCCTTGCTAAAATCACAATCTGAGGGTGATACCCCCAAGTATTCGAGGCCGATAATAGAGAGGCCTTAGATACTGTTGATATGATCCTTGACACCAGTTCATAGACGGTCTTCAATTCTAAGTTAGCACAATCCATTGTTGCCTCATTAACAACCTTGCCGGAAAACCCATTTAGGACAAAACTGATTCAAGAGAAAAAGAGTGCAACGCGTGCTTTCAGCCCTAAAAGTCACATCATTCCTTGACTGTTACCTGTAAATGTTAGTCCAATGTGTAAAAAAAAGAAATGAATGGGGTCATACCTCAAAAGTAGTATTGTTTTAAGGGGGTTATGTTCCAGTTGTTCGGTAGTCGCTCACCATTCATTGCTTTGAGTTTGTATGATCCTTTGCCGATGA
The DNA here is from genome assembly GCF_000715075.1 of Nicotiana tabacum. Classification (NCBI taxonomy): domain Eukaryota; kingdom Viridiplantae; phylum Streptophyta; class Magnoliopsida; order Solanales; family Solanaceae; genus Nicotiana; species Nicotiana tabacum. Next base: position 119,023,746 of record NC_134095.1, read on the forward strand.
TCTCGATAATTCGATATGAACCTTCCCAATTCGGCCCTAGCTTCCCTTCGTTCGGGTTTCGGGTGTTCAATATAACCTTTCTTAGCACCAAGTCCCCTACATTGAAGTGTTGAAGTTTGGATCTTCGATTGTAAAACCTTTTGATCCGTTGCTTTTGGGCGGCCAACCGGACGAGAGAGGCCTCGAGCCTTTTGTCTAACAGTTCCAGGCTCGTATTCATGGCCTTGTCATTTGACTCTTCGGTCGCATATCGGAACCTGAGACTCGGTTCTCCTACTTTGACCAGTATTAGAGCTTCGGCACCATAGACCAATTGAGAATAGGGTAGCCTCGGTACTGGATTTTGAGGTTGTGCGATATGCCCATAAGACTTCGGGCAATATTTCTTTCCATTTTCCTTTAGCATCGGTCAACCTCTTTTTGAAGTTTTGGAGTATGGTTTTGTTCGTGGACTCTGCTTGCCCATTACCACTAGGGTGATAGGGCGTTGATAGGATCCTTTTGATATTATGATCCTCGAAAAACTTGCTCACTTTGCTACCGATGAACTGTTTCCCATTGTCGCACACGATCTCAGCCGGCATCCCGAATCGGCATATTATGTGGTCCCAAATGAAATCAAAAACTTCCTTCTCCCTGACTTTCTCAAATGCCTGGGCTTCCACCCACTTAGAAAAATAGTCAATCATAAATAAGATAAATTAAGCCTTACCGGGCGCCCAGGGTAGGGGACCAATGATGTCCATTCCTCATTTCATGAACGCCCAGGGTGACAAGACCGAATGCAGCAGTTCCCCGGGCTGATGGATCATTGGAGCATGCCTCTGACATCCGTCGCATTTTCGCACGAACTCCTTTGTGTCCTTTTCCATGTTGATCCAGTAGTAGTGGGCTTTGATTATCTTCCGAACCCATGACTCGGCACCCGAATGATTTTCACAGGTGCCCTCGTGGACTTCCCTCAAAACATACGCGGTGTCTTTAGGTCCTAGACATATGGTGAGTGGGCCATCAAATATTCTTCTAAATATGGTACCGTCTTTGGACAAGCTAAACTGGGACATCTTCGCATGTAGAGTTCTCGATTTTTTAGAATCCGAGGGTAGTTTTCTGGTCTTCAAGTAATCTATGTATTTGTTTCTCCAGTCCCAGGTTATGTTTGTCGAGTTTATCTTGACATGGACTTCTTCCACTACCGACTTTAGAGTTGTACGACCGTTCCCGAGTTGAATTCATTGTCGTCAATCTACGATCCCAAGTTAACAAGAGCATTTGTTTTGCTATTTTGATCCTAAGGTACATGTTGCAAAGTCCATTCCTTGAACAGATGTAGCATTACATGCAGTTTATCCAGGTGTTCTTGCATTCGTTCCTCTCTGACTTCGAACATCCCATTGACTTGGTTCACCACAAGGAGGGAGTCGCACTTAGCTTCGATCACCTCTACCCCAAGCTTCTCGCCAGTTCGAGACCTGCAATCATGGCCTCATACTAGGCCTCGTTGTTAGCCAATTTTACGGTCCTAATAGATTGTCTAACTACATTACCTGTCGGTGGCTTTAAAATAATGCCAAGTCCGGACCCCTTTGAGTTCGAGGCACCTTCCATAAAGAGGGTTTAGATTCCCGAGGAAGTCTTCGAGTTCAACAATAATTCTCTTTCGACCTCAGGTATTAGGGCCTGCGTAAAGTCGGCCACAAAGTCTGCCAAAATTTGATATTTGATGGCGATCCGAGGTCGATATTCGATATCATACTCGATGATCTCCACGACCTATTTGGACAATCGTCCTGAGAGCTCAAGTTTATGCATTATGTTTATTAATGGGTAAGTAGTCACAACACATATAGGATGGCATTGAAAGTACGCTTTTAGCTTTCTAGAGGTTCTTAGCAAAGCGGGCGCCAATTTTTCTAGGTGAGGATACCTAGTTTCGGCCTCGCCTAGAGTTCTGCTGACATAATAGATAGGAAATTGCGTACATTCCTCTTGAACCAGGACTCCACTTACTGCTACCTCGTATACCGCTAAGTACAGGTATAAATGTTCATCTTCCTTCAGAGTATGAAGCAAAAGTGGGCTCGAGAGGTACCGCTTGAGTTCCTCCAAGGCTTGTTGGCACTCCGGGGTCCATGAGAATTTATTCTTCTTCTTCAATAGTGAGAAGAACCGATGGCTTTTGTCGGAGGACCTCGAGATTAATTGACCCAAGGCGGCTATGCACCCGATTAACCTTTGAATGGTCTTAACGTTATCCACAACGGTGATGTCTTCGATGGCTTTGATCTTATCGGGATTAATCTTGTCCCCGATTGGACACCATGAATTTGAGGAATTTCCTGAACCCGACTCTGAATGCGCATTTCTCCGGGTTCAGCTTCATATTGTATTTCTTCAATATGTTGAAGGTTTCTTTCAGATGTTTCAAATGGTCCTCTGCTCATAGGGACTTAACTAACATATTGTCAATGTGAACCTCCATTGATTTTCCTATTTGTTCTTCGAACATCCGATTTACTAGGCGTTGTTAAGTGGCACCGATGTTTTTTGGTCTGAATGGAATTATGTTCTAGCAGTAGGTGCCGTAATTAGTGATGAAGGACATTTTTTCCTGATCGCCCGGGTCCATCCAAATTTGGTTGTACCCATAATAAGCATCTAGAAAACTGAGGATCTCATAGCCGGCCATCACATCGATCATGCGATCATTGTTGCGCAAAGGGAAAGAGTCTGTGGGACATGCCTTATACAAGTCCTTATAGTCTAAACATATTTTTAATTTATTCCCCTTTTTAAGGACTACTAATACATTTACTAACCAATCCGGGTACTTAACCTCCCGAATGGACACTATTTTAAGGAGTTTAGATTCCTCGTCCTTGATGAATGCATGCTTGACTTTGGACTGAGGCATCTTTTTCTGCTTGACCGGGTGGAACTTCGGGTCCAATATCAGCTTCTGAGTGGTTATTTCCGGCGGGATCCCTGTCATATCAAGGTGGGACCAAGAAAAGCAATCTGTGTTAGCTATAAGAAATTTAATGAGTTTTTCTGAGCTCGGGACTTAACCCTGTGCCTAGGTATACCTTACGATTGAGCAACTTCTCGATCAGTATGACTTGCTCTAGTTCTTCGACCGTTGATTTGGTAGCGTCGGAATCATCGGGGCCTATGAAAGACCTGGGAACTCCGTAGTTGTCGTCCTCACCCATCTCTTGCTTCTTCGGTTGGGGCGGGGCCATCGTCGGTAATTGCTATATGGTTTCTTCCTTGGTGACCGAACCTAGATCCTTTGTTTTTAAAAGTGCGAATATAGGGACCACCTCATCGATTGCAAACATATCCTTTGCGGCCGGTTGTTCTCCGTAAATTGTTTTAATCCCTCCTGGCATTGGGAATTTCAATACTTGGTGCAGCGTCGGGCACTGCCCTCATGTTGTGAATCCACGACCTCCCGAATAGAGCATTGTACCTCATATCTCATTCGATCACGTAGAACTTGTTTCCTGAGTGGTTCCGGCGGTGTTCACCGGTAATGTTATCTCCCCTTTAGTGGTCTCGCATGCTATGTTGAATCCGTTTAGAACTCAGACTGCAAGCACGATTTGGTCTTGTAACCTAGTTGCTCTACGACCCTCGATCTGATGATATTAACATAGCTACCTGGATCAATTATCACACGCTTAATTCGAGATTTATTTATGAGTATAGATATTACCAGTGCATCGTTGTGGGGCTGCAAGATGCTTTCAGCGTCCTCGTCATTGAAAGACAAGTTTCTTTCCGGCATGTAATCTCGAGTCCATTTTCCCCTTGTGATGGATACTTTGGTGCGCTTCAACATTGGCCCCTAGGGGAGACCCCATCGATGATCATGTTAATGACGTGCTGAGGTTCCTCCTTCTCGATCTGCTTACAAGAGTCCCTATTCCTGACATGGTTTTTGGCTCGATGGCTCAGGAACTCTCAGATATGTCCGTTGTCTAATAATCGGGCCACCTCCTCTCTCAATTGTCGGCAATCTTCTGTTCTATGACCGTGAGTACCATGATATTTACACATTAGATTAGGATCCATTTGGGCTGGATCGGACTGTAGAGTCGAGGCCACTTGGTATCTTTGATACATCCGATGGCATATACGATGGCAACAACATCAATGTTGAAGTTGTACTCTGATGACCTTGGTGCTTCCCTAGGCCCGACGGGCTTATCGAAACTATTTTTTCTCATGAGTCCTCGGTTATTTTGACCTCGATCGTTTCTCCTCTCACTTCTCATAGGGTTTTGCCCAGACCTATTACCTCTTCGGTCTCCATTGTATGGTTGATATCGATCCCTGTTTGATCTTGGTTCATGATCAATGTCTCTCTTAACTGTGTTGATAGTCCTGACAGGATAAACGGACCCGGAAAGAGCCCCATGCTGATCATCTTCGACCCTAATTTTTGATTTATACTGGTTATGTACATCGGCCCAAGTCACAGCGGGATATTCTATCAAATTTTCCTTCAATATTTGTGAAGACAATGAGCTTCGAACATTGAGTCCTTGGGTGAAGTCCTAAATGGCCCAATCGTCCGCGACACGAGGCAGGTCATCCGTTCCATTTGAAACCGGGATACGAACTCTATGAGCATCTCACTATCTCTCTTTTTCACTTTGAAAAGGTCTAACTTCGTAGTCTCGACCTTGATGTCCCCGACGTGTGCTTTCAGGAAGGAGTCTGCAAGCATAGCAAATAAGTCAATAGAACTAGGGGTAAGTTGTGATACCATATCATATCTCCTTTCAAAAAGGTTTCCCTAGACTTTTTCAACAGGACAGACTTAATCTCATCATCCTCCAAGTCGTTCCCTTTGATGGCGCACGTAGAGGAGGCAACATGCTCATTTGGGTCAGTTATTCCGTTGTACTTAGGAATTTGGGCATGCGGAACTTCTTAGGGATTGGCTTCGGAGCTGCGCTCAGAGGAAAAGATTTTTGAATAAACTTCTTGGAATCCAGGCCCTTTAATATCGGTGGTGCTCCTGGGATCTGATCGACCCTGAAATTGTAGGTTTACACCTTTTTGTCATTGACTTCGATTTTCTTTACTCCCCATTCTACCCGTTTTATCAGCTCCTCAAGCATCTTTACGATCTCGAGGTTAGTCCCGATTTTAGCTTCATTCGGCCTCTCTGTGACCCGTCGTTCTGTAGATTGCTTCCCTGGACACCTCGGGCTCAACTCTGCTCGGGGTGCGATTTTGGTTCTGCATCTGGGTTATCGCTGCCTGTTGAGCCTGTAGCATTTCGAAGATCACCCGCAAGTTGATCCCATCACTTCACCGTCGTGTGTGTTTCGGGCAATGGATCAGACTTCTCCACGGACGCTGTTCGCAGGATTGGGGGCAAATTAGCATTGATGGCCACATGCGAGCTAGCATCGATCGGGTCTGTGACTGAAATTCCGCTGAGATCGACAGGGGGCACCTCATTATCGGGTGCTATATTTTTGTTCTCGCCATGGTGACCGCACTTAGTTCCACGTTTAGAGGGGCTGACTGGGAGTTCGACATTTTAAACTTTGACCTGAAATTAAAGATACTTAAAAGAACATGTAAAATAGGGTGTGTTATGGAAGTTTGTATTAAATATCCACTATTATCCTTAGCCCACGGTGGGCACTAAACTGTTTACCCTCAAAATCGGATAATAATTATATTTGCAAGTAGTTTTAAGGATACGTGGATTAATTTGATACAAAGCGATAAATTGAGTTAAATTGAATAAATAAAGATATAGTAAATTCAAGCCACGCGAGGAAGATGATTATAGCCTTAGTGAAGTATTCACCCTCGATCCGGGATTACAACAGCTAATACTGATGAGTAAGAAAAAGAGCTTTCAATAACAGTGAAAATAGTAATATATTATTTTGGAATGCGTGTTACCCCCGCCCCTAATGAATTATCAGATCCCCCTTTATATAGTAGGGGAATCCTACTCTAAGTACAATTCCATAAAAGGTAAAAAAATCTTCTGTTTAACTGATTATCGGTTCGTCATCGATACGTGCCGAAATCTACGCCGTGATATCCAGCCGGTTGCGGATATTACGGCCTTTTGTTGGTCGTGCTCGATTGCCCAGCAATGTTCTCCGAAGTCTTTCAGGATTTGGATCAATCTCGATCATAACCCCGATATTTTCGAGGGCAGGCAGCATGCCCCTCGATTCTGACTCGATGAGACCTTTGCTTCGATTCCGATCCTTTGCAACCATATCTCGAGCTCGTTTTATCCTATTGGAAACTATGGTATACCATGAGCTTGATTTTTACCCGTATACAAACATGAAGAAAGAAAAGCTTTCAAAAATTTACAATAGCTACACAAAACATTGAAAAACTACTTTTAAAAAACTGATAAAAAAATTCTTCTTGTGGGGTTGTAAAAAAAAACAGAGAAGAATTTCTAACCTACGCATAGTCAAATATGTCTATATATATAGTCACCTGCATTTTTAATTCTTTTCTTTATGGATATTTTTTCTGTTTTGAAAATTTATTGCAACATATATCCCACATGTTTTGAGTTCTATTGCAAATATCTCCCCATACTTAATTTCCATCAAAGTAGATAAGAAATTGATAACGTATTCAAAACTTTTGATTTGTTACCGAAATTCTTCTTTAAATTTTATAATTATATTGGTAATATTACAGTATCCTTACTTTTGATATAACATAATGTATATAATACGTAAAGTCGTAAAGTATCTTGGAAAATAATTATTTTGTTATTTTTTGCAGTAAAGAATATTAAAATCAAATAAATAATAAAGAATGTTAAATTTTTTCAAAACTACTGCACATGAAATAGAGAGGAGGTAGCTATAATATCCCCTATATTATTTCACATTAATATAATGCTGAACTTTCCCTTTTACCTTCTTTCTTCACATCAAAACTGGAAGTTCAAATAAAAAATGGAAGTTCAAAAATCTACTTCTGTTCAAAAGAACTACACCTAGATTAGTGCATTCTATTTGTCAGGATTTACACTATAAATGTGTATACAAGTGTATAATAGTGTATAAGAGGTGTTTATACACCCACATACACTATTATACAATATTATACACACTTCTACACCTAGATTAGTGCATTCTCTCAGCTCTCTTCTCTCTCCTCCCCACTCTCTCTCTCTTCGATAACGGTAATATCTAGCTGGAAACGGCTATCTCCCTCGGAACTCAGTCATGAGTTTCTACGTTCCTCCGCTAGGAACGAGCTCACACAAGCCCCCAGATCCACCAGATGTTACAAATTTCTCACCCCTTACCATAAATTCCCAAAGAAACCACAACATTAACACTCAAGCTGTGAATTTAGGGCAAAATCTCAACCCAGAAAATCAGGCTACATACAAAGTAGCCCTAAGGCTGAAGGCGCAATCCACAAATAAGGGCAGAATCAAACTCCAACACTGGAAGCATGAAATCATCAACGGGAAACTAGCAGTCACATTCACAAAGTAAGAACATGAATTACTAGCTGAGACTTGCAAATGGATTCTAATAGGTAACTTCAATCGAAATCGCCCCCAAATTGACAAAATTAGGGCAGATTTTGCGAGAATTGTGCCTACTAAGGGCATGTGAAAATGGGGGCCAAAGATGATGTCTTCATTGATGTTGAGAATGAAGAAGACTACAATTTAATAGCTTTCATATACCTTTATACAGCTTGGCGAAGATCATTCCATGAAGATACATAGGTGGACCACTAATTTCAAACCGAATAAGGCGACGTCTCCGGCACCTGTGTGGATCAATTTACTGGATCTTCCATGGCATTACTACGAGTGGGAAGCCCTCTGTAGGATTGTTGGGCCTATTGGAACACCAATTGTCATGGATAAAGCCACTCATACAAAAACCAGACCAACGACGTCAAAAATGAGAATTGATATAGATTTATTGAAACCTCTGATCAAGAAATTTAGGTGGCCATTCAGAATCCAGAAGGTATCTTGGAGACATTCAATCAAAAAATTAAATACAAAACAGTGCCCCTCTTTTGCTCTCATTATAGAATCCAAGGTCACACAAAGGAAGTCTGTCAATATGCCCTCAAAACTTATTATGTGGATACCCAAAATAAGGAGCTAGCAGAAGAAGAAAAGAGGAACCAACAATCCGAGAGAAACAACAACAGCTAGATCAACAAAGGCAGCATATATAGTTCCAATAAGGCCACTTCTAGCACTGTTAGTACAAAGCATGGAACATAACAAATGGAAGTCAATATAAATATGAGCGACAAACAAGGCACCAAGGCTTCTACATCTACCTTGGAGGAAGGATGGCAACGGGTGGATAAAAGAAAAGGAAAAAGCAAAAACAACATCAATGGGAGTTTTCTTCAAAGAACCCACAAACCAGTGAGGAGAATCAAGTCATAAGTCAAGGCAACAACTTTCAGCTTGATAGCAATATGTTCAATCAACTAGCTGCTGAGCAGGAAATAATGGAGCAAGCGATGAAGACTAGCACAGATAAGGAGAACTTAGTGCAAGGCAAAGTTGAGGAAGACTTTAACTTTATCTTTGGCATGAACTCCAGATAGGACAGAGAACACAACAACAAAACAAAGGAAAGAAATCAGAACAAGAATGAAATGCACCACCATAATATTTGAGTCAGGAAGAATAGAAATGAACCCTCGACCTATATGGAGAACACTGATCAACAAGGATTCCTCAAACAGTCATGAAGCTAATAATAGCAAAAGGATGCCTTCCAAGAAACAAGATTCAAAGACAAAGTTAGTATCACTAAAGGGGAGGATCAAGTACCCAAAACTGTACCCCAATGGCCCCCCATAAACTTCCCTCTAATGCATAAAATCTCTTACATCAATGAGAAGATGTCTCGTCTGACCAGCAAGGACCAGGATCTGGATATACTGAAGGAGCAAGAGGAAAATAAACATATATATCCTAGGGACGAACCCCCAGACTTTATGGAAGAGCTTTTTTATGTTACAATGGACCAAGTGCAAGAGTTATATGGTATCTTTTGACAAGCTCAACCAGAAAATATTTATGGAATGTATCGAAGAGGATATTGAAAAATCTCTATCACATGATGAAGTGATCAGGGGGGATATCAGAAAGTCCTACTTTGAGGAGTCACTCTGCTTGCGAGACAAATAGCAGACTAATGTCTCCAATATTAATAACTTGTCTCCAAGGAATCAACACAACATTGGAGGGAGTCAATTTTTCAGAGACAACTCTATTGACTCCTCAGTGGCAAATCAAAGCCTCCCAATACTAATACTTCCCATGATTAATACAATATCGTGAAATATCAGGGGTATAGGGTCCAAAAGATCTCTTGAGAGACTCCAAACTTTAAAAATTCAATATCAACTTCCTCTTATCTGCCTATAAGAACCTATGGTGGATAATGGCAAGATTGACAAATTCAAAAGAAAGCTGGGAATGCAACATGCCTTCTTTAATTTCTCTAACAAGGTATGGCTTTTCTATACTAACTATATATCAACATTACTATCCTGCAAGACAAAGAACAACATGTTCACATTAAGGCATAACTGTCCCTCCTTCCTTTTAACGATTGTTTATGCTAAATGCTCTAAAGAATTGAGAAGGGAGTTATGACCAGATCTAAGGAACTTAGCTACTACCATCCAAGAATCATGGGGGGTCATTGGTGACTTTAATGTGATTACTAATAGAGAAAAAAACTGGGTGATAGACCTCACAGGCTAGAGAAAATCCTGGACTTCGTAGAATGTCTCAACGAGTGTGGACTACAATATGGTGGTTTTACTGGTGCTAAAGTTATTTGGTGTGATAACAGGGATCTGACCCTTACTATATGATAAAGACTCGGCATATTAGTATACGATTTTGATTAGTTTGATAATCTCAATAGCACAGCTGTCACACACTTATCCAGATCCTGCTCAGATCATGCTCCACTTCTAGTGAAGCTACATCATGAAAATACACAAGGAACTAGGTGCTTCAAGTTTCTCAACTTCTAGACTGAACACCCTGATTTCATACAGACAGTGCAGAACAATTGGAGTATTTACATCCAAGGCAATCCCTTATACATCCTGCATCAGAAGATCAAGAACACTACTAAAGCACTTAGTACATGGTCCAGGGCAACCTTTGGAGATATCTTTAAGGAACCTAAAAGATTGGAAAACCTCATCAGGGACCTAGAAGAGATGTGCATGACCAATAATACTCCAGAAAATAGAAGTGAACTATCTAAGAGTAAAGCAAAGTTTACAAGATACCTAAAGATTCATGACTCTATTTTGAGCCAAAAATCTAGAGTTAAATGGTTCAATGAGGGTGATGCCAATACTGCCTACTTCTATGCGACTATCAAAGAGAAAAGAAGAAAGTTGACAATTAGAAGGATTCAAGATGGAAAAGGTAACTGGCTTGGAGATTATGAGTCTATTGTTGAGGGAGCTCTGAACTTTTACAAGAACCCCTTTTCTGAAGACTCCAGCAACACTGATTTTAAAGCGCTGGACTATATTGAAAGATAAGATATATTACTGATGATGATAACATTAGAACCAGTGCCATTCCTACTCTCTAAGAAGTTACTGACATTGTGTTATCCATTGATGCCAATAGCTCCCCAGGTCTTGATAGCCTTAGTGGTATATTCTACCACAAGTGTTGGGATATTATATCTGTGGATGTGCATAATGCTGGGAAAGCTATATTCGGAGGCTCAACACTTACCCAATTCTACACTCACACATGTATTGTTATGATTACTAAAGTTGATCACCCCTAAAGTTTCTCATACCTCAGGCCAATTAGCTTTTGTAATGTGTCTTCCAAAATCATTTCTAAAATTCTCAATGCCAGGCTCTCTAGTATATTATCCAGGGTCATCTCCAGGAACCAATCTGGCTTCATTAAGGGGAGATCAATCTCAGAAAACATACTTTTTACACAGGAGATCATCAATGACATCAACAAACCAAATAGGGGAGTCAATGTTGTTCTGAAACTTGATATGACCAAAGCGTATGATAGAGTCTCGTGGCTTCAGTGAGCAGTGGATTGAGATTATTCACAAGTACATCTCCAATAATTGGTATTCTGTGCTGGTTAATAGAAAAATAAAATGGTTTCTTCCATTCTGAGAGGGGCTTAAGGAAGGGAGACCCTCTCTCCCCTTCTCTCTTTATTTTAAATGCTAAAATTCTTTCTCAAATAATGAACAATCTTCATAATAAAGTGGGCTACAAATGTTTTCATATGAATAATAATTGTCCTAAAGTTAACGATCTTTCTGTTGCAGATGACACAATTCTATTCTGTAATGGAAACAAGAGGTCCATGAGATTGGTATTGAGTATCTTAGCTGACTATGCGAAGATCTCTGTGCAACTCATCAATAAGAACAAGAGTTGTTTTGCAATGAGAACCAAGACCAATTTGGTCACTATCCACAGAATGAAGGCTATCAATGGCATTGAATATCAAAAGTTCCCCATCAAATATCTAGGATGCCCTCTCACAACAGGGAGAAAGAAGATTGAATTTTATTAAAATATTGTGAATTGAATTTTATTCAGATATTGTGAACAAAGTCATCGGTAGAATCAGAGATGGCATCCCAAACTCCTCTCCACTGGGGTAAGAGACATCCTCATCTGACATGTTCTTCTGGCTCTCCCTGTACATCTACTAGCTGCAGTGAATCCACCCAAAGGAACCCTAGAGCTCATAGAGAAATTTGTAGCTAGATTCTTCTGGTCATGGCAAGATAGTGAAGGAAAGTATCACTGGGCCGCATGGAAAAACTTGTGTTATCCTTATGGTGAAGGTGGTGCTAATTTTAGGAGGCTCACTGATACCTGCAAAGATTTTAGAGCTAAACAGTGGTGGAACCTTAGAACAACAAACTCTCTCTAGGGGTCCTTCATGATTGCTAAATATTGTGGCTTGAAGCACCCTATTACTATTAACTAGAATAAGGGGAACTCGCAAAACTGGAAAGACATTTGTGACATCAAAGAAAAAATGGAGCTCAATATTGTTTGGAACATTAGAAAAGAAGATGTCTCCTTTTAGTTTGATAACTGGTGCCCATTAGGACTCCTATACAAGATTACTCCCTCAGAGGTTGTGATGACCCAAAATGTCATCTTTAAATTAAATAATCATCTCGGTGTTTTAAGAACTTGAAAAGAGCTATCAATAATTTCTCAACTTGCGTGCGCAGTTCGTATAATTTTCTAGAAGGTTTTTGTATGAAAAATGGATTAAATTATGAATTAGAGCTTTAAAACTCAACTAAGTTGACTTCGGTCAATATTTTGAGCAAACAAACCTGGATCCAAGATTTGACGGTCCCAGGAGGTCCGTAGGAAAATATGGGACTTGGGCGTATGCCCGGAATCGAATTCCGAGGTCTCAGGCCCGAGAAATGAATTTTTGAGTAAAATTGTTTTTTTAAAATATTTAAGGAAAATGGAAATGAAATTTGATTAGAAAGTGATGGTATAAGGCCCGTATTTTGGTTCCGGTGTCCGGTACAGGTCTTATATATGGTTTAAGCACTTTCTGTAAAGTTTGGTTGAAAACAGACGTCGTTTGACGTGTTTCGGACTCAAAATGGAAAATTTGATGTTTTATGAAATTTGAAAGAATTCTTGGATTTTAAAGCTTAATTCGTGGTATATGATGTTAGTTTGGCGATTTGATCGCACGGTTAAGTTTGTAGGATGTTGAGTTAGTGCATGTGTTTGGTTAGGAGCCCCGAGGGCTCAGGAGTGTTTCAGAGGTGTCTCGGAGTGATTTCGGACTTGGAAAAAATAGCAAAAAATTTGCAGAAATAGTACCCCGTGAACAGTACCCCGTGAACAATAAAAACGCATAAATAGTGCCCCCGAAAATTCTGGGCAGTTAAAGGACGAACAACACGTCTTTTTTTCATTTTTTTGAGTTTCAAACTCGGATTTTGGGCGATTTTGAGGTGTTCTTCACGATTTCAACTCAAGTAAGTGTCCTATACTCGAAAGTGTTTATATTACATAAATTCATGGTTATTTTCATCGTTTAATTCGGATTTAAATGGAAGAAATCAAGTTTTTTTGCAAAATCTTCCAAAAATAAAAATTTTAGATTTGGAGGTCGAGTTGTTATTGGAATTTGATAAAATTTATATGGGTGAACTCATGGTTGAATGGGTTATCGGATTTTGTAAGTTTCGTCGGAATTTGAGACGTGGGCCCCACGAGCGATTTTGAGTTAAATTTCGGATTTTGTTGGAAAATTAGTATTTTCATATGGAATTAATTCGTATGATTTATATTGAGTATATTGAATTATTATGACCAGATTTGAAGCTTCGAACGAATTCGCGAGGCAAAGGCTTGTTGGAATTTTGAATTGGTTGCAAAGCGAGGTAAGTGTTTGGTCTAACCTTAGCTTGAGGGATTAGGAGTTGTGTCTTAATTGCTACATGTTAATTGTAGAGTACGACGTATAGGCATGGTGACGAGTATCTATACGTTGGTGTCAAGCATGTCCGTGAGTCTTGTATTATAATTGTTATGACTCTCGTTGTGGTTTATTGCGCTTCATATGTTATTATCACCATTGTTCCCTTGCCAGGATGTTTGTTTGATATTATTGTTGCCTTGCCAGGATGTTTGTTTGATATTATTGCTGCCTTTCCAGGATGTTTGTTTTGATAGTATTGTTCCCTTGCCGGGATGTTGTTGAAATATTATTGTTCCCTTGCCGGAAAGTTGTTATATTGCTCTTGTTCCCTTGTCGGAATTCCTTGTGATTATTGTTGGCTTGTAACTGGGAGCGGATGGTACGCCTACCACAAGATATATAATGAAATGGGAGCGGGTGGTACGCCTACCACAAGATATATAATGAAATGGGAGCGGGTGGTACGCCTACCACAAGATATATAATGAAATGGGAGCGGGTGGTACGCCTACCACAAGATATATAATGAAATGGGAGCGGGTGGTACGCCTACCACAAGATATATAATGAAATGGGAGCGGGTGGTACGCCTACCACAAGATATAATGAAATGGGAGCGGGTGGTACGCCTACCACAAGATACATGAAATGGGAGCGGGTGGCACGCCTTGGCGCGAGATACATGAAATGAGATCGGGTTGCACGCATGCAACAAGATGTGAAAATAAAGTGAAATATGCTTTTGTTTCCCTTATTCTTGTTAGTGATTGGATTTTGATTCCTTTATAATTCTCTTGATATTCTATTTTTACTTTTTTTATATATGTTCAATACTCCAAATTTCAACAATTGTTACATTTTTTTTTAACTCAATTGATTTCTCAACTAAATTTTCCTTAAACCGTTTGAGGTTGTACTTTACAAAAAAAAAGGAATTTCTACTATGTTTTGATTTATTGATTTCTCGTATTAAAGGTGAAGGATTCATTCGATATTGTACTTTAATTGAAAGGAGTATCTTCTTTATCAAATAATTTCTAAAAATAACTTCATATTTTCTTGTTGATTTCCTAATTGGGTTGGAAGTTGTACTCTACTTTATGTTAAAGTGAATGAAGCGTCACAAGGTGACATTTACTCGAAAGAATACAAAAAATGCATTTTTGCATTTAGAATACAAAATAGCTCACTTCCACATTTTAATTGTTTTAATCGTAAATTTGGCGTAAAATAGGTTTTAAATAGTTTTAGAATTTAATTAGTCTAGTTTTGAAATATATTAGGACTTTATTTTAATTGTTACAATTTTATAAAATCAGAAAAAATAAATACAAAATACAAATTGGATAAAAGAAATAAAAGAAAAAGAAAAAATAGAGTTTAAAAGGGGTGGCCTTTCAAAAGACCAATCTGGGCCATTTCTGATCCAATTCCCTTAGACCAATATCCATTTCCACCGGCCAAACAACCCAGTCCCAATCCCTTACCCGGTCCTCCTCCCAGTCGATGAAACGATGTCGTTTCCCCAGCCCTCAATCACGACCGTTGGATCTCATCAATCCAACGGTCCGAATCTAACTAGGATGTTTGGTATATAAGTGTCCGAAATTCCCCCCCTCACCCCATTTGCATCGTCTCCCTCACCCTCACAAACCCTAATCCACGCCGCCCCCAAATCCCTCGCCGGCGGTGAACGTCAACTACACCAACGGTCACCCAATTAACACCATCAACTCCCCTCTTCCACCTCTTTCCAGTCCTGTATTTGCTTTTCCTCGAATCCGACCAGAACTCGTCGAATATCGATTTTAATTTTAATCCGGCCAGAACTCGTCCAAAATCATACCACACAATCCCCAGACTTCCCTCAACCCAAATCCATGACTATTTTCTTTTGAATTCTGGTGAAGTAGCTCGGATTTTAAATCTGAAAATTTTAGGTCAAAACCCTAACACAAAATCTTGTAATTTTGGAATGTACTATCCTTAACCATGTGTTTATTGTGAAAACACATGGTTAGGGATGTTACGAGTCAAAAATCTGGAAAGATTCGGATGATAGCAATCGGCCTGGATTTCTCGTGCTTCAGTGAGCTTTCTTGTTTCCTTTTTACTTGCATAGTTACAGTTTTAGTTATAAGTTTTGATTTCATTAAGGTGTTCTGTTAATTTTACAATTTTGTTTTGTGTGTATTAGTATAGTTTAAATCTTCTTTGTTCCGTGCTCTTTGATCAGTAAAGTATCTTCGCATTTGTAATTTAGATTGAGGCATGTGTCGTTTATTAGTTAATCACAATTTCAATTGTAGAATCGGCATAATTAATTAGTTTGGATTCAGTACCATTTTTTTTAATATTGACTGATCCTGTTTTTAAGTTGTCTGGGTTCGGGTGTTTGAACAATTGGGATTGGTTAGTTCAATTGGTTAATGTCTGACTTCTAATTAAGCAGTCCTAGTTAGTTTTGAATTAATTGAGGGGATTGGTTATAGTTGTTGAGAATATAGGTAGAATCAGTGATTTGGAGAAGCTTTCAGGGGTAGTTTAGGCATGGAAAAGGGCAGTTTCTTTGGGAATAGTAAATTCAAAATAGGGGTAAGGGTAGTATATGTAGTTTAGGGGTAGAAGAGCATCCTAGGAAGGGGGAGATTTTTTCAGCCCTAAAGAATTCCACTAAACATGTTCTTCAGTTCCCAGATCTGAAATTCTATTAGCTGAATTACAACACTTTTCTTGGTTTAATTTCGAGTAGTTTCTAAAATCAAACAAGTCAAATTTGGAATCATTTATCTAGGATTTTAATGGTTGGTATGCCTGAGTGTGTTTTGGGTTGATTATTTGAGTTTGCTCTGCATTTCAACTCATTTCTGCTAAACTGTTGAACCTGGGTGGACTGAAATGTTCCTTCACTGACTGTGACTGGATTATTACCTTAGTTTCTGGGCTGCTGAGTTGTTACTGCTGCTAACATCCCCTTCTCTATTTACATTCCAATTTCCAGGTACACTTTCAAAATCACTTTGATGTAATCACAATTTGGGATGAAATGCAATCACCTTGGTCAACCTGTGCTCGTTAGATGTATATAGCTGTAATCAGTTGATTGATAAATGATTATATATATTTGATTCGTTTGGATTGAACTGTATTAAGGATGGTTAATTCAAACCATTTCTAGACTGTTCAGACTGTTGCATTCCATGTTTATGTAGTAGTAGCTTTCAGTTTTGTTTAAGCTTAGCAGTCTGTTGAAGTTAAATTTGCAAAGTTACAATTGATTTCGAGTTCAATACACGTGATTGGTTTCAATTTTGGTTTTAATCTGAATTGCATATTCAATAGCTTCATACTGGGCCAGTTTTCATTTGGGCATGGGCGTGTTAATAGGCAGCCCAGATCTGTCTTGGTTAGGTGATGATTTAAATTGGGCCTAGGTGCATTAAAAGCCTGAAGCAATTAGTTAACCCAAAGTGTGCCCCCAAGGGCTCGATCCCTGGGCTTTACAGATGCCTATCATTGGGTTTAAAATTTTGGCCTGCGTTAGGCCTAATGCCCGGAGCTGTAGGCGTTTGAGCTCACAGCATGTGCAATTACCTGATTTGGGCCTTATGGGATCATGACCCATTTTCTCTGTTTTTTTTCTGGATATTTGAACTCAGATTTGAAAAGTATGGCCTTAACCAATCAGGATTTTTAGGGACAAATTAAGTAGATAACAGTAGAATTATTTAAATGACTAAGTTTGGAAAGGATGTTTAGTACATTCCACCGCCTTTCCCAAAATAATACGTTAGAATCTTTAGGCACGATTTAATTAAATCACTTTTTTAAAATTCGGGTGCGCATTGATGTGGCCCAAATCCCAATCTCAATGAAGTTGAAGTGTGTTGACAACCACGGGCGCATTGATTGCGGCGCGGTTCGAAACGTATTTTCACGACGTTGCAATTCTTTTAAAAAATAATTATAAAAAGCACATAAGCTAGCATGTATTAAGATTAGATAAAATTAAATACAACAGTTAAGCGACCGTGCTAGAACCACGGAACTCGGGAATGCCTAACCCCTTCTCCCGGGTTAACAAAATTCCTTACTCGGATTTCTGGTTCGCAGACTGTAACAAAGTCATATTTTTCCTCGGTTCGGGATTCAACCGGTGACTTGGGACACTATTAATCTCCCAAGTGGCGACTCTGAATAATTAATAATTAAATCCCGTTCCGATTGTCCTTTAAATGGAAAAACTCCTTCATGCCCCTTTATGAGGTGTAGTGAAAAGGGAGGTGTGACAGCTCTGGCGACTCTGCTGGGGACCGAACCCAGAATCTCTGGTTCAGGGTTCAGAATTCGAGCTTAGATAAATTGTTGTATTTGATTGTATCTGATTTTCCTACATGTTTTTATGCTGAATGTGCTAAATGTTACCGCTTTGATATTATCTGAACTGTATATAAATTGTGCCGACACCATTCTCTCTTCACCTCCGGGGATGTGCTTACTGGTTGAGACTCCCTATTATGTTAGTGTCATATCTTGAAATGAAAGAGGCCGGACAAGTTACGAAGCCGGATGGCCTTTTGGTTCCCGGTAAGTTGCCCCCTCCTTGACTCGAGTTGTCTGCTCGGGTACACAGTCTAGAACACCGACCCAGGTTTTGAACATAGAATAACATGACTTCATGCCGGATCCCTAGTAGGAACGCTTATTTGCATCACGTTGCATTTGACTTAGGGGACTCAACACAGGGGTTGGGTCCGTCTAGGACTAGCAACCTGAAATGAAAAGACCATCCTGATGCATTCTCTTGTGCTGTGCATTTATTTGTTCCGAACCTCCATGTTGACCGGTTTCTGCATCTCGAAAATGTTGGAATATTGAAAAAAAAAGAACAAAAAAAAAATAACAGTTAGGGAGTTAATTGATTATCCTAGAAAAACTCAATGCCCAAATACTGTCGAAACTCTATCGAAATTTTGAGAAAATGAAAAAAGGAAAATGCTTTATTTCTAATAGTCTGTTTTACTAAAAGCAAAAGAAAAATAGGAAAAAAAAAGTCTGTTATTTTTGGAAAGTGTTTGTTGAAAAAAAAAGTCTTTTATTCTTAGTTTGGAAAAATAAGTTATTTATTGAAAAGAAAAAATGAAAATGAAAAGAGTATTGTTTCAAAATAGTTCGGTTGATTTGCCCGAACTATGCCGGTTTGATTCTCACAGGGTGTGGGATACGTAGGCAACCCTCATCGGGTCCAACCTTTACTTTGCAAAAATAGCCAAAAAAATTGTCAAAATTTTTATTTTTCGTCATAACAAAGTTGGGTGATGTTGTTTTGTCAAAATAGCCAAATGTTCCCAAACGGAACGTCGGAAGGCTGACCTTGCATAAATAGCCACCTTTTGTCATGTTTTCATTTTTTGACCCTTACAACCTTAAGTTTTCGTCCTCGAGGCGTTGAAAGGCCGTGTTGCAATACCGGGTCTTTTTTTTTTTTTTTTAAAAAACAAGTAAAGAGTTGTAAATAAGTCAAGTAGAGCTGTCTTGTCATAAATAGCCGAACGTCCCCAAAAGGGATGCTGGAAGGCTGACTTTGTAAAAACGACCATCTTGGTCAATTTTTGATTTGTGACCGGTTGACTTTCGTAGCCTTAAAATCTTGGTTCCCGAAGTACTGAAAGGCCGCGTTTGAGAGTCGAGTTCTTCATTTGTAAAATTTGAAAATATATAGGTAATTTTGAGTCAAGCTATAGATCGTTTTTTTTTGAATAAAAGTTTTTTTTTGCTTAAATGCTTTAATAAATGTGCAGGATGAGCACGATGATAAATGAGCCATTTTCAATAATGACCAAAATCCCTTTTGAGTTGCAATTATGGTGGAATGAATTTAGGCAAAAAGGGGCAAGACGAAGTGAAAAAATATTTGAAAGATCTTCCGGATTTATTAAACATTCAGCCTCGGGGGGATATTATCAGGGCATTGGTCGCCTATTGGGATTCGGCACATAATGTATTTCATTTCTCAGACTTTGAGCTCACCCCGACATTGGAAGAAATAGCGGGGTACATCGGAAGTGATCAAGCTCCGTTGAGGTTCAAATACTTAATTGCTCCCAGGGCCATTACCATACACCGGTTTTTGGATTCCTTGAAAATACCCCGAACGGTTCATCATCCAGACTTTGCAAAGGGTTTCTGCAGTTTCCGCTTCATATATGATAGATATGGTCACGTGGGCGGGTTTAATAATCCAGACTTTAAGTTATGCAGTAGAAGTAACCGACAAAAATGAGAGGAACACAGACGGCTGGCTTTTATGATAGCCTTTTTGGGCCTCATAATATTCCCAAGGAAAGATGGTAATATTGATTTGAAAGTAGCGGGGGTCGTCAGTACCTTGTAAACCATGGGGAAAAGCACTTTAGCACCTATGATCGTGGCTGATATCTTCCGGGCTCTCATTGCGTGCAAAGCTGGGGGCAAATTTTTTGAGGGATGTAACCTGTTGTTACAAATGTGGATGACTGAGCATTTGTGCCCTCGCTCTCAGCTATTGAGTTATGGTTCGTTCGAGAAAACTTGTATAGGAGAATTTTACACAAGAATCAAAGGGACTAGTCTACCTGAAGGAGTCACGGCCTGGACATCATTATTTCGGAACCTCACTGCCAGCCAGATACAGTGGGTGCTTGGATGGTTGCCTGTCAAAGAAGTCATATATATGCCAGCAGCCCGGCCGCATTTTCTGTTGATGGGACTCAAAAACATCCAGCCCTATGCACCATATCGGGTTCTGAGGCAACTCGGGAGGTATCAAGTAGTATCGAGAGATGAAGATCTGAGTACCCAAGTGGTCGAAATTAGTCCCGACGGTCGGTTCCCCGAGGAAGAGGTTCGCCAAATCTGGAGTGAGTGTCAACATTTGATGGCGAACACTTGTGTGTCAGATAGGGTTAAAGGTGAAGTTTCCCCAGGGTATCATGATTGGTTCAGAGGTGACATGGCATGTGGGAGACCGGCTAAAAGACCTCATCTCGAAGACTTCGCCAAGTCGTCCCAAGAGCAGTGGGACTGGTTAGCAAAGGAAGAAGGCTATCGAGTTGAGATTGGTAAACTGAAGCAGCAAGTTGAGAGTCTGAAATTCGAGAACAGTGTACAGGTTACCGCAGATCAAGGTGAAAAGAACAGACTGGCTCGAGAAAACGAAGCACTTAGGGCCCAAATCAGGCAATTGAAGATAACCATTGATAAGCAACCGAGGAGCCGATCCGATGAGCAATTGATAAAAAGATTCGAAAATGAAGTCAGGGAATGGCGGGATGAATTAGATAAATCCGAAAATATCATGGCAGAGCTTAAAGCACAGTGGGCTACCAGAACAGAGGAGCGTCGCCAGTACTTGAATCAGTTGAAAAGGGACCATGAGAAAATTGTTGCCGATTTAAAGAGAAAAATGGTCGCTCTTGAGGGTAAAATGGTCGGGCAGGCTAGAGATTTTGGAATTGAAAGTGGACATTGTTACGATTTGTTGGCCCAAATGGAGGTAGAAGTGCAGCAGTTGCAAGATCAACACCTGCAGGACTCGCGATCTTTGTAGACATGCAGTGATCAGATAAGACGATTGCTTATAGAAAAGAAGCAAACAAAAGACAGAATTAGAGCCATTGCTCATGCCATTTTCAGGAGATGCCGGGTTTGTGAAGACATGACCCCTACTACTTTTGTCTCCACAGTGATGATCTATGTGAAACAAACCATGAATGAATTAGAGCAGCTTGAAAGGGATTTGGATCCTAGGCCCGCGGCGAGGCCGAACGACGCCCCGCGGACACCTAAGTTTGAAGCGCTAGAGTATGCATAGGCCATGTCTGTAATTTTCTACCATTTTGACTCTGTCTTCCGTCTGTCCGTTATCTTTTCAGGTCAAGTATGTTTGCAGTCTTAGAGTCTGTGTTTGCTTTTATTTTTGCGTCTGTTAGTTTCATTCCGGAAAATGTTTAGTTTGTAATAGTTTGTTTTAGTAATGAAAAATGAAATTTTCAAAAAAAAAAAAAAATTATTTCCACCCATTATTTTTGTATTTATTTTTCACGAACTACGCTTGGTCTGATTCGTTCGGGGTCACGATACGTAGGCAATCTCCATAGGATTTGACCGTAGTCATAACAACAAAACGTAAGAAAGAGAGAGAGATAAAAAGAAGGGAGCGAAAAAAAAAAGAGAGCGGAAAAACAAAAAGAGAAAAAGAAATAAAGAAATGAGCGAAAACACAAAAGAGAAGGAAACAGGAAAAAAGAAAAGAGCACAAAAATGTGAAAACAAGGTAAAAAGAAACCAGGAACGAAGTGCCGGGATGACGCATGCAATCGAGCAAACGCATAATAGAAATGATTAACTGTATAGGTGCATTTATGTCAACGTGCGGTTGTCAAATCTGTTAAGACTTAATCGTTAACAAAGTGGTTGTCTAAATGTGTGAGTCCAGGCAGGTGGTTAGTTGATTGGCAATTCTGGCCACTCACCCTTACAATACCCAGTCGAAAGATAAAGTAAAAATGACAGGGCAGGACTCAGAAATCAGCATCATAGACCCTTCAAATGAAGTTGAGGTAACAGATGTGGGTGCTATGAAAGAAGAGATGAGGAAACTAAAAGCATAAATGGCTGAAATGCATCGGGCATGGTCTCAGGGACATCCGGCACCACAATATCCCGCTAATCCATCTTACATCCCACCCCTGGCTCAAGCTCAGGATCCCACCACTCCCCATGCATCTTCAGCCTTCCCCTATCACGCCCATGGCTATGGTACCACTTCATACGATCCCCCAGCTGCACCCCCCAAACAGAACCCTCCCCTACCCATGGTTCCAGTCTTTGTGGCACCTCCCCCAGCCCCATTACATAGATCGTCCAGTGAGCCGCTATTCCAAGCTCACGACACCCAATATTACCCTCCCGAACCCACTTTCAAAGCGCCTGAGCTATATACCTATTCTCCCCATTTTGAAATCCCGGGAGAGGTTGAGAAACCGGTTAAGAATACAGAACAGGAGGAAGTGATTCGTAAAGTCAAAAGCCTGGAGCAATCCTTCAGGAACATGTATGGTTTAGGTAACCAAGTCAGCGTTGCATACAAAGATTTGTGCCCTTTCCCTGATGTTCAGTTGCCTGCGGGGTTTAAAATGCCGAAGTTTGACTTGTATGAGGGGCACGATGACCCAGTAGCCCTTCTGCGTGGTTTTTGTAGCAAAATGAGAGGTGATGGGGGGAAGGATGAATTGTTGATAGCATATTTCGGTCAAAGCCTGAGCGGATCCGCACTAGAATGGTACACGAGACAGGACCCCGGCCGATGGTATACATGGGATGATTTGGCACAGGCATTCATTGGCCATTTTCAGTATAACCTTGAGATAGTCCCCGACCGTCTGTCATTGTTGAAGCTGGAAAAGAAGCCTGGGAAAAGTTTTAGAGAGTTTGGTTTCCGCTGGAGGGAACAAGCAGCAAGGGTTGATCCTCCGATAAGGGAGAGTGAGATGGTAGATTACTTCTTGCAAACATTGGAGCTTACCTATTTTGGTCATCTGGTGACATCTGTCGGAAAGTCGTTTAATGAAGTGGTAAAGATGGGAGCCATGATTGAAGAGGGATTGAAATCTAACAAGATCTTGAGCTACTCGATATTGAAAGAAACCACCTAGGCCATCCAAAGTGGTACTGGTGGTGTGCTTGGAAAGAAGAAGAAGGAAGAAGTTGCTACGGTTGAAGCTAGTGCTTGGTGCAAGCCCAATAACCCTCCACTCTACTACAACCAACCCAGACCCCACCACCAGAACTACCAATATACCCCATATGGCCCACCGCAACACTACTATCCACCATCAGAACCACACTTTTCTATCCACCACGCCCAGACCTACACTCAGCCTCCGGTGCACCCGCAATGGCGTGCACCGAATCCCCAGAACACACATCCACCCCCACAAAACACCTATCCACCTCCCAGGGCAAATAGACCAGGAACCAGCTTCCGCCCAAACCAAGCTTTTAGAAGTGAGAAGGCCCCAAACAGAAAAACATTTACTCCGCTGGGGGAATCTTACACCGCTCTCTTCCATAGATTGAAACAGTTGGGAATGTTGACCCCAATTGAGTCCAAAGCACCAAACCCCCTTCCCAGAAACCTGGACCATTCTGTTAGCTGTGAGTATTGCTCTGGGATGCCGGGGCATGATACTGAAAAATGTTGGAAGTTGAAAAACGCGATACAAGAACTCATTAATAATCGCCGTATTGAAGTACAAGCTTCAGAGGCCCCAAACATCAATCAAAATCTGTTACCAGCGCATTATGAAGCCAATATGATCGAACTGATACATAAGGGGACAGAGCCTAAAAACCCTAGCAGACGGTTATGGTGATCCGTTCTACGGAAGCCAAGGTCAAAGAAAAGACAGTGAGCGCAAGGCCAGTGGTTCAGCCAAAAGAAATAAAAGATAATCCAGTGTTGGTAATGGGAAAAGGACCATTTGTTACTGCAAAAAAGCCAGAGCCAGTCAAGTTAGTGGTACCAGGGTCATCATCTGCACTCGTGGTTGTTGTGAAAGGGGCCTACATAGAACCAGTTATCATAAAACCGGTAGTCCAATTACCCGTGGTTGATAGCAAAGCCGTACCGTGGAAATATGACAAGGTAGTGGTGACATACAAAGGAAAGGAAATTGAGGAAGAGAGTTGTGAAGCACAAGGACTAACTCGGTCGGGACGTTGTTTTGCTCCTGAAGAGTTGAGAAAGGCTAGGGGCACTAAAGACAATCCAGTGCTAGTCAAAAAGGCTGTGACAGAAGAAGAAGCAGAAGAGTTTTTGAAAAAGATGAAAGTGCAAGATTATTCCATTGGTGAACAATTGAGAAAAACACCGGCCCAGATCTCGTTGTTGTCATTATTGATCCATTCTGACGAGCATTGCCAAGCTTTGATGAAGATATTGAATGAAGCTCATGTACCCGACAAAATTTCAGTGAACCATCTGGAGACAATTGCCAACAAGATCTTTGAAGTAAATAGGGTAGCATTTTCTGATGATGAATTGCCTGTGGAAGGCACAGAACACAATAAAGCTCTCTACTTGACGGTCAAGTGTGAAGGTTCAATGGTTACTCGGGTGTTGATCGATAACGGGTCAAGTGCTAATATTTGTACGTTGTCCACATTGAACAAGTTGAAGATTGATGATGATAGAATTCGCAAAAATAGCATTTGTGTTCGAGGGTTCGACGGAGGGGGAACAAACACAGTAGGGGATATTGTACTCGAATTGACTATTGGCCCAGTCGAGTTCACTATGGAATTTTAGGTGTTGGATGCTGCAGTGTCCTATAATCTTTTGTTGGGTTGACCATGGATCCACGTGGCCAAAGCAGTGCCTTCCATACTGCACCAAATGGTCAAGTTCGAGTGGGACAGACAAGAAATTATGTTATATGGGGAAGATCCCACATGCGCCATGAATGATGCCATTGTGCCCTTTATAGAAACTGAAGATGATAAGGGACCATGGGTTTATCAGGTCTTCGACACGGTCCCGGTGAGCAGAGTGCCCGAGGGTAAAAGCATTCCATGTCCCAGGGTGGCAGCTGCGACCGTCATGGTAGTATCAGAAATGCTGAGTAATGGGTTCGTGCCAGGAAAAGGTCTGGGGGCTGAACTTCAGGGCATTATTCAACCTGTTTCTCTGCCCAAAAATCTGGACACCTTCGGATTGGGGTTCAAACCAACAACGGCAGATGTTAAAAGGGCTCGTAAATTGAAAAAGAAAGCTTGGGTTCTTCCCAAACCGATTCCACGCTTGTCCAGGTCCTTCGTCAGGCCGGGTAGCAAGAAGCAGTCATTGGCAAAGGTGTCAGGTCCATTGATTAGGGCAGAGGGGAATTTGGATAAGGTGTTCGAGAGGGTATTTGCTGAAGTGAACATGGTTGAGGCCGGGGAAGGGTCAAGCGGAGCAGATATACAGTACATCGGACCACATGCTAACATCAACAATTGGGAAGCTACTCCTCTTCCAATTCGGAGGGAGTCATGGTAGTGGGTTTTGTTTTCCTTTTGTCACCTGGATTGTTCCAGGGTTTGTAATCCAGTTGCTATGTTCCGTCCGTTTGGATGAGTTAAAACCCTGTTGTCTTTACATTCAATGAAATGCAATTTTCTTCGTTCCTAATTTTGTTTCCATTTTTTCTTTTCTTTTGTACAATTCTTTTTATGCTGATATCAATGATATGACATGCATGAGGAATCTTCGGCCCAGTTTTAAAAGCCAACCTAGCTCAGAAATAATAATACAAGAAATCGAGTGTGATGATGGGGTGGATTGTAACAACGATGAAGCTTATGAGGAAATTAGTAAAGAATTAAGTCACTTTGAAGAAAAACCCAAGCCTAACCTAAATGACACAGAAGTAGTTAATCTAGGGGGCCAAGACAATGTGCGGGAAACTAAAGTAAGTGTTCATCTGGAGCCACAAGTCAAGGAGGAGATAATTAAAGTATTGCATGAGTACAAAGATGTTTTTGCATGGTCGTATGATGATATGCCAGGTCTAAGCACCGATTTGGTGGTCCACAAATTGCCCACTGATCCGGCATTCCCTCCTATCAAGCAGAAGTTGAGGAAATTCAAAACGGACATAAGTGTGAAGATCAAAGAGGAAATTACCAAGCAATTTGACGCAAAGGTCATTCAGGTTACACGGTATCCCTCTTGGTTAGCTAATGTTGTGTCTGTGCCGAAGAAAGATGGCAAGACCAGGGTATGTGTCGATTATCGGGATCTTAACAAGGCAAGTCCAAAAGACAATTTCCCCCTGCCCAACATCCATATACTGATTGACGATTGTGCCAAGCATGATATTGGTTCTTTTGTGGATTGTTACACGGGTTATCATCAGATTCTAATGGACGAGGAAGATGTAGAAAAGATGGCATTCATCACGCCGTGGGGAACGTATTGTTATCGGGTCATGCCGTTTGGTTTGAAAAACGCTGGGGCAACTTATATGAGGGCCATGACAACCATATTCCATGATATGATACACAAAGAAATCGAGGTGTATGTGGATGATGTGATCGTGAAATCTAGACAGCAATCCGACCATGTCAGAGATTTGAGAAAGTTCTTTCAAAGGCTTCGCAGGTACAATCTTAAGCTCAATCCTGCAAAGTGTGCTTTCGGGGTGCCATCTAGGAAGTTGTTGGGGTTTATATTCAGCCGGTGGGGTATTGAATTAGACCCGTCAAAGATCAAAGCTATCCAGGAATTGCCACCTCCAAGAAACAAAACCGAGGTGATGAGTTTGTTGGGAAGATTGAACTATATCAGCAGGTTCATGGCTCAACTCACGACAACTTGTGAGCCGATTTTCAAATTGTTGAAGAAAGACGTCGCGGTCAAATGGACTGATGAATGTTAGGAGGCTTTTGATAAGATAAAGGGGTATTTGTCGAACCCACCCGTGTTGGTCCCGCCAGAACCAGGGAGGACTTTGATTCTATATCTGACGGTTTTGGATAATTCATTCAGCTGTGTACTGGGGCAGCACGATGTTACAGGTAGAAAGAAGCAGGCTATCTACTATCTCAACAAGAAGTTCACATCTTACGAGGTTAAGTATACTCATCTGGAGAGGACATGTTGCACCCTAACTTGGGTGGCACAGAAGTTGAAACATTATTTTTCATCCTACACTACTTACCGCATATCTCGCTTGGGCCCATTGAAGTATATTTTTCAGAAACCTATGCCCACAGGGAGGCTTGCAAAGTGGCAGATCCTGCTTACAGAGTTCGACACTATCTATGTGACACGGACTGCGATAAAAGCACAGGCACTAGCCGATCATTTGGCTAAGAACCCCGTCGATGAAGATTATGAACCTTTGAAAACTTATTTCCCTGATGAAGAGGTGATGCACATTGATGAATTGGAACAAGCTAAGAAGCCGGGATGAAAACTTTTCTTTGATGGGGCTGCAAATATGAAAGGTGTGGGAATAGGAGCGGTACTTATTTCTGAAACAGGTCAGCATTACCCTGTTACAGCTCGGCTTCATTTCTACTGTACGAACAACATGGAAGAATATGAGGCATGTATATTGGGATTGAGATTAGCTGTAGATATGGGTGTACGGGAAGTCTTGGTCATGGGTGACTCGGACCTACTAGTACACCAAATTCAAGGAGAATGGGAAACACGAGATTTGAAGCTTATACCGTATCGGCAGTGTCTGCATGAGCTTTGTCAACGGTTTCAGGCAATAGAATTCAGGCACATTCCAAGGATTCATAATGAGGTTGCCGACGCTTTGGCTACTTTGGCGTCGATGTTGCATCATCCAGACAAGGCTTATGTTGATCCGTTGCAGATTCAGGTCCGTGATCAGCATGCTTATTGTAATATGATAGAAGAGGAAATCGACGGCAAGCCGTGGTTCCATGATATCAAAGAGTACATCAGGATGGGAGTGTATCCGGTACAGGCCACCGGTGATCAGAAAAGAATGATTCGGCGATTGGCAAGCGGGTTTTTCTTTAGTGGAGGAGTGTTGTACAAAAGAACTCCAGATCTCGGATTGTTAAGATGCATGGACGCGAGATAGGCTACATCTATCATGACTGAGGTACATTCTGGAGTTTGTGGACCGCATATGAGTGGGTACGTTCTAGCAAAAAAGATTCTCCGAGCAGGTTA
This sequence comes from Nicotiana tabacum, assembly GCF_000715075.1. NCBI lineage: Eukaryota > Viridiplantae > Streptophyta > Magnoliopsida > Solanales > Solanaceae > Nicotiana > Nicotiana tabacum. The sequence goes on from NC_134095.1 coordinate 119,051,987, forward strand.
TTATTGGCTCACTATGGAGCGGGATTGTATTAGTTTTGTGCGTAAGTGTCATCAGTGCCAAGTGCATGGAGATTTGATTCACTCTCCACCATCAGAACTACATACGATGTCCGCACCATGGCCTTTTGTTGCATGGGGCATGGATGTTATTGGGCCAATTGATCCAGCAGCGTCAAATGGGCACAGGTTTATTCTGGTAGCTATAGACTATTTTACCAAATGGGTGGAAGCTAAAACGTTCAAGTCTGTAACTAAGAAAGCTGTAGTCGACTTCGTGCACTCAAATATCATCTGTCGGTTTGGGATTCTGATGGTAATCATCACGGATAATGGAGCTAATCTTAATAGCCATTTGATGAAAGAGACATGTGATCAGTTTAAGATTACTCATAGACATTCTACTCCATACCGTCCCAAGGCAAATGGTGCGGTTGAAGCAGCCAATAAGAATATAATGAAAATACTCCGGAAGATGGCTGAAGGGTCTAGACAGTGGCATGAGAAATTACCTTTTGCATTGTTAGGATACCGCACCACCGTTCGTACCTCGGTGGGGGCGACTCCTTATTTATTGGTGTATGGAACCGAGGTAGTAATACCTGCAGAGGTGGAAATCTCGTCTTTGCGAATCGTTGCGGAGGCTGAGATCGATGATGATGAATGGGTGAAAAGCCGCCTTGAGTAGTTGAGTTTGATTGATGAGAAAAGATTGGCATCAGTGTGTCATGGTCAACTGTACCAACGGAGAATGGCAAGAGCATACAACAAGAAGGTGCGTCCAAGGAAATTCGAAGTCGGACAGTTAGTATTAAGGCGGATTTTGCCTCATTGGGCTGAAGCAAAAGAAAAATTTGCCCCAAACTGGCAGGGACCATTTGTAGTAACCAGAGTGTTGTCTAACGGGGCATTGTATTTGACAGATGTAGAATGAAAATGTATAGAAATGGCTATCAATTCCGATACAGTCAAGAGATATTATGTATGATTTCTTTATTTCTGAATATATCTATTTGTATTTGGCATATCTTAAAGATTGAAATGACGAAGGCGTTTTGTCCTGCTATCCAAACACTTTTATCCCTTGTCATCCCCTTTGAGCCTTACTTATTTTTCATACCCCTCTTTCAGAATCAATGACACTATCAAGGAACACAGGTGTCGAACAAAAAAAAGAGAAAAGCAAAGGGAAAAAGAAAAGAAAAGAGAAAAAAAAGAAGGAAAAAGGAAGGAAAAAAAAGAAGAAAAATGAAAAGTGAAGGAAAAGAGAAAGAGAAGGAAAAGAAGAAGAAAAGAAAGAAAAAAACAATAACAAAGGTAACTATGATACAGTGAACTACGTTTGACTTGATCCCGAAAGGGTACGTAGGCAGCCTTACTCCGAGGTTCAGTCATACCAAAATAAAAATCCAAAAATCCCCAAACAAGAAATTGGGGCAGAAGTTGTGATTGTTGTGAAAAATTGGATTCCGAAAGTTGTAATTTAAACCCATTTGAATTGTTTTTGAGTCGTTTATGCCTTTCTTTCTAACCCAATCCAAAAGCCTACATTACAGTTCAAAGAAAGACCTTCTGATCAGTTTTGAGAAATGCCAAGTCGAGCAGATAGAAGAAATTCATGATAGGGGCAATACTCTGGTTCAAGCAAGAAAAAACAAAGTAAAAATGAGAGAGTCTTATTGGTGAAAACCTTCACAGGCACCATAAGGCGACGGGAGCTGAGCGAAAATAAATGAGAGAGTCTTATTGGTGAAAACCCTCGCGGGCACCTTGAGGCGAAAGGGAGTTGAAAAATGATTAATTGGCAAAAGGTCTGTGGTTGGAAAACTGTCTCGAGACACCGCAGGATGAACAAAGTTAAGGTTTGGGTAAAGTAATCAAGCGATAGAAATTCTGGGGCAATAAAGTATGGCAATTGAAAGTTGGTTAGATGGACAGATTGGGCCGATTAACCCAAAATGCATGTCAGGACCATTGGTACCAGCTGTTCCGGTCAGATAAGTTTCTTTTCTTTACTTCATTTTAGTAGTCATCCGGTTTTGGATTCTTCTTATCCTTAACCCGTAAAACCATTGCATTTCATTCTCTTTTGGGGTTTTTTGTTTGTCTAAATGTTCCAATGTCAGTTTTGTCTAAAGCAAAGGGGAAAGGATCTCAAAGCCCACTACCAACTTCAGAAAATGGTAAAGCATAATGTAATAGGGGAGGTCGCCAGAAGTTGCACCGGCAGAATATTTGGGAAATATTGTGAGAAGTGTGAAGGTCAAGGCAAAAAAGGGTCGGAAAGATGAGACAGCAGTATGGGTACAAAAGCATTCAGGTGGTCAGAAATTGGGGAATGTGGAAGTCGGTTGGAAAGTCAGGCAGTTCAGAGGAAGTTAGTCAACACAAAGCAAAGCAAGGGAAGGACGATGCAGCAAGAGTGCCATCAGCTAACCACCATTTTTAAACTAACGGAATTTTCTTTGATTAAAACAGGGGCAGAAAATTGTTTGGCGGAAGGGATCTCCGTGAGGGAAGAGCAGGTATTAACTCAGTTTAATCACATGTTTGGCATGGTTAAAATACAAGAAAATGAAGAGTAGCATAGGGAGACGTAAGTTGTTCCAGGTCTGCATATTAGAGTAGTGGTAAAGTGTTGAAGTGGGGAACCCGCCCCATAATGGAGGAATACATTTCAGTCTGTAAATTTCAAAGCATGCAAGTTTTAGTTTTCAACCCTTATTATTATATGATAACGAGCCCCAGTTTTCCCAAACTGGGGCAGGAAGTTTTCTTGGTTCGTCTATTTTTGAAATCAGGAGCTCGCCTGGAGAACAGAGGCATACAATTGCAAAATTCAGAAATCAGGAGCCCGCCTGAAGAACAGAGGTGATACAATTCAGTTTTAGTTTTCAATCAATCTCTTTGTCCATGTTGAAATCAGGAGCCCGCCTGGAGAACAAAGGCATACAATTTCAAGTTTCAGAAAATCAGGAGCCCGCCTGGAGAACAGAGGCATACAATTTCAAAATTCAGAAGTCAGGAGCCCGCCTAAAGAACAGAGGTGACACAATTCAGATTTTAGTTTTCAATCAATTTCTTTGTGTATTCGAAGTCAGGAGCCCGCCTGGAGAATGGAGGTGTTAAATCTTTAAGTAGTCAAAGTCAGGAGCCCGCCTGGAGAATGGAGGTGGTAAATTTTTAAGTAGGTGAAGTCAGGAGCCCGCCTGGATAATAGAGGAGTACCTTCAAGTTCAAGTTCAGCAATCAGGAGCCCGCCTGGATAACAGAGGAGTACTTTCAAGTTCAAGTTTATTCAAGTTCAGCAGTTTGGAGAGAGGGAACAGCATCTCAGTTGACCAGTTGAAGTAGCAACAAGGAATTTTATCGAGAAAACACAAGACAATGAGGCAACAAGAAAACGCAAGACAACAAGGCAACCAGGAAGTACAAGAGCAAGTTTGAAGAATCTAGATAGAACTTTTGTAATTCATAAAGCATAGTTAGTTTAGCTTCTTTTATCTTTGACGTGGTGTAATAAGGAAGGTTAACGAGCAGTAGCAGCAGCAGCAGCAATCGCAGTGAAATCACAGCTCCCGGTAGTCCCAGCTACCGGACACTCCCGAACTACACTGACCTGATTCCTGTTTAGCCCAGGATATGTAGGCAACTTCTGAAGCAGAGTGCGGTCAAACTTTTCAAAATGCTTCACAACGGAATGTTTGAATGGGCAAAAATCGCTCGTGATTGCTCACTTATCTTTGCACGAAAACTCTTCGTGTTTCCGATCAAAGAGGGGCAGCTGTGAGCACGTGATTTTTGCCCTATATATGAATAATTCCCAAAATTCAAGCAAAATAATATTTTGTTATTTTTACAATTTTTTTTGTGCACTTTGATATCATTTTATGATAATGGTTGCCTTTTATTTGTGCATGTTAATTCATATAAAATATAAAAAATGCATTTTTGCATTTAGAATACAAAATAGCTCACTTCCGCATTTTAATTGTTTTAATCGTAAATTTGGCGTAAAAAAGGTTTTTAATAATTTTAGAATTTAATTAGTCTAGTTTTGAAATATATTAGGACTTTATTTTAATTGTTACAATTTTATAAAATCAGAAAAATAAATACAAAATACAAATTGGATAAAAGAAATAAAAGAGAAAAAATAGAGTGTGAAAGGGGAGGACTTTCAAAAGACCAATCTGGGCCATTTCTGATCCAATTCCCTTAGCCCAATATCCATTTCCACCGGCCAAACAACCCAGGCCCAATCCCTTACCCGGTCCTCCTCTCAGTTGATTAAACGACGTCGTTTCCCCAGCCCTCAATCACGACCGTTGGATCTCATCAATCCAACGGTCCGGATCTAACTAGGATGTTTGGTATATAAGTGTCCGAAACGCCCCCTTACCCCATTTGCATCGTCTCCCTCACCCTCACAAACCTTAATCCACGCCGCCCCCAAATCCCTCGCCGGCGGTGAACGTCAACTACACCAACGGTCACCCAATTAACACCATCAACTCCCCTCTTCTACCTCTTTCCAGTCCTGTATTTTCTTTTCCTCGAATCCGGCCAGAACTCGTCGAATATCGATTTTAATTTTCCGGTTAGTTCGCAAGTTTGTCCAAACCCGTCCAAAATCATACCACACAATCCCCAGACTTCCCTCAACCCAAATCCATGACTATTTTCCTTCGAATCCTGGTGAAGTAGCTCGGATTTCAAATCTGAAAATTTTCGGTCAAAACCCTAACACAAAATCTTGTGATTTTGGACTGTACTATCCTTAACCATGTGTTTATTGTGAAAACACATGGTTAGGGATGTTACGAGTCAAAAATCTGGAAAGATTCGGATGATAGCAATCGGCCTGGATTTCTCGTGCTTCAGTGAGCTTTCTTGTTTCCTTTTTTACTTGCATAGTTACAGTTTTAGTTATAAGTTTTGATTTCATTAAGGTGTTCTGTTAATTTTACAATTTTGTTTTGTGTGTATTAGTATAGTTTAAATCTTCTTTGTTCCGTGCTCTTTGATCAGTAAAGTATCTTCGCATTTGTAATTTAGATTGAGGCATGTGTCGTTTATTATTTAATCACAATTTCAATTGTAGAATCGACATAATTAATTAGTTTGGATTCAGTACCATTTTTTTTAATATTGACTGATCCTGTTTTTTAAGTTGTCTGGGTTCGGGTGTTTGAACAATTGGGATTGGTTAGTTTAATTGGTTAATGTCTGACTTCTAATTAAGAAGTCCTAGTTAGTTTTGAATTAATTCAGGGGATTGGTTATAGCTGTTGAGAATATAGGTAGAATCAGTGATTTGAAGAAGCTTTCAGGGGTAGTTTAGGCATAGAAAAGGGCAGTTTCTTTGGGAATAGTAATTTCAAAATAGGGGTAAGGGAATAGTACTTTAATTGAAAAGGGTATCTTCTTTATCAAATGATTTCTAAAAATAACTTCATATTTTCTTGTTGATTTCTTAATTGGGTTGGAAGTTGTACTCTACTTTATATTAAGTGAATGAGGCGTCACAAGGTGACATTTACTCGAAAGAATTATATTCGAAAGATGCTTATTTGAAAGATATTATTTAAAGGAAATATATTCGATATATATTCATTAAAAAGCATATTATCTTGGAGATTATTACTTGAAGGATTTATAGGTGAAAGATTTATATTTGAAGGACTTGATGAATTGATTGCACTTGTATCTATTATTTGTTGAGACACATTTATGGTGTTCTTGTGGCCTGCTATTTACATCACTGGTTGGTCATTGTTTCCATCATTGTTATCTGCTTCCTATTATTTTTGTATGCTATATTGCACAGGTTTATTTGGTAGTCTGGTCCTATCTTCGTCACTACTTCGCCGAGGTTAGGCTAGGCACTTACCAGCACATGGGGTCGGTTGTGCTGATACTACACTCTGCACTCTTTTGTGCAGATCCCAGTGTTGTAGACTTCGGACTGCAGTGAGATTGTTGTTTTCTTGTTCATCAGGCAATCCGAGGTAGTCCTGCAGGCGTCCGCAGGCCTTGGCGCGTCTCCTTCTATCTACTATTCCTGTTTCTTTCATGTATTTCCAGAGACAGTATTGTATTTATTTCTTTCAGACCTTTATTTGTAGTACTCCTAGACAGTCTGTGAAGTTGTGACACTAGTCTTGGGTAGATTTGTTATGGTTTGGTATTAGCAGTATTATTAAATCTCTACAATGCAGTCTTCCGCTTATTCAATTCTGTTGTTATTTAATTGTTGGCTCTTAACCGTTATCGGATTAAAAATGGAAATAAGGTAGATAGTTCAGTTGGTTGGCTTGCGTAGCTTTCACTAGTAGGCGCCATCACGACTCCCTAGGGTGGGAAATTCGGGTCGTGACAGAGGTCCCCCTGCCTAACATCAAGCTAAATGAAATTCTTCGGCATAACACTTGGAATTGGAACATGCTAACCATTCAACTCAACGTCGACATCAAATCTCATCTCTTATCCTTGGACATTGAACTAGACATCAATTGTTATGATAAAGCTAACTGGAGCCATTCCAACTCAGGAAATTTTACCATCAGCTCTACCTGGAATTCTATTAGGCAAAGGAACGACCATAATCCTTTCTATAGCAACTTATGGACAAAGGACATACCATTCAAGATGTCTTTTCTCTTATGGAGAGCAGTTGGTAATAAACTCTACACTGACAAGAGAATGGCTAGGATTGGAATTACTCTAAACCCCCAATTTTATTATTGTAACCCTGCTATCAACCAAACTGAGCTTGAGGACATTAATCACCTATTCTGTCAATGTGATCTTGCTAGGAAAATTTTCAAGAAATTTGCGGGCCCTTTGGGTATTGGTTAGAATTTCAACGGCCTAAACATGATTCTTTTGAGTTGGCGGAATCACAAATCGTCCAATCCAATCGCGAGATTCATCACCAAGAATCTCCCACTTATCATTTGCTGGGAGCTATAGAAATCAAGATGCTGCAACAAGTTTGAAGGGACTAGACCCTCAATATATAGAACCAGTTCTAATATCACTAATTTTCTTTTACAGATAATCAAGAAACATTTTAGCAGAGTTCGTATTGGAGATAGCTGGAGCAGTATATACATAGCATATGAAGCACACATTCAACATACTAGCAACTTCTTTATGAAATGGATCAGACCACCTGCTCAATTAGTCAAGCTGAATAGTGATGGAAGTTGCTCTAATGGGCAATGTGGAGGGGGAGGGGGTATTATTCGAGACCAAGAAGGAAATTTCATCACTGCCTACTTCATCTTTTTAGGAGCAAGCACCAGTAATTATGCATAAGCTGAAGCACTTCTCTTTGTTTTGAAATGGTGCTGACAGAGGTCTAGAGAAGGCCATAGGAGAATCTGACTCACTCCTAGTGGTCAAATGTGCCAAAAGGGAGTGAAAAGCTCCATGGAATATCAACAACCAAGCAAAAGAGATCCAGAAAATGTTTGAAGATCACAACTTCAACATTCTTCAGAGAAGCTACCGACGGTTTAGCAAGTCGAAGTCACAGAATTGAATGAAACAAGATCTTCGACCTTTTCTCTGATCTTCCTAGCCATAAGGGGCCTAGTAAATATGGACAAATGAAGCTTACCTACCTTCAGAATAAAGCACACAAAACCATCTAACATCATCTATGATCCTCCTTGAGCTAACTTTATTTTTTGATATCCTTTAGTTAGGATATAGAGTGATAGTCACATCTCAATGATCATGTACAAAGTTTGGGATGCCAAACTCAATATATAACTTTTTGCACATCAATAATCAATGGTGACTGTTTAATTAATAAAATACAACATTATACACTATTACACAAAAACTGACTTCGTCTTCTTCCTTGATTCTCTTATGAAATTCAACTCAAATTTAGTTCAAATCTACTCCAAATCACTTCAGATTAAAGTTTTGAACTCCTTTTGATATTTCCAATTGATAGGAATAGTACCAAATCCAAACAACTAACAAACTAGAAAAACCAAGATCTAAAATTTACCTCAAATCTACTCCTAATTACTTCAAATTTAAGTTATCAATTGGAACAACACAAAATCCAAACACCTAAAAAAATAAACCCAATTAAAAAAATTTTAACGTCATTTACGCAGATAAAAAAAGGAGGAAAATAAAGTGTGTGCCCGATCAGGGGGTTTATCATCAATCATGACAAGCATAGAATGTTATTGGTTTGTAATGATAACTTAATTACTCATAAGTTTAATCTTGTTATTCATGGACCATGGTTTAGAACTTTGCCGCTTCAATTAAAAAAATGAGTATAAAGATGGCCCTAACATATAAATATGGTAGTGTTGAGCATTAATACTACAACGATATTCCCATATTCTTCTGTATTATTTTTTTGATTTTTGAATATGATTGGGTAATTAAGGTTAAAATACTTGCGTGATTATATGGAGTCAACAAATGATGAACTACACATTGAAGTTTGTTTTTTGTACGAAGGAGAAGAAGAAAGAAAAGAAAAAGAACATTTTGAAGTAGGTCTTTAATGTCGAACTAAGAAATGAAAAAGGAATTTCAAGTTATATATAAAGTGGGTTAAACTGGATAAAAAGCTAAATTATGTGCTAATTTTGGTAGCATTGTTACTCCAATTGACATAGAGAGTAATTTTTTCAATTTAGGAGGTCCCAATCACTTTTAAATATGATATAAAGATTCTCTTGAACAAGTACTATTTTGTAATCCATCATAAATTTTAAAGCAATCATTTTTTCCCCATCTTTCGGGGACACTGGACATAAGCCGTTCAACATCTTAGTCCAAGTAACTTATTTTGGAATGCACCAAAATCATTCACCTAGGATTAGCATTTAGAAATACCATTCAAGATGCTGACTCTTTATAAAGAAATAACACATACGGCAACTCGTAGCCTGTTTGATCAAACTTTTAAAATTAGTTTATTTTGAAAGTACATTTCTTAAAAGTGTTTCTTTCACAAGTACATTTGGTGAGAAGCAGTTTGTATTTGGCTAATTAATCCGAAAAGAGCTTTTGAGCAGCAATTAGTATTTGGCCAAACTGTAAAAAAGTGCCTCTACGTATATTTTTCTTTAAAGTGCTTTTCAAAAAAAGTGCTTCCGGAGAGAAGCTACATTTTTATGCTTCTCTAAAACTGCTTCTGATATATATATATTTTTTTTTTCTTTTAAAAGCTTGACCAAAATCTTCAACTTTAAAAAAAAAAGCATTTTTTTAAATAAAAAAAAAAAGTACTTTTGGGGCTGAAAAATCTTGGCCAAACAGGCTATGAATCACTAACGAAGAATGATTTGGCAAAGGATAAAATATTAATTATAAAGAAAATTTGAGCTATCCAACCCCATGAATTGCTTTTCCTCAGCCAAGTTTAGATGCAAACTTCAACAAAGAATCAATCCAGTAGGCCATCTTATAAATCTTTTTATTCAATTTAGTTAACTTTTTCATTGAGAAGGCAAATCACTTGGCAAGAAAGCTTAAAGCATGGTAACAACTTACTTCAAATATAACAACTAGTCTTTATAAAAGAGCCAACAAAACAAAAATGGACATAATATAAGAATGTCTCAAGCTAAAGATATGAATGAACTTAACTAGCAAAAATTGAAGCATATTCATGGAACATGCCAGAAGTAGCATTGGTGTAAGGTTCTTACAGCTGAGAAAAAACCGTAGTAGCAGCGCGTTGTCTATACAACTTAGCATTGCTTCTGTTCTCTCTATTTGAAATCAGCTTACCAGCAAACATGGCGGTTCTGTTTATTACTAACTACCAAGAAGACACAAAGGCAGGCTCGCCGTTCACATCCTCAACAGGAGCAGGAAGATTAAGATCAAGTAAATCAACAACTTCTCTTTTGAATGCTGAAGCTTGATACTGATTCTCCTGAGAACCAGTAAGGAAATGTGACCTTTTGTGTCCGCCTAAAGCTTGTCCGGACTTAAACATCCTGTTGCAAAATGGGCATTCATGTCCTTTGAATTTCTTAGCCTTCATCTTTTTCTCAGGATTATAAGAGATATCTCGAGTATGAGCAGCTGGTTTTTTGTTGCTAAATGTCTCCCGATCAGCATCTCGGCTATTTTCGTTCGTTTCATACTTCGATTCGATATAGGTATTGATCTTTTTAGTGCAGGGTCTGTGTCCACCAAGAGCTTGGTAAGAGCTAAAAGTCTTCTTGCAGTTGAAGCATTCATACTTTTTCTTCTTCTGAGTATGTTTGCTTCCTTCTGCACCTTTAAAACCAAGCTTTATCTTCTTATTAAAGGACTCATTTCCTAATTCTGAGTGATAAGAACTATCCTTATTTCTCTTTCTTGATTCACACTTAACCAAATTTGAAGCCATGCCATAGCTATTGTATTTATAGTCCTTGGTTGAACCATTCCTTATGTCTGTTATATGCTTTTTCATTCTGTTTAAGCCCTTTTCCTCGTCGATTCTAGACTCATCGTACCAAACTCCGAGGCTCTTGTTAGACGTATTACGTTGGTAATTATACTTTCTATGGAACTCATCAACAGAGGCGTCTGATTCAACGTTCATATATTCGTCTAAAAAGTATCCGGAATCAGAGTTCTCAGATTGAACTTCACCATTCAGAACATTAAGTTTTAAGTTCCTGTCCGCCTTTTTCTTGCTTCGAGGCGTTCCATCTAGACTGTCAGCATATTTTAGACTATCCTTTCTTGCAATTTTCATGTCGACAGATGATGATTTCGACTCAAAAACAACAGAATTGTTGTCAGAAGACTCAACAACTGAATTGATTACACCATTCCAATTCCCAGAATCCATTGACAACATCATCAAACACTTTGCTACTTCCTCTTGATCTTGCTCATCAATCTCAGAAACAGATGAGGAAAAACTTCTATTGTTAACCAAACAAAAAGAAGAGGACTTAGACTTATTGTACCTTTTAATTTTTGATCTGCTCCTCAGCATTATTGGCTCCTCAGCTTCAGTATCCGAGTTGCTATCCATCGCTATATTCTTGTTTTCACTAGTCCACGAGTGATCATCTTTCGAGCCCTTATCTTTGCCCGAGTGACAAGCCATGTGACCACACAAAGCTTTCAGTGATTGAAAAATCTTACCACATTGCTGGCAAACATTCTCTTGAGGCAAAGGGGACCTCGAATCGACAGCCCTCCAAGTTTTCTTAGGGTTATCTCTAAGGCCATAACCAGAATTTTCACCTAGTTCATACTTTGATTTATGATCTCTCTTGCTATTTTTTTTCCCAAGATTAATCCAAGATTGCACCTTTTTGTGTTTGAGTTCAACTTTTTCCTCTAATTTAGCAGAATTTGCTAATACATGAGACCTCATGTGACCCCCAAATGACTTCCCACATGGATACCTCTTGTTACACAACTTGCAAAAATACTTCAAATCTTGATCTTCTTCCATTGAGTAAAAACAAATCAACTATCAAACAAAATCCAGTGAGTAAATTCAAGATCAAGTGAAGAGTGTTTCAAGTTAAAATCATGACAAAATGCTACATTCCATGATCTAGTAGTAAACAGCAGTTCTAGCACAAAATGTTTTAGAGGAACCTAAGATCAAAAGGAAAGAGAGAAAATGGAAAAAGCTTTAAGAATATACTAGTATATATGGGGTTGGATACAGATCACTAAGTCTCTATTTGAGTATTGCACTATAGTCTATAACTATCCTGCAAATAATAAAAAGGGCAATTTTGGGAAGTAAATGATCAGACCCACAAAAAAAGGAGACTCTTTCAATTCCATATCCATGTAATCTCCCCCTCAACTCAGACATACAAATATTAAATGTTCAAAATTTCAAGAATCATTATATAAAAAATATTTTGAATAGATGGATCACTCCTAATGACCATAAGACTAGCATAATATTAGGGTGATTTAAAAACCAAATCACAACAGAAAACCAAAGACTCTTTCCTCTCCCCCCCCCCCCCCCCAACCTCTCAGTCTTTTATTTCTAGGATGAGAATTCCATGCATGGAATCAAATGTGACAGAGGAGATTGAGAAAAGAGTACACATTTCTTTTTGTGGATATTGGAATTTAATTCTTATATTATGAAACCTATATAAAGAAAGACAATCCAAATGTTTGTTTAGTATGCCTTTCATTTTTCTGTGCTCCTAGAGTAATGTATCCCAATCTTAAATTTCCTCCTCATTAGAAAATTCATTTCACCCTTTAGCTTTACATGCTATGTATTTGTTTTCTTGGACCTTTTCCTTCCAACCTGAGGCAGAGCTAGTGGCAAAATCAGGAATTTTCTCACGGGTGTTCAAACTTGAAAGACGTAAAAAAATCCATGACAAAGGGTGTTCAATATATGTTATATACCTTTAAAACCTAATATTTTACATATATACGCAGTGTAATTTTCTGACGAAGGGTGGTCCTTACCAAAGTGTAGCTTCGCCCCTGGGCGAAGTCATGATTTGAAGTTTATGAGTTAAGAATTTTAGTTCGCTTAAGTTACGTCTGAGTTCTAAATTCATAAAACAAATACAAGATTTGGACTAACGTTACTGAGTTCGTCCGAACTCGTAACTGAAGGGCTAGCTCCGCTCTTGCTTCCAACTAGATAATTTGGTGGAAGAATGTGCATTGGAAGTATCTTTCACCTGCATTAAGTGTTGTACACCAAGTTAAATTGCACTTAAAAGGAATTATACAAATTCCCACTAACCACAACTAATTTAAAATTTGATTCAATGACTCTCCACCAACTTGTCCTAACAGGTTCTTGCATTTCTTCCTTATCATTATGTGGCAAAAGCCAATGAAGGTAAGAAAGGGGAACAGAATTATATTTTCTTTCCTTCAAATAGAACTTTTTTCCATTTAAATTTCAACTTTGCCTTTTATCTTCTCTTCACGATTCAAAAAGAGTTAAATTGATAATTATGCAAACGAAATAATAACAGTAATGACAAAATTATAGTATATCTATATCCTTTAGAGGTGGCACGAAATTAGCTTGAATAAACTAGATGGTGTAGATGATTTGAATTGTCAAATCCAAATAGGCATTTATTGAATGATTAATTGTGTAAGGAAAAAAAAAAGGGACCAGTTAATTTCCATTCCTTTAGCATTTACAAGGTGAGGAAAATTGCTTAGTAAATTGACCAAATATGGAAAAAGGCACAAAATTAAGAAATCTTTTTGCTAGCATCCTTAGAGAGTGGGACTGCACAAACTAATAAATATTCTTTCTTTAATTTATAAATTTTTACATTAAATTATTTGATTCGATTTAAATATCGAATGTGCATAAAAATTTCGTAAATGAGTAGAATGAGGAGTTTAGGTCAGACCTCTCTATGACAGCATCCCTATATAACAATACTTCACTATAAAAGCCAAGCTTTTCCTTAACCAATTTTAATATTATGTTATAATATATTTCTCTGTAACAGCACTTCGCTATAACATCCAAAAATATTCGGAACAAACGAGAATGTTATAGAGAGGTTTGACCGTACTATGATTCTATTGTAGGAAAGATAGGACAGTTTGTAGCATAAGGAAGTTACTTTCTACAGCTTTTGAAGTAAAAGAAAAAAAAAACAAATTAACAGATCTATAATTCATGTATAGTATCATTTTAAAAGGTACTCCCTCCGGTCCAAAATAAGTAATTTTTTGGCTTTTTTCTTATGGTCCAAAATAAGTGATTTTTTCAGATTTCAAGAATGAATTAATTATTTTTTTTCTACATTGCCCTTGGAGTAATTAATGTTGGAATATGTGTTAGGAGTGTTTATGTGAAGAGACAATAAAGGTTAATATGGTCAATTTCATTACTAATTTATGTTAAAAGGTAAATTTCTTAATATGTGTGAAAACAACTAAAAAATAACTTATTTTAGTACGGAGGGAGTAATAAGAACAAGAAGACATTAATAACAAACGTTGAAACGAACTAAAATTGGCATCATTTGTAATAATTAATGAGTATCCACTTTGAAAGAGGCGTGGCTTTTCTAGAAAGAAAAAAAAATCACTCTCTATTATTTTTAATTTCTCTGAAAAGAAATATTCTGTGCTATTGGGTTTTTCTCAAAGATTACAACATAGCAAAAAAATATTCACTACTAGAAATTCGCTAAAAATCATGAGATCCAAACTAAAATAAGTAAAATATCTGTTTTCCTATTCTTATTTTCTCTTCGTTGGGGTGACAAAAAAGGATAGCTTTTGTGCAATCAATCCGAATCTAACAGTTACTTTTATTAGCTTAGTTAATAATACCAATTCTATTTTGTTTATCTAATGGCAAATCATATCCATCTAGCTAAAGGTGAATCAAAAACGAAGGACTAGGAGTAACTAGAGTTTTTTCCTATATTTCTATGATTACACTTGGTATTTTGCAAGATAAAATTCAACTTTAAGATTTGCTATTACATTTTTGGTGGTCCATTTATGCACCTACGACCTATCTTACCATTAAAACTGACGGCTGAATTTTCAAGTAAGTTCACCATTTTATGTAGTTAGTCAATAGACGGTAAAATTTTATCATGTGTATCCCATAGGCCATAAATGGTCCGCACATACCACCAAAGCATATAGTGGCATCACAAGTATTGATTTCAAGTTTTTAGATATAAAAAACTTGTTGATATGATATGTTTTTACCTTCTTAATGGATCTACTCGATGCGAATCCAAATTAGTTGGGTTAGTGAATCGCGAATACCAGATGATTATTTTTAAAAAAGAATTATTAGGAAAAAAATTGGTCCTCACATAACTAGACTAGAGTAGGACATTTTACTTTAAAGTAAAGGCATCTCGATCAATGAGTTGGTTCCACTTGCTTTAAAGTTATAGGAGTAACTTTTTATTTTAGTTACAGGAGTAGCAGCACTAATTATGTGAATATTGTGTCACACTTGGTAGATTTTAGGACCTAATAATACTAAAACTATCATGTGTGGCACAAGACAAGTTGTGATTAGGGATAAGAGTTAAGACTATGGCAATTTTAATTAGTTCCATTAAATGTTAGGGTAACCAAAGGAAGAATCTCGCTCAATATTGCAAGGCAAGTTTAATGCTTTTTCCAAGGCGACGTGTTCCAATACAAATGCCTGTTGTCCCTTTCATGGGGCTAGGCCACCAACCTAACCAGAATCTATGTCATCTTTCTTACTTTTTCTTTTTCTCTATCTATTATCAACATGTAAACTTCAATTGATCTATTACATCAATTTTCGCCATCCATTAATAGTTAGGCAAATGAGAATAGATTTCATCATCGTTTTTTGTTTATGCTGGAATTTAAATTTTAAGTATATTATATTTGTCTTTTCTTTTGACTCAGAATGTTACAGACTTTAGTGTACTATTGGTTCCCATATTACACAATATTATGGTAAAAATAGCACGAGTTAGCCAGTTTTCGGATTGGTCATTCAAAAATAGTCAGCGTTTGCAAAGTCATTGAAAAATAGCTACTATTTTTCTATAACACGGAAAGTTCCAGCATAATATACTGGAGATCGGTGCATTTGTGTATGAACTTCCAGCATATTATGCTGGAACTCCAACACGCGGAAAGTTCCAGTATAATATACTGGAACTCTAGTATATTATATTGGAGTTCCAATATACTTATGCTGGAACTTCAGTATAATATACTGGAATTCCAGTTCCAGTATATTATGCTGGAGTATTTTTTTGGATTTTAAATAATATTTTCGTTCAGATTTATCTTTACATAAAAAATGACTAAATTTCGATTACTTTTGGAACTGTATTTTTAAATAAGCACTTGTAAAGCTGGCTATGTTTTAATTTCTCCCAATATTAGGCTGCCGGCTAGTACCATTAGCGCCCATTGCAAAGTAGAGAGTTTACTTCTGATTTAATCAGTGTGGAGAATTGAAAGTTCAAGTCTGGTCATCCCATATTTTCCTTTATATAAAATTAAAAAGGAAGAAGTCTATTAAAATTTTCTCAAGAATCCTAGGTTATTTCATATTCAATATGTTAGAAGTTTGTGGATATCTTGATGCTGCTACTTTCGTCAATACTGCAGCATTTCATTTCGTTCCAAATAAATGTTTTACTTTACTGTATATTTGTTGTATGTCATTTGTATATCTTGTATATATCATATGTATGCCATATCCCGTGTGCATCAGTATTATATACATGACATGCATATGATATATAAATAAGGCCAAATACATATACAACTCATCCAACTTGACACCATTTTTTATTTTGGTACTCTATCTTTATTTTGTTCCATTTTGGCCCTTCAATTCTATTTCTTATGTTCCACTTCAACACAAAAGCTGAAACCAGTGCAAAAAATATAGCCCGTTAAATCTGAGGTGTAATAAATATCCAGTTAAATATTACCATCTGGTTTTTTCATCCATATCAAACGGGTCAATACTAAAATACTTGACCCGACCGTATCTTTGTGGGTTTATTTCATCTAAACGGGCCAAGTATGAAATCGGCAGATGAAAGTTTTGGAACTTACAGAATGAAGATAGGGCAACAGTGGATGGAAAAATACGATCGGGTTCAGGTATTTTAGTATTGATCCGTTTGACATGGATGAAAAAACCATGTGGCAATATTTAATTGAATATTTATTACACCTCATATTTAACGGGCTATATTTTTTGCACTGATTTTAGCTTTCGTGTTAAAGTGAAACATAAGAAATAGAGTTAGAAGGCCAAAGTGGAACCTATAAAATAGAGTTGGAGGGCCAAAATGAAACAAGATAGAGATAGAGTGCCAAAATGAAAAATGGTGCCAAGTTGAATAGGCTGCATATGTATTTGGCCTATAAATAATATACATATACATACATACAAGTGATATACATGCGACATAGAGTGTCGCAGTGATTTTTATTATCTCTGAAAAACATCTCCAATCTTTCTCAAACTTTGTATATATATAGAGTTGCATTCACATGTTTCTAACGATTTTCAACCACACTCACTAGACAACAACTAAAATTCTTTTTCAGATTCCGATTGAGACTTTAAATGGGTCATTAATGGTGCTTCTTCAACTATTTCTTTTAGCTCCCAAATTCTTTGATTGCTAGAAGATAAGAAGAAGCGGGAGGAATATAACATGTAATTAGTTGCATGAAGATTTCTAAAATTTCTAATTTTGTGATTTTATTAGATGTTGTATAAATGTGAAGATTTATTGCTATTTTATAAAAGTGAAATAGTACTGTATGTTATTATAAATATGATTCTTTTTTGTAAAAATCCCAATAATATACTAGCATATTGAATAAGCACATAAACCAAAATAAAAGTTTGCTGGTAAATGGATTTGAACCCAAGTCATTATAGAAAAAATCCTTAAAACTGCCCATATACGAAAGATTTAAAACTATTTCTTAGGACTTGCGTCTCGTCTCGTGATGGACAAAAGGCCTCATCCAAATGTAGGCAATTAAAATTTTATAAATTTTCACATGTTATTATAAATTGTCTTCGTGGCTGAAGTAGGTCTAGGCCAATTCTGAACGGCCTCAATCTTCTTAGGATCTACCTGAATACCCTTTGTTGATACAACATGACCCAAGAAAGCAATTGAACTCAATCAAAACTCGCATTTTGAAAACTTAGCATATAACTGGTTGTCTCTCAGAGTCTGAAGTACGATCTGAAGATGCTACTCGTGCTCCTCTCGGTTGCGAGAGTAGATCAAGATATCATCAATAAATACAATCACAAAGGAATCCAGGTAAGGCTTGAATACCCGGTTCATCAAATCCATAAATGTTGTTGGGGCATTTGTCAAGCCAAATGATATCACCAGGAATTCATAATGCCCGTATCGAGTCTGAAAAGCTGTCTTAGGGACATCGGATGCTCTAATCCTCAACTGATGGTAGCCAGACCTCAAATCAATCTTTGAAAGCACCTTGGCATCCTGAAGCTGATCAAATAAGTCATCAATCCTCGGCAATGGGTACTTGTTCTTGATGGTGACTTTATTCAACTGCCGATAATCTATGCACATTCTCATCGATCCATCCTTCTTCTTTACAAACAACACGGGGGCACCCCAAGGCGAGACACTAGGTCTAATAAAGCCATTATCCAGCAAATCTTGCAACTGCTCCTTCAACTCTTTCAACTCTGGCAGGGCCATGTGGTATGGAGGAATAGAAATGGGTTGAGTGCCCGGAACCAAATTAATACAGAAGTCAATATCCTTGTCGGGTGGCATCCCCGACAGCTCTGCACGAAATACCTCTGGAAACTCCCGAACAACTGGTATAAAATCCATGAAAGGAACTTCCGCACTAGAATCATGAACATAAGCCAAATATGTCAAATACCCCTTCTCGACCATATGCCGAGCCTTCATATAAGAGATAACCCTATTGGTAGAATGACCAGGAGTCCCTCTCCACTCTAATCGAGGCAACCCCGGCAAGGCTAAGGTCATGGTCTTGGCATAACAGTCCATTATAGCATAATAAGGTGACATCCAATCCATCCCCAAAATAACATCAAAATCGACCATATCGAGAAGTAGGAGGTCTACGCTAGTCTCAAGACCCCCAATAATAATCATACACAAATGATAGACACGATCTACAATAATAAAATCCCTCATCGGTGTGGACACATAGACGGGAGCACTCAAAGAATCACGAGACAACCAAATATGAAGCAAAGTAAGATAACACATAGGAGTATGTAGATCCTGGATCAAATAGAACTGAAGAATCTCTACTGCAAACTGAAACAGTACATGCGATAACAGCATCGGATGACTAAGCCTCAGGCCTGGCAGGGAAAGCATAACATCGGGGTTAGGCCCCACCACTCTGAACCATATTTTTAGGACGGCCTCCTGATGGCTGGCCTCCTCCTCTAGTGGCCTGGCCTCCACCTCTAACGGCCTGACCTCCACCTCTAGTGGCCTAACCTCTACCTATGACTCTCTGACCCCTACCTCTAGCTGGATGAGCGGTCGGTAGCGCGCCCGGTGCCAGAATCATGGCACGAGAACCCTACTATATTGTGGTTGAACACCCATTAATCTCGGACAGGTCCTCCGGATATGCCCATAATCACCAAACTAGAAACATCCATCCTGATACTATGGTTGTGGAAGCTGAGACTGACCCAGACGAGCTGACTGACCACGATAATAACTCTAAAGAGGAGATGCTCTGATAGGAGCTGGTGGTGCACTATAAGTTGGCTGCCCCGAAGAAGGTACATAGGGACCACGACTCCGTAAAGCTCCGTTGGATGCCTGAAGCGCTGAACGAAATGGCCTGGGAGGATGGCCCCTAACAAAAGTACCTCGACCTCCAGATAAGGCCCCATTGAATCCACCGGAGTGACGTGGCCTCTTGTCAGACCCATGACCACTCCTCTGAGCTAGAACCATCTCAACTAGTTTGGTAACATTGGTTGCATCTTGGAAAGAAATCTCACTCCAGTCTCCTTAGCCACCTGCAATCTGATAGGCTGAGCAAGTCCCTCAATAAACCTCATCACCTTCTCTCTCTCTCTGTCTCTCTCTCTCTCTCTCTCTCTCTCTCTCTCTCTCTCTCTCTCTCTCTCTCTCTCGGTAGGAAGTATAAGAAGAGCATGACGGGCTAAATCCACAAAACGGGTCTCGCATTGAGTTACAGTCATACTGCTTTATTGGAGATGCTCAAACTGCCTGCGATAGTCCTCTCTCAGTGTAACAGGAAGGAACTTCTCAAGAAATATCTTAGAGAACTGGTCCCAAGTCAAAGCAGGCGACCTAACTGGTCTAGTCAACACAAATTCATTCCACCATCTCTTGGCGGACCCTATCATCTGGAAAGCAGCAAAATCGACCCCATTGGTCTCCTCTATTCCCATATTTCGCAGCACCTCATGGTTGCGGTCAAGATAATCTTGTGGGTCCTCAAAAGCTTCTCTACTATAATGAACTGGAAAGAGCTTGGTGAACTTGTCTAATCTGAACAAGGCCTCAAAAGACATAGCTGATCTATCACCGGTTTGTGCTGCAACACCTAACGGAACTACCCCAACTGGCTAAGCTGCTGGAGTCTAAAACTGGGGAGCCATCTGCTCCGGAGTGTAAGTAGCGGGAGTCTGTGCTCCTCTTCCAACCTAAGAGACGGTTGGTGCTATAGGGAATGTGTCGTCCTGTGCCACACTCTCCATGAGGCTCACTAGACGGACCAAAGCATCCTGAAGTACCGGGGTAGCGATGAACCCCTCTAGAACAAGAGCTGGCCCTGGAATGGTCTGGGTTGGAGCCTCCTCATCAAACTCTACCTGAGGCTCCGCCGCTGGTGCTGATGCTCGAGCTCTGGGTTGAGCCTTGCCCCTGCCCCGGCCTCTAGCACGGCCTCAATCTCGTCCTCAGCCCCTCATAGGAGCTGCTACTAGGGGCTCTGGCTGCTGCTCAGCTGATGAAGCGGTACATGTTCTCTCCATCTGCGAAGGAACAAAAGTAGAGATTTCAATTAGCATTGAGAGATCAAATCGCACGACAAAGAGAATATAAGTGAAATTATTCCTAAACTCTGTAGCCTCTGGGGGATAAGCACAGATGTCTCCATATCGATCCCTCAGACTCTACTAATCTTGTTCGCGAATTGTGAGGCCTAGACAACCTAGTGCTCTGATACCAACTTGTCACGACCTGAAAATGCCACCATCGGGATCGTGATGGCGCCTAACATCACACTTGCTAGGCAAGCCAACATTAGAGTTTTATTAACCAATTTCTTTTACGTTTCAGTGATTAAAAAATAAACATGTTAAAACAAGTAGAAATAATATAGGAGTAAGTAAATAGCCTCTTTGTTTATGTACTGTTACCAATACTATTGCTATAACTACCCAGAATCCGATGTCACAATCCATGAATGCACTAAGATTTGCTACAAATATTTGTTCGAAAGAAGATACAATTGTTTATGAAGGAAAGTAAAAACAGTAAATGTAGGAGCATAGAAGGGGACGCCAGAGCCTGCAGACGCCAACATGACTACTTTGGGTCTCCTAGCTAAAAATATCTGCACTCGACCTCTCGATCAGCCACTACCTGCTCTAAAATCTTCACAGAAAGTACAGAATGCAATATCAGTACAACCGACCGCATGTACTGGTAAGTGCCGAGCCTAGCCTCGACGAGGTAGTGATGAGGCTACGGCGGGGCAATTACAATATAACCTACATACAGTGTATAATAAAAGCAGAAAGAAGGACAGGACAAAATAAAGCAGTAACTTGCAAGGAATGAATACAGAACTCAAGTGTCTTATCAATATCTAGTTATAACCAATCCTTAAGTGAAATGCAAAGCTACAGAATAACTTACACAGTAGAAGAAAGATACATAAACACATAAATTGATACAGCGTGCATCCCGATCCTACCATATATCAATATCAATATGAATATTCACCCTTATTACTCCATATCAATCCACCCTTATTTCTCATGTTGCGGCGTGTAACCCGATCCCACCGTATACTAGCATTTCACCCTTATTCCTCCTCAATATATCACCCTTATTCCTCTTGTTGCGGCGTGCAACCTGATCCCTCCGTATAATAGCATTTCACCCTTATTCCTCCTCAATATATCACCATTATTCCTCCTGTTGAGGCGCGCAACCCGTTCCCACCATATTAGCATCAATTACTCGATAAGTACAGAAATTTCACAATTTAACTCAAAACTCTTCACAATATTTAAACCTCAAATCAAAGCAAACGGAAAGCTTGTACATTATAAAACTTCACACAAATAATACTACTCAGCAAAACCAATCCAAAATATACCATAAAACACCGATAAACTAGCTTAAGCCAATAATATGAGACAATGAAACTACGGGGTAGCTAACTAGCTTAAGCCAATAATATGAGACAATGAAACTACGGGGTAGCTAATACCTTCAACAATAAAAAACAATGTCTGAAAAATAGCAACTAAGCATAGAAATACCAGTAAAGCATGTAGCAGTTAAGGCAAGAAAAGATAATATAAGAAGAACGGGAAATAAACAGGCAAAACAGATGAATTGGCGGCACATAATTACTCGTCACCTTACATATACGCCACTCACATGGATTTTCACATAGCAAATAAGTCAACGGTTCCTAATCCCACGAGTCAAAGTTAGACACCACACTTACCTCGGTCCACAGCTCACTCACTGCTCAATTAGCGTTTTTCCTCTAGATTCCACCTCCAAACCACTCGTATCTATCCATAATTAACTTAATAACATCAAATATTGCTAAAGGAATCAATTTCAATACATAAATTTAGGTTTCCCAACATTTCCCCCAAAAGTTAAAATCGACCCCTGGCTCGCTTAGTCAAAACTCGAGGTTCGGACCAAAACCCATTCATCCATTCACCCCCGAGCCCGAATATGTAATTAGTTCCGGAATCTGACCCCAAATCGAGGTCTAAATTCGCAATTTTGCAAAAAAAAAAAAAAAAAAAAAACCAATTCCCCCAAATCCCTAATTTCTACCATGAAAGAACAAGATTTAAGACTAGGAATCAAATAGGTGATGTTGGAAATTGAATGAAGTGAGATAAAGAGTACAAACCTATGATTTGGTGTTGAATTCCCTCTTCAAAAATCTCCCTAGGTCGAGTTCTAGTGAAAGAGTTGTGAAATATTGAAAAATTCCCGTTTCTGGTCAGTTTTTAATTCACTGGGCAGGCCTTTGCGTTCGCGAAGGGCCTGTCGCAATCGCAAGAAACAGCGGCCCAAAGGCCTACGCTTGGCGAGTCTCACTATGTGTTCGCGAAAGGCTGCTCCCCCTGGCCTTCGAGTTCACAACCCAATGATTGCGTTCGCGTAGAAGAACAACTCACCCCTCCCCCAGGTCCCTAAACCATCGTGTTCGCTTCGAGCTGGCCGCGATCGCGAAGGGTAAGACCCCCATTGCTCCGCGTTCGCAACCCAATCTCCGTGTTCCCGAAGAGTAAATTCCTCCCGAGCCCCGTTTCCCCTTCGCGATCGCGAAGCACAAAGCATCAATACACCAGTAGCAGCAAAACACACCAGATTTCTAAGTTTCAAACTACCCGTAGCCTATCCGAAACTCGCTCGAGCCCTCGGAGCTCCAAATCAGACATGCACACAAGTCTAAAAATATCATACGGACTAGCTCGTGCGATCAAATCACCAAAATAACACCTAGAACTACGAATTTAGCACCAAATTGAATGAAATTTTTAAGAACACTTAGAAATTCCTATTTTTACAACCGGACATCTAAATCACGTCAAAGTAGTTCCGTTTCTCCCCAAATTTCATAGATAAGGTATAAATATTATTTTGGACATGTACCGGACTCCGGAACTAAAATACGGGTCTGATACCAATAAGATCAAACATTAACCTAATTCTTAAAACCATTTAATTTTCATCAAAAATTCATATCTCGAGTTAGGGACCTCGGAATTCGATTCCGGGCCTATGCTCGGGTCCCATATTTCGATACGGACCCACCCGGACTGTCAAAATACAAGTTTGCATCCGTTCACTCAAAACGTTGACCGAAGTCAACTAAATCAACTTTTAAAGGCAAAATTTATTATTTTTATCAACTTTCAACATAAGAGCTTTCCGGAAACACATCCGGACTGCGCACGCAAATCGAGAAGGAATAAAATGAGGTTTTGAAGGCTTCAAAATTCAGAATCGGGTTCTAAAATATAAGATGACCTTTTGGACCATCACATAAATATGATTCTTTTTGTATCTCTATAAAAATCCCAATAATATACTAGCATATTGAATAAGGACATAAACCAAAATAAAAGTTTGCTGGTAATTGGATTTGAACCCAAGTCATTATAGAAAAAATCCTTAAAACTGCCCATATACGTATACGAAGCACTATTATTATTAACAATCTACAAATATATCAAAATCAATTTCATTTGACATAATAATAACGAAAGATTTATGGGGATTATGCTCTTAGGACTTACGCCTTGTCTCGTGATGGACAAAAGGCCTCATCCAACTGCAGGCAATTAAAATTTTATTAAACTTAAATTCATTAAAACTTGGATTTAACCTAAAATTAAATATATTTTTCTCCAAATAAATATTATAGGCTAATATGATTAAGCTAACTATTTAAATCTAATTAAATAAACTTAAATAAAAGTCCAATGCTATTGGGCTAGCCCATTTAGATGGTCTTCTACTAACTGGGTTGACCCATGACCCATAAGCCTTTCTTGGAGGCTACTTCACCCACGCCTATATAAAGATGTCA
Organism: Nicotiana tabacum; assembly: GCF_000715075.1. Taxonomy (NCBI): domain Eukaryota; kingdom Viridiplantae; phylum Streptophyta; class Magnoliopsida; order Solanales; family Solanaceae; genus Nicotiana; species Nicotiana tabacum. Next base: position 119,076,326 of record NC_134095.1, read on the forward strand.
TTTCTCTCATTTTAAGAGGGAAAAATGAAGGACTAATAACAAGATACAAGAGAGCTCGTGGATCAAAGGCCACGATTTTCTACAAACGGCAAGTGTTTAAGCACTTCAATGAAAGTTTCAAGTATTCAATATCAAGAACAAAATCAAATCAAATACAAGGCGTTGAGATCAAGGCTACTTGTTCGTGGCTACCATCAAGGCGATCTTGACGAGCAAATCAAATTTAAATCCCAATTTAAGATCAAACTCAAAGGTCCTCGAATTATTTATTGTTGGAAAGAAGAATCAGAGGGTTCATAGAGATTGTAACACTCAAATTATTTAAAATAAAATACTACGATTGTTGCAATACTTTTCGTTCTTGATTATTTTCTTGATGCCAATTTTACTGTTTATAAATTCTGGCACGCCCAGTGAGACAATCTCTACCTCTCATCTCAACTTTTCAATCACCAAATTTCAAGAACATCAAAATAGTTTTAAAGAAAATCAACTCCAGATCAACTTCCACCAATGCAGATAATTTAAGGTTCTATGCTGATGTGGAAAGCATCCTCGATGTTAACTTTGGAAGCTTTAGACCAGTTACAAGGAGAAAAGCAAGCTCTTTAGGATATCAAGCACTCTAAGTGTAGTCCACATCAATCCCTGTTTTCGGATCTTCATCCTCAAAAGGAGCAAGATCCTCTAACAAACGCACCCAAAGGAGGAAGCGATGTTGCTGAAAAGTTTAAGAAAACTCTAGCTCTACTTAACCTCTTCGGATCCAAGAATTCAACTGTGAAGGAAGATGATGATACTTCAAGTGATGGATCTTTCCCATTTATGCCGCACAACATGAGCCAATCGAGGATCAATCTATATGGCAATCCATGATGCTCTTCGATGTCTAAAACAGTCATGCAATAAATGGTGATGAACGGTTCATCTATAGAGTAGCAATTGGAGAACTTGACAGAAGCAATTGGTGGCTTGACCAAGTCCATGCAAAATCAAGATGCTAGAATTGACAAGTTAACAAATAGGGTGAGAATCTTGATAAAAGAAGCCTGGTAAGCTCCCAGAAGTTCCAGAGAGTGATCCTCCCCAAAGACAAGTAGCACCCGCTAAGGCTATCCTTGTCTCACCTGAAGGAATGATAAGGTGGGTTTGATATGCGTGTTGCTAGTATGGGAACTACTTGAAGCCACGCGGTGAGATAAGATGGGCTAAAACACATGTAGCTATTTCAGAAAAAAAAACTAAATGTAAGGCCCACGCGGTGGTATGAGGAAAGATTGTGATTGAAATTATGAAATGTGAAAACGAGGTGATACCTCAGTTGTATTTTCTTGTTGTGCACTCTATGTTAAAAAGGCTTGTTGGTTGAATAGTTCTTGTTGTCTTCATTGCCTTACTTCAAATTACCCGTATTTGTTTCCTTGTTTTTTCATCATATGTTACTCTTTGTTGCCTTTACTGCTTAAACTTCCGTTGTTAGCCTACATTGTTGAACTGTTTACTTGTCATTTATTTCCTCGCCTTCCATATTTAGACTGTACTCTACTCTGTTAGATCTCTTTTATTCTAGTAGGTGTCTTGACATGCCTCATCACTACTCTACCGAAGTTAACTTGATATTTATTGGGTACCGTTGTGGTGTACTCATACTATGCTTCTACATATTTTTGTGCAGATCCAGGTACGTTTGCTCGTGCTGGACGCTAGTGATTGATTGATTAGCTACTTTTCCGGACTTCAAGGTATACCTGCTCGATGTTCGCAGGCCTCGTAGTCACCTTTCGTTATCTTCTCATTACTGTTATTTCCTTTATCAGGCAGTGTTGTAGTAGAGATTTTAGAATATTCTATAGAGTTTATGACTAAGTTCCACCGGTTTTGGAAATTATGATATTGATGTTCTATTTGGAATTAATATGAGCTTATCGGTTATATTTTAGTATCTTAATTTGGTAATTTCTGTTAAGTTATTATTAAATGTTACGTTTATTTAGTTTTAGAAATTAGGTGTCATCACGACATTCTAAGGTTGGAAATTGGGGTCGTGACAACTCAAACACTCTATGTAGATGTGTTGTCTAGATTCGTGTTAGCTACAATTGCCTATTGCTTTGAGTGTACGATTAAACCTTCTTTTCCACGCTTATCCACCTTGTAGGACATTGCAATATTGGCCAGGGAACCAATTCAGGGATTTCTTGATTATAACTAGTTCAGACGCAGAACTTACTGGCTACGCTACTAAGTTCTGTATTCTTTTCCTGCTTTTGGCGTTCAAAGCGTTTTCTCAGAAATGATTTCAACTTGGAATGCTGTTGGACATACTAGGATTCATGGTCTAAAGAAGACCTCGTGGAGAAACAAGTTTAACAGAACTTTTGATTTTTTTTTTTTTGTTTTTTAATAATAGAAATTATGTGGATCACTCATATGCTGCCGTACATGATAGTATGATATGTATTCATGGTCTAAGAAGACCTTTTCTTTTTTCCAAAGTTCCAACGTGGACCAGGAGCTGCTTTTATTGATTATAGTTAAACTACAAAGAAGTTAAAGAAAAGTTTTGTTGATCGACCTTCTTACTGTTATTGTTGTCATTTTTTTTGGGTATTGCCATCACTTGGTTGTCAAAACTGATTTTAACCGTATAATAAATTTTGTTTTTATTTATCCGTAAAACGTTATAGTGAAATTTATAACGTAGTTTATAAACAAGCGAATTGATTTAATCCCAAAATGATAAATAAATTAAATAAAATATAAGACTTAGCGTTGTAATCGAGATAAAATAGCAGATAGCTTGATTCCTGGAGCAGGCTTCCGAAGGCAGCAAATAAGAGTATTGTAAGACAGAAAATAGAGTATTATTTAGATTAAAATAATGTGTAGCATAAGTTTGTCAGAAAATTCGTCTCGTACAACGGCTGTTGAAGTCACTATTTATAGCGATACCTAGGAAACAAGGTCCTAAAATCAAGCTAGCTCCTTTTAAATGTTAATAATGGGGGCCATTGATGAATATATAACGGCATGCTATGAATGCCATAATTCTCTGTAACTGATTGTGTATATAATACTAAGGAATATTCTTCATTGAATGTCATCCGGTGGCAAATATTCGTTTGCCCTCGTTAACAATATTCCCTTCGGGGTCTGCCCGGTGCCAACTGATCACGCCCAACTGTAGTCCTAAAAAGGATAAGCGGTCGCTGCAAATATAATCCGGTCTAAAAGTCCGGAGTCGAATCCCATAGAGAACTAAGGTTTCACTGTAACTGTTCAATATCACTAGGAAGACAAGCTCGAACAATTCCTATGTTATAATATTAAAAATTTTATATCTAACTAATTAACTAAGGAACGAAAGCAGTAAATTAACAACTAAAGATACTAAGGGTTGGAGATTAAACTTAGGAGGTCTAGAGTTATGATTTCCCCAATTGTCGAAATTCTTCCTGTTAAATCTCCTACAATTTCGCCTAAGTATTCTCTACTAATCATGAGCACTCGACTTATTGTAATTCTCTCTCGAGCAACTACAATAATGTACTAGTCATATTCTCTCGAATTACGCTAGCTCACATTTTTTCACCGCTCACTATGATCACGTCAAAGCTTCGTTATCTCTAATCCCGCTTTTAAACCCGCCGTATTGATCTCTTATATACCTTGGGAGTGGCGTTATTCAACAACAACCTAAATATGCACTCTTTCTCAAGCAATACATAATAAATAGGCACAGTCAATCGATGGACATTCAATCAACTGAAATAAGCACATAGTTGAACAAATAGATAAAACCAAAGGTTAAAATATATTAAAACATAACAAGAATTCATCCTCCAAGAGTTTCTACCAAAACTCTAGATAATAAATTAGCTAATCATAAAAGTATGTGAAAACACAATACTCAAATTCATAACCAATAATAAAAATAGGAAGACGAAGGGGAAAAACTCGTGGTTGAATCTTCCTCCTTGCTCCTAGCGTGTTCTTGCCTCCGTAGGTCTCAAGTGTGTCCAAACTCGATCTCCCTCTCGGTCTCTCTAACTCTGTATGTCTATCCAATTCCCCCAAAAGTGGCGTTTTTAGGTCTATTTACATTGTTTGGGACAAGCCCTATACGTGTAGGTTAACTTCTAGTCAAACTGGAAAACACTTAAAACCTTCAAAACTGGGCCTGGCCTTAGGCCTGACGTCACCTGGATAACACCTGGATAAAGCCTGGTTAGGCATGGCTTTAAGCTGGCCTCACTTGGATAAAGCCTGGTTAGGCCTGGCTTTAAGCTGGCCTCACCTGGATAAAGTCTGGTCGAGCTGGCTTTTGCCCGACTTTTCCTTTTCACCGTTCTCGACTGCAATTTCGACGTTTAAGCATCTCTTTAGCTTTACTTTCATTTCTGATGCACCTACACATAAAATAGACTCCATTACGCTCAAAAAGTGTAATTTAACGTTAAAGCATGTAAAATGCAAAGCATATAATGTGCAAAAATCATGAATTATAGCCACACATCAATACCCCACACTTAAACATTGCTCGTCCTCGAGCAATCAAGCTACACTTATGGACACCACCTATTAAGCAATTCTCCTAACTCATCACACCAAGAATCTTTAAAATAGATTAAGCACACGGGTGTAACATCTTCACCTCAAGTATCAAGATTTGACTCGCAAGTACCATGCATTATTCACCACTCACTCACTTACTCTATTCATAGAGGTCAATGACATTACCTTTCCTTCATGAATTAAGTGCCATCACAATACAAAAGAGAGTAGTTCCACACACACAATAAAATTTAAGAACAATTAGGAACTCAAGATAGAAAGAATTCACTCACTCTCAGAAATAACATTCATATGCCACAAAAAGTGCACCATAGGCTTGTCCGTAGTGTACTACTCTACTAATCGAGCTTATTCGGTCTAGGATCAAATAGGAATTTATTTGGTTATAATGTAGGCTACAGGTCGGGTAGGATACATTTGGATATAAGAGTGACTACACATCCCTAAGCACTTTAATACATATACTTTAACATTCAAACACATACTTATGTCAAACCAAAACTTCACATTCACATGAATGTATATTACCCCATACTTCTTTAAGCACAATTACATCAAAAGCCACCACCTATCAAGGAATATATATTTTTTTCATAGCAATACAATTATTTTTTCTTTTCTTTCTTTTTCAATTCAAGTGGATCTTACTTTTTTAAAACAGTGCATCTTTCTCCTTATTTCATTAATTCCACTCAAAAGTCAACCTAACCACCCCACACTTTAACTTTTACATAAATCATCACAATTCAAGTGCTCATGAGATGTTAAAAGGTTCAAATAGATGGTTAATTCAAACAAACGGGTAAGGCTTGTAATGTGGTTGACAAAGAAATAGGATTATAGGCTCAAAGAGGTTAACTACGCTACATAACAATTAGGTGGGTAGAATATACACATCTGGCTCAACAAAGAAACGCCTATATCACTTCCAAGACTGAACAAAACTAATATTTCGCTTTGCAAACACACGGGGCAATTCTAGGCATCAAATGCAATGCACAAAATAACACCCAAACCTCACACACACATGGCACATAACTCACTCAGGGTTGGTTTCATCAAGACACTCTAATCAAAATAGTTAAGCAAAGTTAAGATCATACAATTTAAGGTACTTATACAAGAGCCAAAAACTGAGCCTAAGCGTCACAACCAAAGTACTCACTATTCTCAAGGCAAAACAAAGTTAAGAGATATTTCTTCAATTCAAAACACAACACAATGGCTCCTATTCCTAAAAAAACTAACTAAACCTGGTTCAAACAAAACCCTTGAAAAAGAACCACGGCACAAAGAAAAACCAAGGAGGAATTGCTACACTACCTAACAAAATAAATTTTTTTATTTTATTTTTTCTTTAGACTTAAATCCCTCAAAAAAATTGTCTAATAGATCCATCATCGGGAAAAGTTCAATCTTTTCTATTTAAAAAAAATTATTCAACTAAACTAACACAACTAAAATAGCATAGAATGTCACCTAGACAATTTCCTCACCTCACACTTTAAATTGTGCATTGTCCCCAATGCACATCCATACATACAAGAGAGTAAAAGGAACTCCCTGGTAAGCCAAAGGCTGAAGCACTAGCATCTCATGGGGTATTCAGACTTCTCCCAGACCTGGTCCTTCGTACGGGTACCTCACACTTAGTTCCAAACATCTGGTTTGTTGTTGCATCCTTCTAATGGCTTTGCATTCCATGCTCCTAAAAATCATAAATTGACACTACAAGAATAATACAATAATAAAAATAAATAAATAAATAAATAAATAAAATAAAATAAAAAATAAAGCTGGGTTGCCTCCCAACAAGCGCTTGATTTAACGTCGTAGCACGACGTGAATCATGTTTTGCCTCTACCTCGAGTTTATGAATTGAACCCCAAGTTTTGATTTAAGCTTATGATTATGGTCATGGGGCGGTGGAACGAATCTAACTGACCCAAGGAAATAATGTAGTATTTTGCACTCCTTGGACTTTGTATGAGGTATGTAATCCTGACTTTCTGGCAAGAAGAATTCCAAAATATACGCACCTTGTTCCTCATTCCTTAACTCTTCAATTGGTTCGGATGACTCTATTTCCATATCACCATCCAAACACAATGTGAAAAAATGCTTGGAGTGTGGACCAATGCGCTCAAACACATGAACTTCAGGACTTTCAACATCCTCAACATCAATGATACTAGAGTCAACAAAATTTATATCCTCAATGTCTTTGGCGGACTCGAGTCTCACTTCTTCAACATCGCCATCCTCAAATTCTAGTTGGTTAGATTGTTAGTTTTCTACTCTGACCTCCTCCATTTGCACCTCAATTTCGGGATCTAATTCATGCTCTTCTTGGCTACTATCCACAATATTGGCTTGTTGAGCGTGAGTTAACTCACTTGTGCCTCCAGGTTGCGAATAGTAGCATCTTGACTTTGTATGTGCAGTTATTTCTCATTATTTTGTTCCATAAGGCACCTTAGCATATTCTTGATCTCTTTCAGGTCATCATCCCTAGGTTCTTTGTTCCTATTAACTTCACAAGAAAAAGAAGAACCATCAAAGTAAGGGGTTGGGGGAAGATAAGAAATATAAGCACAACCATAAAAGTGACCAACTTGACCCCCCACACATATCACATACATTCTACACATAAGATTGAGTTGGTGCACATAACTCGCTCTTAGGAATATTTTGATCATTTTGCCATGGGTGATTTTCTTCACAATATGCATAAGGAGGATTAAAAGTAAAATTACCAACATCCAAACTCTCATAATTCTAGGATGTCATGTTTCTCAAATTAACAAGTAAAACAATAATATAAAAAAAAATCAAATACAACAAAACAAAAATAAAAGTTCAAACTTGCAACCTAGCAATATGTACACCTACAGCTATACTGTTAGTTTCCCAGCAACGACGCCAAATTTTGATCACGCCCAACTCTAGTCCTAAAAAGGATAAGCGGTCGCTGCAAATATAATCCGGTCTAAAAGTCCGGAGTTGAATCCCACAGAGAACTAAGGTTTAGCTACAATTGTTTACTATCACTGAGAAGACAAACTCGAACAATTCCCAAGTTATAATATTAAGATTTTTATATCTAACTAATTAACTAAGTAACGAAAGCAATAAATTAATAACTAAAGATACTAAGGGTTGGAGATTAAACTTAGGAGGTCTAGAGTTATAATTTCCCCAATTGTCGTAATCATTCCTGTTAAGTCTCCTACAATTTCGCCTAGGTATTCTTTACTGATCATGAGCACTCGACTTATCGTAATTCTCTCTCGAGCAACTACAATAATTTACTAGTCATATTCTCTCGAATTACGCTAGCTCGCACTTTTTCACCTCTCACTATGATCACGTCAAAGCTTCGTTATCTCTAATCCCGCTTTTAAACCCGCCGTATTGATCTCTCATATACCTTGGGAGTGACGTTATTCAACAACAACCTAATTATGCACTCTTTCTCAAGCAATACATAATAAATAGGCACAGTCAATCGATGACCATTCAATTAATTGAAATAAGCACGTAGTTGAATAAGTAGATAAAACCAAAGGTTAAATTATATTAAAATATAACAAGAATTCATCCTCTAAGAGGTTCTATCAAAACTCTAGATAATAAATTAGCTAATCATAAAAGTATGTGACAACACAATACTCAAATTCATAACCAACAATAAAAATAGGAAGAAGAAGGGGAAAACTCGTGGTTGAATCTTCCTCCTTGCTCCTAGCGTGTTCTTGCCTCTGTAGGTCTCAAGTGTGTCCAAACTCGATCTCCCTCTCGGTCTCTCTAACTCTGTATGTCTCCCAATTCCCCCAAAAGTGGTATTTTTAAGTCTATTTATATGTTTGGGACAAGCCCTAAATGTGTAGGTTAACTTCTAGTCAAACTGGGAAACACTTAAAACCTTCAAAACTCGGACTAGGCCTGGCCTTAGGCCTGGCGTCGCCTGGTTAACGCCTGGATAAAGCCTGGTTAGGCCTGGCTTTAAGCTGGCCTCACTTGGATACAGTTTGGTCGAGCTGGCTTTTGCCCGGCTTCTCCTTTTCACCGTTCTTGAGCGCAATTTCGACGTTTAAGCATCCCTTTAGTCCTACTTTCATTTCCGATGCACCTACACATAAAATAGACTCCATTACGCTAAAAAAAAGTGTAATTTAATATTAAAGCATGTAAAACGCAAAGCATATAATGTGCAAAAATCATGAATTATAGCCACACATCACCAACCAAAGCTGTTGTCCTTAGTCTTGATTTCCACTCGCTTTGTCTTCTGTCAGTCTCCGGTTCCACATGTCATTCTATCATTCAAGTATTTAATGTGAACCGATTTTACCCTATATAGATAGTCCCTCTGCTTTCCGGTGGCACAAAGCATCGGGAAGTTGATGAAGATTCCTTTCTTGGCGAGAAATTTTATGTACCCTTCTGAAAAGTTTTTGAAGCTTGATTAGACGTACGTCTCTCCGCATTTGATAACCAGAACACGTGTTACTTCACGATTTTTTAATATTTTTACCGGTTCTCGAGGTAATCATGGCCACGATTTTAGCCGCCTATCCTTTACTTATACGCCTCATTCTTCTTCTTTTACCCTTCACAGTTCTGCAAACTCTCTCAACTTCTTTGCATTCAACTCTTTCCTGCTTTTACTCTTCTTTAATCTTCTTCGTCAAAGAACTCTTATTACCTTCTGCTGATCATGGCTTCTTCTTCCAAGAACTCAAGTTCTCTCATCGGCGGGGATCTGAAGGAGAACAAAAACAAAGATGATGTTGACCCCCTACGGTGAGCACCATCATTCCCAAAAGACTCAACACAACCAAGGAATTCGAAGAGAAGTTTCCTTCTTCAAGTTCTCAAACTTGGGCTGTTGGCACATACCTTCTTCCATCCGCCCTTCCATCATCCCTGCTGTGAAGGAGGATTGTAATTGCCATGATCCGAACATCATTGCTCCTGAACTGGTGTACCGAATACCTTCCCTAAGAAGGATTTTATGTATGTTTATACGTACCCATTTACTTTGGCTGCATTTTCTTTGAGCAAGGGAATTGACCCCGTGATTTGAAGTTGTGCCACAAATATCAAATTTGCTATTACTTCACTTAGGTTGTCAAAACTGGTTTCAGCCGTATAATAAATTTCGTTTTTGTAGCACTAAATTTCGACAATTGCATTGTCTACTTTACCTGAATTACAATTTTGTCTAAGCAAAGTATGCATTTGGCTTATCTGTTGTATGTTATGGAAAATATTTCAATCATTTGAACACTCTACTCTTCAAACTAGTTTTTCAAACTCCCAAATTCTTTATTTCAAGTTGGAGTTGAAATAATGAACTTAATTGTAACACAAACATTAATCAGCAACTAGGATTTCAAATACTAGTACTTCCTCCGGTTCACAATAAATGTTCAATTTGTTTTTTCATTTTAGTTCAAAATAAGTGTCCAGTTATGTAATCAAGAAAGAATTCAATTTGTTTTTACAAAATAACCTCTATACATATCCCTAAAAAGTTTTCTTACTCCTCACATTAAATGTTTAATTAGGGATAGTTTAGTTATACTGGGTATTTTTATATAGGATTTAGTATTTTCTTAATGGACGTGCTAAAAACAAATTGGATACTTATTGTGAACCGGAGGGATTATTATTTATGACCAAATGGAACTAATCATTTGCATACTGCAGCGAAAACGTCGAAAAGGTTTTTGCCTCGTCTCCGTTTGGCATCATTATACTTGCTAATACGTTCAAGAGAACTACTACTAGAATCACTATTGCTACAATAAAAGCCATCCCTTTAATTTAATCATTCGTTTTGGTTTTCCCCCTCTTTTCATTTCATCTTTTCCACACAAAAAAAATAAAACATAAAACAATTATTGTGAATTTTTTTTCCAATTAACTTGTGGACGATATATTTATGAACGTTATAAATAATATGAACCTCGACTTTATTTACAAAGGGATTCAAGTTCCCTTTTTCCATAAAGCGGATATGAAACTATAGTTTGGGCAAACCCGAAATTCAAATCGAAATTCGAATTTTTAAAATTTTTTGTTTGGATTTTCGGATTATGGATTGGATTTCGGATTTAGTTTTTAAAATTTTAGAATCTGGGATTAGATGTTAGATTTAGTACTTCAAATTTTTGGATATTTGAAAATTCAAAATTTTATACTTTATATTTAGTGTACCATTAGACATTAGTCTATTGTCTATATACTAATAGTTATAAGTCTAATATCCGCATTAGACATTATCTCATATTTTCAATACTAATTACTAAGTTACTGTCATATTACTTTCTGTTTGGACATGATTTTACTGTTACTAATTCTTATCGCCCTAAATAATATCTCTGTTGCATTTTCTTGATAATGATTTTATTACTTGAATGCTTTATTTGGATAATTGATGTGTGAATGAGGAACTTATAGATAATTTAACATGAATACTTCATTTGGATATTTATTTTGGTAGCAATAATAATAATAGTAATAATAATAATAATAATAATAATAATAGAAGAAGAAGAATTTATAGGCTCGGATGTCGCAAATTCCAAATATTCAAACTTATTAATCCGACACAGAATTTAAACAATCCGTTCCAATTCGAGCTTATTTAAATTGTCATTTCTTCAATCTAAAAAACGAAAATTCAAACCGTAATGTTCATATCCAATTCGAACAGTATGAACGCCCACCCCTGCTGCTTGTTCACGTAGATTTTGGGACAGAAAGAAGTCTTCTCAAGTAGTTGTTAAATTCAAGAGTTTTTGTTTAGTAATTCTAGTTCTATATTATTTGACATAGTTAAACGGAAGTAATGAGTCGTGATATTACAGTTTAAATAGTAACCTTTTGGTCAATTAACTTTTTGGTTCTTTACAAATTTGTTTTTAGTTTTATGACCCTAACTTTTTTTTTTTTACACATGGAAGATTTACTTTTATATATAAAATATCTGTCTTTTACACATAAGAAATCTAAAAGGATTATTTTCTTAAATTCAAATTTGTAAAGGATCATGATGTACAAATAACACGATAACTGGACTGTGGATTATCTCTAAAACTTTTAATTTTTATAGTTCCGCATCAAATGTGTAAATGACCCCTATATTTTCAGGCCTTTCTTTTATATGTCACTTTATAATACATGGCAGATTCATTAATCGAAATACAAAAGATGAAATTTCACCTTTATCATCAATAAGTTTAGCTAAGAAATTTATAACATGGGTTTCTCTTTTAGATTTAGAAAGACAACTCATTTTGTGATTCCAGCCGTGACTACTTAAACGAAGGATGAAAAAGTATTATATATTTCAGGAGCTAAATTAGACGGCAATGAACAAGTAAAAAATCACTTCAACTAGATAAATTTACTTAATTCACCCAATTCTTCTTATCATGCCCTTGTACTATATGAAATTATTCAATTTTATCGTTCGTTACACGTTTGATCTATTCAACCTTTACTATTAGTAAATTGCCAGAACTCCAAAGGGATGGACTTCGTGTATTCAATTTGTTGAAAAAGGATCTAAATGCACCCGTCAGCTTTTGATAAAATAACCCCTAATTTGGAGTCCCGTCAAGGATCAACAGCAAATAAAGATTTTTTTTATCTAATGGCGGATGACGGGGCATATTAGATCAAATGATTAAGGCCCAGTTTTCCATAAAAAGTTTTTTTTTTAAATTATTTTTTCCAAAATATGTTTGTCTATAAAATTTTGTAAGTTTTTTAAAAAAAAATTGAAAATGAGTTTTTCAAAAACCAAAAAGTGGATTTGACAACTTCAAAATTTTCAGAATTTTTTTTTTCTCCGTTCACAAAACTGCAATATTTTTTCAAATGAAATATATGCTTGAATATAATTTCAAATACTATTTTTTTTAAAATTTACAATTTTTATGTCCAAACACCGACTAAGAAATTGCAAAGTTACTAGATCAGTTAGAGATTTTAGAATTAGAAAATATACGAGTCCGGAACCTAAATTTGGTTCTTTTGGACTCAAAATACTTTTTTAAGTGTAAAAAAAGTTACATTTCTATGTAAAACGCGATACATAACCGCGTTTTATATCAAACGCTCTAACTGATCGCGTTTTATATAAAGCAGATAAGACTGCTATATAAAACGTGGCCTATTACCGCGCTTTATATAAAACGCGGTAATGAACCCGCGATTTACATATTTTGTGGGCCCACCAATAATTCTTATGCGCTTAACAAACATAACAATAATTCAAATATGTAAAACGCCTTTTAAATCGCGTTTTACTTCCAAAAATTTGACCCCCCGGATTGGGCATTACCTTATATTAAGGCGTTAAGGGTTTTGAGAAATATCATTCAGAAATACTCCAACTTCGTGATAAATTTTTCTTGTTGTTAAATTCTCAAGTTTTTTTCATTATGTCTGAAGAGCGAAAAGTAAAGGTTTCACTATATTGGCAGGGTGAGATTATGGTGGAGAATAACTCAGTAAGCTATAGTTTATCTCCACAGAGTCATGTTAAGTTGTCACTTACAATGGAGTACGATAGACTAGTATCGTTGTTATGCAACAAAATGAGATTGAGCAAGCGTTCGGTGAATCTTAAAATAACCGAAAGATATCTGTATTCTGTGACTCCGCAAGGGTTTGCTTGTTATGCTGAGTTTAACATCGAAGATGATGAAACTCTAAGAGATCTTTTGGGGACTCCAAATGAATACAGGAAATTTATTATGATAAAATTGTTGGAAATGTACGTCAAGGCTAAAGACGTTCGCAATAATGAGGTTGCGCAAAGCAGGGATAACCCTCAATCATCGGGTGGTTATTTTGGAGCAGTTTTAGCCCAACAGCTTCCAGCTGAAAGAGTTTGGCCAGATCTAAAATTATCTCCGCGGGCGAATGAGGAGTGAGAAAATAATTTCTCTCATACTTTACATAATCCACAAAACGACTGGTGAACTTCAATTTTCCTTTGTGTTACTATGATTATTTTTTGTTGAATTGAATTTATATTAACACTCATATATTTCACAGGGGTACCATCTAGATATGAATTTTACAAGTTATGACCCCACGCCCAGTTGGAATATGAGTAGTTTTGGCATGTTGGATCACGGTGGTCCATCTGGGAGTCATCACCAACAGGAAAATGTCCATCATGGAATGTCAACACAGTACGACTTGTAAGTGAAGTGATATAGCTATATATAAAGTATTTATCAATTTGAGTAGCTTATCATTTTGTTGTTTGTGCAGTGAAAACGAGCAACTTGATGGTCCTGACCTCACTTAGTTGCTTGTAGACGACGTATTTACTCGGGATTTAGAAGATGCGCGGAGTCAGGAAGATAATAGTGATTTTGGAAACAATGCCAATAAGTCTGGAGATGACATACCCTTCCTTGACGAGGGTGAAGATGTGGAGGAAGTGAATGTCGAACCTGAGCTGACGAGGGAGCATGCTCTTCCACCTCCCGTTAGACCAAGAGTATAAAAGTCCCACGTGCCGTTTCATTCAAGGCATATTCCCTACCTTGATAATTTTTCAAGTATGCCAGATGTGGATGCCTTCACAAGGGACGTTGACAACATTCGGTCAGCAATGTGGGATGAGTCTAGACCAACGGTGTTGGCAAAGGGCATGTATTTTCCCAATAAAGCTCGCCTATCCAGGGCTTGTAAAATGTACAGCGTTAGAGAGTGTCGTGAGATGACAGTATGGGAGTCAACTCCAGAGGTATATAATGTCGTATGCCGTAGATACTTTATGGGTTGTAACTGGATGTTGCGTGCGAGCAAGAAGGAAACAGGGTTGTGGAAAGTGGGTAAATATATTAGCACCCATGTTTGAGAAATGGACACATTCAATGAGAATCACTTCAACTTGGATGTTGACTTGATTTTTCTTGTCTTGATTCCACACTTGGAAGTGTCCATTATGTACAAGATCAAAGAGTATATTACATCCGTCCACCAGGAATATGGGTGTACTATTACCAAAAGAAAGGCATATCTCGGGTGCAAACATGCATTTGAAATTATTTATGGTGTCTGGGATAAGTCATTTTCATCTCTACCCAAGTACATGGCCGTACTGAAACAATTTAACCCCGGGACTGTTGTTGAATGGAATCATGAGCGGAGTCCGAGAATACCGGAATATATATTCAGATTCGTGTTCTGGGCATTTAAATCAGCAATTGATGGTTTTGTGCATTACCATCCTGTAATTTCCATAGACGGTACTCATGTCTATGAAAAGTATGATATTAAGTTATTGATCGCCATTATAGTAGATGCCAATGGACAAATATTTCCACTAGCTTTTGCCATTTGTGCCCATGAAAGTGAAGAGATGTAGATGCTATTTTTGAACCACTTGAAGTAGCACGTTGTCAAACAACGTTAAGGTATTTGTCTAATATCTTATCGGCATGGTGGTAATTTAAGTTTTGTACAGCACTTGCCTGAATGGCAGGAACCCTATGCATATATCCACCGTTACTGAGTGAGGCACCTGAAGGCCAATTTCCAGAAGAAATATACCAACAAGGACTTACATGATTTAATGTGGATGGCTGCAACTGATCATTAGCAGTGCAAATTCAGGAGGCACATGGAATCGATCCGGCAGTTAGACGAAAGAGCCTATAATTGGTTGATGCGACATGAGCTTCACAAGTGGACATTGCATGTTGATGGTGCAGACAACGGGGGGCCCTGACTAAAAATGTGTCGGATTCATTCAATGGGTTATTGAAGTCTGCACGTGGATTGCCTATCACTGCCATGGTCCGGATGACATTCAAACAGATGACAGAAATGTTTGTTGAAAGACATAGAGGTATATCGAAATTGATGGACATGGGTGTTGAATTTATGCCAATACTGATGAGAAGATTTGAGAAATACAGGAGGCGAGCACATTGGCATTCATATTCACATTATGATCATGACCGGGGTATTTTTGAAGTTGGCACCGCTATCCGTCAACATCGGGGGAATAATCTACATACCGTAAATGAAATCAACAGGTTGTGTTCATGTGGGAAATGGACCATCTACCACATGTTGTGCTCACATGCCACGGAGTGCTTTCAACAAGTTGGTTTAGGGGCAACCAACTATGTTGATAGGCAATAGAGTGTTGCTGCATACGTAAACATATATAGTGGACAGTTGCAGCCCTTGAATGCTGAGCATTATTGGACAACGAAACCATTTAAAATGTTGTGTAACAAGGACTATTTGCGGAAGCTGCAAGTGCAAAAGAGAATGCTTATACGGAACCAAATGGATGTTGGTGATACCGTTTATGCGCTTAAATGTGGCATATGCTTGCAAACAGGACACGACCGTCGTAAATGTCCTTCAGCTGGTTTGGGTGGCTGTGGCAATCAAGCTCCTGGTGCAAGTTTGTCTAATGTACCCAACTATCAAACAATATAATATGTTGTAATAAGTAGCTATTTTGTTTATGTTGCAAGATGTATCAAATAAAATTATGTTTGTTAAGTATGATTTGAACAGATTGGAACATGACCTTTTGAATTGCGATGATGATATGATAGTTCCAACATTCAATTTATTGGTGTTAGTAAAGAAGACCAATATGAAGATTGAAATTTCATAACATAATACTTCAAGAGAAAAAAGCACAACAACCATAACTAAAGCAACATACATGAAAATAAAAGATAATAAAAGGATAAATTAACATAAACACATCCAAGTAGAAAGTTAAAAATGGATTAGTACAAACAGGATATCTGTCTCCCTTCACGTCCACATTGAAGATAACACCCAGTGGTGAAACATCAACCAATGTAAATTTGACGACGAAACCTCGCCTGATAAAATTCTCCAACACAAAAAGTCTCCATCCTACCTTGAACCTTCTTTGATCCCAAACGCTCATATTTATATACCACTCTTTGCCACGATGGTGAAGAAATGCGTGTTCTAATTGTGACGACCCAGCTAGTCGTCTCATAAGTTACCGCTCCGTTTCCCCCATTTATGCTTCTTATTGCTTTTTCTATCAGTTCTATATGTGATCGGGTTGGTTGGCTCGGGTTCGGAAAGGATTTGGTAAGGTTTGAGACACTTAGTCTCTTTTGAGGAAGCTTAAGTTGGAAAAATCAAACGGATGTTGACTTATGTCTTAGAGCACTCGGATGTGAGTTCTGATAGTTCGGATAGCTTCAGGAGGTGATTTGAGACTTAGAAGCATGATCGGAATGTGTTTTGGAGGCACGGAGTAGATTTAGGCTTGAATTGACGAAATGAGATTTTGGCATTTTTCGGTTGATAGGTGAGATTTTTATATAGGGGTCGGAATAGAATTTCGAGAGTTGTAGTAGTTCCATGGTGTCATTTGGGTATGTGTGTGCAAAATTTCAGGTCATTCAGACGTGGGTTGGTTGGGTTTTTGATCAAAAGCGTAATTTAGAAGATTTTGGAATTTTTAGGCTTGAATCTGATGCGAATTTGGTGTTTTGATATTGTTTTGAGCGTTCCGAAGGTTGGAACAAGTTTGAATGAGGTTATGGAATATGTTGGCATGTTTGGTTGAGGTCCCGGGGGCCTCGGGTGGTAAATCGGACCATTCCATGATGTTTGGAATTGCAAAAATTGTTGATCACTGTTGCAGAGGAAATGGCCTTCGCGTTCGCGAAGGGTCAGTTGGTGAAGGCTGGGATTTAAGACTTCGCGTTCGCGAGGAAGGCTCCGCGTTCGCAAAGGGCTGAGTGTTTGTGCATCGCGTTTGCGGGGTGGTGTCACGTTCGCATAGAAGAAAATGGGCAGCTGAGCTTCAGGGAATTTCATTCATCGCGATCGCGAGGGAGGTAACGCGATTGCGAAGGGTTAGTCTGAGAAAGCAATGCGTTCGCGATGGGAAGGTCGCGATCTTGAAGAGGAAATTCTGGTCAAAGTTATTTTGTTCTTCGCGAACGTGAGGCTTTGACCGTGTTCGCGAAGAAGGATTTCAGGCCTGAGCAGAATGTTTAAATAATCGTCTTGTCCGCGATTTTGGGATTTATTTCCACCATTGTTGAGCGTTTTTGGAGCTTTTTGAAGAGCACTGAAGAGGGATTCTAGGAGAATCACTTGGATATAAGATTCATGGACTCAAAACTCGATTCTAATATGAAATCTACCTAATTAATCATGGAAACTAAGCCTAAAATTGAAGAACTAGGGCTTAAAATTGGAGACCTAAAATTTGGGATTTGAGGGGTCATTTGTGGATGGATTTTGATGCTTTTGGTATGAATGAACTCGGGAGTGATAAAGAATCCATTGATGTAATTTTTACCGAAATCCGAAACGTGGGCTCGGGGGTCGGGTTTTGGTAATTTCGAGATTTATGTTGTAAATTGAATATTTTTGCTTGGGCTTTGTTCCCTTAGCATATTTTGATGCCGTGATTCTGATTTTGGATAGATTCGACGCAAGTGGAGGCCGATTCGAGGGGCAAAGGCATCGCAGGCTAGAGTTTGGACCGGATTGAGGTGAGTAATGATTGTAAATGATGTCCTGAGGGTATGAAACCTCAGACTGCACATCGTGGTGCTAATTGAGGTGAAGAACATGCTTGATGACGAGCGTGGGGTCGTACACTATTGGGGATTGTAATTTATCTGTCCCAAATGACTATTTTACCTTGTATTTGATTGAAATCTATTTGTGAACACCATGTTTTGGGCTGAATGTCATATTTGGGCCTCGTGCCAACTATTTGAACCCTTAGGGGATTCTTATTGATATTTCCTCAGTGTTTTGACTTTATTCTTGAACTCAGTCATGCTATATTCCACTATTTTCATAACTCAGCCATGATTACTCTATTTTAACACTTAAATGATCTTTTAAATGATATTTTGGGCTGAGAACCATATTTTACTATTGCCTGAGTGGCTTGTGAGGATTTTGACTGAGTAAGGTCGAGGGCCTATGTTGTGAGGAAACGCTGATTATGATTATGAGGCCGAGGGCCTGAGATATGTACACCACGAGGTGGCTTCTTGATATGAGGCTGAGATCCTAGTAAGCTTAAACTGAACTTAAATGATTTTACATATCTTTACTGATTCACTATTTTACTGGTTTTACTGCTTCGTTATAGCCTGTAATGTGCCTTATGTGTTTTCATATCTCTCAGTCGTTTATTTATGATTATTACTCACTGAGTTGGAGTACTCACTTTACTCCCTGCACCCCATGTGCAGATTCAGGCGCTGTTAATCCTGCTTGCGAAGGTTGAGAGCTCCCGGCAGATTTCAGAGTTCACGAGGTAGCTATTCAGCGTCCACAACCTCGTGTTTCTCCCCCTTTATCTCATTTCCTTTCTCTGATTAGTGACTCTGTAGTAGCTTTATAGACCTTTCTTGTATTTTTCCGGATTTGGTAGTTGCTCATGACTAGTGACACCCCGGTATCGGGTTGTGTTGGGTTGTATTCCGCAAATTGTTTTGTATTGTCACTGCTTACTTTTGGAGTTATATCATGTTTAAAACTAAATACTTATTGTTTAATTATTTGAAACGGAACTGAAAATGTGTCGGCTGGTTTTGTCTTCACGAGAGGCACCATCACAACCGAGTCCGGATTTGGGGTCATGACACTAATGTTGGAGGAAGATGCTTGTAGATTTTTCTTGGAATATACTTTAAAAAAGCCCTACTATTAAGTTTTGGAAAATATGAAATTGAATAAAGATATACAATACTAATGTATATATATTTTTTTAAGTTAAGGTATAAGAAACAAAAGTATTTTATGTTAAAGAAATAAAGTTTAATGGACATAATAATTTACCAGATCGTTGTCGTCGATGCATGAATCAGTCATAACCACTTCAAATATTGGAGAATTCTCTTCTTTATTATCACTGCTAGTAGAAGAGTAAGATAGGGCATCACTGCTATTAGAAGAGTAAGATAAGGCTTGTTTGGTAGAGGAAGAGGCAGATAAGACATCACTGCTATTAGAAAAGTAAGATAAGGCTCGTTTGGTAGAGGAAGAGGCATCCATAGTTTAGGGTTTGAGTATGTGAGTGTGTTTTATGTCTTTAGGATTTGAGTATGTAAGTGTGTTTTATGTTTTGAGTATGTGACTATATATATAGGGACACGCATAGCATAGCGCGGTTAAATACTACGTTTTGTGTGAATATATATAGCGCGGTTGAATACTACGTTTTGTGTGTTATCTGTTTTGTGTGTTGTCTTGTCGTTCTGAAAAGCTGCACGACTGCAAAAAGCTTTTTTGTATCAGAAAGAATCTTTAACACGCCAAGCATAGCGCGGCTAAATACTACATTTTGTGTGAATATATATAGCGCGGTTGAATACTACGTTTTGTGTGTTGTCTTGTCATTTTGAAAAGCTGCACGACTGCGAAAAAGTTATTTTGTATCAGAAAGAATCCTTAACACGCCATAGCGCAGTTAAATACTATGTTTTGCATGAATATATATAGAGCGGTTAAAATACTGCGTTTTGTGTGTTGCCTTGCCTATAAATAACGGGCGCATTCTAGTTATTTTCTGCGCTTAACAATAATCAATAGCAAAACTTTCCGTAAAAGCAAGGCTTTTTTATGCTTTAATAAATGTCTGAACGCCTTTATGTACCAAAGTGCGAGTGCAGCAAGAAATGCATCATTAAAGATTGTTGGGATGATGGTGAAGTCGGACGCCGCTACTAGATGTGTGTGAACAAGTTTTATAGGGTTTCCGACGAACCTTTTTGCAATTTTGAGGTATGGATTGATGTAGCCTGTCACCAGGAATGATACAAACAATCTTTCACTTTCTTCATGATTTGACCAAAAAACAGTGGGAATATGATCGAGAATACGAACGAGAAGTTGCGGAGTTGAAGGAGAAACTCAAAGAGGTGGAAGAAGAAAAAAATAAGTTGGAAGAAAAATTTAAGTGGTTGGAGCAGAGAATACTAGGCGGTGGTGACTAATATATGACATGTATGTGTTGAGTGTAGTACTTTATCTTTATGTTTTTCGTGTCATGTGTTTTCATTACTTGTACTGCATTTAAATTATGTTAAATTTCTATGTTTATGTTTGTATTGTAGAAGAAACAGGGAAATTAAAACATAATGCACATATGATGTAAGCATAAAAAATTATTGTTATTATTTACATAAAATAATATTTACATAGTGTATGTAAAAAAGATAAAAAAAAAAATCAATGTGTCCCACACCCTGTGTGCTTCAATGCAGCCGCTGGCCGGAGGCGCATCCCTTCCCGCCCGGATATGCTATCAGAATCATCCTCATCACGTTGCCTATTTATATGAGGATGCTGCAGCATGATCGTCAGTAGTGCTGGCAGGATCGGTAGAAGGGGCCATCTGTGATGACCCAATAATGTCATCTTTAATTTAAATATTTATTTCTATGTTTCATGAAAATGTCAAGAACTTACCTGCTATGAGTTGAGTATCACTTAAATAGTTGATGTATATGGCATTTCTTTTCTAGCAACATATTGCTTATGAGGTCACTATTAGAATTATTTTTCGTGTGGTGTTACGTTGATTGGATTGTGTATGTGTTTTTAGGATTGGTTCTTGGGATTCTCTGACAGGTAGATAGGCCTAGTTACAAAGGAAACTCTGGCAAAAATTTTGGAAAACTTGGGAGTTAGTCAAAATTTGGGAGTTAGAGATGTGTGAGAAAAGCGATAAGTTATGCTAAGTGTTTGGGGGTCGACTCTACTTCTCATTCGAGGACTATTAATATGATGGATACCAATTAGATATGATAATAGGTGTACGAGGCATACTAGAAGAGATATGGGGTCTAAGGAAAGTCCTAAGTCTAAGCCAAGTTGGAAAATTTTCATAATAGACTAAAGTTGCAAATGAGTACGCACAAGACCTCACTTTGGACGAGCATATCTACATATATATAAGGATTTGTGTGAGGCACAACCTATCAAATTAAAGCTCTATGAGTCTAGTTTCCAGAACATCAAACCGATTGTCATTTGGAGGTGTATACAGAAAGTTATAACCGTTTTACAAAAAGTTAGCAGAGCAGGCTACGCAATCTGCGTATGGCTACGCAGCAGGCTACGCAACATGCGTAGCAAAAATCAGAATTTGGCCAAATTGAAAGCCTCCTGCGTAGGTTTCATGCGTAGGCTACGCAAGGAGGCTACGCATAACTAGAGTTGAATTTTAAAGAGCTGAAAACGTGGGTTTAGAGAGAGAATGAGTTAGTTCTTCAACTTGGAATGAATTTTAGAGAGAAGAAGGAGCTCTTTCAGCATGGATACATTTCAAGGTAAGTTATTTTGGCATAAAGATGATTATATAACATCACTAGGTGACACTACTAACATTATTATGGATCAAATCCATAGGAAATGGGTTGAATCTTCAAGAACACCAAAAAGAGAAAAAAATGAGATTCCTCCACCAAAAGATAATTTCTTCACTTGAGCTTCATATATATGTAATATTGGAGTATGGATAGCATGTTTATGAGTTTTATTTGAAGTTGTAATGGGATATTGTATGAACCCTAAGGGTGGGTCTTGAAAATGCTATTTTTGGAGAAAAAAGAAGATGAATAGTGAAGAATTGAATTGAGAATCACCATATTGATTGGAGTAAATGATTTTAACTCGAATTTGGTTAAATTACATGAATCTATTATTGTTTTTATCAACAAATTAGTGTTTTGGGTTAAAAAAATGGTAGAAAATTCCATAGATTTTAATTGAGAATTTGAAGGCCGAGTTGTGGTCGAATTTGAATAATTTTGGTATGGTTAGACTCGTGAGGGTATGAGGATTCTGAAAATATAAATTTTACCCGTTTCTGAGATGTGGGCTCGAGGGGCATTTTGGTCATTTTACATAATTTTGCATATTAGCTTAGAATTTAATTGTAGAATCAGTTACTCGAAGTGTTATTTACATTATGAAATTGAATTGACTAGATTTGGGCCATTTGGAGTCTGATACTCGTGGCAAAAGCGATGTTTGAGGCTTGAGTTGACCGTGGAAGTTCGAGGTAAGTGTTTGTTCTAACTTTGGCTTGAGGGAATAGGATTAGGATGTTATTTGCTACTTGCTAATGTGGAGTACGGTGTATAGGCATGGTGACGGTTATGTATGCACCGGAGTCTAGCATGACTGCGGGTCTTAATTGCTTTTAATTCGAATAATGTGACACAATCTCCTTGTTTACTTGATGAGTTTCATATAATGTGAACGATTGAGGTAGAATTGTGATTGGTGTACTTTTGGAGCGTTAGCTCGAACATGAATGTGTTAGTTGAGGAAGAAGTGATTTAAAAAGAGAATGTGTTGTGAGTACTCCCTTGCCGGGATGTGTAGACTGATATATACTCTCCCTTGTCGGGATATTTTGGGCTGTTAGCTGTACCCTTGTCGGGTTAAAGGTATTGAGTTGTTATCCTCCCCTAAAGGGGTCTACTATATGAAGTCAGATATATATGATATTATGGGATCGTGTGGCATGCCGTTCACTTATATATGATATTATGGGATCGTGTGGCACGCCGTCCACTTATATATGATATTATGGGATCGTGTGGCACGCCGTCCACTTATATATGATATTATGGGATCGTGTGGCACGCCGTCCACTATATATATCATGAGAACCGGAGTTTCTTCTGTTTATATAATATATATATATATATATATATATATATATATATATTTATATATTATGGAAACCGGAGTTTCTTCTGTTTATTTCCGATACTTCATTTTTATCTGTTACTCCCCGATAGCATGTCCCCTCCCAGCTTTACTTTGTATTATCTTGTTATTGTTTCTTGCACTTGTCCTTGACTTTCTGTACAGGTTAATTGTGGTAGATCCTGTCTAGCATCATCACTACTTCACCGGGGTTAGGCCAGGCACTTACCAGCACATGGGGTCGGTTGTGCTGATGCTGCACCTTGTACAATTTTTGTGCACAGATCAGGGAGCAGCTTTCGGACCGCAATAGTAGGACTTTTTGGGAGCTATCTTCAGCCCAGGGACTCTCGAGGTAGCCTAGCTGGCGTTCGCAGGCCGAAGTCCCTTTCCATGTTTTTCGTTTGTTTATCTTATATCAGACAAACATGATGTATTTTCCTTTCAGACATTGTTTGTAGCATTCTGTAGTAGTCCGTGAGCTAGTGACACCAAACTTTGGGTAGCATTTTAGTTCAAACTTCCGCACCTTTGATTTTCAGTTGTTTTAAATTTAAAGTCTTCTGTTTAGATTTTGTCTCGCTTATTATATTGTTGAAAGGAAGCAGGAAAGGTGTTTTAAACATTTGGCTTGCCTAGCTCTCATTAGTAGGCGCCATCACGACTCCCGAGGGTGGAAAATCCAGGTTGTGACACCATCGGTCCATTAGAAACCTACAACACAATAAGTCAGCTCAGTATATGAAAATATATATTAGTAATGTACGTGTTAAGTCAATAAAAATTTTGTACCATGGTCTCGTCGGGCTCCTGAATATAAGCATCCGTGGGGTCCTCAGCATCGCACAAATTGGCATCCGTGATGGGTTGGGATGAAGCCTTAATAAGAAATTTATAAAGTTATTTATGGCGAATCAATAAGATAAAAACAAATTTAAATTTAATAGTAATACAAACATATCGGCGCATGTGAAAGATCTACAACACCCGTCGACGATGAGCCAAAACTCAGTCGGTGCCCACCATCCACATCTCGGGTCGGTCGATCCTCAGCAGCGGTCGATGGGCCCGAAAAGAACTGCTCCCAATCTCCGGTAATGCTCGTGCCCGTGATCAACAATGGATCTGATGGGGTCACTTGCGATGCTGGCAGCACCAGCTGGAGGCTGTACGACGGCATACTGTTGGGATGCTTGTCTGGCTGGGGGATGTAAGCACGTGATTTTTGCCCTATATGAGAATTACTCCCAAAAAATTCAAAAATAAAATATTTTTTCTTGGTGTGCAATTTTTGTGATATTTTGTGATATTTTGTGTAACTATTTGTATGTTTGTCTATGCATGTTTATTTGATTAATAAAAAAAATACAAAATATGTCGCATTTTTGCATGTATGATTTAATTCTACAATTGTTAGTAATTAAATTTGTGTACAAAAATTAAAACTTACAAAAATAGGCATCTTTTGCATTTTTAGCATTTAATGTCCAAATGAATAATTTTATACTTAATTATTACTTAATTGTGCGTTAATTGTTATTGGAAGTTAATTTGCGCTTTTATAACTTAATTTAGTTCTTAATAATAATTTAAGTACTTTTATAATTTAGTTTTAGAAAAATAAAAGAAGAAAAGAGAACAAAAATACAAAGAAAAATCGGATTGGGCCACTTCTTCAATTTCAAACCACAAGCCCAAATAATTGCCCAACATTCCCCATGACCCGGTCCACTTCAAACCGGGTCGATCCGGTCCGCTCCATTAACCCAACACCCCTTCTTCATTTTTGTCCAACACAAAACAAAACCAAAAAAATAAATAAAAAATAAAAGGTGAATTATCACTATTAATAGTTTTATTTTTTGTTTTTTTTATATATAAATAATCCGAAAATATTTTATTTTATTTTATTTTTATTTTTTTAAAAAATATATAATAATTTCGGGAATGATTTAAAAAAAATAAGAAAAAGGGAAGTATTGAATAAAAAAAATATAAAAGTAAAAATAGGTGAAATTCTCTTCTTCTTTTTTAAAAAAAAAGTAAAAGAATGTAGAAAATTTTTAAAAAATAAAAAGTTTTGTGGAAATTTTTAAAAAAAATTTAAAAGTAAAAGAAGGTTGGAATTAAAAAATAAATATAAAGGTATCTGAAAATTTAAAAAATTTAAAGTAATTGAAAGTAGCATTTTTAAAAGAAAAAGAAAAGATAATGGTTTGTTTTTTAAAGAAAAGTTAAATAAAGTGAGATTCTCTTTTAAAAAAATAAAAAGTGGGATTTTAAATAAGATAAAGTAATTAAAGTTGGAATTTAAAAAATAAAAGTAAATAAAGGTGAGATTTCTTTTTCTAAAAAAATAAAAGCAATTTGTAAGTGGGATTTCTTTTAATTAAAAAAATAATAAAATAATAAAAAAGAAATCTGAAAATTTCGAAAATTTTGCTATAAATAGAAGAGAAAATTTAGAAAGAACTATAAATAGAAGAGAAAATTTAGGAAGAAGGGATGGGAAAAAAAGAGGAAAAACTAGATAGAGAGAAGAAAAAAAGAGGGGGCGGAGTGAAAAGTATACACCCGATATACATTCTGGATATACTGAATATACAGGGGCAGAATTCATTTTGGAGAGTTTTGAAGTTGAAAAAGAATAGTTACTGCTTCATTGCCTCGCTTAAGATCTGAAATAGTCAGAACCTTCCTGCCTTTTACTTCTTCTCTATACTTGGAGTCGTTTATAGTCTCCTGGGTTTTCTGCTATTCCTACTGTACTGGTTTGCGGTGTTGCTGAATCTGTTGTTGCTGTGTTATTACTGCTGCTGACTTCTCCTTCTTTTGTTCTTGTACTGCTGTTTCCAGGTACACATTTGTACAATCTCGGCTTGAAGCAAAAATGAAATATTAATCAGGCTTTGTTCCTGTTGAATTCCTCCTGTTTAGATTTGTGGTTGAATATAATTTTCTTTTCTTTGTATAAAAATGTAGTTGATTGATTAAATTAGTAACGATGTCACATATGTATAACTTCTTCATCTAATAATGTTAGTTTAAATTAATCAAAGAATAGTTAATCTGTTTTGATATTATGGTGTGTCAATCTCACGTTTTAGTATTATTGAATAATAGAATATAGAATGAAAGCAGTTTTTCTTTGTACAAACTCGGTCGCAATTTTCCATTCGCATTAGCCGTAAACTAATAATTAATAAGTTACGTTTTTAGCATGTAATTAATTAAGAGATTTTCTTTTATTTTAGAGACGAACTTAATAGGAAAATATAGTCACTGTAGGTTTATCCTTTTAAATAAAAATGAGACGAGCCTCGACAAACAAAAATGCACAAGCTGCGGGGCCCTCTAAATGTATATATTAAAATACTTAGAATTCGGGACAAGCCGTTTAGCGAATTTTACGGCCTTCCCAAAATAACAATACGCTAGTTGCTTTAGGCGCACCTTTAATAATTTAACCTTCTTAAACACGGGTGCACATTGATGTGACCCAAATCCAAATCTCAATAGAGTCAAAATGTGTCGACGACCACGGGTACATTGATTGTAACGCGGTTCGGGATATATTTTCACAACGTTGCAATTCCTTGTAGAAAATAATAATAACAATTATGAAAGCGGTAAAAAGTTAAAATTTGCACATAAGTTCATATTTGTATAAAATCAGATAATCAAGCCGAATATTACAGTTGAGCGACCGTGCTAGAACCACGGAATTCGGGAATGCCTAACATCTTCTCCCGGGTTAACAGAATTCCTTATCCGGATTTCTGGTACGCAGACTGTAATATGGAGTCATTCTTTTCCTCGATTCGGGATTAAAATTGGTGACTTGGGACACCCTAAAACTCCCAAGTGGCGACTCTGAAATAAACAAACCAATCCCGTTTCGATTGTCCTTTAATTGGAAAAAACTCCCTTGTACCCTCTCGGGTACGGAAAAAGGAGGTGTGACAGCTCTGGCGACTCTGCTGGGGACAAACACCCAGAACCACTGGTTCAGGGTTAGAAATTCGAGCTTAGATAAATTGTTATATTTGGCTTTATCTGATTTTTACATGTGTTTGAGCCTAATGTGCTAAATGATGCTTTTACCGCTTTGATATTATGTGAACTGTATATAAATTGTGCCGAAACCCATCTTCTCTCTGAGTCTTCTGAATCATGAAGAAGGGTGTACTTCGTACGACTTCTTTTCTGTATAGTGTCAAGTCCCAATTTAGAACGAGGTTTGGATCAATAGCCTGCACAACATATAAAATATAAATTACAGAATGCTATATCACAATTATAAGTAAGAATACCAAATAACATACCAATGCCTCGTGCTTTCCAGCATATGTAACATACCGATCGCCAGCTCGGTGAATGGGGTTCCCGATAAAAAGTCAGGTAATGCCGCGGTACCCGGGCATATAATCATGTTCAATATCCTCCCGAGTCGGTGGAGGGGGGCGGAATCAGCTCTAATCGCTGGTCCCAAGTAAATATCTGATCTTGTAGCTATGTCAAATATAAGTCGTCCACCCTAGTATGATCATCCCGCTGGTAATGTGTGGCCTCCCAGGTGGGCGCTACCGATACGAGTTGCGGCCTCCCAAACTGGCAAAGTACTCACTCGGTGGCATGATTCTCCACAATATGAAGGCATAACAATAGGATGGAAGAACCCCACATATCACGGCCGGCCAAGCAACAATCGGGAAAGCCATCTATCAGTGCGTCGTTGTATGACGTCCAGATGAACTATTAAGGAAGAACACAAAACGTCAGTATACACAACTTATGTTTGAAGCAATGACAAGTAAACTTAGATATACATTTACCTGTGCACCATCCAGCAAATCCAATATATCCCTGCATAAGGAGAGATTATGCCGAGCCTCGTACTCGAGCATATGTCCCCGCCGGAGAACCCACCTCCTAGATAGAGGGAGCAAACGAGGTGGTACATCCGGATCTAATGGTGGTAGAGGTGGCTGCAATTGCAGAAGCCGCTCCCAGGCCTAAACCTAACATAAAAAATTGACGTAAAAGTTAAGATATATTTTTACTAGGTATGTTAAAATGAATAGAGTATTCGAATATGTTGTCACTTGTAGTAGCTCCAAGAATCCAACAACCTCACGTTGGGTGCCCATGCTCGCCCGGCACATGCACCTGTACAAGTAGGCGAGAACAGCAGAGCCCCAGTTATACTGGGGTAAATCATCTAGCCGCTCAAGATGATGAAGAAATCTCAAGCTGACTAGGTTCCCCGAAGTGTTCGGGAACAAGACCCCTCCAAACAACAGGAGTAGCAGCAACCTCGTATACTGGTCAACATGATCATCCAGTATAGCGCCATCAATCGAGAATGCAATGCCTCCAACCACAGTCGAATAGTCGTCAACAGAAAACGACTGGCCCCATATAGTACAGTCTCATCCTTTGGCCGGAAACCGGTGAGCTGCTGCAACATGTTCAGGTACTGCACACGTGTCATCTCTCTCATGCCATCCGGCAGAGCAACAAACAGTCCATCAACAGGCAGCCTATATAAAACCTCCACGTCCTGCAGTGTGACGATGGCCTCACCAATGGGTAGGTGGAATGTGTGCGTCTCCGGTCGCCACCACTTTATCAAGGCCATGACAAAGATCAATCAAGCTACAACCGCCCGATCTCAATCACCTGTAGAAACCCGTGTCCGCAAGCGCGCGACTACACGGTCATGGAGATCTCTGGCATGCAGAAAGTCCCACATGTTGTTCACTTTCTTGGTGCAGAGAGTCTGGGTCAGTAACTCACCCTCCCATATGGGGGGGGGGGGCTATGATCGCTCTGTAACGAGAGTAGCGCATTGCTGGAAGGTCCGGGATGAATAGGCGACACCTCCATGTCGTCTACTGTAAATTAAACAACATTACTTACATGTTAGTTTTATAATTTAATATGTTAGTTATTAAATTAAATAATTATTTTTCATAATTATACAATATTTAATTATGATGTATTCACATAAGGGTTCCAGGCTAGATATTTGAGGCCCAGTAGCACCAAGATATCCTAAATTCTTTCATGTGTTAGTTTTATTATAATTTTATATGTTAGTTTGTAAATTAAATAATTAATTTTATAATTAAAAATATTCACATACGGGTTCCAGGCTCGATATTTGCGGTCCAGTAGCACCAAGATATCCTAAATTCTTCCATGTGTTAGTTTTATTATAATTTTATATGTTAGTTTGTAAATTTAATAATTAATTTTTATAATTAAATATTCACATATGAGTTTCACGCTCGATATTTGGAGCCCAGTAGCACCAATTTATTCTATGTGTTAGTTTTATTATTTTACATGTTAGTTTTATAATATTATATGTTTGTTTGTAAATTAAATAATTAATTTTTATAATTATACAATATTTAATTATCAAATATTCATATATGGGTTCCAGGATCGATATTTGTGGCCCAGTAGCACCAAATATATGTTGACTATAATTGGACAAAGTTTGTGTTTGATCTATCAGTTATTTTGACGTATTTTTGAGTATAAGAGATACTTAAACTACAGGAAACTACACTAAAAAGCACTACATTTTACTACGCTAAAAGACATTACATTTTACTACGCTAAAAGTCATTATATTTTACTACCCTAAAAGGCATTTTGATTTACTAGTCTTTAAGCAAAAAAATAATTTAAACCACATAAAACACAACAAATACATTGTAATCACAAAAATACATATAAAACAGTAATAGTAATTTATTAACATTTTTATTAACAAATAATAATGATTTCATAATTTTTAAATATTTTTTTACAACATTAATATCTTAGCCCGGATAAAAATAACATACCAATTTAATTGAAAAAAATAAAATAAAATACAAAATAACATACAACACATTCAAAACAACTAATATACACTATTTATATGAGTTTGGGCATAAACTAAATCGGAATACCTCGATTTATATTTTTCGAAAAGTTGATGATTTGAAAATTTAACTCCGAAACAAGCAACCTACAGTAATAGAAGGCTTGGCTAGGATGTGGGACCAACAATATCGATTTTTTACGGGACAGGTGGGGCCACACGAGCTTTTTTTGTTGCGAATGGAGGGGGAGGGGGCCCCTTTTTTTTACAAAAACGAAGGGGAGAGGGACTGGGCAGAACATGGGGAAAGGGAAGGGATTATGATATATATAACGTTGTTCATTATCACGCTTTATATAAAATGCTATAATGGACCGCATTTTATATACATGTCTTTTTAGTTGCCACTAAATCACGGTTTGTTACTGTGTTTTATGTAAAACGCGGTTACCTTAACGGTCGTGTTTTATATAAAAATGTAATTTTTTTAACACCTAAAAACGTATTTTGAATAAAAAAAACATAAAAACGTGGTTTTTTTTAATCTTTTGATTCCCTTTTCCGAGTGTCAGAGAAGTAATTATTCTCCTGTAATAATGAGTTGTACGTCTCAAAGTGTGTGCAAGCCTCTGTAATTGGATCTCTACACACTGTGCAATTCGCATTAAATAATCTTTAAAACAAAGTTTAAATAATTAGTTTGCCCCATTAATAGAGAACTCACGCTCGCCACCACTGTCCTTTCAACCAAAAAGCTGCACAAATTCTCTCTCTTCTTTCTCTCTCCAAACGTCAATGGCGAATCCAAACTGTGCACAACCCTTTGCAACTGACCTATATATCTATATAACGGAATTACACTCGCTCACAGGTTGTTACTATCTGGTAATCTAACATTCCTAAATCCTAATCATTAGTTTTGTTCAAGTGTGATTCCAAATTTAGTGTTAACGAGTTGAAAGTATATAAAATTGTTTTGTGTTCACGTGATTTGAACCAAAAGCAATGAGTTTAGTTGAATCCACTGCAAAAGGCTTGATTAGTCTCTCTGACTTTGTTAGTGATCGACTTTATATAATGTGATTTTATTATAGTGTGCAAAGTTGATTCGGATCTGATCTGTGTTTGAGATGTTGTTATCTCTCATGCTGGAAATGTTGGAAAATTGGACTCAATTGTCATTAGGATGTTCGTTCAAGCTGCTTTCTTTTTTCTTCTTCTCCATTTTTATTGATCTTAGCTGGATTTTCTGTTTTTGATCTGTATTTAAGACCTTTTTCAGCTAGAAATACTGAAAGTTGGATTATCAATAGTGATATTTCGTTTCTGTTTTTTTTTTTTTTTTTTGCGTGTGTGTCTATTTTCGTTCATCTTAGGTGAAAAATATTGTGTTTTGATATGTGTAACTGTGTTTGAGGTGAAGGGGAGCCTTGGGCAACGGTAAAGTTGTTGTGTCCATGTGACCTTTAAGTCTCGAGTTCAAGCCATGGAACCAAATGCTTGCGTCGGAGTAGACGGGCTACATTACATCCCTTGGGGTTCGGCCCTTTCCCAGACACTATGTGAATGCGGAATGTTTCGTGTACCGGGCTGCCCCCTTTTTTTATCTGTGTTTGAGGCCCTTTTCAGCTTGAATTGCTGAAAAGTGGAATATAAATTGTGCTTGGCATGTTAGTTTCTGGTGATTCTTTTTGCTTTTTTGTTGGTAAATTTTCCTATTTTTATTGATGTTTTTTTTTTTGCAGGTTGATTGGTCCGTATAGTTGCTGGATTTGAGTTATTTTGTTTTTGAGGATAGAGTTAAGAGTTGTTTCAGAATTGTTGTTTTATAGTGCAGTTGTGTTTTAGAGGACTTTTCAAGTCCATTCTGAGGAGTGGTAATTCATGCATCATTACCATCCTGGAGGAGTTTTGGTTGATCAGAATTTGCTTGTTTTAGTTTCCTATTGCAGACCTATAGGATCGAGATTGTGCTAATTGTGATCTTGATTATCTGATTGGTTTGGTGTACTTTTGGAAAACCATTCTTTTAAGGAAGTTACGTAGTCGAATGCTAGTTGAAATTGCTCGCATTTTGGGCGATATATATGGGAGATGGTATCTGATGATAGCTTACAGTTTTCATAGTTCTTGGAGGTTCAGGTTGAAGCAAATAGCTAGCACATTGTGATCTTCTCGACTTGAATTTTCTAGAGGTTACAGAAATTTGGACATGAAAAGCCCTTTGCTTAACAAATTATCTAAAACTTTCTGGTCTAAACCGCAATTCAACTGGTTACTCTTGTGTCTTGTCAGTGTCTTGGTTGTAATAGCATTGCTAGGATCATCTTCTTCAAGTGCCTTTAACTCAGTCACTTCCTCTGTGAAGCCTGATATCTATACAAATTACAGAAAGCTCAAGGAGCAAGCGAGAAGTGATTATTTAGAGCTAAAAAGCCTTTCTGTGGGAGAAAATCAGATAAAGGATGTTGGTCTTTGTGGTAAGGAAAGAGAGAATTATGTGCCTTGCTACAATGTGTCTGCAAATACTCTAGCTGGGTTTAAAGATGGGGAGGAGTTAGATCAGCATTGTGAGTTATCAAGAGAATATCAATATTGTTTGATTCGTCCTCCTAAGGACTATAAGATTCCACTGTCTTGGCCAGCAGGTAGGGATGTAATATGGAGCGGAAATGTGAAGCTAACCAAAGATCAGTTCCTTTCTTCTGGAAGCATTATGAAAAGGTATAGTTAATTAAATGATCTTGTAGATGATCTTAAACATGTCAAATTCCGTACTTAACATGCTAGAAGGATGAATGCCTCTTTTTTAAGTTTCCGAACTCTTCTGGATTGATGCATTTGTAGGAATAATCTTGAAGTCTTTATGTGAGGTGACAGCTATCATTCTACCTTATAATGACTTTTGTTTTCTCCAGGCTAATGTTACTAGAAGAGAATCAAATTGCTTTCCATTCACAAGATGGACTGATTGTCGACGATGTCAAAGATTACTCTCACCAAATCGCAGAGATGATTGGGCTGGGAAGTGACACAGAGTTTCTTCAAGCTGGTGTAAGTAAATCTTTTGTTCATCTTTCCGTAAGCTACTTGATTGAGCCCCTACAGTTTCCAAAGAATCAATGCTTCTAGTATGCTATCGGTTTCATAGCATTGGAACTCTGACGCAGAACCATAATTCTACTCTAGAATAAAAGATTTCTCTTTGCTGAATAACAGGTGCGTACTGTACTAGATATTGGCTGTGGATTTGGTAGCTTCAGTGCCCACCTACTCTCGTTGAACTTGATGGCTCTTTGTGTGGGAGCATATGAGTCATCTGGTAGCCAAGTTCAGCTAACACTCGAGAGAGGACTTCCTGCAGTCATTGGAAACTTTATTTCAAAACAGCTACCATTTCCATCATTGTCCTATGACATGGTTCATTGTGCTCAGTGTGGGATCATTTGGGACAGCAAAGGTATTGTCCTTGCTGGGTTTTCATGAACTGTGTTTCCCATCCTTATTTCTCATTATCGTTTAATGTGGACTGACCTGATTTACCGCCAGTAGTTTATAAAGACTTGTTTCATTAAGTATTCTTCTGTGTACCTAATTATGATACTTACTTTATTTTTACTAGTCTATTTATGCTGTGAGAGAAATACTTCACAACTATTGAAGTATTGATCCACGGTATCTTCTACTTTACAACGAACCTCTTTTACAGTCAAAAGATCTTCGCCAAGATAAAAGAAGTCTGGTCGATAAGGCCAATCTCATTAGAAAATTTTGGTGATACTGCTGATAAATTTTTTGTTCTAATTTAAAATTCTGCCCCTTCTCTGTCTCACCGAAGTGTAACTGCCACCAGCTGCTGCCCTAGAAGTTAAGACGGTCTTCTTCGTGTGATGATTGACCTTTACTGCTAAGCTGAAGTTAAATAGATCTTCACATTTAGACACCTTCATCTTTTTCTGATAGTGATGAGTTCTAGTTTTTGTTTGTTTATTGGATTCCTCAACAACCATCAGTATGGTAATCTTCTGAAAATTTATACCCGAACAAGTCTGTAATGGCATGAAACTAATAATGATTTGGTGAACAGATGGGCTGTTTCTTATTGAAATTGACCGCGTACTCAAGCCTGGAGGTTACTTTATTTTGACCTCACCCATAACCCGGCAGCAGGGTAGATCTACCAGTTCAAAGAAGGGAAGCATGTCTACTCCTTTGGAAGAGATCACTAAGAAGCTTTGTTGGTCTCTTTTGGAACAGCAAGAAGAAACTTTCGTCTGGCAGAAGACGGTTGATTCACAGTGCTACACATCTGGGTAAGGCTAACAAGAAAGCCAATGTCAAGTACTCCCTCTATCTTCTGTTTCTCATATCCTTGAAACTGCTTTTGAATTCGTTTTATTCAGTTGAATAAAGTAAAATTTGAAGAACAATAATTTATGAAAGTTACAACTGACTGTGGATTACTGGAATCAGGATATAATTAGACTAATTTTTGGGTTTAAAAACCTTTTTGTCCCCTCATCTTTCTGAAGGGAAAAAAATACATTTTCTAAGATACTTGCCTTTTGTATGTGTGTATGGTCAGCTTTGAAATAATTCACATTTTATTGCCCTGTTACTTTTATAAGCTCCACTTCAACCCCTCCCACTCCCACGAAAAAGTAAAGAAGAATAAGCTCTCTCATGTTCAGACTTTGACGTAGATTGTCTTCCATTTATGTTCTATTTTTCAAGTTAAACTTTTGCTTTTACTTTTTCAGTTTTCGTTTTTTCCCAGTTGACCTTGTCTAATTGGCTTTTGTTTTTTGATGTAGCAAGCAGGGTATGGTACCACTTTGTAAAGGAGAGGATATGCAACTGTACTACCAGCCACTTGCACGTTGTATATCTGGAACAGGCAGCAATCGATGGGTTCCAATTCTTAGCAGATCTGGTTCGCTGAACTCAACTGAGCTTAAAGTTCATGGCAAGTTTATTTGAATAAACTTGGTTTGTCGACTTTACTGTCATCCTCTAATTTCCTGCCATTCCGGCTCTTTGCTGTTAACATTCAATCATTGCCTGTGTTTTGCTTTATGGCAGGAGTTCATCCTGAGGATTTCTTTGAGGATTCAGGATTTTGGAAATCAGCTGTGAGAAACTATTGGTCTTTGCTGTCACCCTTGATTTTCTCTGACCATCCAAAGAGGCCAGGTGACGATGATCCATTACCTCCATATAATATGGTGCGCAATGTCTTGGACATGAATGCTCATTATGGGGGTTTAAATGCCGCATTGTTGGAGGCAAGCAAATCAGTTTGGGTGATGAATGTTGTGCCTCTTGGGGTGCATAATACACTTCCGCTCATACTTGATCGAGGTTTTACTGGTGTTCTGCATAACTGGTAAGACATTAAGTGTTAGACACATTAAGATTTATACGCTCTTGGATATTGTGCATATTAGTATATCAATCTAAAGTATACGGGTTAGCTATTCTCTTGCAAATTATTTTAGTAGAAGAAAATCACAGAGCTGTGTGAATTAAGTAGCAACTATTTATTTATTTTAATGTATGTGATCATAAATCACCTAATGACATTTACAATTTTGGAGTGGATCTGATATAGTGTAATGTAATATATCGAACTCTATTTGTTAGCAATGATGATGTCCTTTTCCTGGCGTACCATGAAATTCCTCTATAATACAATAATATATTTTCTTGTTTTTTTATGTATTGTGATCTTAGTTTGCACGTTGCATGGATTATTGTCTCTTTAGTTTGCTTGCTTCTTCATCCCTTCCGATTGATGATCAACAGGAATCTGCTGCATCCTGGAGCACATAGCAATAACAGCTGACCCAATACCTAATACACGAATCATAAAATTTTAAAATGATCCTGAAACTTTTCACCGAGTATCTTATAACTAAGCATCTCTAACAGTAGTGCGTGGGTTCAAAGACTTCATAAGCATAGAATAGTTTGTAGTTTTGTATTATGATTGTGTCCTTTTCTGAGTCTTGAATGTTTTCTTCGATAAACCCACGTCTGTTTGGTCAGTGAGGAGAAGTTGAAGATAAAGGAAGAGTAATAAACAATAAGAACCTTGACCTTATCCTCAACAGGATGTTTATCTATGATTCTGAGTCATGATTTCCGATGATATTGGTTACAGTAATTTTATGCTTTTAATGTTTGAAGAAATTCTGTTGGATACTGATATCAGATGTTCTTAAAATTGGGCCAGGTGCGAACCCTTTCCTACATATCCAAGAACATATGATTTGCTCCATGGTAATGGACTTCTGTCACACCTTGCTTCACAAGGATGCAGTATAATTGAACTACTTTTAGAGATGGATCGTATCTTGCGGCCTGAGGTAATATTATATTTGCAGTCCACACAATTAAAATATCTTTTGTTTTACTCGTTCGTTAAACTTAAGCTTGCTTTTCTTATATATGCTCTTATGTTTCTCTTTGGAGACGGGATTTGGCATTTAAGCGTAGTCCATTTATTGCTTTATGTCTTTCTTGTTGTATTTCAACGAAGAAGGTGAGTCTTGGAGCAACGGTAAAATTGTTTCCGTGTGATCTATAAGTCACGGGTTCAAGTCATGGAAGCAGCTATTAATGCTTGCATTAGGGTAGGTTGTCTACTTCACACCCTTACGGGGTGTGGCACTTCCCCGGACCCTGCAAGAACGCTGAATGCTTTCTACACCGAGCTGCTTTTTTTGTATTTGACTGAACACCTTCAAATGTGTCCCTCAAGTTTGCCCGATTCCTTGCAGTTATTGCATGTTTTAACATTTGAGTTTGATTCTAAGAACAAACTTATTGACAGGGATGGGTTATTCTCTCTGATAAATTGGGACCCATAGAGAAAGTGCGGATGTTAGCCACACAAATCCGCTGGGAAGCGAGGGTGATTGACCTCCAGAATGGAAGTGACCAACGACTACTCGTATGCCAAAAACCATTCGTGAGAAAGTGATCGATCATCTTGACATGAAACTTCGACAATTCAATGACAGACCAATCTGTTAGCGCACTGCTAATTCTCCTAAACTTTCAATGGAAAAGAGGAATTAGTATCACATGAAGAAGTGAAGTATTTCTTTTCCATTCGTGCGCGCAGGCTGCCCCAAAGGTGGAAATATAATTTTTGAAAGCTGTAGATTGAGCAAGATTGCTGTAGTAGAGACAGCACATAAAGAAGATTTCTCCCTTTCATTAGATTTATGTAGCAATTCATTCAGCACTATTTTTCTTCCTCGTTTTTCAGTTTTTAGCACATCTTTTTCAATTGTAATTAAATGGTATTTTAGCGAAGAATCACCTATTCTTGAGAGCAAGAGATTTTGTCGCAAAATGTACGAATCAATATAAATAATGGTTTCCCGATATACACCTTGTTTAACCAAAAATCTGAGTCTTTGGTCAAAGCTAAAAAGAAATTCGGGTTACTGATAATCAGGAGACAAAAATAAAATACTTTTGAGAACGATGGTAAAGAAGCAAATAGATGTATATTTCAATAAATTCTCAATAGTATCTCGTCCTTACAAATGATGATACTTCTTCCTTTTATAGATAATTCTAGGTAAAGGAATGAAGCCTCAGCTTTAATGATATAATCATGAGTAATAAATGATATTAAATAAGCCGTTATACAATCATTCCTATTAAATACCGATTTCATAACGTATCAAGTATTTAATAATGAATTTGGACTCCTTTCTGTCACCAGATCTTTGCTTTCAATGCCTTCTATCCGTTGGCTGTAGATAATTTAAATTGGTACGAGACTCGTATCTATACGTCGTCTCGTGCCTATTTAAATTCTTCTTCCCGTGGCTGTTTCCATCCGTGCCTCTTAGTCAATTGCTGCGCTTTGACCATTTAACTAATCCACGTGTCATGCCACATCATCTTTTAATATAAACTCAGTTTTTTCCCAATACAGATAGTCCCCCCACTTTCCATTTTTTTTATCAATTAAATAATTGGGAAGTGGATCTTCATGTAAAAGGAATTTTTACCACAATTAATGCTCATGACAGTACTAACGTCTCATCAGTCTTTTCCATTTAATGTTCTGCCCATGTGTCATTTTCTAATTGATTCCACTATTCATACTCTTTTTCGAGACTTCTTCACTCTCACTATTTACGAAGTGATAGCTGCCTTAATTATAGGCTTTTCATCATTACACTTAAAAAGTTGACGGTTCCCATTTTACACATAACTTTGTCCTCCTTTGTCTTCTTCACAAATCTTCAGCACATACTTCCTTCTTAACAATGTCTTCTTCAAACCCTAACCGTAAAAAAGTTCCAATTCTAGATCAATTCCCCAACGCCCCTGTTAGACACAGAAGAGGCGGAGGAGGTAGGCTTCGAACAGGGTTAGAATCTACGCGAGGCGGCTCCTCTGGTTCTTCTTCAAGGAGTTCTATCCCAAAAGCCCCTTCTTCTAAGAGTAGGGAAATTCTTGATCCTTCTCAAGAACCCTCTGTTGATGATATAGTTCCCGGCGATTTGTCTTTTGAAAGTGACAAAACGTCTCTTCAAAAACAAATTAAAAATTTAGAAAGAGCCGATACTTACCCCTTCACTTTAGGTTTCAATCCTCCGATTGACCCAGTTATTCTCGATTTTTGTCGTTTCTTTACAATTTGTTTGGCCCAAATCGGTCCATTGGTGTGGAGAACAGTGGCTTGTTTGAGATATTTATCTTCCAAGGCCAATGTCAATTTCACCTTTTCTCACCTCATTCATCTATACCATCCTAACTTAATACGCCATGGGTTTTTTACCTTAACTGCAAGGAGCAAAAAGGTTTTGGTAAATCCTGCGGATGACAAAGATCGTGGATGGTATATCCGTTACGTTGCTGTCCGTACAGTGGACTTGATTGGTGAAACAAATATTCCCTTTCCTGAGAAGTGGAATTTTGAACGTAGGTTTCCTTTTATTTACCGTACCTACTTTTGAGAATTTCAAAAAGAAAGTTGTTTTTTAATCTCGTCCCTTCTTGGTTTTTTGTAGCAACCATGAGAGATGTGGAACCTATTCCCAACTTTCGTGGTTGGGTAGACTCACTTTTGAAGATTGCTTCAAGGGAGCAGAGAACTTGGAAATCAATTTCTTCCTTACATGGTTGGAAAGTCAAAACATATGGTATCCCCCCTTTTATATAAATTTTTTTTACATGTTAAGCGCTTTTTCCTCAACTTTAATCATGTATATCCATCCTTTAATCAGGATTTGGCATTAGAGGAATGACGGCTGAAGTAGTTATGGCCATTCGCATGTCTGCGAATGCTGCTCTTGATTTGGATAAGGCTCGAGCCTTGCTGCCTAAAAGGAAAGCTACAAAGGAAAGTTCTGAAGAAGAAGAGGAGAGTACCTCCCTAATTACCAGGCCGAGGGTCAGGAGACGAATAATCATTGATGATGAAATTGAAAACACTCCTGCTCGTACCTCCGCCACCGAGCCTGTTTTGATTCAATCTGATGAGGACACCGAAGCAAGAGATAATGATGAATCAATTCAGCATCTTTTTGACAGTGGTTTCGGGAGTGGCGAGGTCGGCCCTGTTTTTGATGAAGCTCCTCTTTCCTCATTTGTTCCTATTTCCTCCATTCCTCTGCCAGCTGTAAGTATTTCGTTACCAGTTTTGACGACTTCCGTTCTTTTGCCAGTCTCTACCGCTCCTATATCCGTTCCTTTGGCTGTTTCTACCGCACCTGCTTCCGCTCCTGTGTTGGTTTCTACATCTTTTCCTTCCATTCCTTCCACTGCTCCTCTTCCCTCTGTTCATCATACAGAGATAGGTTCTAGCAGTGGAAGTATGACTATGAGAAGTGTTACTTTGGAGGTTCCTGCCAATCATAGCCTCTTGAGGAAGACCGGCAGAGCCGATGTTTGGCTCGAACCTCTAATTGGAGATATCGAGAAGAAGAAGATGGAGAGCCATAGCTGCTTAACTCTGATGAATGACGTAGTTCATTCTACTTTGAAGGTATTTTTACCAACAAGTTTTTTTTTTAAATTATCTTCAATCTCTCATTTCCATGACTTACCTCTGTAGGCTAACCTTATTGGCACGGAATTAATGGGAAGAATTTCCCTACTGGAAAGAAGAGCTCGTGAGTCTGAAAAGACTATGCACGAGGCCGAGGAAATAGCTAGGGGAGCCCAGCTTGAAGCAACCAATTGGAAGGAGCAGTTCGAGAATGCTCAAGGGACCATAGAGGAGTTGCAAGAAGATAAAAATCTCCTGGAGCAGCAAAACCGTGGTTTAACTTCTGAACTGGCAACTGTCAAAGCCTCTTCAAGCCAATTGAAAAGAGATAAAGAGCTTTTGGAATGCTCTTTGTCAGAACAATTATCCAGGGCTAGTGAAGAAGTTAGAGAGCTGAAGGCACTTTTGGCTAGGAAGGAAGAATATGCAGGAGAGTTAGTGCAAAGCTTGACTCAAGCTCAGGCTGACTTACAGACTTCCTCTGACGAGATTCATGCCTTGAAGAGTTCTCATGCTTCTCTTGAAGCTTCCCTTGATTCCCATTTAGCTGAATATCAAATCTTAAAAAACGATCTTGCTATGTGGGAAAAGGAATATGGACTTCTAGAGGAAAATTTTAACATAGAAGTAAGTTGGGCTTTCCTGAAATCTCGTCGTGATGCTTTGACGAAAGCTGCTCAAGAAGGTTTTGACTTGCAGTCTGAACTGGCCAAAGTCATAGATACCATCGAGAAAAGCCAACAGTCTGCTGATACTCCTTCTCCTGCACTTGAAGTTCCTGGAACAGAAGAACTTTTAAATGAAGAAGTGAATACTGCAGCAATTGGGATTACAATTCCTGCTTCAGCTGAAAATGTTGCAATTCCAGCTTCAGAGGGTGAAACTTCTATGACTCAGTCTGTGGAAGTTGAAGCTTCCGTGACTCTTTCTTCCCTCGTTGATCCTAACATTTCAAGCTCAGCTGAAACCGTTCTTGTTGCTGCTTCTTCAGAAGTTGCCACCGTGCCTGTGGCTGAAAGTGAAATTAATATTGCAACTTCTGATGCGCTAACCCCTTCAATTGAATGATGGTTTTATCCCTTAGTTTTTAAGGGATTTTTTGGTGAAAGTCCCCATTTATCATAATGGGGCACTTGTATAAACTTTTATTGACTAAGTTTCTACTTAGTCTTTTTAATTATATTAAGAAGTTTTGTTAGTACTGCAATGTGTTCTATTCTTGCCTTTACCTTACTTATTTAGGACTTATAGAATAGTTTAGCATTTTTATCCTTTGAAAATGCTTTATGATACTTCTCATGACTTATTAACATGAGGCTTATAAAAGAGGGCCCTTTTATTTTATCGACACTTAATGAAGAAGACGTCTCAACTTCATAATGGTGTTATAGTACGATGAAAGTAATAGGAAAACACACGTTTTATATGAAACAACTTTGGCAAGTTTTTATTCATAAACTTTTAACAAGTGTTTGACTGTTACATGTATTACAATACATCTACAGCTTTCTCGTAACTGTTTTTCTTGTAACAGATTTGTAAATAACATAAAATAAACAAGGTTTTTCTTCATAACCTGTTTCAGTACATAGTCATGACCCTATCTTTACATGTTAAGAAGGGTTTGAGAGGTGACTTTGTTTATGAGTTTGAGAGATGACTCTGTTGTTCTCATGAATGCTGAAGACTTCGTAACTTTTTCTCAACACTTGCTTCTTTGTAGCCGATTTTTGTTCGATACTCGTATCTGTTTCTTTCTCTACACATATCTGTGTATAATATGTAGTCCCCCAAGTGTTTGAGCGATGAAGTATGAAGCCTCGAGCACTTGTTTATTTCTTTTACTTTGGCCCTTTTCCTGAAACAGAAAGATATACGGGACTCGACGGTGCGATTATAGATGAAGACTGCCTAACTCGTGTGTATTTCCATCAGATTAATTGTAACCCTGGGCTAGGAATTTAAGAATACTCCATTTTGCCTTGCAGGTTGTGACTCATCATTTGGCACGAGTTAGGATATTTTGCCTAACATCTAAAATCGTTAGTAAAATATTAATAAACCAAGAGAGAAATTTTAACATGATGATACCTGACCGTAGGTACTTTCTTAAAAGTAATATCTTTTTAAGTGGACAGCATTCCAATGTGAGGGTAAAACTTTACCATCCATTGTTTCCAACTGGTATGCTCCTTTTCCCGCAATGCCACGGACTTTGTATGGTCCATCCCATGTTGGACTTAGCTTTCCTGAGTTAGCAGCTTTTGCAGATTGGAACACCTTTTTAAGCACAAAGTCCCCAATTTTGAAAAATCTGAGGCGTGCTTTCCTATTGTAATATCGTTCTATTACTTGCTTTTGTGCTGCCATTCTTATCGAAGCAACTTCTCTTCTTCCTTCA
Source organism: Nicotiana tabacum (assembly GCF_000715075.1). Classification (NCBI taxonomy): domain Eukaryota; kingdom Viridiplantae; phylum Streptophyta; class Magnoliopsida; order Solanales; family Solanaceae; genus Nicotiana; species Nicotiana tabacum. Next base: position 119,118,953 of record NC_134095.1, read on the forward strand.
AGTAAATCTAGGCTAACCTGCATCTCTTCATTATTAGATTCCTCCGTTGCCTGATCGTATCGTGTGCTTGGCTCACCTATTTCAACTAGAATTAAGGCTTCCGTACCATAAACCATTGAAAATGGTGTTTCTCCAGTGCCTGTTTTGGTCGTTGTACGATAAGCCCATAGTACTCCAGGTAACACCTCAGGCCAATTACCTTTTGAATCTTGTAACCTCTTTTTCAAGTTATTAATAATAACTTTATTAGTTGATTCTGCTTGTCCATTCCCCACTGGATGATATGGCGTAGACGTTATTCTTTTGATCTGCCAACTTCGAAGAAATTCTGTAACTTGTGCTCCAATAAATTGTGGTCCATTGTCACACACGATCTCTTTTGGTACTCCAAAGCGGCATATTATATTTCGCCATATGAAGTCTTTAACTTCTTTTTCTCGTACCTGTTTAAATGCCCCTGCTTCCACCCATTTAGTGAAATAATCTGTAAGTACAAGTAGAAATTTTACCTGACCTTTTGCTTGTGGAAGTGGACCTACGATATCCATTCCCCATTTCATAAAGGGCCAAGGGGCTAAAACATGATGTAGTAACTCAGCTGGTCTGTGCATATTATTGCCGTACCTTTGACATTTATCACATTTGGACACGAAACTGGTTGCCTCTTCTTCCATCTTAGGCCAATAATATCCTGTGTGAATTAACGTTCTTACCAGTGACCGTCCTCCTGCGTGATTCCCACAATGTCCTTCATGTACTTCTCTCATGACATATTCGGTTTGAGAGGGACCTAGACACCTTGCTAGTGGTCCGCCGAACATCTTTCGATAAAAATTACCTTGATATAAACAATATCGTGCAGCTTTTTTGCGAAGCGCGTAAGCCTTTCCTTTGTCATTAGGCACGGTTCCGTGCTGTAAAAAGGCAACAATTTCATTTCTCCAATCCCATGTTAGATGATTAAAATGTACCTCGTTTTTATCAGGTTCAAGAACGGAATGAAATAGATGTATGACTGAAGCATCTGTATTGTTTGCCACGTCTGCTGCGGATGCAAGGTTAGCTAAAGCATCTGCCTCTACATTCTCATCTCTTGGGATCTACACTACTTTCCAAGTTTGGAATTGCTTTATTAACTCCCATACCTTTGCGAGGTATTCTTGCATTCATGACTCTCTGGCTGTATAAGTCCCCAGCATCTGATTAACCACGAGTTGAGAATCACTCTTGATTATAATCTGTGTTATGCCGAGTTCTCGTGCCAATTCTAAACCTGCAATTACAGCCTCATACTCTGCTTCATTGTTAGTTATAGAATGACATTTTATAGCCTGTCTAATGGTCTCACCCGCAGGTGGTACGAGGACTATTCCTAAGCCTGCCCCTTTTACATTAGATGAACTGTCAGCGTATAAAACCCAAGTCCCCGGGTTCGCACCATTAAAAACTAATAATTCTTTTTCTGCTTCTAAATGCATCCCCTGGCTAAAATCAGCCACGAAATCAGCTAGTACTTGAGACTTTATAGCGGTCCTAGGTTGATAAATAACTTCATACTCACTTAGTTCTATAGCCCATTTTGCTAATCTTCCTGAAAGTTCGTGTTTATGCAAAATATTTCGAAGTGGAAAAGCAGTAACAACTACAATGGGATGACATTGAAAATAAGGTCTTAACTTTCTAGATGCCATGATCAAAGCTAATGCTAATTTTTCTAGCTGTGGGTATCGTGTCTCAGCTTCCAATAAGGACTTACTTACATAATAAATAGGAGATTGTTTACCTTGGTCCTCGCGGACTAAAACAACACTTACTGCGACTTCAGACACGGCCAGATAAATGAGAAGTTTTTCCCCCACCTTCGGTTTTGCCAACAACGGTGGTTTTGACAAATAAGCTTTCAAATTTCTAAGAGCTTGTTGACAATCTTCATTCCATTCAAAATGATCTTGCTTTTTAAGTGCAGAGAAAAACTTAAAACACCTTTCCGAGGATTTGGAAATAAATCTCCCCAAAGCTGCAATTCTTCCCGTTAATCTTTGTACTTCCTTTTTATTAATAAGTATATCCGGGATTTCTTCTATTGCTTTGATCTGAGAAGGATTCACTTCAATACCACGATTAGAAACAAGAAAACCCCAAAACTTACCTGATGCAACCCCAAATGCACATTTTTCTGGGTTGAGTTTCATATTAAATTTTCGCAAAAATTTCAAAAGTAACAGATAGATGAGAAACATGGTCGTGAGACTGCTGGGTTTTGAAGAGCATATCTTCTATATATACCTCCATCGTTTTCCCTAAATGTTCTTGGAACATTTTGGTGACCAACCTTTGATAGGTTGCCCCAGCATTTTTGAGGCCAAAGGGCATTACTTTATAACAGTAAGTCCCCCTGTCTGTGATGAAAGAAGTTTTTTCTTCATCACCAGGATCCATTTTAATTTGATTATATCCTTAGTATGCATCTAAAAAACTTAAAAGCTCATGACCTGCGGTTGCATCAATTAGTTGATCTATATGCGGTAAGGGAAAGGAATCTTTTGGACAGGCTTTATTTAAATCGGTATAATCTACACAAACATGCCACTTACCATTTTTCTTGGGTACGACCACCGTATTAGCTAACCAAGTAGGATATTTTACCTCACGGATTGATCCGATTTTTAATAACTTTTGGACTTCCTCCTGAATCACCTGGTTCTTGAAAGCACCTTGTTTCCGTTTCTTTTGCTTTATTGGTGTGAAAGAGGGGTCCTCATTGAGTTTGTGAGTTACCACATTTGGTGGAATACCTGTCATGTCAGCGTGGGACCAAGCAAAGCAGTCTAAGTTAGCTTTTAAAAATTCGATTATCATACCTCGCATGTTCGTGCTTAAATTGGCCCCGACATAAACCTTCCGTTCAGGCCATTGATCAAATAACATCACTACCTCAAGATCTTCAATTGTCGTTTTGATGCTTTCATTTTCTTCAGGTTCTTGAATTGTGTCAGGTCTTGAGTCCAAATCCGTTTTTTCCTGTTCAGTTGAAGTTTGATCTTTTTTACCTTCAACTGTTTCCTGTAATTGCTACTTTTCTTTATTCTCGGCGCTCGTACTTGTTACAGCGTTAACACTTTTAGCCATCTGCTGATCCCCACGAATTTGGCAAATTCCCCATGGTGATGGGAATTTAATAACCTGATGTAGAGTTGATGGGACAGCGTCCATATCGTGTATCCATGGTCTCCCCATGATCATATTGTAGGCCATTTCCATATCAACTACCTGAAATTTAGTTTCCTTCACAACACCCATAGCAAAAGTTCTTAGAAATACCTCGCCTTTTGTTACTACACTTGAATTGTCAAAGCCTGACAATGTGTGCGCCTTAGGTATCATTTTGTCTTCAGCTTGCATTTCTCGTAGTACCCTTAATAATATAATGTTTACAGAACTCCCTGGATCAATCAAAACTCGTTTTACATTAGTATCATGTACAAGTAAAGATATTACTAGTGCGTCATTATGTGGAGTTGTTACTCCTTCGGTATCTGTGTCATCAAATGAAATACTTTCATTTTCAAGGACCTGCCGCACCCGTTTCCCGTGTGTAATTGTTACCTTAGAAACCTTGTTGAAGGCTGTATAGGTTACGTCGTGAATGTCCTCTCCCCCGCTTATGACATTCACTGTCCTTTTGGGTGAAGGAGGTTGTGGTGGCTCTTGTCTGTTTTTCATATAAGCTTGTTTTCCTTTCTCACTAAATAACTCAGTGAGGTACCCTTGCTTTAATAAATGATCCACTTCACTCTGCAGGAATCTGCATTCTGAAGTTTTGTGCCCGTGATCGTTGTGAAATTCGCACCAATGATCCGGATTGCGTCTACTTGGATTTGACCGCATCTCTTTTGGCCACCGTACCTTATCTCCCATGCTTCTTAAAACATCTACGAGCTCGGAGGTAGAGACATTAAAATTATATCCACCGAATCGTGCCTTTAAACTCCTGTCATCATCTCGTAATTCTTGTCTGTTCCGATCATTCCTGAACTTTGAAGAAGAGCCAGAATCCCGATTCCTTGATTTTTGATCATATTGCTGGCTATCTTGTTTCGACCGTGGGTCCTTTCCTGCGGGTCCCATATATGGATCGTACCTGTTTTTACCTGATCTTTTTTCGGTTTCTGACCTTCGGGTACCGCCCCTTTCTTCATGATGGAGCTTAGGTACGATATCTTCTTCGATTCGCAACTTCGTGCTATACCTGTTGTAAACATCATTCCATGTGGTTGCAGGAAATTCTCTAAGACTTTCTTTGAGTCGTCTCGTGGCTTCAGAACTTTTGTCATTTAAATTACTTGCAAAAGCTATAGCAGCCCAATTGTCAGGCACACGAGGTAGAGTCATTCTTTCACGCTGGAATCTATCAACGAAGTTTCTAAGCAACTCCGAATCCCTTTGTTTGATTTTGAAAATATCTTCCATCCTTTTCTCAACCTTTTGTGCTCCCGAATGTGCTTTAATAAAAGAATCTGCAAGCTCAGCAAAAGAATTAATAGAATTTTCAGATAAAAGAGAATACCAGGTTAATGCACCCTTGGTGAGTGTTTCTCCAAATTTCTTGACCAATACTGATTCAATTCCTTGTTTGGTCAAGTCGTTGCCTTTTACGCCGGTTGTAAATGCAGTTACGTGGTCACGTGGGTCTGTAGTACCATCATATTTCGGGATGTCAGGCATTTTGAACTTTTTCGGAATTGGAAGGGGAGCAACACTAGGCTTCCATGGTTGTTGTGAGTATTTGTCCATGTCTACTCCTTTTATTACAGGCGGAACTCCAGGGATTTGTTCAATACGCTCATTTTGTTCTTTAAGCTGTTTCTGCAAGGTTAGTACTAAATTTTGCAAATACGAATTATTTAAATTATCTGGTCCCCCTTCTTGTGGTTCACTGAGGGTTGCTCCGTTTCCAGAATTATCAAGACCAGAACGGGGGTTCTCCAATGTATTATTATTAGGAGTTGGTGTAGGTGGCGCAACAGGCAATCGACTAACAAGTGCCTGAAGAGCTTTGCCGACCTGTGCATCAATTAGCTTTTGCAAAGCTTCAGTTGTAACTCCTTCAAAATGTTCAGATTGCTCTTGTTGATCAGCACGTGATTCAGTAACAGGAGTGCCTTCACAAGATTGACGTGGTGAATTTAGAGGAGAGGGAACCACATTATCTTGATTTTGATATATTTGATTCTCATGGTTTCCCAATGTGTTGTTACTATTGTTGTCGGCGTTGTTGTTTGACATGGTGACGCCAATAGATAAGATGTAGCTTAAAAGGAAAGATTATCAGATTCCCGGTAACAGAACCAATTTGTTTAACCAAAAATCTGAGTCTTTGGTCAAAGCTAAAAAGAAATTCGGGTTACTGATAATCATGAGACAAAAATAAAATACTTTTGAGAACGATGGTAAAGAAGCAAATAGATGTATATTTCAATAAATTCTCAATAGTATCTCGTCCTTACAAATGATGATACTTCTTCCTTTTATAGATAATTCTAGGTAAAGGAATGAAGTCTCAGCTTTAATGATATAATCATGAGTAATAAATGATATTAAATAAGCCGTTATACAATCATTCCTATTAAATACCGATTTCATAATGTATCAAGTATTTAATAATGAATTTGGACTCCTTTCTGTCACTAGATCTTTGCTTTCAATATCTTCTATCTGTTGGCTGTAGATAATTTAAATTGGTACGAGACTCGTATCTATACGTCGTCTCGTGCCTATTTAAATTCTTCTTCTCGTGGCTGTTTCCATCCGTGCCTCTTAGTCAATTGCTGCGCTTTGACCATTTAACTAATCCACGTGTCATGTCACATCATCTTTTAATATAAACTCATTTTTTTCCCAATACACACCTTGTTTTCTAGCTCTACATATCATAATCTATGGGTAATCCTGGATTCGTGACTAACATTTCACTGCATCTTCATTGCTATATTTATATGACTTCGGCAGTTGCCTGACAATTCAGAATCTCTTTATCATCTTTCACCATTCATCAACTTCCAAGTTATTGGGTTGCTGGTAGAAGCATCTTTTCCCAAACTGTTACTCCTCAAGCCAGTAGAGAATATCTTACGGCTTAAGCACTCCTCTCCTTTTCCCATTGAGCTATGCACATCTCGCGGATAAGGTTCCCAAGCGCAAGTACTAAAAGAAAGGGAACATGCTATACAACACTAGCTGGCGTTTACATGCCCATTCCAATCTCCCTGCCATAGAATTACAACAACAACGCGCCACTTGACTGTTTTTGTTTGTTTGATCAAAGCAGATAAATAGTGAAAGGGAGCTTTAGCTGCACCTGGAAGAATAGGTTGCAACCACCGGAATGGAAATTCAACACTAGCTGGCGTTTACTTGCAGCTTTCACCGCATTTTGGCTAAAGATAAAGTTTAAAACTATAGCAGTCATGACTCTGTTGTTCTGTTTCTCCTCCTATCCCTAGTTGCCATTTTCTCCCCATACCTTGCAAATATATCAGCTAGATCAAAGTGCCCAACCTCTCTAAGTTTTTTGCTCATCACCTCAAACATAACCACACCTTCCTCATTGGAATAATAATGCAAAAACTTGTTATAATCAAACCTAGGCACCTCAACCTTTTTGTACAGTAATCTCTCTGCATACTTGGTCGCGTCAAACGTCCTTCCTGCCTTAACCAAACCTCCTACGAAAATGGTATCGAAATTCACAAGAGGATCGGATCCTTTCCTCCCTCTCTTCCCCAAATGTCCCTGTAACAACATCACATATGTATGCATTATCGGCTCACATCCTCTTTTTATCATCTCCCTAAATACTTCAGTTGCTTCACTTGCTCTTTTCAACTTCAATAGCCCCTTGATCATCCCATGATAAACACTTATATCAGCCTTCTCCATCCCTTGCACAACACTATACGCTTCCCTAATCCTCCCTCTACTCATAAGCCCATAGGTTATCGATGCTAATGTAAGGTTATCGGCTTTAATCCCTCTCTTTTGCATTTCTTCAAACACTACATAACTCTCTCCAAGCTTCCCTTTCTTGCACAACCAATTGATCACCAACCTGTAAGTAGAAACCCCCAATTCAGACATCCTATTCACTCTCATTGATTGAAAAACCTTCAATGCTTCATCATATCTATTATTCTTGAATAGGGTCTCCATCATAGTCTCAACACATTCAATATCAGGTTCAAAACCTTCATCAACCATTAAATTCCAAATCTTTGAGGCTTCAATCACATCACCAGCATCACAAAACCCATATATTAACCATCTATAAGTAACTCCATTTGGCTTTATCCAATCTTTCAACTTCAACACCACACGCTTAGCCTCCTCAACAAGCTTATATCTACAAAGAGCCTCAACTACCTTATTCAGTATTTCCACATTATACCCATATCCAAAACCATTCATTACATGAAAAACTTCAACACATTTCTTCAACTCCCTAGCTTCAGCCAGAGTTTTTAACCCAACTACATATGTTTTAGGGGTGACCAATTGACATCTTCCAATTTCTTGAAGTACTTCCCAGAAAAGATCAATGTTTCTTGATTTTCCAATTACATCTAGCATTTTGTTGAGGGTGGTGGATGTGTGATTGAAGTGGGGTTGTAACTTGGTAAATTCATAGAATTTGTAAAGGGGTCTCCAAGAATATGGGAATTTGTTGCATACTTGAAGGAAGAACTCATGGGTGAGGTCAAATGGTGTTTTGCAGAGGTTATTGTGGATTTTTTGGTTAGATGAGTACTGTTGTTGGTAGAGAATTGTACAGACTCTTAATAGGTGGGTTTCGTTTACTGGTTTGATGGGGTTTGGAGATTGGAGTTGAGGAGCAAATTGGGCTGCGCCGGTAGCTGCTGATATGGGGATAATTTGGAGATGACGATGGGGTGATAGGAGGAATGTGAAAGACCTGAAAATTTTAGGTTTTAACATTTGTGTCAGAAAATTGTGTAAGGCTGCTTTGTTTCTCTTCAAGTTCAATAGAGGTGTTGTCTTGAAGGAGCAATGAGAAGCAAAAGACGAGAGGCGATTCAATATAAATTTATACTGCTCACAAAAATTTCTTATTTTATTTTTCTAGAAGATATTTGCAATTATACATAGATTTTTTGTTGAAATTTTCGGATATCAATAATCCATCTCCCTATAGTGTGTGTCCAATTTACATGATGTTATAATCTGTTCCCAAAAAAATAATGTATGAATAATGTATATTCATTCAAGTGTTTAGATCTCACAAATTATATATAGTACATTAAGAAATGTTTCATATTCTGGTGAATAGGATCTATAACGCAAAATAGAAATAAATCTATCAACCATCAACTTAAAGAGCAGATGCGCATAAAACAGTATAATAAAAAAAATAATTTGTATCTTAGTTCTTTGATAATGTTAATAATCAAAGTCTGTTTGGTCAAAGCTTGTGTCTGGTCAAATTTTTGGAAGGAAAAAATATGTTATTGAGTAGAAGCTGTTTGTTTTTGAGAAGCTGAAAAAATAACTTTTTATCAAAAATCTAAGCAAAAGTTGTTTTAATTATCCTTTTGGCAAACATATCCCTCACAAAAAAGTTATATATATCAAAATAACTCTACTCAATTTGGACTAATTTTTAGCTATTCGAAACACAATTCTCATGTCCAGAAGTTTATTCGACGTCTCCTCCCTCACGATTCATGTATTCTCTCTCACGGTATAAGTGTTTTTTTTTTTTTTATGGTAGATTTCAAATATATAGTGACTTCGACGTAAATATTTTTATATTTCTTGAGAGATGTCTTGATATATTTAAATCGTCTTAAAAGAATAAAGTATTTTTCAATTTTATTATCATATTTTAGGGGTATCAAGTTGTTGAGCCATACGGTAAAAATCTGGGAGAGAGTGATAGAAGGGAGGATGAGGAGGAGTGTGTCCATTTTCGAGAACCAGTTTGGTTTCATGCCGGGTCGGTCGACTACTGAAGCCATTCCCCTTGTGAGGAGATTGGTGGAGCAATATAAGACGATGAAGAAAGACTTGCATCTCGTGTTCATTGACTTAGAGAAAGCTTATGACAAAGTCCCGAGAGAAGTTCTTTGGAGATGTTTGGAGGCTAAGGGAGTGCCAGTAGCGTATATTCGAGTTATCCAAGACATGTATGATGGAGCTAAGATACGGGTAAGGACAGTAGGAGGAGACTCTGAATACTTTCCAGTTGAGATGGGGTTGCATCAGGGATCTGCACTTAGCCCATTTTTTCTTTTCGTTGGCAATGGAGACATTGACACGACACATTTAAGGGGAGGTGCCTTAGTGCATGATATTTGCAAATAACGTAGTTCTGATTGATGAGACACGTGGTAGTGTTAACGAGAGGCTGAAGGTATGGAGACATACCCTTGAGTCTAAAGGTTTCAAGCTGAGCATGACCAAGATTGAATACTTGGAGTGCAAGTTCAGCGGTGTTGCCCAGGAAGCGGACGAGGATGTGAGGCTTGATACGCAAGTCATTCCCAGAAGAGAGAGGGAGTTTTAAGTACCTTGGGTATGTGATTCAAAGTAATGGGGAGATTGATGAGGATGTCACACATCGTATTAAAGCAGGGTGGATGAAGTGGAGACTTGCTTCCGTTGTCTTGTGCGATAAGATGTGTCGTTGAGACTTAAAGAGAAGTTTTACAAGGTGGTGGTTAGACTAACTATGTTGTATGGGGTTGAGTGCTGGTCAGTTAAGAACTCCTATGTCCAGCAGATAAAAGTAGCAGAGATGAGGATGTTGAGATGTGTGAGAAAATACGGGAGAAAATATTATTGATTAATGTTCTATGTTACAATATGCCCTATTTATATGTATACATAATACATAACCTACTCCTATTACATAGGGACTAGGACTAATTACATACATTCACATAACTATTCTAACACTCCTCCTCAAGCTGGTGCATATAAATCATATGTGTCGAGCTTGTTACATATGTAGTTAATACGAGGACCAGTGAGGGACTTGGTGAAAATATCTGCAAGTTAACCATTCGACTTCACAAACTTTGTAGCAATATCTCCCAAGAGTATCTTTTCTCTAACAAAGTGACAGTCAATCTCAATGTGTTTAGTTCTGGAACACTGGATTTGACGCAATATGAAGAGCAACTTGATTATCACACACAAGTCCCATCTGACTAATCTCACCAAATTTCAACTTTTTGAGCAACTGTTTGATCCAAATTAGCTCACATTTTGCCATAGCCATTGCTCGATATTTTGCTTCTGCACTAGACCGAGCAACCACATTCTATTTTTTGCTCTTCCAAGACACCAAATTTCCTCCTACTAAGACACAATATCCAGACGTAGAACGTCTATCAAAAGGTGATCCTATCCAATCAGCATCTGAGCATCCAACGATCTGCCCATGGCCTCGATCCTCAAATAATAAGCCTTTGCTTGGAGCTGATTTTATATACCGAAGAATGCGTAGAACTGTATCCCGATGACTATCATAGGGACAATCCATAAACTGACTCACAACACTCACAAGAAAGAAAATATCAAGTCTAGTCACTATGAGGTAATTTAATTTACCAGCCAACCGTCTATATCTTGTAGGATCGCTAAGAGGCTCCCCCTGTCCTGGCAAAAGTTTAGAATTTGGATCCATCGGAGTGTCAACAGGTCTACAACCTGTCATTCCTGTCTCCTCAAGATTATCTAAGGCATACTTCTGTTGTGAGATCACAATACCTGAGCTAGACTAAGCGACCTCAATACCCAGAAAATACTTTAATCTGCCCAGATCCTTAGTCTGAAAGTGCTGAAAGAGATGTTGCTTCAACTTACTAATATCATACCGTCAACATAAACGACCAGATAAATACATAAACGACCAGATAAATATAGATATTTGAAGCAGAATGTCGATAAAATACAGAGTGATTAGCTTCACTACGAGTCATGCCAAACTCTTGAATAATTGTGCTGAACTTACCAAACCAGGCTCGAGAAAACTACTTTAGACCATAGAGGGACCGGCGCAACCGACATACAAGGCCACTAGACTCCTCTTGAGCAACAAAACTAGGTGGTTGCTCAATATAAACCTCATCCTCAAGTTCAACATGAAGAAAAGCATTCTTAATGTCCAACTTATAGAGAGGCTAATGGCGAACAACAGTCATGGATAGAAAAAGACGGACTGATGCTATTTTAGCCACGGGAGAGAAAGTATCACTGTAATCGAGTCCAAATATCTGAGTATACCCTTTGGTAACAAGACGAGCCTTAAGTCGATCAACCTGGCCATCTAGACCAACTTTGACTGCATACACCCAATAACAACCAACAGTCGATTTACCCGAAGGAAGAGGAACAAGCTCCCAAGTACCACTCGTATATAAAGCAGACATCTCGCCAATCATAGCCTGTCGCCACTCGGGATGAGACAGTGCTTCATCTGTAGACTTAGGGATGGAAACAGAGGATAAATATGACACAAATGCACAATGGGATATGACAGACGATGGTAACTTAAACTGACATAATGAGGATTAGGATTAAGTGTGGACCGTATACCTTTTCGTAGTATGATTGGTTGATCAAGAGGAGACAAGTCCGCAGTATTAGCAGGGTCAGGTGCAGGATGTGAATCAGCTGGGCTTGATGCTGGATGCGGGCGATGATGATAAGTCAGAAGTGGTGGAGCTGTAGAAGGTTGAACTGGACTAGTTGGTGGCACTAAAGCTATAGTTGGTGGAACTGGACTAGGTGGTGGCACTGGAGCTATAAGTGGTGGAGCTTCAACTGGAGCTGTAGGTGGTAGAGTTGCAACTGGAGCTATGGAGGAAAATGAGTTGGGATAGTGTTCTCAGTCTCCAAAAGACAGAACTGGTAGCACCTCAGAAATATCTAAGTGATTAACTAGACCTATGAATTATTTGGGTTTCAAAGAAGGTAACATCAGCAGACATAAGAAACCGCTGGATGTAAGCACGTGATTTTTGCCCAATATGAGAATTACTCCCAAAAAATTCAAAAATAAAATAATTTTTCTTTGGTGTGCAATTTTGTGATGTTTTGTGATATTTTGAATAATTATTTGTATTTATCTGTGCGTGTTTATTTGCTAAATTAATAAAAAATACAAAAATATGTCGCATTTTGCATGTAGGATTTAATTCTATAATTGTTACTAATTAAATTTGTTTACAAAAAAATGAAAATTACAAAAATAGGCATCTTTTGCATTTTTAGCATCTAATGTCCAAATATACAATTTTATGCTTAATTATTACTTAATTATGTGTTAATTGTTATTTGGAGTTAATTTGCACTTTTATAACTTAATTTAGTTCTTAATAATAGTTTAAGTATTTTTATAATTTAGTTTTAGAAAAATAAAAGAAGAAAAAAGAGCGAAAATATAAAGAAAGTCGGAATTGGGCCTCTTCTTCGATTTCAAGCCACAGGCCCAAAAAATGGCCCAATCTTCCCTACGACCCAGTCCATTTCGAACTGGGTCGACCCAGTCCATAACCCAAAAGACCCAAACCCCTTTTGTCTTACATTTTACAAAAAAACAAAAACAAAACAAAAAAGAAAGAAAGAAGGGAAAACCCTAAAGAGCTAACCAACCCGCCCCCCCTTTCTATCTTTCTTCTTCTTCTTCCTCAAGAAAGACCCCTCCCATGGCTGCCCTTTACCCTCCATTAGCACGTCCTAATAGACCAGTTGTTCAAGCTTTACCTGCTCCGACCATGGATGACCCAGCTGCGTCTTCATCTCCTTCGTCAAGCTCAAAACTTACTTGACATCCATGGTTGCCAACGCTACGTCGAATGCTTCTGTCTCCGAGCTGCTGCCTCACGCCCATCATCTTCAACACCAAGCTCCCCGCGACTGCCCGTCACAGCTTCTGCCTCGTCAACTCAGGCAGCCATGGCTGCTATTGCATTCCATCAACGTCGAACAACTAATTTGGTTTGCCATTGTTCGACGACCAGCTGTTGTTGCTCCCCTATGCTTTACGTTGTTTCTTATCCCTCCCTCGACAAACTGTTGCTGCTACTCGTCGCAGTAGTTCACTATTGCCTGCTTCTCCATCGTCACTGTAGCAGCAGCTGCGTCCAGCCATAGGATCTCCGTCGCGATGCAGCTTCCTCCGAGTTGCTGCTGCCGGCATCTGCTGCTTCACTTCATCGTTCTTCTTTGCTTCTAGTGTTTTGTTGTTGCTTCGTCTTCTTTGTTTGTCAAATGTCGAGGGTTTTTCATTGAGTCGAGGCTTGGACAGATTTGTTTACAATCAAAGTTCGTCGTTGATTCATCTCCGGTTAGTTGTTTTTGAGTTTTATTTTGTCCATATTTTGTTTGATATTTTCCGGATCCAAAATCGTTAAATGATTTAATCCTTGTTTTGTTCGTTGTTCATCTTTGAAATAATTTTCTAGTGTGTTCATGTTGTTTGTTAAATTAATTTTCAGATTTCAAAATAGAAGTTTAATTAGTTGTTTTCATGTTTATTTCATGTTTGTATTATTGTTTAAGTGAATATTTGTTAGTTTAATATTTGTTAGATTCAAATTGAAATTTAATTAATTGTTTCTTCAATTTGTTTCATATATTTGATGTATTTTCCGGAAATTGTTAATATTGTTAAGTTCAAGTTTAAATTCATAATTGTTTCTTCTTAGTTTTTGTTTTGTCATTTGCCTAAAAGAATTTAGTTGTAATAAGGGAAGTATGTTGGTTTTAGTCATTTGAATCCGTCGTTTTTATTTTTAGATTTAATTCATGTTCATATTATGTTTGTTTGATTTTGAATCCGAAATGTGTATAGTTTGATTTCTTGTTTACCATTTGTGATTATTTCTTGAATTGGTCTCATAATCTTGTTTAAAGTTTAATATAAGAATTGTTTGTTGTAATGTTGTTAGAGTGGATTTTAAGTTCAATATGATTGAATTTAGAAATCTAAATATACTTGTTTGTTGTAGTTGTTGAATCCGAAAATAGGATTGTTTGTTGCTAAAAATTTGTTCAATCAAATTTTAGTTGTTCTTTGTTGTTCAATTTGTGTTCGTGTGATTTGTTGTTAAAATGTTGTTAAAATCTTGTTCATGTGATATTGTTGTTATGATGTTCATCCGTGTTCATATTGTTGTTTGAACATTGTTAGAAATTGATCATATTGTCTATATTTTGGTTAAGTTTGATTAATTGATGTGTTATAGCTGATGGGTAGTTTGGTAAATTTGTAGTACGTTCAGGGGTAGTTTGGTAATTTCAGTAAGGTCGTGAGGGGTAGTTTAGGAATTGTACATTTTGAAATTATTTATTTGAAGCATGGGGGACAAAATGAAATGGGGTGGGTTGTGATATAGTTGTTTAATATAAAGGGGGACAAGATTTAATTTAAAGGGGGAATCTTGCATTATTTTAAATGAAGCATGGGGGACAAAATATAATGGGGTGGTGTGATATGTTTATTTAATGTAATGGGGATGAGTGGAAAGATAATGGGTTGGGTAGAGAAAAAGTATTGATTTTAATTAATTGAAAGGTTTATGGGATGTATTATATATGTGAAGTCTTGAAGACATAAAGAAGACAGAGAGGACAGAAATAAGAGAGAAGAGAGACGAGAAAAAATACACACACAGATAGAGAGAAAAAACGGACAGAGAATAGAAGAGAGAAAAATTCCGAAAAAATATTTAAGCTTTCAAAATAAAAATAAAAGCTAAAAAATCTACTGCTTTCTTTCTTTGTTTGAAATTAGTATTAATGGTTGTTGTTTCATTTAAAGCTTAAAGCTTTTATTTTTTGGGATTACTACTCCACCGGTCTGTTACCGGTTTGTTACTGTTGCTGGGCAGTTGTTGCTGTTGCACTGTTATTACTGTTGCTGATTTTCATCTTCATTTTCTTTTGCTTCCAATATCAGGTACATATCTTTTAAACTCATGTTGTGAAGAGCTTCAACATGGCAAGTAAATGAAGTTTGGAATTATAAGGATGTCTTCTACTCATTTAAATTTTATTAGTTTAAATTTCAGTTTTGTTTTAGTGGGTTAATATAGTATTAAATCAATTGGTAGATTAGCTCTCTTTCTTAATAACTAATGGCTTAGTTATTTTAGGAACGCGATCAACTCATTTCTTTTAATATATGAAATAATGTCAATGATTTTTTTTACAAAATATAGAGTTAAGTGTTTGCAAATATTCGCATAGGCAGAGAATAAGAATTGGTTTATTTATCTCAAACTCAATCTTCGTAAGCAAAATTAACCAAATAATTATAACTTTGGACTAAAAACAAGTATATGAGAAGGATATGGGATTTATAAGCACGAATCGCAACATTTTATGTCAAGGATATGTAGAAATAGAGTTCGCATTAAATATAACAATGAAAATTCTTCAGAAACTATTAATTTGTCTATCAAATTAATTCTTTTTCCAGTTTTATATGCGATTCGATTTTTGGATATATTAATGTTGTATCCACGATAAAAATGGTAGTATTTTTAGTTACATGTTGTTTGTTTCTTTTTCATATCATTAATTCTTTAAAATTTGAATAGTTTTGAGGTATATAATTCATACGCGTAAAATAAGACTTGTAGCAACGCCTAATAAATTTTGAATTCTTTGTCAAAAAATTTGGTGGCATCCCAATCGGTGATTCTCCATGACTCTTACATTTAAAAATAGATGGATGCAATAAACATTTGTAGAGAATTTATATTACCGTCAAGAATATTTGCATAATTAAGGATGCGTTCGCGTGACTTGATTATACTTCTAAAGGCAATTCGGATTATGCGTTCGCGCAACTTCGAGCAATTTTTTATTAAAAAGAGATTCGTCGGAGGATCTTAAATTAATTTCATAAAACCCGAGATGTACGGTTCACTACTTAATCATATAAAAAGTGCGAATGTTCTTGATTTTATTTAAAAATACAATTTCGAAAAAAAAATTATTTTATAATAAATATATTATCAATATCATTGTGTACACGTACGCGTGACACGATTTTTCACGTTAAAAAAAATATATAATATATAAAACGAATACACGTATGCGTGATTCGATTCGAAGAAGGGTCTTTAATTGTAAACAATCTAAATAGAAGCGGTAACAAAATCATGCAATAAAAATGTAAAATCGAGATAATCAAGCCAAACATAACAGTTGAGCGACCGTGCTAGAACCACGAAATTCGGGAATGCCTAACACTTTCTCCCGGGTTAACAGAATTCCTTATCCGGATTTCTGGTTCGCAGACTATAATACAGAGTCATTCTTTTCCTCGATTCGGGATTAAAATTGGTGACTTGGGACACCCTAAATCTCCCAAGTGGCGACTCTGAAATAAACAAACAAATCTCGTTTCGACTGTCCTTTAATTGGAGAAAACTCCCTACGCACCCCTCGCGTGGGCGGAAAAAGGAGGTGCGACAGCTCTGGCGACTCCGCTGGGGATAAAACCCAGAACCACTGGTTCAGGGTTCAAGAATTCGAGCTTAAAATAATTGTTATAGTTGGCTTTATTTATTATCTGTTTTTTTTTACATGATATATGCCCAATGTGCTAAATGAAACTTTTACCGCTTTAATATTATTTGAATTATGAATATATACAACTGCTACGAAACCCCCTTCTTTCTGAGTCTTCTAAATTTATGGTGCACACGTGCGCGTGGCCCACCTTTCTGTTAAAGTCATACCAAATAAGACGAAGTTGGGACAAGTAACTAGGCCGGGTAGACTTTCGTGCTCCCGGTACGTTGCCCCCGCTTCGGCTCAAACTGTCCGTTTGGGTAAGCCAGGGCTAGATCAATATGCCTCAGGTTTTTTCACTTAGAATAACTCAGCTTCATGCCGGATCCCTAGTAGGAGCGATTGTTTGCATCACGTGCATTTGACTTTGGAGACTCAACACAGGGGTTGGGTCTGTCTAGGACAGGTGTACCAAAAAAAAATGACCATCCTGATGCATCTTACTTGCTGCTACTTGCGCATTTATTTGATCCGGATTTGTGTGTTGACTGACTTTTGAATATCATGAATAATATTTTAAAATTGAAAAAAAAAATAGCGGTTAGGGAATTGACTGTTTATTTTTGAAAAAAAAACCAATGCCCAAATAACTGTCAAAACTCTGCCGAAATTTTGAGAAAATGAAAAAAAAATGTTTTATTAGTTTGTTTTATTAAAAGCAAAGGAAAAATAGAAAAAATAAAAAAAAGAGTCTTATTTTTAAAATGGTTTTTTTATTTTATTTGCTTCAAAAATAAAAAATAAAAAATAAAAAATAAAAAAAAAGTCTTTCATTATTTGTCGCAAATATATATATATATATATATATATATATATATATATATATATATAAATCCGAAAAGTTTTTTTTATTTCCAAAAGATATATATATCTTTATTTGTTGCAAAGAGTATTTGTCTTGCCAAGAAAATTCAAAATAAAATTCCAAAAAAATATGTCTTGCAAAAAATAATATAAATATCTTTATTTTCCATTGTTTGATAAAACAAAAATAATAAAAATGTTTTCTTTTAAGAAAAAAAATCCGAAAATATTTTGATTCCTCTTTCAAAATTGAAAAGAAAATTCAAAATTCAAAAAATATTTTTTAGAAGCATTTCTTTTATCAAAAGTAAAATTCCAAAAATATTGTTTTTCTTTAGAATAAACAAAAGACAAATGGAAATTCGAAAAAAAAACTTCCTTTTACTTTTGAAATTCTCAAAGTTCAAATCAAAAGAAAAGGAATTTTTACGAGCTTTTCTTTCAAAAAGAAATCAATCAAAAAAAATATTTATACTTCCTTTGAGCAGTTCTTTCACAGTTCCAATAAAAAAAAATATTAGTTCATTTACTTATTCACGAGGCCCGAACTACGCGAGTTTGATTCTCACCGGATGTGAGATACGTAGACAACCCTCATCGGGTCCAATCCCATCTTTTTGCTAAAATAGCCAAAAACCAATAAATAAATAAAAACGTGTCAAAATTTTAATTTTGTCATAAATAAGTCGGGTGGTGTCTAACCTCCCCTGTTGCTAAAAATAGCCGAAAAAAAAATATGTAAATTTTAATTTTGTCATAAAGAAGTCGGGTGACGCTGTTTTATCAAGACATAGCCGAATGTTCCCGAAAGGGACGCCGGAAGGCTGACTTTGCATAAACAGCCACCTTTGGGTTATTTTTTAAAATTTGGTCCAGTTGACCCACACAGCCTTAAAAAATCTTCATCCCCGAGGCGCTGAAGGGCCGTGTTGCAACACCTGGTTTTTATTGTAATTTGAAAAAAAAAACAAAGAGTCAACGGTCAGGTGAATTTTTTTTTAGTCAAAAATAAGCCGAGCTAGCTTCGACAGTGTCTTAAACCGTTCTTGCCGAAATAGCCTTAGAGTATCTTTCAGTTGTCGAAAGGTTATTTTCGTAAAAGAACGGACAAGTTTGTAAAGTGTCAAAATAATCCTCCCCGGCCTCAAAATTCATGCAAGATTTGGAAGAGGCCACATTGGCAAAAATAGCCGTTTGGTTGCATTTGTCAAACGGGGAAAGGAAGCTGGCCTTTTTGTTTTAAGGTTACAAATCTTTAATTAGAATATGTGGGTTGTTTGATTTTTCAGTTTATTTTAATATGAAAATTGAAAAAAAAAAGATTAGTATTGTATTGCTTATCTTTTATTGGTCCGAACTACGCAAGGTCTGATTCATGCGGGGTAATGATACGTAGGCAATCTCCATAAGATTCGACCACAACAAATAATGAAAAAATGAATGAAAAAAATTGGAAAAAAAAAAAAAGATGTTGCTAGTAATAAGAACCGACTGAGTCCATTCTAACATGTTTTATTTTGAATTGTGAAGAAAGTTGAGTTGGTCGGTTTGTTCAGAGGGTTCAACAAGAGTCTACTGTGCCGGAAAAAAATAGAATACTGAAATAGCAAATGACCGGAGTGTGTCAAGCATGGGCCAGTGGGCAAGGACAGCCTCGTCATGAGTCACAATTTGCGACACAACAAGAGCAGTACCACTCTCCTAAGTACCACCCGTACTCGTTAGATCTTCCTTCAAAGATTGAAGAGCCTGCCCGAAAGATGGTACAAGAAGAAATGACCCAAATGGTGAAAAACTTAGAACAATGGTTGAAAAACATGCAAGGGTTGTCTGGCCAAAAGAGTGTTGCCTTCAAAGATCTATGTATGTTCCCCGATGTCCACTTGCCGCCGGTTTCAAGACTCCCAAATTTGAAAAGTACGATGGACATGGAGATCCCATTGCCCACCTGAAAAGGTATTGCAATCAACTGAGAGGTGCGGGAAGAAATGAAGAATTATTGATGGCTTATTTTGTGGAAAGCCTTACGGGAGTAGCTTCCGAATGGTTTATGGATCAAGAAACGTCTCGCTGGTATGTCTGGGACGACATGGCACAAGCATTTGTCAAACAGTTCCAATACAGCATCGACATTGCCCCAGACCGCATTTCCCTTTCAAACCTGAAGAAGAAACCAAGTGAAAGTTTCAGGGAATATGCCATTAAATGGAGAGAGCAAGAAGCTCGAGTTAAGCCACCCATGGATGACCACGAGCTAATAACTGTCTTCCTTCAAGCGCAAGAGCCAGATTACTTTCAGAACATGATGTCCGCAGTTGGCAAATCCTTTTCAGAAGCAATCAAAATGGGAGAAATAATAGAGAATGGTCTTAAGACAGGAAAAATTATAAGTCAAGCAGTTTTTAAAGCTGCAACTCATGTTGTCCGGGTTGAGTCTGATAATTTTTGCGACACAAATGAGAAGATTGAAGAAATCATGATGACATCAGGGTCAAGAAGAGGTCCTAGGAGAACATCTCGAAGGTATGAGCAGCCTCCTAAAGTTATCTATGAATCCCCTGAGCAATATTATCCTCCTCAGAACCCACAACACTCTATTGTTCCACCTCAGTATGTTGCCCGGCCACCAAAACGCCCCAGAAGGCGAGCACGAGCATCACAAAATCTCCAGAAGCCTCCACATAACTTTCAGGTGCCCTATAACCCACATCCAAGCCAGAAGTATAAAGGGGAACGAAGGTTGAAAGATAATTTTACACCAATAGGAGAGTCCTATGAAAGCTTATTTGAGAGGTTAAAGTATCACGACATGATTGCATCTATTCCTCCAAATCATCTGGACACACGTGCAAGAAGCTTTGACCCTTCTAAAAGGTGTGAATACCATTCCAATGCCCAGGGGCACAATGTTGAAAGTTGCCGGGATTTGAAAAAAGAAATAGAAAGGATGATCCAGGAAAATCTGATTGTAATCCAAGGTAATGACACCCAGAATATCGCGCAGAATCCTTTACCTGCACATCATGATGCACACTTTATGGGGAGGATGCCTGGTAACATGGGATTTTAGAGTCATCCCGGAAAGCCGCTAACCGATGATAATGATATCGAAGTTGGAAATGGTCTGGACAATACTGCAAAGCTCAGTGGCTAAAGATGCCAACTTTGATAAAATGGGAGGACGCTCTGTTCCTTGGTTAGCCAGAGAGAAGCTTGTGGTGGCTTATTTTGTTGTCATTTCTGTTGTCCGGATTATTCTTAGGGTTGTAATCCGAATATTGTCTTGAGTCAAACCTTCTTATTTTTCCATTTTGTCATATCAGTTTGTTTAAGTTTTGTCAAGGCTGTGTTAGGATTTTATTCTGCTTGTTTTGTTTGTTTTATTATTCAAACCATTTCGCCAGTAGTCTAATACAAAAGCCGGTCTTTTATTATTTCCAGTTTTCTTTTGACTAGTCCTTTTATCATTTTTATTCAAGCGCCGATTCTAGTGACATGACATGCGCACACAGTTTGGGCCTAGTCTTTAAAGATAATCATAAAACCCTGGAGAGGTGATCAAAGCATTTAAGGGAAATAAGAACAGTTTGAAATTATTTGAAGCCCGAGTTATGTGGAACTGGGGCAAGTAAAACTTAAAGAAAACCGTTAAATGCAAGATTCGCCAAATTGGCATGAGGGTCGTTCATGAGAATGAGAGTGTCGCCCAACGGTGCTTTAGAAATGACAAATGAAAAAGCAAGTGTTTAACATAATTGTCAAATCCAGCACCATCGGAAGAGACTATAAATCTATGATCAATTGTGTTGTTTGTATTTGGCATGTTTTGAAGACTGGAATGACGAAGGCATTTTGTTCTGCTATCTAAACACTTTATCCTTCGTTACCCCTTTTGAGCCTTATTTTATTTTCTTTCATACCCCTCGTTCGGAATCAATAGCAACGACTAGGAAATACGAGCCTAGAAGGTAAAAAAAAATCAAAAAAAAAACGAAAAAGAAAAAAAAATTGATAACAAAAAAAAAACAAAAGTCAGAAGAAAAAAGAGGAATTGGGAACTACGTTTGACCTGATTCCTCAAAGAGGATACGTAGGCGCCTCACGGCTCGGTCATAGGGTGCATAGTGTGCATAGTGTGCATAGTGTGCATGGTGTGCATAGTGTAACAAAAAAAAATTTAAAAATATAAATAATAAATAAATAATCCCCAAGCAAGAAACTGGTGCAAGAGTTGTACTCGTTGTAAGCAAAATTGGTTCCGAAGGTTGTAATTTTAAAACCCCAAATTTATTTTGTTTTTGAGCCTTTTAATACCCTTTCTTTCTAGCCTATCCAAAACCCGCATTACGGTCCAAAGAAAGACCTTCTGATCAGTCTTCAAAAGATGTCAAGTCAGACAAATGAGAGTCTTACCGGCGAACATAACATTCTGTTCCACAGCAGAAAGGACTCTAATCTCCAGCAGAGAGAGTCATACCGGCAACACTCCAAATCCCCAGCTAGAAAGTGATACAAATGAGAGAGTCTTATCGGTGAAAATCTTCACGGACACCATAAGGCGATGAAAGATGAGAGAAAAACCAAAATGAGAGAGACTTGATGGTGAAAACCTTTTGGGCACTACAAGTCGAATAAGATTGGGAATCAGATGGAGGATAGTCAAGGGAAGATCTTGAAAGACGATTAACGACGGAGGATAGGCCACATATGCATGTCATGACCATTAGAGTCGGTGTCTACGTTTGATAGGTTTTTATTTATAATTTCTTTTGTTATAGAGTCATCTTTTCCCTTTGTCTTTTATTTTGTTCCTTTTTATCTTTCTCCTTTCATAGAAAATTCCCCAGTAGAGTCTGTTTGGTCAGAACCAGTGGGAAATGACTTCAAAATAGGCCATCAGCTTTCCAATTATGCAAGATGAGATATGGCTAGTACATCCAAGTGGTATAGTCAGCAAGGAACGAGCACAAGGCCAGTGTCAAGAAAGATATCCCCAGCAAAAGGGAATTGACAAAAGGATTGACGAGTGTCAAGAGGGATATCCTTGCCAAAATCAGAGGTTATTAAAACCTCAAGGCCAAGGCCCGTGGACAAACAAGGAGAGCAATAAGCATGACTTGGAAAATTCATGCGAGACTAAAAGGTCGGAAAAATGCAAGTCTCCGAGCCATGCCACGAAAGAAGAGGGATATCCCTAGCAGAAAAGGATTATCCTCAGCAAATAATATCGTCCCTTGTGGAATGCAGAGCAAGGAAGGAGAAAGGGGAAAGCCATCCCAAGTAGGAGTATCACAACCAACCACCGCGTTTTAAACTAACAAATTTTGTTTAAAACAGGTAAAGGAAATGGCATTGATGTCGGAAATGCATGCCACAAGAAAGATTGTCAAACTGGGGCAGAAAATTTTCTTTTCAGTTAGAAAATTTTCTGGAAAATCAGGTACCCATTTGGGGAAGAATAAAAATAGCACCAAGGAAGTGGTCTTTGAACCAGGGTTGCCCCCAACATAATAAGTTTCCAATGGAGGAAGTTATCCCCAGCAGACAGAATAAAGGGATGACACTTGTGATCAGAAAAGCAAAGAGCCATTATCATCCCCAGCAGCTTCCAAAAGAATGAAGCATCGATTTGAAGGGATAAAATTCCCCAGCAGCGTTATCCTCAACAACGTTATCCCAAGAAGATAACACTTTTATCCCCAACAGTGTTGAAGAAAAAAAAAACCCAAAAACAAATTTGAAGGAGGGGAAGAAAGGAAACTCCCAGTGGTATTATCCCCAACAAGCAAGAACAAAGCAGCGCAAAGGAAGGAGAAAAGAAAAGAAGAAATTACGAAGGTAAGTTTCTCAAATCATTGATCTTTACTACATTTTTCTCCTAGGATAAAAAGTCCTAGTCTGATGAATTTACCTCCCGATACAATCTTGGTCCGATGAAATTTTTCTCCCAAGATAAGATATCAAATCTTAGTCGGATGAATCTTTCTCCTAAGATCACAATAAAATGGACCTAGTCTGACGATTTATCTCCTAGAGTCAAAATCTTGGTCTGATGAAATTGTTCTCCCAAGATAAAATCTTAGTCGGATGAATCTTTCTCCTAAGATCACAACAAAATGGACCTAGTCTGACGATTTATCTCCTAGAGTCAAAATCTTGGTCTGATGAAATTGTTCTCCCAAGATAAAATCTTAGTCGGATGAATCTTTCTCCTAAGATCACAACAAAATGGACCTAGTCTGACGATTTATCTCCTAGAGTCAAAATCTTGGTCTGATGAAATTGTTCTCCCAAGATAAAATCTTAGTTCGGATGAATCTTTCTCCTAAGATCACAACAAAATGGACCTAGTCTGACGATTTATCTCCTAGATTCAAAATCTTGGTCTGATGAAATTGTTCTCCCAAGATAAAATCTTAGTCGGATGAATCTTTCTCCTAAGATCACAACAAAATGGACCTAGTCTGACGATTTATCTCCTAGAGTCAAAATCTTGGTCTGATGAAATTGTTCTCCCAAGATAAAATCTTAGTCGGATGAATCTTTCTCCTAAGATCACAACAAATGGACCTAGTCTGACGATTTATCTCCTAGAGTCAAAATCTTGGTCTGATGAAATTGTTCTCCCAAGATAAAATCTTAGTCGGATGAATCTTTCTCCTAAGATCACAACAAAATGGACCTAGTCTGACGATTTATCTCCTAGAGTCAAAATCTTGGTCTGATGAAATTGTTCTCCCAAGATAAAATCTTAGTCGGATGAATCTTTCTCCTAAGATCACAACAAAATGGACCTAGTCTGACGATTTATCTCCTAGAGTCACAATCTTGGTCTGATGAAATTTTTCTCCCAAGATAAGATATCAAATCTTAGTCCGATGAATCTTTCTCCTAAGATAAGATATCAAATCCTAGTTTGATGAATTTTCTCCTAGGATAATTTGAAAAAAAGAAGAAGTTTGAATTTGAAAAAAAAAGAAGTTGTTGAAGTCAGGAGCCCGCCTGAAGAGAGGAAAGGCGTTTTTAAAAGTTGTTAAAATCTTGCCAACCTAAAGAAAGGAATGGAGATGTATCGGTTAAAGTCAGGAGCCCGCCTGAAGAGAGGAATGGCGATTATTTTCAAAGTTGTTGTTGAAGTCAGGAGCCCGCCTGAAGAAAGGAAAGGCATTTATTTTAAAAGTTGTGTATTTGAAGTCAGGAGCCCGCCTGAAGAGAGGAATGACGCTTATTTTTAAAAGTTGTTGTTGATGTTGGGAGCCCGCCCAGATAACAGAGGCATACATTTTAGTCTTTACATTTCAGTTGATGAAGTTGGGAGCCCGCCCATAGAACAGAGGCATACATTCAGTCTTTACATTTCAAGCATTGAAGTTGGGAGCCCGCCCAGACAACAGAGGCATACATTTCAGTCTTTACATTTCAAGCGTTGAAGTTGGGAGCCCGCCCAGATAACAGAGGCATACATTTCAAGTCTTTAATTTTCAAGTATTGAAGTTGGGAGCCCGCCCAGATAACAGAGGCATACATTTCAAGATCAAGTCAGAGGACAATAAAACAGAGGGTTACAATAGGAATCCCCAGCATGAAACAATAAAATTCCCCGGCACCGGGAAATAGAAGGTTGCAACAAGAGGTCACAGTACAAACTCAAGTACATGTGTCAAAAGAAGAAAAGCACCGGAAGAAATGCAAGAAGACAAGGAAGCAAGGCAACAAAAACAAATTATATTCTAGCCTAGCTTCTTGTTTTCTTTTAAGCATGGTGTAACAAGGAGATCGGTAAGCAGTAGTAATAGCATGCAACAACAGTAACAATGCAGTCCCACGGTAGTCCCAGCTACCAAAATTTTCCCGAACTACATTGACCTGATTCCTGTTTAGCCCAGGATATGTAGGAAACCTTTGAAGCAAAGGTTCGGTCAAATCTTTTTCAAAAAAAGCTTCAACAACGGAGTACTCGGATGGGCAAAAATCGCTCGCTTTATCTTTGCACGAAAACCCTTCGTGTCTCCGGGCAAAGAGGGGCAGCTGTAAGCACGTGATTTTTGCCCAATATGAGAATTACTCCCAAAAAATTCAAAAATAAAATGATTTTTCTTTGGTGTGCAATTTTGTGATGTTTTGTGATATTTTGAATAATTATTTGTATTTATCTGTGCGTGTTTATTTGCTAAATTAATAAAAAATACAAAAATATGTCGCATTTTGCATGTAGGATTTAATTCTATAATTGTTACTAATTAAATTTGTTTACAAAAAAATGAAAATTACAAAAATAGGCATCTTTTGCATTTTTAGCATCTAATGTCCAAATATACAATTTTATGCTTAATTATTACTTAATTATGTGTTAATTGTTATTTGGAGTTAATTTGCACTTTTATAACTTAATTTAGTTCTTAATAATAGTTTAAGTATTTTTATAATTTAGTTTTAGAAAAATAAAAGAAGAAAAAAGAGCGAAAATATAAAGAAAGTCGGAATTGGGCCTCTTCTTCGATTTCAAGCCAAAGGCCCAAAAAATGGCCCAATCTTCCCTACGACCCAGTCCATTTCGAACTGGGTCGACCCAGTCCATAACCCAAAAGACCCAAACCCCTTTTGTCTTACATTTTACAAAAAAACAAAAACAAAACAAAAAAGAAAGAAAGAAGGGAAAACCCTAAAGAGCTAACCAACCCGCCCCCCCTTTCTATCTTTCTTCTTCTTCTTCCTCAAGAAAGACCCCTCCCATGGCTGCCCTTTACCCTCCATTAGCACGTCCTAATAGACCAGTTGTTCAAGCTTTACCTGCTCCGACCATGGATGACCCAGCTGCGTCTTCATCTCCTTCGTCAAGCTCAAAACTTACTTGACATCCATGGTTGCCAACGCTACGTCGAATGCTTCTGTCTCCGAGCTGCTGCCTCACGCCCATCATCTTCAACACCAAGCTCCCCGCGACTGCCCGTCACAGCTTCTGCCTCGTCAACTCAGGCAGCCATGGCTGCCATTGCATTCCATCAACGTCGAACAGCTAATTTGGTTTGACATTGTTCGACGACCAGCTGTTGTTGCTCCCCTATGCTTTACGTTGTTTCTTATCCCTCCCTCGACAAACTGTTGCTGCTACTCGTCGCAGTAGTTCACTATTGCCTGCTTCTCCATCGTCACTGTAGCAGCAGCTGCGTCCAGCCATAGGATCTCCGTCGCGATGCCGCTTCCTCCGAGCTGCTGCTGCCGGCATCTGCTGCTTCACTTCATCGTTCTTCTTTGCTTCTAGTGTTTTTTTGTTGCTTCGTCTTCTTTGTTTGTCAAATGTCGAGGGTTTTTCATTGAGTCGAGGCTTGGACAGATTTGTTTACAATCAAAGTTCGTCGTTGATTCATCTCCGGTTAGTTGTTTTTGAGTTTTATTTTGTCCATATTTTGTTTGATATTTTCCGGATCCAAAATCGTTAAATGATTTAATCCTTGTTTTGTTCGTTGTTCATCTTTGAAATAATTTTCTAGTGTGTTCATGTTGTTTGTTAAATTAATTTTCAGATTTCAAAATAGAAGTTTAATTAGTTGTTTTCATGTTTATTTCATGTTTGTATTATTGTTTAAGTGAATATTTGTTAGTTTAATATTTGTTAGATTCAAATTGAAATTTAATTAATTGTTTCTTCAAT
The DNA here is from genome assembly GCF_000715075.1 of Nicotiana tabacum. Lineage (NCBI taxonomy): Eukaryota > Viridiplantae > Streptophyta > Magnoliopsida > Solanales > Solanaceae > Nicotiana > Nicotiana tabacum. The sequence continues at coordinate 119,146,017 of NC_134095.1, forward strand.
TTGTTTCATATATTTGATGTATTTTCCGGAAATTGTTAATATTGTTAAGTTCAAGTTTAAATTCATAATTGTTTCTTCTTAGTTTTTGTTTTGTCATTTGCCTAAAAGAATTTAGTTGTAATAAGGGAAGTATGTTGGTTTTAGTCATTTGAATCCGTCGTTTTTATTTTTAGATTTAATTCATGTTCATATTATGTTTGTTTGATTTTGAATCCGAAATGTGTATAGTTTGATTTCTTGTTTACCATTTGTGATTATTTATTGAATTGGTCTCATAATCTTGTTTAAAGTTTAATATAAGAATTGTTTGTTGTAATGTCGTTAGAGTGGATTTTAAGTTCAATATGATTGAATTTAGAAATCTAAATATACTTGTTTGTTGTAGTTGTTGAATCCGAAAATAGGATTGTTTGTTGCTAAAAATTTGTTCAATCAAATTTTAGTTGTTCTTTGTTGTTCAATTTGTGTTCGTGTGATTTGTTGTTAAAATGTTGTTAAAATCTTGTTCATGTAATATTGTTGTTATGATGTTCATCCGTGTTCATATTGTTGTTTGAACATTGTTAGAAATTGATCATATTGTCTATATTTTGGTTAAGTTTGATTAATTGATGTGTTATAGCTGATGGGTAGTTTGGTAAATTTGTAGTACGTTCAGGGGTAGTTTGGTAATTTCAGTAAGGTCGTGAGGGGTAGTTTAGGAATTGTACATTTTGAAATTATTTATTTGAAGCATGGGGGACAAAATGAAATGGGGTTGGTTGTGATATAGTTGTTTAATATAAAGGGGGGACAAGATTTAATTTAAAGGGGGAATCTTGCATTATTTTAAATGAAGCATGGGGGACAAAATATAATGGGGTGGTGTGATATGTTTATTTAATGTAATGGGGATGAGTGGAAAGATAATGGGTTGGGTAGAGAAAAAGTATTGATTTTAATTAATTGAAAGGTTTATGGGATGTATTATATATGTGAAGTCTTGAAGACATAAAGAAGACAGAGAGGACAGAAATAAGAGAGAAGAGAGACGAGAAAAAATACACACACAGATAGAGAGAAAAAACGGACAGAGAATAGAAGAGAGAAAAATTCCGAAAAAATATTTAAGCTTTCAAAATAAAAATAAAAGCTAAAAAATCTACTGCTTTCTTTCTTTGTTTGAAATTAGTATTAATGGTTGTTGTTTCATTTAAAGCTTAAAGCTTTTATTTTTTGGGATTACTACTCCACCGGTCTGTTACCGGTTTGTTACTGTTGCTGGGCAGTTGTTGCTGTTGCACTGTTATTACTGTTGCTGATTTTCATCTTCATTTTCTTTTGCTTCCAATATCAGGTACATATCTTTTAAACTCATGTTGTGAAGAGCTTCAACATGGCAAGTAAATGAAGTTTGGAATTATAAGGATGTCTTCTACTCATTTAAATTTTATTAGTTTAAATTTCAGTTTTGTTTTAGTGGGTTAATATAGTATTAAATCAATTGGTAGATTAGCTCTCTTTCTTAATAACTAATGGCTTAGTTATTTTAGGAACGCGATCAACTCATTTCTTTTAATATATGAAATAATGTCAATGATTTTTTTTACAAAATATAGAGTTAAGTGTTTGCAAATATTCGCATAGGCAGAGAATAAGAATTGGTTTATTTATCTCAAACTCAATCTTCGTAAGCAAAATTAACCAAATAATTATAACTTTGGACTAAAAACAAGTATATGAGAACGATATGGGATTTATAAGCACGAATCGCAACATTTTATGTCAAGGATATGTAGAAATAGAGTTCGCATTAAATATAACAATGAAAATTCTTCAGAAACTATTAATTTGTCTATCAAATTAATTCTTTTTCCAGTTTTATATGCGATTCGATTTTTGGATATATTAATGTTGTATCCACGATAAAAATGGTAGTATTTTTAGTTACATGTTGTTTGTTTCTTTTTCATATCATTAATTCTTTAAAATTTGAATAGTTTTGAGGTATATAATTCATACGCGTAAAATAAGACTTGTAGCAACGCCTAATAAATTTTGAATTCTTTGTCAAGAAATTTGGTGGCATCCCAATCGGTGATTCTCCATGACTCTTACATTTAAAAATAGATGGATGCAATAAACATTTGTAGAGAATTTATATTACCGTCAAGAATATTTGCATAATTAAGGATGCGTTCGCGTGACTTGATTATACTTCTAAAGGCAATTCGGATTATGCGTTCGCGCAACTTCGAGCAAATTTTTATTAAAAAGAGATTCGTCGGAGGATCTTAAATTAATTTCATAAAACCCGAGATGTACGGTTCACTACCTAATCATATAAAAAGTGCGAATGTTCTTGATTTTATTTAAAAATACAATTTCGAAAAAAAAATTATTTTATAATAAATATATTATCAATATCATTGTGTACACGTACGCGTGACACGATTTTTCACGTTAAAAAAATATATAATATATAAACACGAATATACGTACGCGTGATTCGATTCAAAGAAGGGTCTTTAAATCTAAATAGAAGCGGTAACAATAAAATCATGCAATAAAAATGTATTTAACAAATCAAAATAATCAAGCCAAACACAACAGTTGAGCGACCGTGCTAGAACCACGGAATTCGGGAATGCCTAACACCTTCTCCCGGGTTAACAGAATTCCTTATCCGGATTTCTGGTTCGCAGACTATAATACAGAGTCATTCTTTTCCTCGATTCGGGATTAAAATTGGTGACTTGGGACACCCTAAATCTCCCAAGTGGCGACTCTGAAATAAACAAACAAATCCCGTTTCGAATGTCCTTTAATTGGAGAAAACTCCCTACGCACCCCTCGCGGGGGCGGAAAAAGGAGGTGCGACACTGGAGGTCAGGAGAATAACATCGATATCCCTTTTGCGTTCTCGAGTAACCCAGAAATATGCACTTAAGAGCATGGAGAGCTAACTTATCTTTTCCTGGAGTAAGGTCATGAACAAAACACGTACTCCCAAAGACACGGGGTGGAAGAGAGAACAAAGATAAGTGAGGAAATAGGACAGAGAATGGTACTTGATTCTGGATAGCTGAAGATGGCATACGATTAATAAGATAGCAAGATGTAAGAACTGCATCCCCCCAAAAACGCAGCGGAACATGAGATTGTATGAGTAGGGTACAAGCAGTTTCAATAAGATGTCTATTCTTTCAGCTACCCCATTTTGTTGGGATGTGAACGGACAAGATGTTTGATGAATAATCCCATGGGAGTTCATAAACTGCTGAAATGGGTAAGACAAATACTCTAGGGCATTATCACTATGAAATGTGCGGATAGAAACCCCAAATTGATTTTGAATTTCAGCGTGGAAGGTCTGGAAAATAGAAAACAACTCAGATTGATTTTTCATAAAAAATATCCAAGTGCACCGGCAATAATCATTAACGAAACTGACAAAGTAGCAGAATCTAAAGGTAGAACTGACCCGACTAGGACCCCAAACATCTGAATGGATTAAAGTAAAAGGTGACTCTACTCGATTATCAAGACGCCGTGGGAAATAGGAGCGAGTATGCTTACTGAGCTGACATGACTCACACTCTAGAGTGGACAAGTGAGATAAGCCAGGTACCATTTTCTGAAGTTTTGACAAACTAGGATGTCCCAACCGTTTATGTAATAAATCTGGTGAATCAGTAACGGGACAAGTTATTGAAGGAAGACAAGATGCGAGTCCATGTGATTTTGCAAGGATAAGGCAATAAAGTCCATCTGATTCACGTCCAGTACCAATGATCCGCCCTGTACTGCATTCCTGTATAAAAACAGGGTCATCAAGAAATAAAATAGCAGATTTAAGTGATTTAAGAAAGGAAGTGGACTTGCTTGACTTATTTCAGTTGCCATGGTTGGAGACCCATTAGCCATTGTGACTGTTGGAAGAGATTGAGAATATGAAATACTAGTGAAAAGAGATTTTTTATCAGAAAACCTTGCTCCTAGAACTGAACCTGTCTTGACCTCGCTCTGATATCAATTGTTAGGACCAAAATAATCAGGTGTCATGCGGGAGCTAGCAAATCAAACCTTGAACGATAATAAATCATTCAACAAACGAGAAATCTACCAAAAGAGAGATAAACATTTAATGTGGTTCGGTCAACTGACCTACATCCACGGCGGAGATGATCAATCCACTATATAAAAAGAAAGTACAAAATATTGAGAGAACAACTTCACGAAAAGTCAAACACAAGTGACACACTAACACTTGTCCCTTAAAGTTCTCCCTCTAAACACAACTCTCAAGCCTCATATGGCTACATTGTGGATGTTGTTGAATGGAAAAGAAGGATCCTTAATTTGTAGAAGTCCAAGCCTTTTCCTGCACGAAAAGGACTAGCCAAATATGGGAGATTTATAATTTCCTACTACAAGAAGAAAACCCCAATTAAGATAAATATCATCCATTTCCTTCAACAGGTAGGAAAACCAATTATGGTAAGAAAATCTGAACAAACACCTAACAATTTTCCCCCTTGGCCTGAATTTTCTAACAAAATAAACTCGATCCACCTTCTTCACATAGCCTTCAACAGGTCGCGTCTCCAATTATCTACCACAAAGTTTATCTCAACGTGAGTAGCACTCCGGTCAAATTTCTCAGACGAAAATCATAATAATCATAAAATAGGTTGCGCCTAGAACTGAACCCGCTAAGATGAACCTGTCTTGACCTCGCTCTGATACCAAAAATATGATCAGATGCACCTGAATCAATGACCCAAGACTTAGAAGTTCAAGATTGGGAGACACAAGTTATGCTACTATCTGTTGGAACAACGGAGGCTAATCCTGAAGATGTCTACTTATGTGTTTTGTACTAAAGAAACTCAATATAATCCGGTAAAGAAACCATCTGGATTGGATTCAATGCATTCGATCCAACGGATTTGTGTGTCTAAGGCTTCTATTAAGAATGACATTATAATGTTCACGCCGGAAAAAATCAAAAATCCTTCTGGAAATTACTATTAACACCAAAAACATCAGAAAATTTGCTGAAAATCACTATTCACACCGAAAATCACTGTTCATACCGAAAAAATATAAAAGTTGTCAGAATTATGTTTAAATTGGATGGGTAGGCTCGGAATTGCAAGACGATTACACTGTCCAAAAGAAACTTTTTCAAATTCTGGCTGGAACAACCTCACACATCGGCGCATGGGACAGACGCGTTACCGGCAGCAAAACTCCGGCAGGTGCATGGGGGCGCGTGGGTGTGTGTTTTCAGGTGGTTTTTTCTGGGGTTTGGTCGCCTATCTCTTGGAAACCTTTTGGTGGTGTTGGATTTCGCACAACACTGATAATTAGTGACTTTGACGCAAATAGTCACTTAGGTCACCGAAAAATCTCGCGGTGACTGAGTTCTTTCTTCCCGGATATCGCTGGAATGACGCACAACGATCTATTCTTACCAAAGCTCTAATACCATATGAGAAAATACGGGAGAAAATATTATTGATTAATGTTCTATGTTACAATAAGCCCTATTTATATGTATACATAACACAACATACTCCTATTACATAAGGGACTATGACTAATTACATACATTCACATAACTATTCTAACAAGATGGACATGTGGGTACACGAGGTTAGATAGAATTAGTAATGAAGTTATTAGGGACAATGTGGGAGTGGACCCTATGGAGGAAAGATGCGAGAGGTGAGGCTGAGATGGTTCAAGCATGTTAAGAGGAGAAACACGGATGCCCAGATTAGGAGGCATGAGAGGTTGGGCATGTGGGGTAAGAGGGAGATTAAAGGTACGCCGAAGAAGTCTTGGGGAGAAGCGATCATGCGTGACATATCATAGCTTGAGCTTACTGAGGACATGACTCTTGATAGGAGGGCGTAGAGGTTGAGAATTAGGGTAGAAGATTAGTATGTAGTTGAGCATTTCCCTTTGTCTTCCTTAGTTCAACAGTATTAGTGTTAGTATGGTATCTCTTTCACCCTTAGTTTGTTATTTCCACATATTTTGTATTGTTAGTACTTGCCATCAGTGTCCCTTTAGTTTGATCTCATAATATATTTTACCCTGTTATCACTTGTGATAAGTACTTCTTTCATCTTCCCCTTTGTTATCTTGGATTTAGTTTTCTAAATATCCTGTATTGTTATTACTTGCTATCAGTGCTTCTTACATCTTCTCTTTAGCCGAGGGTCTTCCGAAAACAGCCTCTCTGTCCTTCCAGGATAGGGGTAAGGTTGCGTACATCCTATCTTCCCAGATCCCACTTGTGAGAATATACTAGGATATTGTTGTTGTCGGTGTTAGTTGTTATTTTCAGCGGATGACTATTTCAGTTAGTATCTCTTAAACAATTTTCAGTAGTAAAAGCTTGGTCAAAAAATAAATTATTGAGCAAAAGCGCTTTTTAAATTGATTAGCCAAACATAAATAAATTCAAAAATACTTTTCTGAAAAATACTTTTTAAAATAGGCTGACTTTAAAGCTTGGTCAAACGGGCTATGAAGCAATACTCCATAGCAATTCCATCTTTTCTCAAACCACAAATTTCCTATTACGATTTATGTAATTCACACCGCATACACATGTCCATCTAGAGTTTGAAGATCTTATAAATAAATGTCAACCTTGATTGTATTATTAGCATGTTTGTAAAGTAACGAAAACTATGCATCAATGTAGTGTCACTACTTATGTATTTTTACGGTAATTGTTTTGATATTGTAGTATCCATAGTGTTGAAATCTTTTGAGGGTTGAACTTTTGAATGTTACACTTAGGAGTAACATATAGCCCAATCCTTTTAGACGTGAACCATGTTCGCCACTAAGAAGTTTGAAGAAAAAATCCTTGATGCCAAGTTCCTTCCAAGTAGAATGAATCAGCAAATTTACCCAAGGGATTAAAGCTGACCAGCTCTTTTCTATTTTTTTATTTTTATGACATTAGTATTTAAGCATACACCTCAGTTAATTTCATTAAATACCTAAACTTTGACAGATGGGTAACCTAGTATTTTTGTCTCCACTAGGACCAGCTATTTTATGGTATAATTAAACTCTCTAGTTGAATATGTCCAGTGCATTCTGCAACAAACTAAGTCCATCATACCTTGGTTTTGCCAGAGAACTTCTTCGGCTTCTTTCCTAATATCTTCCTGCCTAAGAGTAGTTAGTGCATATAAGCAACTGTCTGAATTAATCCCAATCGAAATTTAACAAGAGCTCAACAAGTTCTAAACAACATCAAATTGATCATCATTAGACCTGTTTATGAGAGTGGCATTTATGTCTTAGATTGGCACACTGACTTGTGTAAGAACATATGAAAATGCAGAAAAAGGATAAAAACAACTACTCTATTTCAGAGACTTTTTAGGAAATAAAATGCTACTATGGGAAATTAAAAAGCAATTATCATCAGGAAATATTATCTAGTAAGATTAGACTGCCTAATTGGGAGATCCGCTAAAAGTTCTACTCTGCTGAAAATGACATAACAGATAAAGAAAAGAAAGGCCTTATATACTTTACTACTATACATAAACGCCATAGATGCAGCCGAAAACTAGCATTATTTCCAAACTGTGTCATTCAAGATTCTTCCTTCAAGAAATAACTTTGTGGCAAGCAGAAATCTTCCTCTTGATTCAGGATTTCTGCATCCTCATCATCTGGTTTCTGAAATTACGAACCAAGCATGAGAGTGGCAACGGTTATTAGTCACAACGATAAACTTTTGAGGCAGTATGAGATACTTGTCAACTATGACTAAACCTCTAGATTCTAACAGAGTGACTCAACAAGTGTAGAATAGGTTATAGGCTTTAAGATGAGCACAACCAATACATCAACTTCAACAATTTCATAAAGCTTGCCCACTGCAAATTCCTAAGTTAGACGCTGAGCAAAACCAACTCTTTTTAGGACAGAAAAGCACAAAAATATCATAAAACTTGAGATTATAGAACATACCATCATTTCCAAGTTATAGAATCGATCCAGCAGCTGCAACACGTCATCAGGAGTAAATTGCCGGTTGAAGCTGTGGCAATAAGTTTTTCCAGTGTCAAATGGCAAAGATAAGGTCACGTTAGGATTCAAAGAAAGAACACCTCTCCCACACTCTTTTTAGTGTGTGATGTGCGGTCTTGAGTAGGTTGCTTAAGTGTCCGCTTTTTCTCTTTAATTTTTTTTCCCCTTCAGGGAGTGCAGACAATTCCTAGCTCCTGTAAAACTAGTCAAATCTAGAGATAAAACAAAGGAAAACAGAAAAAAGTATAGTTAACTAAACCTTCTCTGGAGATATTCTGTTAGGCTGTAAAGGACAAAGTGACGATGCATGCCTGCCAGAGAAAGCAAGGTGAGCATGTTAAATATCTACCACGGATAGCAGAATGCAAATTTCACGTGAGTCACTCTATCCTTTATACTTTTTATGGGATGGAAAAGACATCAAATCATCATTCCATTTGAAGAACACACCAATCACCCTTTCCTCCGTTAGAAAATACACACACACTCTACAAATCACCAAAGAGTAATTAAAGTTCAACTGTGTGCCCATGGTTGACGCTACTTCTTCTCTATCGTAATAATTTGACAATGTCTCTTACAATCAAAATTGATACAGCATCCAATATTTTGACATACATGATGCCAATACATTGACTTCCTTAGCTATCACATTCCTTTTTGGTTAAATAAGGTAGTCTCGTAGCCAAACAGACTAGATCTATGAAAGACTAGGTATAGAGTGAGAATTGCAATGAACTTATGACATCAAAACCATTACTTGACTTTCATGTAAGCAATTCAGCTGAATATTACACCATAGGCTAGGATTATGTTAAGAAGTGCAATTTAACTACGACGTTTCAAGCTCAAACTGTTGTATATATCAAAAATAAATTAAGCCTTTGAAGCCATCAAGCTCCCTATTGATGACTTGTTACATACACACAAGCACTTAGACGAGTACTTATGTTTTTAGTCAACATTCTACTTAATGGAAATGAAGTGTTCAAATTTATACCTCAAATTTGTATAAACCATATTCAAATGTATATCATTATGAATTTCTACTTTTATTTTGATAATCGAAAAATTCACAAGGGCCAATGGTGAACGGTTAGAAATTCGACAGATAATGAGTCCACCCCTTTACTCTTCTCCGCTTAAATACCAAGTTTTTTATCTGCGACAAGGTTTGATGCTGACATGTGCCTAAGACACGCGTCAAATGTTGGGCTCTTACCACTAGACCGAGTCTTGGGGCTTATGAGTTTAGTTTTTAACTAGTCATAAACTTTGATATAGTTACCACCTTTTTGGCTTTAACAAGAGCAAACACATGGACGGATAAAGAGCTTATAAGAAGGAAACAAAATGAACTGAGTAATTTCAAAAAAAAACTGAAATTACCACTTAATTTGGAGAGAGGATAGGTTTCAAGAGCCTCCAACAACCTTATCTCCAAATCCACCTGCAATAGCCCCTATTTTTCATACCAAAAGTACCCAAAAAAGGAAAGAGACAGGTAATATTTTGTAAAATTCAACAAATGAAATACATACATACGTACACACACTGTTCAGAAAAAGAAAAAAAAAATACTCACCCTCCATCACGTTTTAGAAACTATTATTATTTGTTGGGTTTAAGCTTGGGTAGCTTAAAATAAAGGGTGAATGGGAAATTGAGAGAAAATGAAATATTTGAATTTTCCTCCTTGGCAAAGGCACATTGTCCCATATTGGAAAAGACTTTTGATGAATATATTATACAATTGCTCTTCTTCTAGCTCTTAAAGAGTTAAAAAGAAGGCAAGCCTCGCGTCGTCGTCGCTCGGCTTCGGCTCCGGATTTGGTCAAAGATTGATTGATTAATCTTTTTGGACAAAATTTCTTTAATTTTTTAATAAAATATTAATTAAATTATCCAAATATCCAACCCGAACCGGACGACCCGATTCACTTTTCTTCCCGGGTTTTTATTTAAATTTCCCTCCCGTTTTGAAGTGACTGTTCTGATGAGTTGTGAACTTTCAAAAGCAGTACTTCCATTGGCTATAAATTCGTTTGATTCCTCAGATTTTCCTTACGAATTTTCTGAACTTCAACACTTCTTCTCCTTCTGCACTTTACAGTCATTAAGTGGTTTGCAGTTCATAGGAGTTTTTGGTACCAATACACTGATGAGTTAAAATCGTTCTATCCTGGGAGGATAATATTCCAGCACCTTGGATACTTGAGGGGAATAATTTACTTAAGTACATACTGCATTCAGTGGGCTCGATTTATTTCAAAATTATTTTCAAATATTATTTCGACATTCTGTTGCTACTAACTTTCTGTTTATGTTTCTATTTCGGACTGTTTTATTATTTATTACAGTAATAAAGATTGTATAACACTATTGAACAAAACGAATTTTAAATATTTCTTGTATTTTCTATTTATGAAAGATTGGAGTTTGCAGATATTCAAATGTTTGCTTACGAAGAGATAATAGGAAACAAAAGAAGAAAAGGGTACCTTACGAAGAGCGGACGAAGAAGGTTTAGAAGGGGAATGTACGGACATGCCATCTTCTTCTGTACCTTTATCATTAGCGCCACTCTTTTGCCCCATTTTGAGATCTTGATTTTCCAAAAAGCTCTCCGATTCACTCTACTATGCTTGGTATATGTCTGCGTGAGAGAGACTCATCAATTAATTTTAGATTTAAGGTATTGTTTTATAGATTTACATATTATAAATTGTTGGGAGCTTTTTGTTTAGTTGATGAGAATTGCTAGGGATGAAATCCGATGTTAAATTGGGTCGTTTCGGGCTTTGGATGTAAATTCTAACATCATAATATAATTTTTTTTTTAAATTTAAATTTTTTTATTTAAAGATAAGTTCTAGAAAGCAGTAATTAGATCAACTATGTTGTATAGGCAGAGTGTTGGCCGGTCAAGAACTATCATGTCCACAAGATAAAGGTAGCTGAAATAATAACATGTTTGGTCAAGCTTCTTATTTGCAAAAAGTGCTTCTTTTTTTTTGCCAAAAGCACTTTTGGCCAAAAATTGAGGTGTTTGGCCAAGCTTTTGGAAGGAAAAAAAAGTGCTTTTGAGGAGCAGCAGAAGCAGAAAAAAGTAGCTTATCTCCAAAAGCACTTTTTTGAGAAGCACTTTTGAGAAAAATACACTTAGAAACAGTTTTTTAAAGCTTGGTCAAACACTAATTGCTGCTCAGAAGTGCTTTTCAAACTAATTAGTCAAACACAAACTGCTTTTCACCAAAAGTACTTTTGAGAAAAGCACTTCTCAAAATAAGCTGATTTTTGCAACTTGGCCAAACGGTCTATAAGTATGTTGAGACTTGAGATGGATGTGCGGGCACACTATGTTAGATAAGATTATGAATAGAAATATTTGGGACAAGGTGGGAGTGACCCATATGGAAGATAAGATGCGAGTGGCGAGGTTGAGATGGTTTGGGCATGTTAAGAGGAGAAACACAGAAGCTCTAGTTAGGAGGTAGGAGAGGTTAGCTTTGGTAGATACGAGGAGAGGTAGAGGTAGGCCTAAGAAGACATGGGGAGAGGTGATTAGGCGGAACATGCGGCAGCTGGAGCTTACTGAGGACATGACTTTAATAGGAGGGTGTGCCGGTCGAGGATCGGGATAGAAGATTAGTAGGTAGGATAGTGTTTTCCTTTATCTTCCTCTGTTCGGTAGCATTAGTGCTAATTTGATATCTTTATGCTCTTAAATTGCTATTATTACCTACCATTTCGTTGCTGCCTTTGCTTTAGTTTTCTTTTATCATATTCAAGTTATTACTTGTTGTCACTTCTTTTCATCATTTCATTGGCCGAGGGTCTATCGGAAACAGTCTCTCTGCCCTTCGAAGGTAGGGGTAAGGCTGCGTACATCTTACTCTCTCCAGACCTCACTTATAAAAATTCACTAGGCATGTTGTTGTAAGATTTCCATATTTAAAATTGCATGAGAATTTATGATGGTTCACAGTAGTGTTGGATGCATGTCCATGTTGTCCAACCAAAGGCCTAATGACTTAATCTTATTCTCCTTTAGTTTTCATTCCTATTAAGAATTGCATTCTATTCTTATTCCTATTTAGAATTAGTTTTGGCTTTAAGAGAAAACACCACTCATTATCTATAAATAGATCAATTTTGGAGAATTGTTCTATGCTCATTGGTATAAGTCTATGAAAGACTTTAACACATAACAATGGCTTTTGAGAGAGCTTCCGTCATCAAGAGAGAAAGATAAGAAAAAATGTTCATTTTGTTGCAGATTTTGTTCTGCCCAACCAACTTCAAATCACATTTTTGATTTGTTAACCGTTGGATCGGGCTAAAATTTTGACTGGGTATTTCTAACATCTTGTCGTTGATTTGAACAGTGGAGATCGGATTTGGAGGCCCGTAGCATCCGATTTTGAGCCCCGAACAACAGCTCCATTTTGTGACTTCTCCTCTTTCTTTAATTGATCTGTTGTTGCTACTTTGACACTTGTTGAGTAGTCAATTTGAATAACTTTTGTACCCTCTTATGGTTATAGTGAAGCTTTTTACATCTTTGTGATCCTGTGATTTTTACCTTCGATTTGAAGGTTTTTCACGTTAAAATTTGGTGTTCTTTATGTTCTTTATTTTCGGGTTTACCTCTTTCTCGACATAACAGTGGTAAAGAGATTAGTTATTTGTCCGTATTTTTACGGAATGGAGGCGAATATGAGCAAGATAGTATGTTTAAATGGGAGCAATTATAATATTTGGAGAAGCAAGATGAAAAATTTGTTGTTCATGCAGAAGATGCATCTACCAGTTTTTGTAGCTCATAAACCCGAGATTATATCTAATAAAGATTGGGATTTCGATCACTAACAAGTATGTGGATTTATACGATAATGTTTTGAAGATAATGTTGACAGCCATATTGTGAATGAGACACATGCGAGATCATTGTGGGAAAAGCTAGAGACTCTTTATGCTTCAAAAATTGGGAACAACAAGTTGTTCATACTAAAGCAATTGATGACCTTTAAATACAATAAACCAATAAGGCAGGTTGCGGCGTGCAACCCGATCCAAATAACAATAACCAACTCTCTTAGAGCTCACATCAACCAGAAACTCATCGGTTTCTCATAATCTGCGTGTACACCGTCAAGAGAGGAACATGAGAGAGTGACCCTAGGGGGATAGATCCGTATTCACACGCTGCACGTACAACTCACGTGCTGCATGGACAACTCACGTGCTGCATGGACAACTCACGTGCTTATAATATCAATCCGCATGGACAACTCACGTGCTATAATATCAATATCTGAATCCGCACGAACAACTCACATGCAAATATCACAATCCGCCTAGCGTGGTCACAAACACAATATCATAATCCGCCCAACATGGTCACAAACATAACAACACAATACGCCCGCCGTGATCACAGTCATAGCAACACAATCCGCCCGGCGTGGTCACATGCATCCAGTCCAAATCATATCACACAAAAACAAGTGTACAAAAACATATGCATATGATGAATAAATATCGATTTTATGATCTTGGACTGGTATAATAACATGCTAAAGTGTAGGCATGTGTAACGTGTGCTATCATAACTCAAATCAAAATTTTCATCACATAATTAGAAATTACCAAGTTTATTCAGAGAATTAGCCTCTTTGTTACCTCAAACATAGCTCAAATAGTTCACAACAACATTATAAATATGAGAAACATCATATCTTATAGCTTAACAGTCAATTGTAGGCATATCATAGCCTAAGCACTACCCCGAGTATGTATAAATACCCCGGTACTCGCACATGGGCCAAAACCCCACACATATGCACACCCATAGCTCGTAGGTATCGTAAATAATTCAGGCAACTAGTGCCTCAACCAAGTTTAGATAAGATACTTACCTCAAACATACCAAAACAAATACCAAGCAAGCCAAACAACACTCTATAAATGCCATCCAGCGTGAATCAATCTCCGAATGGCTCAACACTAGCCAAAAGCAACTCAAATCCATCAAAAAGTGCCAAAGGAAACAAACTCAAACGATAAAGGTCGAATATTTACTCAATTACTCAAAGTCAACAAAAAGTTAAACCTTGGACACGCACCGCAGAACCCGATCTAACTCACAAATTCCGATAAATCATTCGAATACGAGTCCAAGCATACTAATTTCACTCAAATCTAAATATGAATGGATGTTCAAAACTCAAAAATTCTCTTTAGGAATCAAAAACCTTGAATTTCTCTTTTAGATTCACCATTTAAATACTAAAATAAAGATGGAATCATGTAAAATAATTAGAACTGATTCAAAAATACTTATCTCAATCCAAATCTAACTTCAAATCGACCTCTAAATTCATAAATTTCATCCCTTTAAGTTTTAGGGATAAAACCCACAAATCTCCAATCAAAATATGGACTAGTGCATAAATGAACTAGTATAATAATGTTAAATACAAAATTTGAGGTTAGATACTGGCCGCCATGAAAAAACGAGAAGAACGCTGAGAAAATCACCGGTAATTTTCGTATTTGCGGACCATTTTGCGCAATTTACGGGTCGCAGATGCAGACCCAACTTCGCATTTGTGAAGCATCAGCACCAACTTTCTCCTCCTACACTAAAATGGGCATAACTCCCTTATACGATGTCTGAATTCAACAATTCTTTTAGTTATGGCTCCATAATTATGTTACAGATCTAATCGTTCAATCAAATAGTATTTAGAGCTCATTTGTTTAATATGGTACCATTTATGCTTGAAAAAATAAAGTCGAAACATAAAAAACGAGCGCAACACAACCCAAACCAATCCGAAACTAACCCGAGCCCTTCGGTACCACGTCTGAACATACCAATAAGCCCCAAAACATAATTTGGACTTTCTTGAGGCCTCACATCTCACATAACAACATCAAAACCACGAATTTCACATCAAATCAAACTTAATAAACTTCTGAACTTTCGACTTTCAAAACTCATACTGAACCCTATTAAATCAACTCGAAATGACCTCAAATTTTGCACACAAGTTCCAAATGATATAACGAACCTATTCCAACTCTCGGAACCAATCTAAACGTGATAACATCAATGTCAACTCTCGATCAAACCTATGAACTTCTCAAACCTTCAAATTGCCAACTTTCGCCAATTAGCGCCAAAACCTTCTAGGAACATCCAAATGCAACTCCGAGCATACGTTCAAGTCCAAAATCACATCCAGGACTAACAGTACCATCAAAACTCCGATCTGAGGTCAAATACACGAAAGTCAAACTTGGTCAACTCTTCCAACTTAAAATTTCCTTTTAGGAATCATTCATCTTCCAAATCAATTCCGAACAACTCGAAGTAAAATCGATAATACACGCAATTCATAATATACCATATAAAGTTATTCATGACCTCAGACCACTAAACTGGATGCTAATTCTCAAAATGATCGGTCGGGCCGTTACACTTCTGTTCTTTTCGACTTTGCATATGTTAAAGTAAAGGAATATATCAAACGCTTCTGACAAACTGAGAAAAAAAACAACCTTTTCTTGGCAAGAACTTCTTTGCAATTCTGGACTTTGGATTATCTCTATTCACCGCATTGTAATTTGGGTAGGTTGATGATTTCTTCTTTTTTACTTTCGGCATTCCGTATCTGACTCTAAATCTATTGACCTGACTAATTTAGATTATATCGGGTAAGCCCGATAAAAAAGATAATACACTTTATTCAATAGGTTTTTCAGCTTTAGAATTATTCGAAATTAAGATTTTTGATTAAAAATGGAGGAACCCGACCTATCCCACTGCATCTCTTCATGGTGTTTCAAGACTTCCCTTTTTCACTTCTTGAGCATTGTACAATTGGTGGGAAATAATAGGGTAATTTATAGATAAGGATGCGAAAGATTACAATAATTGAATAATTTATCAAATTCCTAAACGAAAAAGGGCCAAAACTGCCCCCCAGACTATTCAATTTGGTATAAATATGTCCTCCGTCCACCTATTGAGCTGAAAATGTCCCGCCGTTATCTTTATGGCTCATTTATGCCCTTATGACTAGCGGTTAATGCCAAATAAAAAAGGTTTATTTAAATTGCACGTGACAACTTTTTATTGGTCCAATTTTAAACTATGAATCCAACTATATAACACACCCTTAACCCATTTTATAGCGCAACCCAAAACTCCAGCCCGTCTTAAAAAATGGTCAAATTCTTGATTGTCAAAAAAATTAACTTCTCCATCTTTCCAATTCTACCACCATCATAGCTGCCTCCATCCCCTTTCCTCCTTAGCAATCACGTTTCCACCACATTTTTAGTTTAGGGCAATTTTGGTCATTTTTCATATATTTATCATCTTCTGCATTTTACATTTACCATTGGAGCTGTCATTTTTTTAACATATTTATCAAAAGACCTTAATTTTCACATTCAAATGTCACTTACAATGAAAAATCTTTTCTTTTCCTTTCTAAATAATCAAAGAACCCATTATGAATTCATGGGCTTTAAATTTCGGAATAGTCCAGTTTTTGCTTCACAATTTTTGTAAATTTTGCAAACTCTTAATAAGTTGTAGACACAAATAGGAATTTATTGTAGAAAATAAAAAATTTATGGCCTATGTACTCCTCCTTAAACAAAATCCTAATATTACAACAAAAAAGGACATCAAATCGAAAAAAATAAAGATTTTCTAATTGGACCCTTTTTGATTAGTATAATATTATTGATGTTATTGTTTGAAAATGGAAGAACGGAGCAAACATGAACATCATGGTTCTGGTGGCAGCATTGTTGTTATGGAGGAAAGGGGGTGGTGGCAGCTATGATGATGATATAGTCGAAAAGATGAAGAAGTTAATTTTTTGACAATCAAGAGTTTGGCCATTTTTTTTAGGTGTCTCGAATTTTAGGGTTGGATTAAAAAAAAGGATAAAGGTGGGTTTATTTAATTGGAGTCATGATTTAAAATTGGACCAATAAAAAGTTGTCACGTGTAATTTAAATAAGCTTTTGCATTGACGGTTAATCGTAGGAGCATAAGTGAGCCAGAAAGATAACGGTGGGGATATTTTTGGCTCAATAAATAAACGGAGAACATATTTGTACCAAATCTAATAGTCCGAGGATAGTTTTGCTCTTTTCCGATTCCTAAATGTGGAATGGAATCTGTTCTTTTGTTTTTTTCTTTTTCAGTTTTACAATTTCCTTTTACCCATTTCTTGTTCTATCATTATACTTAGATCTAGGGAGGGAAGAGCATTTTGAACCACAATATGGGAACATATATTTGCTGTTAGGAATATGCTTTGATTTCCATACGATTAATGAAATATACACTCTTTTTCTTCCTTCAAACCATTTAAAATTGGAACACAAATAGTACAATTGCAGAAAACTACTTTCTGAAAAGTGAAATAAAAAGAAACTTGGGTTTCATTAATTATCTCGTTATTATCTACTTTAGTTTCCGTTGTTGGTTCCATAGGGCAACTCCACTTTATACTTTTTCAATTCCTTTTATAAATCAATCTTTTATGCAAAAGCTTTCTATAGTTCTATTCTCTGGATAAAGATGACGAATATCTTTCTGAATATATAACAATATAGCTGGCTAAATGACAGAAAGAAGCTTTTCGTACATGTACTTATATAAGAGAGGTTTGGCTTAGATTTTAAAAGGTTTCTAGCTCTAATCATGCTTTTATTCCTCTTATTTGTTAATTTTAAACAATTAGCTCATCTTTAACATAAAGTGTTCATTCAATGATTCATATTTAAATTAGTTAAATAACAAATGTAGTACTATTCAGGGTCAAGGGTTGCTCGAGCACCCGATAAGCTCTAAATTGGTTCACCTCTACCTTTATATATAAGAATTTTTACCTCTTCTAGCAAATGTTAGATACGTTATTTATTTTAAATAAATACCCCTTTAGAAAATTATATTCCATAGCTATCTTTTGATTTTTATAGCCAAATATCTATTTATGGCCACCTCCTACCCTTAAGCCATAAAATACGTTTTGTATTATTTTTCTCTCTCGTTCTTTCAGATTTTTCTCCACCCTCTCTCTCTACGCCAGTCTTTCTCCATGAATACAACCATGATTATCCACTGATTCATCTCCATTGTCGAACAAAATTTTCATTGTCAGTGGCCTGGGGCTCTGAATCAATGTCGAAATCAAGCCCTAGAGAGAAAGATGGAGGTTCCAAATCTGCTATTGAAAGGTAAATTGAGGCTGACAATGAAAATTTCGTATAGTTATGTTTAGTGGTTGAAAAGTTTGTTTAGAAATCAATGTCTTATGTTTTATATCAATGTCGAAATCTTACATAAGGTAAATTGGGGCTGACAATGGAGGTTCGAAATCTGCTATCGACGAGACGACATTAGGGTTATTCTTGAACAAAGACGACGGAGTTTGGGGCTAAGCAACTTGAAGAATCTGTTACCTTTTTTTTTTCATTGTATTTCAATGTATCTCGCTGTATTCTATGTATTTCATTGTCTTTTTTTTCATTGTACTTCAATGTATCTCGTTGTATTCCATGTATTTCATTGTATTCACTGTCTCGCTATATTCCATGAATGTATTCATATATATTTTCTAATTAATATAATTTATGTATTCAGATGTATTTATGTATTTGCATTTATAATTGAGTTTGTTGAGTTATATTAGGAGTCTATTTGTGTTAAGTGATTCACTTTTCGTTTAAAAACAACTGAATAGACCACGATTTACGCTATTTACGTTACTGTATTCACAAATATATATCGTGAATACAGTCGAATACAATAATTGTCTAGTTGTACTCCCCTATTTCACGCCGAGTTTTGTTACTGTATTCATGAATACAGTAGCTTAAATACATCGAATACACTCTAGCAAAACTGAAAACATAGCTATAGGAAGTAATATAGTAAATGATAGCTACAACTAGCTAATAACCACTAAACAATAGTGGTTTGTGAAAATTTCTCTTATTTATAGTCTTTTCTGCCAAGCTTTTAGTACTACTTAAGCATGTAGAACTCGACTAAGTAACATTTTTGTGCACTAGCGAAAAAATGGCACATAGGAGGTGGAAATTTGAGCCCAAATCTATTCAACCCGTCCAATCCGCCCGTAAATTAATTGGTTGGGCTACAAACATTTTAGAACATGAGTCAATTCGGGTTGAGCTCAAGTTAACCCATTATTTTTTATAGCTCATTCTGACCCATTAAGTAGCCCTAATACAACTCATGAAACTTACCCAAAACACAACTCAACTTATCTAGAAATTTACTTAGTTGCACCAATTTTACTTTTTTTTTTGTATTTTTAACTTTCTGTTCTTTTGTTTTTATGCACCACCCACTAACCCTACCCCCTAATTCCCCCATGCAAACCTCCTAAAAAAAGTATTTTTTTGTATTTTCAATATTCTATTTATTTTTTAAATTTTTCTGCACCACCCACCCACCCTACCCCCTAATCCCCTCCCCTCCCCCACACAAACCCCCTCAATTTTTTTTTATAGTTTTAATTTTCTTTTTATTTTATTTTTCTGCACCACCCACCCACCCCCTACCTCCCCCCCAAACTCTTCAAAAGAAAATTTTTTTACTTTTTTTTTTGTATTTTTTTATTTTTTTGCTTTTCTACACCACCCTACACCTACCCCCCACCCTCCGCGCAAACCCCCTCGAAATTTTGATTTTACTTTTCTTTTTGTATTTTCAATTTTTTGTTTTCAATTTTTTTGTTTTTCTGCATTACCCACCCATCCTCACCTCCATCCGCAAAATATTTTTCAATTTACACATTTTAAAGGTAAAAGACTTTTTTATGCAAGATGAGCATGGTTCTAAAATATGGGTCAAGTTGAACGGGTTGGGTTATGACCCATTGTTTAGCCCATCTTGACCCAGCCCATCGTAGCCCAAGTACACTTTGGGTTGGGTTGGGCAATAACCCATTTATTAACCTAATCCATCTTGACCCGCCCAAATTTAGCCCAATCCGTCCATTTGTCACTAGCACATTACAAAGCCTCTTGCTAAGGATCAATACATCTCATCACTGGTTTAATAAGCAAGGTAGAAATTGTTTTATCACTTTTCACTGACTTGAGGGAATTATTGAAAATAAGAATAAGGAATTGATTAAGTAGGTGTTTGAACATAAAAATTATAATTTTGAAAAAAAAGTAATTTTTGAAGTTAAGTTGAAAAATGATATTTGCAATTTAAAATTATGTTTGAACATACATTTCACGTAAAAAATATTGTATTTTTATGAGTAGGAAAAAAAAATTCCCAAAAAGCTTGAAAAAAATGATCAAAATTGTTATGAATATATATTATATGAATGTCCACTAATCAAATATAACTCTCACTACTCTTCTCCATTATGTAGATAATTTTCACTGCTTCTCACCATTATAGTTGTAATTCTCACATCTCCATAACCTTCCCATGATCTTTCTCTATGTTCTTAATAGTTAATACCATGTTCATGACATCCACTTGTATTACCTCAATGTCATCCTATAAATAGAGGATTTAGGCATCACATTGTACATGAAACACTTGAAAGAAATAAGAAGCTCTCATCTCTTGCTCTCTACATTCTTATCTATTTTCTTGTTTCATATTGTTGTTTTGATTTAGTTTCTTAACACGTTATCATCACGAATTACTATTTTATATGGCACTTAGTAAAAGAGATGAAAAAGGCACGAAATTGATTTTGAAGGTAAAGTTGTTAATAGTGGTTGTTTTCTTCTAAGTTAAATGGCCTAATCCCTGAAACATTGGGCAAGCTTCAGAAACTACGTTTCCTGTATGAGTTATACATCATTTTGCCTCTTTACTGTGTATTTGTTTTTGGTCTTCTTTTCTTCTGCTGATTAGTTCCTTAACAAGCCTCGTAACGTGGGCTTGTAACCAAGTGGGGCATTAAAGTGGTTGGATGTTGATAATGGACTTAGTAGATGTGAAGTCCGTAGCACGTCACAACTCTATATGAGTTGTTAGCATTACAAAATCAAATGGATTTTCGGGGTCAAAGCTCCAGGGCTTAGCATTACAAAATCAAATGGATTTTCGGGGTCAAAGCTCCAGGGCCCAGAGGTTGCCGGACCTTAACTGGTGCCTGCACCTAATGGAGAGAAACCATCGGTTTCGCTGAAACGTGCCTGCTAGGTCCTATTCCAACACACAATTACTTTAATGCCCCACTTGGTTACAAGCACACGTTACAAGGCTCGGCAAAATATTTTTGGCGTACCACATATATGCGACCAATGACATAGTCATGTAACCATATTGTAAAATTTATTATCTTTATTTCTCTCAAACCTCCCTTAGAGGTGAGTTGTGGTATTTATCTAACCATACATAAGTACGTTATTATGCATAATCTTTATCACATGAAGTATATATTTTCACATTCGCTTTCAGGAATGAGTCTGCAGTTACAATGCTTATCACAAGTCACATTTTCAAGTAATGGACTATAATCATGTGAGCGTGTCTCGTATTAACAGACCATGTCGATACATATTTCCTTCATATTTGAAGGATTATTTTGAGAACCCTTATTGTTCTCCTTTTTACAATTACCAGAATGATGACTTCTATAATTTTGATCTTTGGCACGGCCATGTTCATCGGTTAACCACTTGTCTTTATTTTGACTTATTATGCATCGTTATCACATTGACTTCAAGAATGGAGCAAATCAAGTGGGACAAACTTCATGCTTTTTTTATTTTTGTTTTTCACCCGGTGTCCGGTACTCACATTGGGGCCCGACTAAATCCGAATTCTCATCGGGAAGTCCCACATTGGGGGTAAAGCGCTTCCTAACAAAGGCGACTCCATACCCAGGGGCTCGAACTCGAGACCTCTAGTTAAGAATGAAGGAGTACTTACCACTCCAAATCAAGTGTTACAAAACTAAGATCAAAGTAACAATATAAGTTTAGAAAAACAAGCTAAGAGATATAGAGAGAATGAGAGGAAAGATTATCATTTCTTCCATGTATTCAAGTATATACAATGTGATGCTCAAACCCTCTATTTATAGAATGACATTGAGGTATACAAAGGAATATCATAAACATGGTATTAACTATTGATAACATGGGGGAAGATCATGGGGAGGCTATGGAGGTGTGGGAGTTACAACTATAATGGTGAGAAGTAGTAGATGTTATCTACATAATGGAGAAGAGTAATGAGAATTATATTTAATTAGTAGACATCCATATAATGTACAATCTCAATTTGGTCAAACACTATATCCTCTTGTCCTGTTAATAAATTACTTCTTGCATTTCACATGAATAAGAAAAAATAATGCTAAAACGAATTATTTTTCAGAAAACAGTGAGTATATTTTAAGAAAATCAAGGGTGAGTCTTAGTTGCACTTTGGCCTATTATTCTATTGGTTGAGGGTAAGACGGTAGGTTCAAGTCCCGTCGCACCTTGTAAGACACCAGTTTAAGTCCTAGTATACCATGATAATAAGACGTTGGGTTCGAGTCCCAACACATTATGACCTAACATAATTTATATGGGTAAGGCATTGGGTTTGAGTCCCAATGCACCATATTGATGATATAATGATGACTAAAATTTTTCATGAAAAAGCATGAAGCTTGTCCCACTTGATTTACTGCATTCTTGAAGTGAATGTGATAACGGTATAAGTAGTTGACCAATGAATGTGGGCGTGCCAAAGATCAAAATAATAATAGTCATCATTATGGTAATTTTAAAAAGGAGAACAATAAGGGTTCTCAAAATAATTTTTCAAAGGTGAAGGAAATATGTATCAATGTCATCTATTAATACTAGGGGCGGGCGTTTGGTATTTCGGTTCGGTATTTTGGTATTCAGTTTATCAATTGTATATACCAAATATCGTACCATAATATTTTGGTATGGTTCGGTATTTCTTATTTTGGTTCGGTACTATTTCGATACAGTTTCGGTTTAAACCAAATCTTCACTGTCTCCCCCTCTATTAACTAGCAAAATCTGGCGCCAACATTATTTTACCTTCAATTACTCTAATATTGTGCTTTTTTTTCTTCTTGATCCTCTAAAGTTGTTCACATAATTTTTTGCCATTCGTTTGACACCTACATTTATGTGCTTGAGCCTATAAGATCCAGAGTATTCTAAAAGTTACATCGACTTTTTACATTAAGACCAATGCTGGTAGCCAATATAATTTGAGACTAAGCACTACACACCAGATTAAGAATTTTGTATTAAGGCCAATGCTGAAAAAATGATCGTTCTACTACACCACTATGTATTTTGAGGTCCGAAAATTACAATGATGGTGAACCAGTCTCCTTTTCCAGTTGCCAATTCTGCTTTCCGGATGCATTTCTCCTCTGGGGGTTCACTATAAATAGATGAAACTTATATAAGAACTTTATTCAAGAAAATGGCATAATTTCATAATAAAATAGATGCCTAATTGTGAATTACCATTCTCAAATGAAAGCTTGAACCGAACAGAGGGACTTTCTCAAATAAATGAAAATATTAACTTGAAAACTTCGCGTGACAAGTTTAACTTATTCTACTTCCTCTCTCATGTTTAAATGACTGAGAGACAAGCCTGAGAATACTTTAAGACATGCATATGCCTTCAGGTTTTTTGTCGCACAACTTCTATGCTCAACAAATGACATTAGAGCTATCGATATTCCTAAAAGGCTCAAAAAACTCTGGTGTAGTGCTTAGTCTCAAATTACAAACTCTGAGAAGTCCGAAAATTTTTAGAAGCACGTTGACAGTAGTGAAATTTGCTTTTGTTTCGGGACACCGAAATATTGATCTCACCTTATTAAACTATTTCGGTATACCGAAATACCGAAATATCAATAATTCAATACTGTATACCGTACCGAATTACCGAAATACCGAAATAAACCGAAACCGAAATACCAAATTAATTCGGTTCGGTTCGAAATTCGATTTTTCGGATTTTATGCCCACCCCTAGTTAATACGAGATACACTCACATGATTATAGTCCATTCCTTGACAATGTGACTTGTGATAGGCATTATAAATGCAGACTCATTCCTTAAAGTGAATATAAAAATATATATGTGATAAAGATTATGTATAGTAATGTGCTTATGTATGGTTGGATAAATACCACAATTCACCTCCAAGGAAGATTTGAGAGAAAGAAATATAATGAACATTACTGTGTGGTTATATGAATCATTCATTGGTCGCGTACATATGGTACGCAAAAAATATTTCGTCATGCCTTATAAAAAGTTATTAAAGACAAAATTAAAGCAAGAAATGATTTTGCTTATGATGATTTTGACCATGACAATTATTATGATATAGTTTTCTCCGTGAAGGAGATATTCACCATATGGATGGTGTGACAAAAGATCTTGTAGTACAAAATCAATTAAGAACTCTGGAAGAACTAATTTGTTATTCTCCGGATGAAATAAAATTGTTCATGACATTGATATTATAGTAAGTCTCAAAAGAAACTTTTTGAGTTTCAAAAGATATTAGCCAAAGTGTCTGGCATATTGAGACTATAAATGAAAGGAAGATTTGAATATATTCATATTACTATAATCATATCGGGTAAATGTGAAAGGTTATCCGATTTTTCTTTTATTTGTACTACATATGTATAAGCATGATTATGGAATCACATGCCACAAGTAAACTAGAGGTTTATTGAAACAAAGATTTGAATATATTCATATTACTATAATCATACCGGGTAAATGTGAAAAATTACCCAATTTTTTTTATTTGTACTACACATGTATAAGCATGATTATGAAATCACATGCCACAAGTAAACTAGAGGTTTACTGAAACAAAGATTAGTTGGCATGATCGGTTGGCCATTCCAGTTCAATTATGATGCGAAAATTAAATTGAGAATTCACATTGGCATATATTGAAGAAATAGAAGATTCTTCAACAATTCTCTTGTGTTGCTTATTCTCATGATATACCAGTTAAGGTTGGGATTGAATCCCTTGATACCTGGAACAAATAAAATGTGATATATATGTATGGGCCCAATCACCTGCCGTGTGGACCGTTTATTATTATATAGTTTAATAGATGCATCTATTGTATGGTCACATGTGCGTTTGTTATCAACTTGCAGTTTAGTTTTTGCAAGATTACTTGCTCAAATTATTAGAGCACAGTTCAAGAATATAAATTATGATAATTTATCTTGATAATGCTGGTTTAAATCCAAGTTGGTTTAGCAAAAATTGTATGCCTCCAATTAAGCTAAACCATTGGTTATGAGAACAAAACTCTCAAATAGAAATTTGGTATGAGGTGTATTATTTAAGATACAACAACAATTGTACGCATCTTGCCAACAAGTTATGATAAATTCTCCCTATCACAATTGGTTCAAGGTCAGGAACCAAGTAATTTCCATCTAGAGATATGGATGTGTTATACGATTTAATTGTTTCACCACAATGCACAAAGATGAGTCTCAAAGAAGGTTGGGGATATGTGTTGGTGATCCCAACATTAGGGGGAGAAAACGGGCAGCTGAAAAAATAATAAATGGAATGAATTATTATGAGTACACATAGATCCTCGTACAAGAAAATGTGAACTTGAAGTTCAAGTGATAATTCATTTGCAAAATAATGCCAGACTCATTTGCTGACCCAAAAGCTTATTGTCATATTTCAGCTTTAATGCTCCAAACAAAATAAAGTCCATGATGGACATAGTCTATGGAACACATGAAGCGTAATATACTAATTGGTTCCAAAGATAAAACTCCTTGAAGAAGGAGAGGAGCAAATGATAAGGATGGTCATATTAAGGAGGCAAATGCTTATAAGAGCACCACAACATAACACTTTATAAGACCTCATGGGAGAGGTTCAGGTACTTGAAACTATTGAGATCTCGATAAGTTGTGTCTTTATTGAGTGGTGATTGAACCGATATAAAATAATCGTCGACGATATTGTTAATATAACCTTGAGCTGAAATCTGTCATGGAATTTGGACAGATAAATGATTGGCCAAATGAAAAATGCGCAATGAAAATTGACTTCACCTGAAAAATATGAAATTGGACGGATAGTCCATTGTGCAAAAAGTGAAATAAAAAATCAAGTCGATAGACATAAAGACGACTTGTAGCACAAGATTTTTCGTAAATATTTCGGCATTAGTTATATGGAGATATATTCTCCTATGGTGGATGAAATCCTTTTCAGGTTTTAATTTGACAATACATGAAAAACTTGATATGTATAATGAAAATCCTTGAAGGATTTAAATTGTTCTGAAATATGTAAAGTTTAAGCAGATCCTTATGTGGATTAGAGTAATCATGGTGTACATGATTTGTTTTTGTGTCTAGTGCAATTGGTGCACTAATGTATCTGGCTAGAATCATAAGTATAACAATATTCTAGCGAGATATAGTTTTACTCCTATGTATATTGAAATACGATTAGTGTTATATTGCAAAAGGAATCTTTGATATAGATTTGTTTATTCTAACAAATATTGTCAAGATTTTGTTGGTTATGCAAATGCAGGCATTTTTTGAAGTTCGTTCTTCAAACAATCTATTTGTATCTTTAATAAAGCAAGTGACTCAACACACACCAAATGTTTGACTTTTCCTTGAAGAGAAGATTCCAATAATAGTAAAGGCGATGATATTTGTTTATCTCAATTGAAAGAAGGATATATTGAAGGAGACAGAATAAAACATATATTTCATAAATGTTCTTTATCAGACACAATCTTCACCGAAAGGTAAAATAGATGTTCAACAAATTTATTTGCTTGATAATTTGGTGTTTTGTTCAGTGAAACATGAGCAACCTCAATATTTGAGAAGTTGGTATACAAGATCGGAACACGTCATCTCGGAACAAATTGATGTTTTCATCTGGGGGAGCCAAATACGCGCTATACTCTTTTTCCTTTAGCTAAGATTTTATTCCACTGAGTTTTTCTGGCAAGATTTTTAATGAGGCAGCAAATAATGCGTATTACAAGATGTGTGTACTCTTTTTCCTTCACTAAGATTTTTTCCCATAGGATTTTTTCTTAGTAAGGTTTTAACGAGGCACATGATCTGTGGACATCCAGGGGGGGTGTTATGAAATACATATTATATGAATGTCCACTAATCAAATATAACTCCCACTACTCTTTTCCATTATGTAAATAATTCCCACTGCTTCTCATCATTATAGTTATAACTTCCATACCTCCATAACCTCCCCATGATCTTCCCCCATGTTCTCAATAGTTAATACCATGTTCATGACATCCATTTGTATTACCTCAATGTCATCCTATAAATAGAGGGTGTAGGCATCACATTGTACACACTTGAAACACTTGAAAGAAATAAGAAGCTCCCATCTCTTACTCTCTACATTCTTGTCTATTTTCTTGTTCATATTGTTATTTTGATTTAGTTTCTTAACAAAAATCATCTTTTGATTTTTGAAAAAACTCATTTTCGGAAATTCTCCTAAAACTTACTAATTTTCATGGACATATTTTTGAACAAAAAAAATCCGTAAAAACGAAAAAAGCAATCCATGGACAAACGGGTCCTAATTAATATCGAATTATGTTAGTTAAGTTTATTTTCGAATTCAAATCAAATTCTATTGTATCCGAGCTATATCTAAAAACCTAAACAGTACTTAACTTATGTTTAGATTCTAATGCGATTCCCTTGTATAAATACACATTTGATGTAACAACACTAAAATATAATCCCAATTTCATCTCCCCAAACGTGTGTTTGTTGAGTTTATCATCAGAGAACCTCGGTATCCTTTTTAAATGATTCAATCCAGAAAATTATACAGTGTGGGCGGAAAAGGAAAATAACCCAAGGAATAACGTTAACATCTTGAGTTTCATTGCTTTCTTCAATATTCAGAATGAATATGTCATTTTCTCTCAACTAACTTTTGAAAGTCTGGTCTCTCATTCAATGATCTCGTCTTCTCCTACTAATTTTTTTTTTTGAAAATATATAAAACTATTTTAATTCATATATTTCATCTGTTTCAATTTATATGATGTAGTTTGACCCCGGTATGAATTTAATTTTTTTTTTTTTTTTAAACTTATGATCTTAAACTTTCCATAGTAATATTTTGTGTGAGTATAAGATGTTGACTAGAGTTAATAAAGCAAGCTGATAAGTTAACTATAGTTAGAAATGTTACTGTAGACTAGACTGTAGTTGGAAGTAAGTTAGTTAGTACAATGTTAGAAGGTAGTTATATTGTAGCTTTTATAAATACACAGTACACTCATGTAAGATAGATGGTTGTATCATTTTCTTCTTAATAACAGATTCTGTTTTCTATCATTCTCTGAGTATTGCCTTCTCTTTGCATGTCTTCTTTCTCAAGCTCAACCTTTAGATCCATAGCAACTAACATGGTATCAGATCTACCGGAGTAGATCGAAGGCAGTTCTCAAGCTAGTCTTTATTCTCGTTACTTCAATTTCAGAATGTGGTAATTGTCCAATTGTAGCGTATAGTTGAAAGACTAGTGTTTACTCTTGAGAAGAAGCTGAAAATGGCGATTGGAGAAGAAACATTAGGTGAAACTTCATTTCCAGCAACTACAACCTCTGGTAATGTCAATTCTACCACCGGTGCAACTGTATTTCCATCAATTGACCACAATCACCCACTCTTCCTTCAACCAAAACACACTCCAGGTAGTATTCTGATTTCTCTTCAACTTAAAGGTTCAGATAACTATGCGCTATGGAGTAAGTCTATGAGGATTGGTCTGTTAGGGAAGAGCAAGTTAGGTTTTGTAGATGGTCGATTTCCTAAATCTAAGATTGAACCTGAACTTCATGATCAATGGGAGAAAGTTAATGATGTAGTTCTCTCATGGATAATGAATGCAGTAAGGCCATGTTTACTTAGTAGTGTAGTATATGCCTCTAATGCTCACAAGTTTTGGGAGGACTTAAAGGAGAGATTCAATAAGGTAAGTGGATCTAGGATTCTGTATCTACATAGATAGATTTATACCATCACTCAGGATACTATGTCTATTGTTGACTACTTCTCCAAATTGAGAGATCTCTGGGATGAATTTGATGCGTTAATGCTCTGTCACTAGATGTCCATGTCTCGAGTCTAAAAGATATGCCCAACACTTTGAGTATCACATGCTACTTCAGTTTCTGATGGGATTGAATAAGTCCTACTCATAGTCAAGGAGCTAGATCATGATGATGTCTCCAATTCCTAGTATTAACAAAGCTTACTCTCTATTGATTGATCAAGAGCAAAGGAGTCTGGCTAATTTCACTCAGACTACTCAAACTACTGAAGGCACAGAAGGAGTTGTATTCTATAGTAATAAGAACCCAACAAATGCAGGTGAAAACTTCAAGTATAAGAAGAATCAGTTTCAGTCTGAATACTGTCATTATAAGGGGCACACAAAGGAGAATTGCTACAAACTTCATGGCTATCTATTAGACTTCAAAGGGGAAAAAAAGGGTCATAGTTCTGGAGTGTATGCAAATAGTGTAAATAGTCCAATGTTTCCAAATGTTGCAGAGGTAGGCACTCAGCAAGTCTCTTAAGAAACTCAATCAGGGATACATCAAGTCCAGCATGCTTACATGACTCAATTTACAAAAACTACTTCCAAATGTTCCTTTCTTCACCTGAGAGCAGTACCAACAAATTCTTCAGATGCTCTCCAAAGGGAATGAAGATGGTCTAGAATCATCTACCAAGTTAGCTGATGCATGTACTCTAATTACTCTAATGTCCAATTATCTCAAGCATAATTGGATTATAGACACAAGAGCCTCAAATCATAATACTTCACAACTTGATGTTGTTACCTCTTGTCAAGCAATCCCCAGCTTAGAGAGATGCACTGTTCAATTACCTAATGGGAATGTAGTATCTGTATCACATAAAGGAATCCTCCTCAGTACTTAGAAATAACAATATCTGTAATGTGCTATACATTCTAGACTTTAGATACAACTTGCTCTCAGTGTCTCAGCTCACCAAAGAACTTTAATGCATGATTGCATTCTTCCCTGACTTCTACATTTTCCAGAATTTCTACAGTGGTTAGGTGAAGGGGATTGGTAAGGATGAGCATGATTTGTACATACTTCAAGGAGGATCATCACAGTATTCTGCAGTAACACCAAAAAATAAGTGTGCTAACACAACCAACTTACTTAATTCGGAAGTAATATGGCATATGAGATTAGGACATGCTCCTATTGATGTAATAAGGAAGTTAAATGCTCTTAGTACCTTAAAGACATGAACTTATCACTGTTATGTATGCCCAATTTCTAAATAGTCTAGATTGCCTTTTCCTCTAAGTACATCAGTGTCTCAATCTGCATTTGGCTTAGTTCATTGTGATATATGGGGGCCCTATAGAGTTCCCTCTCATAGTGGTAAGAGGTATTTTTATCACAATATTTGATGACTATATCAGATACACTTGGATTTTTTTGCTCAACTTCAAATCAGAAGTTATAGTTGTACTAAGAGGCTTTCTAACTCAAATAAAGAAGATGTTTCAGCTTCCATAAAAGTCTTAAGGACTGATGATGGTAGTGAGTTTTTCAGTAACGAGTTTAAATAGTTGTTCTCCAGTCTTGGGATCTTTCATCAGAGTACATGTGTCTAAACTCCTCAACACAATAGAATTGTTGAGAGGAAACACAGAACTATCTTAGACATGGCCAGGTCTCTCAGGTTTCAGGCTGCTGTTCCTCTAAGGTTTTGGGGTGAATGTGTCACCACTGCAGTCTAACTCATCAACAAGCTGCCATCTAGAACACTTGGGTAAAAATCACCATTTGAGTTGCTTTGATTGCATACTCTTTCACTACAACACTTAAAGGTCTTTAGTTGTCTATGTCATGCAGTATGTCCCAGAATTGTTGACAACTTCACACCAAGAGCTATACATGCTGTCTTCATGGGCTATTCTTCATCTCAGAAGGGTTATGTTCGGTATGACTTGAACTCTAAGTCTCTATTTGTTAACAAAAATGTTGTTTTTCAGGAAGACATTTTTCCTTTCAAACATATGTTATCTCCTGCTAGCACTATCTTTCCTATACTGGATATGCTCTTACCAATTAGTGCAGATCCCAGATTATCTTCTATAGATTCCTCTCTCGGTGCTGATTTTCCTCCATATGAAGCTGGTGTTACATCTAAGGGGGAACCTCCTCTTCCTTCTATGGCTGCTCCTCACAACATACCAAACTATTCTACAAATCATACAGGTGACCTCCCAAATAATGCAGCACTTGTTGATACTCATGCTGAGGCACACCTTGATTCTGCAAAAGATGTTGATGCTGTAGAACCTATTGCAGCAGTTAACTCACATAGTGTTGTACCTACTCAGGTCAAAAAATCCTCCATGCCTAGTAAGCCTCCCTTAGGGATGCAAGATTACGTGGTGCATTCAAAATCTACTAGGTGCTTTTATCCTATCTCAACTTATGTGAGTTATTCTCACATTACTCCCTCGTACAGTCAGATCTTGTTAGCTTATTTAGCCTGTTATAAGCCTTAGTCCTTTGTGAGCACGTGATTTTTGCCTCACGAAACTACTCCAAAATAAATCAATAATATAAAACAATTTTTTTTAGTGTGCAATTTTTAGAATTTATGTGGCGTTTATTAATTATTTGTATTATGTCCATAAATGGTAACTTTGTTGTAGTTAAAATGAAAAATAAAATAAAAATACATGTTTCATGCATATCTAGGTTTTAATTATGCATTTAATAATTGATAAAAAAAAATAAAAATATGCATTTGTTCTAGTTTTAATGTTTCACTGTGTGATTAACGTTTTGTCTATGTGTTAAATAGTTGTTAAAAAGTAATTAATATTTTTGTAAGGTTAATTTTGTTTTTATAATTTTAATTAGGATTTTTATAATTAGGATTAAAATTAGGAAATATAAAATAATTTATAAAAGTAAAAATCGGACCTGGACTGAAATCCAGGCCCAAACAAAACTAATTTCCCCACAGCCCAATCCAAATACACCTGTCCGGTCCAATTCGACCAAATCAAACGACGTCGTTTGGCCATCTTTCATCAAGGCCGTTGGATTAAATCAATCCAACGGCTAATATTCCATACCCTTACCCGTAACCCCCTACCCGACCCATGGCCCGGTTCAACCCGTCCCCCCAACTTAAACCAAACGACATCGTTTGGATAAGTGAATTAATCCAGGCCTTTGATCTCGGCTAATCCGACGGTCATTATCAATCCACCCCATCCCTATATAAATCCAAATCCCTACCCCGGCCCCCTAACTAAACACCCCCCTCCTCTCCTGTTCATCGTCATCTCCGAAACACACCCCTAACCCTAGCCGCCCTAATTCCCCATTGCCCTGAAACCCGGCGGCAACAACGCCGCCGGTCACCACCTGAACACCCTCAACTCCTCACAACCCCCTCTTTACGGATCCGGGGTTAGTTTCCCTCGAATCAGACCACATAGACTCAAATCTTCGATTGAAGGTTGGTCTGAAAACCCAACCTTCTCCGATGACTTCTTAATTAACACCATAGCACCTCCTAACCTGCCTCGTTATGGATCTGGTGTTTGTTTGGCTCGAATCACCTCAGAGTTCTTCGAATCTTCTTTTGAAGGTTCGAGCCAAACATGAACTCACTCAGATTCGTTCCAAACTAACACCAAATGACCCCTCGGCCTCCCTCACCCTTGTGTCATCTTTGGTTCCCTTCGAATCTGCCCAGAATTTGGTCGAACCCTAAATCAAAGAATCTGAAACCCTAAAAAATCTCCAATCGTGGAATTTTTCCAATTCAAGTGAAGGATTGAGGTCTAAGAGACTTTAATCGAGGTATTCTCAATTGAGAATACTTCGAATAAAGTCTGTTCAGCCTCAAAAGGGTCCGAATCTAAGTTGAGTCTGAGTCCGGGTAAATTAAAGATTCAGAGGTATTTTTCCTATTTCTTTTGTTTCCTACATATATTGTTGCCTATTTTAGTTGTCTGTGTAATTTTTCATATTTTTGTTTGTTTAATTCTGATGATTCTGTCTCATACCCGCTTACTTGATCAAAATGTGAATTGTTTCTGCTGGTTATGTTTGTTTACAATGTGTGTAATCGACTCGATTAAGTTCGTCGATTAGTTATTTTATAAAATTCTGTTTCTGAAAATGCTGATTGAAATAATCTATTTATAAATTGATTGTTGGCAAATGTTATAGATAGTCAGTTGACTAACACTCGTCAATTAAATCATCCTTGTTTATATTTCAATGAGTCTGTCAGATGAATGATGTATATTGATTTCCGAATATTAAGTTTCAGGCAGTGTCAATACTGACAATGCTCCTGCATTTGTTGCTCTTTGTTCAGTTTTGAATTTCAGTTGAAATGTTCTGTTGAGTTCTGTATAGTGTTAATATGTTTATATGCAAGTTCAGTGTTCAATCTGAATTTAGCTTTTGTCCAGTAGCTATTAGACATTGGGTTTGTTAGATCAATTAGCTATCAGTGAAAGGACAGAATGTTTGTTTGATTTAGGAATTGGTTATTAACTGCTAAACAGTTTAATTCAGATAATTTTGTTAAGGTTTAGGCAGTTTTGGTCTGGGGCAGTAATAACAGTAATACTAAAGGATTTTCAGGGGTATTTCTGGAATGAAACAGTGAGGGTAATATGATAATAGTTGTGTGCTGATAGTGGAGTGTTAATGGCTCTTATTTAATGTAATAATGGGAAACAAAGGGTAATGGGAGTGCTGAAAATCAGGAAAAAGAATTTGTAATGGGATTTAAAGTAGTTAAAAGCAGGTTTTGAATGGGATGTTCTGTTTTTTTAAAAGAGAAGGGGTCCAAGCAGCACTGAAAGGAAAGGGGCAGACCTGTATAAATACAGGGACACACATTAAGGAAAGAAGAAGAGAGAGATATAGATGAACACACACAGAAATACATATACACAGAGAGAGACAGAGAGAAAATCTGGACAGAAATTAAGAGAGGAAAAACACACAGAAGCAGAAACAGAAATTTGAAAAGAAAGAAGAAAAATAGAAAAAGAAACAGAAAATAGAGCACTCATATACACATAGAGTCTGAAACAGATAATAGAAAAGGAAAAAGAAAATCTGAAACATTGTTTTTTGGAATCTGTCCGGGTCTGTTTGTTGATACTGCTTGTTTTAAAATCTGAAATTCTTTAAGAAGCTTTTCTCCTGTACATCTGGGTTCCTCGGGTCCTGTTTTGTTCCTCAAATCTATGGAAACACTGGTATATTTTGTTGTTTTGTTGCTGCTGTCACTGCTGAAATTTACTTCTTCTACCCTTATTTCCAGGTACATATTTTTAAGATTCATGTTGTGAAAAGAACATTGGAAGAAAAATGAAGTTTGGGATTATAATTATGTCTTTTACTCGTTTAAATCTATTAGTTTAAATTTCAGTTTTGTTTTAGTTATTTAACATGGTAGTATGCTTGACATAACGACTATAGTTAATCATTCCCATTGGAAGTTCGCATATGTGTTGTAATAGTGTTATATATTTCAGAATTTCATTATGTATAGTTGTGATTGAATTATCAAGAAATAGGAAATATGGCATAAAGTTGGCCATTAATTAAGTCTTGTGGCATTGTTAGTTAAGTAAAGAATAGTATGGAAATGGCAAAACCTATATCGCTAGCCTATTTTGTCAACCATCCGATTTAGTTGTAGATCAAATGATGTTAGTTTTATTTTGTTCATACATGGCCTAATAATGGTTATGTTTATAATCAATAGTTGAAAGATGCATTAGTACAATCCGCCGTTATGTTCATAATGTTGAAATAGGGTGAATAATGTTATATGTAATATCATCTTATTAAGTCAACAGGTAGATTTGTTCTCTTTCTTAATAACAAATGGCCTAGGAATTTATACAATGCGAAAGTTAGTGTTTAGCAATAGTTCACATAGATTGAGAATCAAATTGGCTTGATTATATATATATATCCCAAACTCAATCATAAGCAGAATTAATCAAAATAATTTCGCCTATTAGATTAAGAACAAACGATGTAAGAGTAGATTAGATTTATAATGTGTAACAATTTTAAGAGTGCAAAAACAGCATTCGTTACAAATAGAATAATGAAAATTCTTCAAAAATAGCATTCCCTGTCATGAGTAAGATTTTTTTAGTTTCATATACATTCGCATTTGAGTATACATATACTGTATTTACGAGAAAAATGGTAGTATTAATCACACGTTGTTTATTTTATTCTTTAAATTAGAATGGCTCGGAGGAATATAATTTATACGCGGAAAAAATAATATAATTTGCGATTAACGAGGAATTTAGAGACTAAAAACAAATATTGATTTATCATGACTTTCACATAAAAATGCATGGACGTAATAAACAATTTATGGAAAATCTATACTACTATTAAGAATATTTGCGTGATTAGGGATGCGTTCGCGTAACCTGATTATATTTCTAAAAGCAATTCGGATTATGCGTTCGCGCAACTTCGAGCGAACATTTAATAAAAAGGGGGTTCTTCGGAGAATATCAATATTAATTTCACATAACCCGAGATATGCAGTCCACTATTTAATCATACAAGAGCGACGAACGTTCTTAATTTTAAGCGCAATTTCGAACATAAGTTTAATGTTTTATAATAAAAATAAACAAGAAATAATATTATTAACCTTTCTGTGTACACGTATGCGTGGCACGATTTTTTACAAAGGGAATATAATACGAATATACGTACGCGTGATTCGTTTACATAATTGTAAACAATCTAAACAAAAGCGGTAATAAAATTGGGCAACAAATAAAAAATGTATTTAACAAATCAAGATAATTAAGCCAAATATAAAAATGGTTAAGCGACCGTGCTAAAACCACGGAATTCGGGAATGCCTAACACCTTCTCCCGAATTAACAGAATTCCTTACTCAGGATTTCTGGTTCGCAGAATAACAAACAGAGTCATATTCTCCTCGATTCAGGGATTAAAACCGGTGACTTGGGACGCCTTAAAATTCCCAGGTGGAGACTCTGAAACAAATAAACAAATTTCGTTTCGACTGTCCTTTAATTGGAGAAAACTCCCACGCGCCCCCCGCGGGCGCGGTAAAAAGGAGGTGTGACAGCTCTGGCGACTCTGCTAGGGAACCGAACCCAGAACCGCTGGTTGAGGGTTTAAAGAATTCGAGCTTAAAATAACTGTTATAGTTGGCTTTATTTATTATATGATTTTCACACGTTTATGCTTAATATGCTAAATGTTGCTTTTACCGCTTTAATATTATTTGAATTGTGAATATATACAACTGCTACGAAACCCCCTTCTTTCTGAGTCTTCTAAATTTATTGTGCACACGTGCGCGTGGCCCACCTTTCTGTTAAAGTCATACCAAATAAGACGAAGTTGGGACAAGTAACTAGGCCGGGTAGACTTTCGTGCTCCCGGTACGTTGCCCCCACTTCGGCTCAAACTGTCCGTTGGGTGAGCCAGGTTTAGAACAATATGCCTCAGGTTTTTCACCTAGAATAACTCAGCCATGTACCGGATCCCTAGTAGGAACGTCTATTTGCATCATGTACATTTGGCCTTGGAGACTCAACACAGGGGTTGGGTCTGTCTAGGACAGGTGAACCCAAGATGAAAAGACTATCCTGATGCATCCTACTTGCTACCTGTGCATTCATTTGCCTCGGATTTGCTTGTTGACCAGCTTAATTGAAATCATTGTGAGAGCCGAGGAATAAAATGGGTTGTTTTAGAAAATTCCCAAAAAATATTTTTAAATCTTGAAAAAAAAAGTGTTAAATAAATAAAAATGATTTTTTTGAGTGTATATTTTCAAAATGAGTCTATATTTCGTTAAAATAAAATTTCAGATAAAAAATGAGCACCACACAAAACCCCCCGTCCACGAATACAGACGAGTTTCTATTTCAGCTTCAAATGTGGCGGTATGAGTTAGGCGAAGATGGTCAAAAATGGGTCATTAAGCATTTGGGAAATATCACAGATATTATGAAAGTTAAACCACGTGATGATCTGATTGCGGCGTTAGTAACTTTTTGGGACCCTGTTCACAATGTCTTTCGTTTCTCTGATTTCGAGCTTACTCCTACATTAGAAGAGATAGCTGGATATGCTGGTTTTGACGGAAGTCTAAGAAATCAAAACCTGATATTCACAAAGGCTCCCTCGGTACATCGATTCTTCGGTCTTCTGAACATCAGTAATCAAATCAGGAAAAGCAATGTCATCAACGGATGTTGTTCTTTCAACTTCTTGTATTCAAGGTTCGGAAAGCCATATGGATTTGAAATTCATGAGAAAGGCCTTACTAACAAGCAAAACAAAGACACCTGGCAGATTCACCGTCGCTTCGCCTTCATGGTGGCTTTTCTAGGAATCATGGTCTTCCCAAACAAATAGCGAACAATTGATATTCGCACATCGAAAGTTGTACAGGTCCTCACCACCAAGGAAAATCACACCCTTGTCCCGATCACTCTCTCAGACATTTATCGGGCGTTGACTTTATGTAAATCAGGGGCAAAAGTCTTCGAAGGATGCAAAATTTTGTTGCAAATGTGGGTGATTGAACATCTCCAACATCAGCCCAAGATCATACAGTATGTGCCAAGCAATGATAATTCCATCGAGAGTTATGAGGAAAGAATAAAAGATTATAAGTCCCCAGAAGGGATAGAAGCCTGGGTATCTCATCTAAGGGCTTTAACGGCAAATCAAATTGAGTGGACTTTGGGATGGCTCCCGATGAGGGAAGTGATACACATGTCAACCTCAAATAGTTATTTGCTACTATTGGGATTGAGAAGCATCCAGCCATATGCGCCACTAAGAGTTCTAAGACAACTAGGGAGATACCAAGTAGTTCCTGATGATGAAGATTTGAGTATGCAAGTAATCGAATTACACCCTGAAGCCACTATTCCCGAGGCTCTAATTCAGCAGATGTGGAATGGATGTCGATACTTGAAAAGTGATACTCAAGTCCCAGACGCTACAAGGGGCGAGATAAATCCAGGATATGCAAGGTGGTTTGAGAAACGGTCTCACGTGGATGATGTACCAGAACCCGAGCTAAGAAGGCCAACAAAAAGACCCCATGTTCAAACCTTTAATGATAAAATCCAAGAGCGGTTGATTTGGGGAGAAAAGGAAAAAGGGTACAAAGCAACTATCCATGCCCTAAATGAAAATCTGAGGAGCCTCAGTCTGGAGAAAGATTTGCAAGCACAAGAAGCCGAAGGCGAGAAGAAGAGTCTAGCTTGTGAGAATGAAAATCTTCACGCTCGATTTCAAAAAATGAAAAAACCTTCTGAAACACCAATGAGGAGTTGGAAGGATCAAAAAACCATCGCCAATCTTTTTGAAAGAATGCAAGATTATGATTCCATTCTTGCAAAAAACGAAAGGGCGTTGAGCAAAGCTAAAGAAAGAATCCAACAATTAAACGAAAAAGCCAGATCTAATAAGGAACGCCAAGTAAGGCAATCCGAAGAAGACAGGGCACAATTCAAGAAGGAAAAAGACCATTGGATTAGTTTAGAAGACCAACTTCGTACACAACTGGAAGAGGCGAGAAGATACAACAAAGAACATCAACATGCGGACATCGACAGAGAAAGGGCACAGGAAAGACTCGATCTGGCTAGACTCCGAGCTCAGTTAGAGTCAGCTTTAGATCGTGAGGACCGTATCAGAGATATAGCCACCACTCGCCAACAGCAACTGCAAAACCAAGATCAACGTCTCCAAGATTTCAGGGCACAAATCCATGACCTGGCGGTCTACACCTCTCAAAGTTATGTAAACTGCTAAGGAATGGATTATGAAAGGTTTACAGAGCATGCACCTATTTTTTCCTGTCATCTGGCAATGGAGTTAGAAAGGATGTATCGTACGCTGGGAGGTCATCCAGGTCAAGCCCCACATTGAGCAGATAATCCAATGATTGACAACAAAAGTGGAAAGTGGAGCATGATGAGAGAATTGTGTCTTTTATTTTGATTTGTGTGTGTGTGTTTCAAACCATTTTCTTATAAGGTTTTCAAATGTAATGTCTGTTCCATCTTTGTATTATTTTCAAGAATAAACAAAAGTGTTTGCCTTATGTCCGAACTACGCAAGGTCTGATTCATGCGGGGGCATGATACGTAGGCAATCTCTATAAGATTCGACCACAATAAAAAATATATATAAGAAAATAAAATAAAATAAGAGTGAACAACAATAAGAAAAGCCGGGATGACACAAGCAGCCAAGCAAATGCATAATAGAAATGGGTTATTTGTCTAGGAGCATTGCATCTCAACGTGTAATTATATATGTGTTAAACTCTCAAAACTAACAAGTTTGCTCATTTCCAGAATTCAAGCAATTAGTTTCTCTAAAGAGTATACTGGCATATTATCATTATCATACAAGATCAAAAGGACCAATACCCGAAAGTATGTCTATCCCAGATGTTGACACAGGTATTGAGCTAGAGGAGATGGATGTCGGGAAAATGAAAGAAGAGATGTTTAAACTCAAGCAACAAATGGCTGAGATGTACCAGGCCTGGTCTACAGGGCAGTCACCCTCATCTTACCCAACTAACCCTGCTCCATCAATGGCCCAAACTCAGGATAATCTTACCACTGAATTATCCCCAAATTTCCCCATCTACCAACACTACCGAGGCACCACCTCTCAGACACCGCAGTCTCCCCTTCCTAAACCAGTTCCATACTTTCCTCCACCAGCAACTCCTGTCTTTGTGACACCTCCCACAGCTACACTCCACAAATCTCCTAGTGAGCCTACATTCCAGGCCCAGGACAACCAATATTACCCCCGGAGCCCACCCTCAAAGCCTCCGAAATCCATTCAACTACTCCTCGTTTTGACCTCCCAACCGAAATTGACAGGCCAGCCAAAAATGCTGAACAAGAAGAGATGTTCAGGAAGGTCAAACGCCTAGAACAATCGTTCCGAGACATGCGAGGGTTAGGTGGGCAAGTCAGTGTAGCATACAAGGATTTGTGCTTGTTCCCAAATGTACAATTACCAGTTGGCTTCAAGATGCCTAAATTTGACCTATACAATGGGCACGGCGACCCAGTAGCCCACTTAAGGGGTTTCTGCAGCAAGATGCGAGGAGCTGGGGGAAAGGACGAATTATTGATGGCTTACTTCAGTCAAAGTTTAAGCGGATCAGCTTTGGAGTGGTATACACGCCAGGACCATGGGAGATGGTACACCTGGGATGACCTGGCACAGGCATTTGCATACCATTTCCAATACAATCTGGAAATCATCCCAGATCGACTATCTTTGACAAAATTTGAGAAAAAACACAATGAAAGTTTCAGAGAGTATGGCTTCCGGTGGAGAGAACAGGCAGCAAGAGTGGATCCTCCTATGAAAGAGAGTGAAATGGTAGACTACTTCCTTCAAGCCTTGGAACCAACTTACTATGCCCATTTGGTTTCAGCGGTAGGAAAATCATTCAACGAAGTAGTGAAGATGGGAGGTATGGTGGAAGAAGGCCTCAAGACAAATAAAATCATGAGCTATTCGGCTATTAAGGCAACTAAACAAGCTATTCAAGGTGGGGTAGGAGGAATCGGAAGAAAGAAAAGAGAGGAAGCAGCGGTAATTGATTCAGGAACTTGGTCGGGATCCAGAGGTTCACCTCCTTACTATAATCAACATCGACCTCACCAATCAACTCACCACCACAATTCACCTCAACACTACTATCACCCTTCGGAACCTCATTTTTCCATCAACCATGCACAAGCATACAATCATCCACCTGCTCACGCTAATTGGCGTGCTCCTGTCATACCAAGTACCTACCCTTATCCGCGAGCCCACTCCGGACCAGGTTTCAGACCTAGTCCAGTATTCAGGGGTGAAAGGGGGCAGAAAAAGAAAACCTACACTCCATTGGGAGAGTCCTACACTAGTCTGTTCCACAGGCTGAGACAGCTGGACATGCAAAGACCAATACAATCCAAGCTACCCAATCCTCTTCCAAAGAATCTGGACTACACCATTAGCTATGAGTATTGTTCCGGTACACCAGGCCATGATACGGAAAAAATGCTGGCATTTAAAAAATGCAATACAAGAACTGATTGATACTAATAAAATCGAGGTTCAAACCCCCGAAGCTCCCAATATCAACAGAAATCCAATGCCAGACCATCAGGAGGCTAATATGATAGAAATAGTACAGGTTGATGGGGAGACAAAGAAGCCGTCACAAACTGTCATGATGATCAGGTCTCATGAAGCCAAGCCAGATAAACAGTTAAAAGAGGAGAAGTCGGTACCTAAGCAGAACAGAAATGGTGATGAACCATCTGTGGTAGTCGAGAAGGGATCTTCGAGCAAAGTAGCCACAAAGCAAGAAAGGCCGAAAGTGATAGTACCAGGGGTTGCCAGCAAACCCATTGTATTCGTGGAAGGAGCCCGTATAGATCGGGTTATTATCAAACCTGTAACCCAGCTACCAGTGATCAACAACAAGGCCATTCCATGGAACTATGAACGGGTGACTGTAATGTACAAGGGAAAAGAAGTCAAGGAAGAAGTCTGTGAGGTGCAAGGCTTGACTCGTTCGGGAAGATGTTTTACTCCCGAAGAGTTAAGAAAGACTAAAAATAATCCAACACCAATAAAGAGAGTTGTGACGGAA
Organism: Nicotiana tabacum; assembly: GCF_000715075.1. Lineage (NCBI taxonomy): Eukaryota > Viridiplantae > Streptophyta > Magnoliopsida > Solanales > Solanaceae > Nicotiana > Nicotiana tabacum. The sequence continues at coordinate 119,187,957 of NC_134095.1, forward strand.
GAAGAAGCGGAAGAGTTTTTAAGAAAAATGAAGCTCCATGACTATTCTATTGTGGATCAACTGAAGAAGACGCCCGCTCAAATTTCATTATTGTCATTACTGATCCATTCAGAGGAGCACCGTCTGGCTTTGATGAAAATCCTGAATGAGGCTCACGTTCCCGATAAAATCTCTGTAAATCATTTGGGAAGAATAGCCAACAGAATCTTTGAGGTGAACAGAATTATATTTTCTGATGATGAATTTCCTGTGGAAGGGACTGAGCACAACAGAGCTCTTTACCTCACCATGAAATGTGAAAACTCCGTAGTAACCCGGGTATTGGTTGACAACGGGTCAAGTGCAAACATCTGCCCTCTCTCCACTTTAAGCAAATTGAAAATCAAAGAGGAGAGGATCCAGAAGAATAGTATTTGCGTATGGGGGTTTGACGGTGGAAGCAGAGATTCATTTGGTGACATAGTGCTGGAACTGACAATAGGGCCAGTTGAATTCACGATGGAGTTTCAAGTACTGGACATAACTGTTTCTTATAATTTGTTGTTGGGTCGACCATGGATCCATGCTGCTAAAGCAGTCCCGTCAACACTACACCAGGCGGTCAAGTTTGAATGGGATCATCAAGAAATAGTTGTGCATGGGGAAGAAAGTTTAAATGCTCACAGCAGTGCCATTGTACCGGTCGAGGGAATAGAAAATGACCAGGGACCATGGGTATACCAAGTGTCCGATACAGTGTCGGTAGAGAAAATTCTAGAGGGGAAGTACCTTCCGAATCCAAAGATAACCTCTGCATCAGTCATGGTAGCCTATGAAATGTTAAAAAATGGTTTTATACCCGGCAAAGGTCTGGGCTCATCTTTGCAAGGAATTATACAACCAGTATCTCTCCCCGAGAACTGGGGAACATTTGGTTTGGGATTCATACCCACTTTCACCGACGTGAGAAAGGCCAGAAAGCTGAAACAAAAGGCATAGGTTCTTCCAAAACCAGTCCCACATCTATCAAAGTCTTTTGTCAAGACCGGTGCTAAAAATCGCCCGATAACAACAATTCCTAAATCACTGGTCAATCCTGAGGAGGAATTAATTGAAAGATTCGAGAAATTGTTTGACGATGTGAATATGGTAGAAAGCGAGGAAGGTTGTAGCAACGTAGAAGTTCAATTCGTTGGACCAGAAACAAAGCTTAATAATTGGAAAGCCACTTCTCTCCCCATTCGAAAGGAGTCTTGGTAGTTTATTTTGATTTTCCTTCAGTTTGTTTGGGTCACCTAAGGGTTGTAATCCCAATGCTTATCTTACAGTTTGTTTGAAGTGTGCAAACCTTGTTATCTCTCATCATCCAATAAAATACATTTTCCTTTTTCATTATCATTCCTGATAGTTTTCTTTTCCTTTTCTTCTTTTTCTGTACAGTTCTTTTTACGCTGGCTCTAGTGATATGGCATGCATGAGGAATCCTCAACCCAGTCTTAAAAATCAATCTGGTTCCAAAATAATAATCAAGAAATATATTGTGATTATGAATCAGAATATGATGAAGATGAGGCTTTTGAAGAGATTAGTAAAGAGTTAATTCACTTTGAGGAAAAAACCAAACCTAACCTAAGTGATACCGAAGACATCAACATAGGGGACACAAATAATATCCGGGAAACTAAAATAAGTGTCCATCTCGAACCAAGGATCCGAGAAGAGTTAATTAAAGCACTCATAGAATTCAAAGATGTTTTTGCATGGTCATATGATGACATGCCGGGCTTGAGCACTAATTTAGTGGTTCACAAATTGCCCACCGATCCAATGGTGCCTCCTGTCAAGCAGAGGCTGAGAAAATTCAAGCCTGATATGAGTGTGAGAATTAAGAAAGAAATCACCAAACAGTTGGAAGTAAAGGTCATTCGAGTCACTCGATATCCTGTTTGGTTAGCTAATATCGTTCCTGTACCAAAGAAAGACGGCAAAATTAGAGTATGCGTCGACTACCGCAATCTCAACAAAGCAAGTCCAAAGGATAATTTCCCATTACCCAATATCCATATTTTGATCGATAATTGCGCCAAGCATGAGATAGGATCTTTCGTGGATTGTTATGCCGGGTATCATCAAATTCTAATGGATGAAGAAGATGCAGAAAAGACGGCATTCATCACACCATGGGGAACTTATTGCTACCGGGTAATGCCATTCGGTTTAAAGAACGCCGGGGCAACTTACATGAGAGCAATGACCACAGTGTTTCATGATATGATACACAAGGAGATTGAGGTATACGTGGACGATGTGATCATAAAATCAAAGCATTAGGCCGACCACATTGGGGATTTGAGGAAATTCTTCTTAAGACTTCGCAGGTACAACCTCAAGCTTAACCCTGCCAAATGCGCATTTGGAGTTCCATCTGGAAAGTTGTTGGGATTCATAGTCAGTCGGCGAGGCATCGAGTTAGACCCATAAAAAATCAAAGCCATCCAAGAATTGCCACCTCCAAGGAACAAAACTGAAGTAATGAGTTTGTTGGGGAGGTTGAATTACATCAGCAGGTTTATTGCTCAGCTTACGTCAACCTGTGAGCCTATTTTCAAATTGTTGAAAAAGGATGCTGCAGTCAAATGGACCGATGAGTGTCAAGAGGCATTTGATAAGATAAAAGGATACCTGTCGAACCCACCCGTACTGGTCCCGCCGGAGCCAGGAAGACCTCTGATTCTTTACTTAACGGTCTTGGAAAATTCATTTGGTTGTGTATTGGGGCAACATGACCTCACCGGCAGAAAAGAACAGGCCATCTACTACCTTAGCAAGAAATTCACAGCTTATGAGGTTAAGTATACTCATCTGGAGAAGACATGTTGCGCCCTAACGTGGGTAGCTCAGAAGTTGAAACACTATTTGTCGTCCTACACTACTTACCTCATTTCGCGTTTGGATCCGTTGAAATATATTTTTCAAAAGCCTATGCCAACGGGAAGACTTGCAAAGTGGCAGATATTGCTCACAGAATTTGACATCATCTATATGACTCGAACTGCAATGAAAGCCCAAGCACTGGCCGATCATTTAGCCGAAAACCCGGTCGATGAGGAGTACGAGCCATTGAAAACCTATTTTCCCGATGAAGAAATAATGCATATCGATGAGATGGAGCAAATTGAAAAACCTGGCTGGAAACTTTTCTTTGATGGGGCCGCTAACATGAAAGGAGTCGGGATAAGAGCTGTAATCATTTCTGAAACAGGGCATCACTATCCTGTTACGGCTCAACTACGATTTTATTGCACCAATAATATGGCTGAATATGAAGCTTGTATTTTGGGGTTAAGGCTAGCCGCAGACATGGGTATCCAGGAAATCTTAGTCATGGGAGATTCGGATCTTCTGGTACATCAAATTCAAGGAGAATGGGAAACCCGAGACTTGAATCTCATACCATACCGACAATGTCTACATGATCTTTGTCAGCGGTTTCAATCAGTGGAGTTCCGACATATTCCAAGGATCCATAATGAGGTTGCCGATGCATTGGCTACCCTGGCATCAATGTTACACCATCCAGACAAAGCTTATGTGGATCCAGTGAATATTCAAGTCCACGATCAGCATGCCTACTGCAATAGGGTTGAGGAGGAATTTGACAGTGAACCATGGTTCCACGACATCAAGGAATATATCAGAATGGGGATATATCCAGCACAAGCCACAGGGGATCAAAAGAGAACCATTAGGCGATTGACAAATGGATTCTTCTTGAGCGGAGGAGTTTTGTATAAAAGAACACCAGACCTTGGATTGTTAAGATGCATAGATGCTAGACAAGCTACGGCCGTCATGTCTGAAGTGCATGCGGGAGTTTGCGGACCCCACATGGGGGATTTAATTCATTCTCCACCATCCGAGTTGCACACAATGTCGACACCATGTCCCTTCGTCGCCTGGGGCATGGATGTGATTGGACCAATTGAGCCGGCAACATCCAATGGGCACAGGTTCATTCTGGTAGCCATTGATTATTTTACCAAATGGGTTGAGGCCAAAACATTCAAATCAGTGACCAAGAAAGCTGTGGTCGATTTTGTCCACTCAAATATCACATGTCGATTCGGAATCCCAAAGATGATTATCACAGATAACGGTGCTAATCTTAACAGTAACATAATGAAGGAAGTATGTCAACAGTTTAAGATTACACATCGCAACTCTACCCCATATCGGCCCAAGGCGAATGGAGCAGTCGAGACAGCCAACAAAAACATAAAGAAGATACTTCGAAAAATGGTAGAAGGATCAAGACAATGGCACGAAAACTTACCATTTGCGTTATTGGGATATCGCACTACTGTTCGCACTTCAGTAGGAGCAACTCCTTATTTGTTGGTATATGGTACTGAGGCAGTAATTCCTGCAGAAGTTGAAATTCCTTCCCTTCGGATCATCGCCGAAGCTAAGATTGATGATGATGAATGGGTCAAAACCCGTGTGGAACAGTTAAACTTGATTGATGAAAAATGATTGGCCGCAGTATGTCATGGCCAATTGTATCAAAGAAGAATAGCAAGAGCATACAACAAAAAGGTGCGTCCCCGGAAGTTTGAAGTGGGTCAACATGTGCTGAAACGTATTCTTCCACATCAGGTTGAGGCAAAAGGCAAATTTGCCCCGAATTGGCAAGGACCATTCATCGTGACCAAAGTATTATCCAATGGTGCATTATGTTTAACAGATATTGAAGGAAAATGCATAGACATGGCTATCAATTCTGATGCGGTAAAGAGATATTATGCATGATTTTTTTGGTATAGTTATTAAATGTTTGTATTCGGCATTATTTCGAAGATTGGAATGACAAAGGCAATTTATTCTGCTATCCAAACACTGTACCCTTTGTTTTCCCCTTTGAACCATATTCTTTCTTTCTTACCCTCTCTTGGAATCAATGAAAGTCAAATAAAAAATATATATATATAAAAAAAAAAATAGAAAATCACTATTATTGTAGTGAACTACGTCTGACCTGATTCCTCAAAGAAGGATACGTAGGCGCCTCACGGCTCGGTCATAGGGTGCACGATATGCATAATGTGCACAAAAAGAAACATCAAGAGACCCCAATCAAGAAACTGGGGCAGGAATTGTATTGGTAATAAGAAAAAGATTCCAAGAGTTGTAATTTTAAACTCATATCAAAATTGTTTAACTTTTGATACCTTTCCATTCCAACCACATACCAAAAAGACCTTTCGATCAATCTTAGAAAAATGCCGAATCGAGCAAATAAAGATGGTTCCTAACACTCTCGTCCAAACGAGAAAAGAAAGTAAAAATGAGAGAGTCTTATAGGTGAAAACCCACACGGGCACCATAAGACGACGTAAGTTGAGAGAAAGTAAAATGAGAGAGTTTTATTGGTAAAAACCTTCGTGGGCACCATAAAGCGAAAAGGGATGAAGAAATAAATAAATGAGGAAGGTTTGCCGGTGAAAACTCTTTTAGATACAGCAACCCAAATAAGGTTTAAAGAAAATTGGGTTATGGAAATTTTGGGAAAACAAAATGAAACAATTGAAAGGAGATTGATTAAAAGACTGGGTCGATTAATCCAAAATGCATACCATGATCATTGGTGCCAGTGACTCCAATCAGATAAGTCCTTTATTCTTTCTCCAACAGTCATCCAAATTTGGATTTTTCTTTTCATTTTAGATTGTCGAAATCGTCATGTTTTCGTCACTAATAATCTTACTCTTCTAAAGCTTTTGAGATGAGCTTTGTTCCAAACAAATAAGGAGGAATGTCAAGGTATAATACCAAGATTCAAGATTGCATAGGACAAAATACGGCCATGATGGGCAGGAGGTAATAGGATAAAAAATAAGATATGGGTGTAAGAAAAGTGGAATCAAATGTGGTTCAGCAATGTCAGGAGAAACATATGATTACAGTTGAAATGGTTTAAAGTGAAAACAACAGTTGGTGATCCTATAGTTAAGGATCAATTACAAGGACAAAACAGTCTTTTCAACCATTCCAAGGCAATAAAACAAGACAAAGAGAAGCCCCATCGTCGGCAAGAATGCCCCAGTTAACCACCCTGCTTTAAACTAACGAAGTTTTCTTTGATTTGAAACAGGGGCAAAAACAACATTTGTGTCAGAAAACACCCGGTGAAGAATTAAAGAAGAAATCAGGCGTCCACCTGGAGAATGAGGATGAAGAATTAAAGAAGAAATCAGGCGTCCACCTGGAGAATGAGGATGAAGAATTAAAGGAGAAATCAGGCGTCCACCTGGAGAATGAGGATGAAGAAGTAAAGAAGAAGTCAGGCGTCCACCTGGAGAATGAGGATGAAGAATTGAAGAAGAAATCAGGCGTCCACCTGTAGAATGAGGATGAAGAATTAAAGAAGAAATCAGGCGTCCACCTGGAGAATGAGGATGAAAAATTTAAGAAGAAGTCAGGCGTCCACCTGGAGAATAAGGATGAAGAAGTAAAGAAGAAATCAGGCGTCCACCTGGAGAATGAGGATGAAGAATTTAAGAAGAAGTCAGGCGTCCACCTGGAGAATGAGGATGAAGAATTAAAGAAGAAATCAGGCGTCCACCTGGAGAATGAGGATGAAGAATTAAAGGAGAAATCAGGCGTCCACCTGGAGAATGAGGATGAAGAAGTAAAGAAGAAGTCAGGCGTCCACCTGGAGAATGAGGATGAAGAATTGAAGAAGAAATCAGGCGTCCACCTGTAGAATGAGGATGAAGAATTAAAGAAGAAATCAGGCGTCCACCTGGAGAATGAGGGTGAAAAATTTAAGAAGAAGTCAGGCGTCCACCTGGAGAATAAGGATGAAGAAGTAAAGAAGAAATCAGGCGTCCACCTGGAGAATGAGGATGAAGAATTTAAGAAGAAGTCAGGCGTCCACCTGGAGAATGAGGATGAATAATTAAAGAAGAAATCAGGCGTCCACCTGGAGAATGAGGATGAAGAATTAAAGAAGAAATCAGGTGTCCACCTGGAGAATGAGGATGAAGAAGTAAAGAAGAAGTCAGGCGTCCACCTGGAGAATGAGGATGAAGAATTGAAGAAGAAATCAGGCGTCCACCTGGAGAATGAGGATGAAGAATTGAAGAAGAAATCAGGCGTCCACCTGGAGAATGAGGATGAAGAATTTAAGAAGAAGTCAGGCGTCCACCTGGAGAATGAGGATGAAGAATTAAAGAAGAAATCAGGCGTCCACCTGGAGAATGAGGATGAAAAATTTAAGAAGAAGTCAGGCGTCCACCTGGAGAATGAGGATGAAGAATTAAAGAAGAAATCAGGCGTCCACCTGGAGAATGAGGATGAAAAATTTAAGAAGAAGTCAGGCGTCCACCTGGAGAATGAGGATGAAGAATTAAAGAAGAAATCAGGCGTCCACCTGGAGAATGAGGATGAAAAATTTAAGAAGAAGTCAGGCGTCCACCTGGAGAATAAGGATGAAAAATTGAAGAAGAAATCAGGCGTCCACCTAGAGAATGAGGATGAAGAATTGAAGAAGAAATCAGGCGTCCACCTGGAGAATAAGGATGAAGAATTGAAGAAGAAATCAGGCGTCCACCTGAAGAATGAGGATGAAGAATTGAAGAAGAAATCAGGCGTCCACCTGGAGAATGAGGATGAAGAATCGAAGAGGCAATCAGGCGTCCACCTGGAGAATAAGGGAATACAATTGAAGGATCAGCAGTCAGGCGCCCACCTGAAGAACAGAATGACAATGTAGTTTGACATTACGGGTTGAAGTCAAAAGCCCGCCCATGTGAGAAAGGAGCACACGTAAAGTCAATAAAGCAGAGGAGTCCAACCAAATCCCCAGCAAGAAACAACAAGAGTCCCAAACAAATAAAGGAAATACGAGGCACAATGAAAGGAAATGCGGAACAAGTCAGAAGCAAAAGATGCCCAAAAGTCACCAAGACATCAAGACAACAAGAAACGCAAGGGCATGATCTAGATAAGATTCTGTAATTCATATACCATAGTCTAGTTTAGCTTTTGTTTTACCTTTGAAGCAAGGTGTAATAAGGAGGTCAGCAAGCAGTAAAAGCAGCACAAAACAGCAGTAACATCACAGTCCCACGGTAGTCCCAGCTACCCAAAACTTCCCGAACTACATTGACCTGATTCCTTTATAGTCAAGGATATGTAGGAAACCTTTGAAGCAGAGGTTCGGTCATATCTTTCAAAAAATGCTTCCCACGGAGTATTTGAACGGGCAAAAATCGCTCGTATCCTCTCACTTTATCTTTGCACGAAAACTCTTCGAGTTTCCGCACAAAGAGGGGCAGCTGTGAGCACGTGATTTTTGCCTCACGAAACTACTCCAAAATAAATCAATAATATAAAACAAATTTTTTTTAGTGTGCAATTTTTAGAATTTATGTGGCGTTTATTAATTATTTGTATTATGTCCGTAAATGGTAACTTTGTTGTAGTTAAAATGAAAAATAAAATAAAAATACATGTTTCATGCATATCTAGGTTTTAATTATGCATTTAATAATTGATTAAAAAAATAAAATCACAAAAATATGCATTTGTTCTAGTTTTAATGTTTCACTGTGTGATTAACGTTTTGTCTATGTGTTAAATAGTTGTTAAAAAAGTAATTAATATTTTTGTAAGGTTAATTTTGTTTTTATAATTTTAATTAGGATTTTTATAATTAGGATTAAAATTAGGAAATATAAAATAATTTATAAAAGTAAAAATCGGACCTGGACTGAAATCCAGGCCCAAACAAAACTAATTTCCCCACAGCCCAATCCAAATACCCCTGTCCGGTCCAATTCGACCAAATCAAACGACGTCGTTTGGCCATCTTTCATCAAGGCCGTTGGATTAAATCAATCCAACGGCTAATATTCCATACCCTTACCCATAACCCCCTACCCGACCCATGGCCCGGTTCAACCCGTCCCCCCAACTTAAACCAAACGACATCGTTTGGTTAAGTGAATTAATCCAGGCCTTTGATCTCGGCTAATCCGACGGTCATTATCAATCCACCCCATCCCTATATAAATCAAAATCCCTACCCCGGCCCCCTAACTAAACACCCCCCTCCTCTCTTGTTCATCGTCATCTCCGAAACACACCCCTAACCCTAGCCTAGCCCTAATTCCCCATTGCCTGAAACCCGGCGGCAACAACGCCGCCGGTCACCACCTGAACACCCTCGACTCCTCACAACCCCCTCTTTACGGATCCGGGGTTAGTTTCCCTCGAATCAGACCACATAGTCTCGAATCTTCGATTGAAGGTTGGTCTAAAAACCCAACCTTCTCCAATGACTTCCTAATTAACACCATAGCACCTCCTAACCTGCCTCGTTATGGATCTGGTGTTTGTTTGGCTCGAATCACCTCAGAGTTCTTCGAATCTTCTTTTGAAGGTTCGAGCCAAACATGAACTCACTCAGATTCGTTCCAAACTAACACCAAATGACCCCTAGGCCTCCCTCACCCTTGTGTCATCTTTGGTTCCCTTCGAATCTGCCCAGAATTTGGTCGAACCCTAAATCAAAGAATCTGAAACCCTAAAAAATCTCCAATCGTGGAATTTTTCCAATTCAAGTGAAGGATTGAGGTCTAAGAGACTTTAATCGAGGTATTCTCAATTGAGAATACTTCGAATAAAGTCTGTTCAGCCTCAAAAGGGTCCGAATCCAAGTTGAGTCTAAGTCCGGGTAAAATTAAAGATTCAGAGGTATTTTTCCTATTTCTTTTGTTTCCTACATATATTGTTGCCTATTTTAGTTGTCTGTGTAATTTTTCATATTTTTGTTTGTTTAATTCTGATGATTCTGTCTCATACCCGCTTACTTGATCAAAATGTGAATTGTTTCTGCTGGTTATGTTTGTTTACAATGTGTGTAATCGACTCGATTAAGTTCGTCGATTAGTTATTTTATAAAATTCTGTTTCTGAAAATGCTGATTGAAATAATCTGTTTATAAATTGATTGTTGGCAAATGTTATAGATAGTCAGTTGACTAACACTCGTCAATTAAATCATCCTTGTTTATATTTCAATGAGTCTGTCAGATGAATGATGTATATTGATTTCCGAATATTAAGTTTCAGGCAGTGTCAATACTGACAATGCTCCTGCATTTGTTGCTCTTTGTTCAGTTTTGAATTTCAGTTGAAATGTTCTGTTGAGTTCTGTATAGTGTTAATATGTTTATATGCAAGTTCAGTGTTCAATCTGAATTTAGCTTTTGTCCAGTAGCTATTAGACATTGGGTTTGTTAGATCAATTAGCTATCAGTGAAAGGACAGAATGTTTGTTTGATTTAGGAATTGGTTATTAACTGCTAAACAGTTTAATTCAGATAATTTTGTTAAGGTTTAGGCAGTTTTGGTCTAGGGCAGTAATAACAGTAATACTAAAGGATTTTCAGGGGTATTTCTGGAATGAAACAGTGAGGGTAATATGATAATAGTTGTGTGCTGATAGTAGAGTGTTAATGGCTCTTATTTAATGTAATAATGGGAAACAAAGGGTAATGGGAGTGCTGAAAATCAGGAAAAAGAATTTGTAATGGGATTTAAAGTAGTTAAAAGCAGGTTTTGAATGGGATGTTCTGTTTTTTTAAAAGAGAAGGGGTCCAAGCAGCACTGAAAGGAAAGGGGAAGACCTGTATAAATACAGTGACACACATTAAGGAAAGAAGAAGAGAGAGATATAGATGAACACACACAGAAATACATATACACAGAGAGAGACAGAGAGAAAATCTGGACAGAAATTAAGAGAGGAAAAACACACAGAAGTAGAAACAGAAATCTAAAAAGAAAGAAGAAAAATAGAAAAAGAAACAGAAAATAGAGCACTCATATACACATAGAGTCTGAAACAGATAATAGAAAAGGAAAAAGAAAATCTAAAACATTGTTTTCTGGAATCTGTCCGGGTCTGATGTTGATACTGCTTGGTTTTAAAATCTGAAATTCTTTAAGAAGCTTTGCTCCTGTGCATATGGGTTCCTCGGATCCTGTTTTGTTGCTCAAATCTGTGGAAACACTGGTATATTTTGTTGTTTTGTTGCTGCTGTCACTGCTGAAATTTACTTCTTCTACCCTTATTTCCAGGTACATATTTTTAAGATTCATGTTGTAAAAGAACATTGGAAGAAAAATGAAGTTTGGGATTATAATTATGTCTTTTACTCGTTTAAATCTATTAGTTTAAATTTCAGTTTTGTTTTAGTTATTTAACAGGGTAGTATGCTTGACATAACGACTATAGTTAATCATTCCCATTTGGAGTACGCATAAGTGTTGTAATAGTGTTATATATTTCAGAATTTCATTATGTATAGTTGTGATTGAATTATCAAGAAATAGGAAATATGGCATAAAGTTGGTCATTGATTAAGTCTTGTGGCATTGTTAGTTAAGTAAAGAATAGTATGGAAATGGCAAAAACTATATCGCTAGCCTATTTTGTCAACCATCCGATTTAGTTGTAGATCAAATGATGTTAGTTTTATTTTGTTCATACATGGCCTAATAATGGTCATGTTTATAATCAATAGTTGAAAGATGCATTAGTACAATCCGCCGTTATGTTCATAATGTTGAAATAGGGTGAATAATGTTATATGTAATATCATCTTATTAAGTCAACAGGTAGATTTGTTCTCTTTCTTAATAACAAATGGCCTAGGAATTTATACAATGCGAAAGTTAGTGTTTAGCAATAGTTCACATAGATTGAGAATCAAATTGGCTTGATTATATATATATATATATCCCAAACTCAATCATAAGCAGAATTAATCAAAATAATTTTGCCTATTAGATTAAGAACAAATGATGTAAGAGTAGATTAGATTTATAATGTGTAACAATTTTAAGAGTGCAAAAACAGCATTCGTTACAAATAGAATAATGAAAATTCTTCAAAAATAGCATTCCCTGTCATGAGTAAGATTTTTTTAGTTTCATATACATTCGCATTTGAGTATACATATACTGTATTTACGAGAAAAATGGTAGTATTAATCACACGTTGTTTATTTTATTCTTTAAATTAGAATGGCTCGGAGGAATATAATTTATACGCGGAAAAAAAATATAATTTGCGATTAACGAGGAATTTAGAGACTAAAAAAAATATTGATTTCTCATGACTTTCACATAAAAATGCATGGACGTAATAAACAATTTATGGAAAATCTATACTACTATTAAGAATATTTGCGTGATTAGGGATGCGTTCGCGTAACCTGATTATATTTCTAAAAGCAATTCGGATTATGCGTTCGCGCAACTTCGAGCGAACATTTAATAAAAAGGGGGTTCTTCGGAGAATATCAATATTAATTTCACATAACCCGAGATATGCAGTCCACTATTTAATCATACAAGAGCGACGAACGTTCTTAATTTTAAGCGCAATTTCGAACATAAGTTTATTTTTTTTATAATAAAAATAAACAAGAAATAATATTATTAACCTTTCTGTGTACACGTATGCGTGGCACAATTTTTTACAAAGGGAATATAATACGAATATACGTACGCGTGATTAGTTTACATAATTGTAAACAATCTAAATAAAAGCGGTAATAAAATTGGGCAACAAATAAAAAATGTATTTAACAAATCAAGATAATTAAGCCAAATATAAAAATGGTTAAGCGACCGTGCTAAAACCACGGAATTCGGGAATGCCTAACACCTTCTCCCGAATTAACAGAATTCCTTACTCAGGATTTCTGGTTCGCAGAATAACAAACAGAGTCATATTCTCCTCGATTCAGGGATTAAAACCGGTGACTTGGGACGCCTTAAAATTCCCAAGTGGCGACTCTGAAACAAATAAACAAATTCCATTTCGACTGTCCTTTAATTGGAGAAAACTCCCACGCACCCCCCGCGGGCGCGGTAAAAAGGAGGTGCGACATCCTTCAGTGAGGCAGCCACTAATCCTCAGTCGGTGGAAGCTATGAAGTTGGAGATTGCAACCTTAAAAGAAAACAAAACCTGGAGCATAGTTGATCTGCCCCATGGCAAAACACTAATAGGGTGCAGGTGGATCTTTAAAATCAAGTACATGACCTTAGGAGAGGTTGAAAGATACAAGGCCAGACTTGTAACCAAAGGCTACAGTCAAAAGGAAGGGCTGGACTACATTGACACACTCTCCTCTAACTAAAATAGTAATAGTTAGGTCCATCGTAGCTCTTGCTGCCTCTCAACACTTGATGATTTATCAAATGGATGTTCATAATGCATTCCTTAATGGTGAATTGGTTGAAGAGGTGTATATGCATATTCCACAGGGGTTTGCCAGACAAGGGGAGACTAAGAAGGTCTGCAAACTCCATAAGTCCTTATATGGACTTAAACAAGCACCAAGATAGTGGAATATAAAGTTAACAGAGGTAGTTCTGCAGATGCGATTTAAACAGAGTCACTATGATTATTCATTGTTCATTAGAGGAACCAATGGTGACACAGTCGTCATCCTTGTGTATGTGGATGATCTGTTGACCACAGGGACCAATGACAAGTTACTTTGTGATGCCAGAATAGAGTTCCAGAAGAAGTTCAAGATGAAAGACTTAGGGGAATTGAAATTTTTTCTGGGGATTGAATTTGTCAGATCAAAGAAAAGAATTCTTATGTGGTATTAAACAAGCACCAAGGTAGTGAAATATGAAGTTAATAGAGGTACTTCTGCAGATGGGATTTAAACAGAGTCACTATAATTATTCATTGTTCATTAGAGGAACCAATGGTGAACAGTCATCATCCTTGTGTATGTGGATGATCTGTTAATCATAGGGAACAATGACAAGTTACTTTGTGACACCAGAATAGAGTTGCAGAAGAAGTTCAAGATGAAAGACTTAGGGGAATTGAAATTCTATCTAGGGATTGAATTTGCCAGATCAAAGAAAGGAATTTTTATCTGTCAAAGAAAGTATGCACTGGAGTTGATATCTGAAGCAGGCTTAGGTGGAGCAAAGCCTTCTGGTACACCATTAGAGTTGAATAAAAACTCACATTTGTAGAGAATGACAAATATAGTCAGAACTGCAAACAAGAAGGTGATCAGGAACTCATGAATCCTAGTTGCTGCCAGAGACTTGTGGGAATGCTGATGTATCTCACCATGACAAGACCTGATATTGCCTATGTAGTTGAGGTCTTAAGTCAGTATATGCAATGTTCCAAGGTGTTACACATGGAAGCTGCTCTTAGAGTAGTGAGATATATCAAAGAAGCACCAGGCTTGGGGTTACTTATGCCTGCAGAAAGTACACACAAGCTGATTGCCTACTGTGATTCTGATTGGGGATCATATATAAAGTCAAGAAGATCAGTTACTGGGTACTTGGTCAAATTTGGAAATGCACTGGTCTCTTGGAAGTCTAAGAAACAAATGACCGTGTCCAAAAGTTCAGCTGAGGCGGAGTTTAGAAGTATGGCTTCATGTGCAACAGAAATCACTTGGATGGTCGGGTTGTTCAAGGAACTTGGAGCTAGAATTCAGCAGCCTATAAGTCTGATATACGATAGCAAGGCTGCTATACAAATAACTTCTAATCCTATCTTCCATGAAACGACCAAACATATTGACATTGATTGTCACTTTGTTAGGGAGAAAATATACCAAGGACTGCTGAAGACAGAGTACGTACATACTAAAGATCAGCTAGCAGATTTACTGACAAAGAGCTTGGGGAAGTTTCAGCATGATCATTTACTGAACAAGCTAGGAGTGAAGAATGCATATTAACCATCAGCTTGAAGGGAGTGTTGACTGGAGTTAATAATGCAAGCCGATAAGTTAACTATAGTTAGAAATATAACTGTAGATTGTAGTTAGAAGTAAGTTAGTTAGTACAGTGTTAGAAGGTAGTTATACTGCAGCTTTTATAAATACACAGTACACTCATGTAGAGATAGATGGTTGTATCATTTTCTTCTCAATAACAGATTTTGTTTTCTCTCATTCTCTGAGTGTTGCCTTCTCCTTGCATGTCTTCTTCCTCAAGCTCAACTTTCAAATCCATGGCAGCTAACATAAGACATTTGAAACTTGTAGTCTTAAACATTTAATAAGATTTATATGGTTATAAAAATTTCTCATTAAAGATAAAATGAATATAATAGAAAATTTAAATTATATTATTTTTAAATATAAAAATATTTATTCTTTGTAGAATTGATTAATAAAAAAAATATCACACAAATTGAAGCTGAATAAGTAATAACACACCTTTTTTCTTCTAGAAAACAAACCCTAGTTGGAACTTTGGAGTAGGTTTAACCAAATGTGTGTTTAAATTGTAACCATGGTACTGTGTGAAGGGAAAGCCACACATGAATATTGTACGAGTTCAGTCAAATAAATGACAAAAGTTTCGGCTTTGCTGCTCACTTTCCTACATCACAGTCTCCTATTCTTAACTCACATATTATTATACTTTACCAATACACATTCGTATTATATACTCCATCATTAAGGGAAAAAATGAAGAAGAGAGAATTGTACAAACTAAAATTTTAGTAACATGTTAAAAGGGTATTAATGTATAAAAAAATCTCTCTTCAAACATTTCATGTTAATTTAGAAACTAAAGATAGATGAGGAGTTTAGATTACATAATTTAGAATATAACAATTATCAATTTAGAATATAACAATTATCAATTATGGTATCGCATTAAATGAAATGAAGAAACATATATTTATAGGCTTTTCAATGTATTTTAATTTTTTCCCAAGTTAGTAAAGATATTCGTTTGTATACAAATTTTAAAAAAAAAATTGATATGCAAATTAAATATATGTAAAATGTCAATTTCTTTTTTTTTTGAATGGGGGAATATAGTGATTTCACATGTCTTTTTATCTTTATCTTTTCTTATAAAATAATAAACTCTTATATGAGTCTGAATAAAAACAATTCAGTAAAAATATAATGAGAATAAAAGATTCTCAAAAAGATATCATTCTTTTGAAGTAAATTAAAAAACAAAGCGTGTATATTTTTTCCAGTGTGACTGTTATTTTTTTCTTTTTACACATAAATAATCATATACACTATTAGAGGTCGTTTGGTAGAATGCATTAGAGAAAATAATACTTGCATTAATTTTGTGTATTAGTAATATCTTGTTTGGTACACTTTTTCAACCTATGTATAATTAATACAAGCATTAGTTATACATCCTATTTGGTACTATCCTATGTATAGCTAATGCATAGCAAATCATGGTATTAGTAATACCAAGGTATTAATACATGCATTAACATGATTAAAGATAAAATTGTCCTTAAAGTCCCTTAAAGTTAAAAAATATAAAGGTCATTTTTGTAAATAACTAATTTTTAAAAAAATTATGCAATGCATTTTAGTTTTTAATATACCACACTAAACATTGTATAAAAAATAATCTCTGCATAACTAATAATTCTGGAACAAGTACTCACAGGACTATGCTTTCCTAAGCAATTTGTGGAGTGGATGATGGAGTGCATAAAGACAGTATCTTATTCAATAACTATCAATGGGAGTCCCACTGCTCCATTTGCAGCTAAGAAAGGAGTGAGACAAGGAGAACCAATATCCCCACTACTCTTTGTGTTAGCCATGGAATATCTAACAAGGATACTGAAAAACTTGAGGGAGCAGCCAAATTTTAATTTTCATCCTAGGTGTGAAAAGTTACAGATTATCCAACTCAATTTTGCAGATGATTTGCTTTTGTTTTGTAGAGGAGAAGTGGTTTCTGTGCAGATGCTATATGAATGCTTTCAAAGCTTTTCCAAAGCATCAGGTTTAATTGCAAACCAAAGTAAAAGTTGTGTATAGTTTGGGGGAGTAACAGAAGTTGGAAACAGGAGATACTGTAGAAAATTGGATTCACAGTAGTAGAACTCCCGTTTAGATATCTGGGAGTGCCATTGAGCTCCAAGAGACAATCAATAAACCCATGTCAACCTCTTTTGGATAAAATGTTGGGAAGAGTAAAGCAATGGACTGTGAAATTCTTAAGTTATGCAGGAAGATTGCAGTTGGTTAGAAGTGTGTTGATTGCCATACAATCCTTTTGGTCTCAGATCTTTCCTTTGCCAAAGAAGATCATTCGAGAAGTGGAGACTATATGCAGAAAGTTTCCGTAGACAGGTGATGCAAATGCAAGTAAAAAACCTTTGGTGGCATGGAACAAGCTGTGCAAACCAAAATCAAAAAGGGGTCTAAATATCATTGACATGACTACATGGAACAAGGCTGCTTTGCTGAAGCATTTATGGAATATATGCAAGAAGAAGGACAAATTGTGGGTTAAATGGGTTCATGTGTACTATACCAAAGGGAGAGAGTCTTGGACAGTGGAAGCAAAACAAGCATCATGGATAATGAAGAAGATTTTACATGCAGCAAAGTATATAACTGAAGCAGGATTAGAGATAGAGAAGATTTTGATGGCTGAAACATATTCTATTAGCAGCATGTATAATCAACTACGAGGAGACTTTACAAATGAACGCCGGAAAAGATTGATTTGTAACAATAAAGGGTGCCCAAAATGGATCTTCATTATGTATACAAGTGGAGCAAAGTCACTACAGGAGGGACTATCTACCAAAAGATAGAATGAGCAAATGGGGGATACAAGTGGAGCAAACCTGTCCATTGTGTGAGCAAGAGATGGAGAGTCATCAACATCTCTTCTTCTCCTGCAAGTACTCGACAGAGATATGGAGCAAGATACTGACATGGCTGGGAATAACAAGACAAGTGTATAGCTAGGAAGATGAAGTTGAATGGGCTACAAGAAATGTAACTGGGAAGGAAGCTAAAGCAGAACTATATAGGTGGAGCATGACTGGTACAATATATCATGTATGGATTGAAAGGAACTGCAGAATTTTTCAACGAGTAAAGAGAGGCAGTGGGGATATCACAAGGCAGATTATACGTGAAGTCCATTGTGGAGGAAGTATACATAGCAGATTGAAGAACGAGCTACAACAAAGAAATTTTTATCCATAGCTTAGTTGAAGATAGATGTTTAGAAATAATGTACTAAGTTTGGGGCCATATGTCCAAACTTGGAGTTTTGCTTCTGATTATACATGTAACTATTGCAAGTAGTAATAAAAAGTTTTTTAATTATAAAATAAAAATAATTATATTACTAACTCATACTTTACTAATCCTTACATTACTAATATATCATATTCATCATTATTCTTGTATACCCTGCTAAACCAACCCTTAGTACAAGAATTGGTGATATAAAATGGCATGGCACCAAAATAACATCTAGCCCCCCCACCTCACACCGTCATCTAATCTCCACCGTCATTCTTGTTGTGTTGTCTACACAACTCCATTCCCCCACACCCCCTTTTCCACCTTTTCACTTCTCTCTTGCTCTTTTGCTCTCTACCTCTTTCTTCTTCTTCAAAAAGTTTTGGGACGTAACATAATTCTTTTCCACGATCTTGCCACCACTATCATGGCCACTTTTGTACTGTTTTCAGTACTTTTCTTGGCCATCACTGGTCATTCAAGTAAGCTTTTCTTTGTAATCCTATTGAATTTGAGCTTCAAATGCTGATCATATAATATTATTCAGTAAAGGGTTCTTTTTTCTTGATCAATACTTCAAGAATTTTGCTTTTTGAGTTGATTCTTTAATTATTCGTGGCTATCTTGTGCAACTGCAGGTGCTATGTTCTGTATTTGTAAAGATGGGGTAAGTGATCAACAACTTCAAAAAAACATAGATTATGCTTGTGGAGCTGGAGCTGATTGTACTCCTATACTTCAAAATGGTGCTTGCTTTAATCCTAATACTATTAAAGATCACTGTAATTATGCTGTAAATAGCTATTATCAAAGAAAGGGCGCAGCTGGTGCTAGTTGTGACTTTAGTGGAACTGCAACTACGAGCCCAAATCCACCAACTAGTAAGTTATTGTCTTTTTTCACTCACAATTTTTTTTGACTCACCACATAGTATTTTTAAAATTTTAGGCAATTTATTTGATTTACTGATTTTATTATTCTTTTTTATAATCAACAGCCACAGGTTCTGGGTGTGTTTATCAGTCCACTCCTGGGTATGTTCTCTGTTCTCTATACTTGTCGTATGGGGACTTAGATCTTGCATTTTTGTTGCCAATTTTAAATGAAGCATCTCTTTAAAAAATATTAAAATATTGCTAGCACCTTCCCAAAAAAGGGGTCTTTTGGATTATCTTGAACAACAAAGTTGTTCTGAAGGAAGCTTATTCTGTAACATTTTTTGTTTCTCCTGGTGTCGGTAGACTTTAGAAGGTAAAGAGTTTGTGATATATGAAAGTTAAATTTCTACTAAAAATAGTTGCAATTATTGGTATCTTGATTAAGATCCGAATCCGAACTTGATGTATGACTTAATTGGTTGCCATCCAAATTGGTGCACATCTTTTCTAAGTGGTTGCCAGTCAAATTGGTTTCTTTTTTCGAAATAAGATTATTGGTGCCAATTTTTCTTTCCCTTACCACAATAGGCACTCCTGTCCTGGCTATGTTACAGTAATTTTCCTTGAAATGATGGTGAATGGTTTTGTGATTCATCATTATATATGCACATTCTAGCAGTCTTGATAATGATATGATGTTCCGTATGTCAATATGGTATTTTGTACATTTCTTCTTTGCCATGATGGAAAAGTAGGTTCCTTGAATTGGTAATCAAGTTAGTTCCTACTTTCTTTGCAGCCACAGACAGATCTTACTACTGATTTTGTTGCCTCTACACATTATATTATTTAGAAATAATTTAAATTTAAATTTTCAAACTATGCCTCGTTATATTGTGTGGCTAGTTTCCTGTTTCTTGATGTTATTTTATCCACTTTGTACCAGCAACACTGGTGGAGGTACCACAACTCCAACAATTGCACCACCAGGAAGCACAACTCCACCAATCGCGCCACCAGGAACCACAACTCCTACTCTCGCGCCACCGGGAACCACAATTCCAACAACTGCACCACCAGGCACCACAACTCCAGGAATTGGCACGGGCATAGCGACCACGCCAGGGACAAACAATCCAGTATTTGGGCTTGGACCAAGTGGAAGTGGCATTAGCAACACAGACGGTAATGCAGCTGGACATTTTAAAAACAGTGTCATTTTAACAATAGCACTTTTGGCTATAAGCTTAATAATATGCTTAAGGGCCTAAAGTGAAAGAAGATGAAAGGTTGATATTCTGCCACGAGAGTTTGGTTGTTAGGCCAAGTTTGATTGCTGAAACAGTGAATTTAGCCTTGTGGGAATCTATCCTTCCTTTTTGTTTTTTTTTCTTCTTTCTTTTTCTGGTCTTTCTATCTTATTAGTATTATGGTTGCGTGGAAAAATTGGAATTGGATTCCCTTTTAAGTGGAGGCCTAGTTGCTGCTTATATAGGATAGTAGCTTTAGCAATAGGATCCCTGTCCCCTTTGTTGTATATCTACTATTATATAGAGTAAAGGATTAAGATTTTCAAGTCGAATTTAAGTTGCAGGGGTCGTTGGGATAAGAGATAATTCTAGGCGACATTATTTTATCATTATCATTCGTTTGGTTATGGGTATTAATTAGTTTTGGGAATCATTTTGTACTTTAATTATCCGTGGAATAGCTAATCTCATGGGATATCCAAATTTTTATGAGATATCCTTGCCTATCTTGTCCTGGTAAACAAACGACCCTTTAGATTAAGTTCAAGCTTGCACAAATAGCCGCTTGAAGGACCGTTATTTATGACAGTTGTAATTAACAAAAGATTTAAATTTTAGTCACTTGGGAATTAAAGCTTCGGCCTTTAGATCTTAACTTTCAACTCTTATCCTTTGGGTCTGAAGTTGAGAATAAAGTCCGACACCTAAATGTTGTGTATTTTGACTCAAAATACATTTTTAATGCTAAAAAAAAAAGAAATTACATTTTTATATATAACGTGGTTTAACACCGCGCTATACTTTAACGGTGTTTTGGCCGTTAAAGTATAGCGCGGTGTAAAACTGCGCTATATATGTATAGCGCATGAATAAATAACGCTATGCTGACATGATGTGACGGATATGTATAGCGCATTATATAACTGCACTATACTGAGTTTAGCGCATTTATATACTGCGCTATACATAGATAAATACGGCCCCTTCTCCTTCCCCACCCGCAATCCACAGACCCTTCTTCCCCCATTTTTAAAAAAACAAACTGCGGTCCCCCCACCCCATTTTTATCCAAAAACAATTCCAGTGGACCCCACCCGTCACACAAAAAGATAAGATTGTAGGTCCCATATCCTACCCAAGCCTTCTATTGTTATGGTTTCCTCGTTTCGGGCTCAAAATTTTAATTTATCGACTTTTCGAAAAACATAAATCGAGGTATTCCGATTTAGTTTATGTTGAAACTCATATAATAATGCATATTAGTTGTCTTGAAGGTGTTTTCATGTTGTTTTGTATTTTGTTTGCGATTAAATTAGTATGTTTTTTTTATCCGGATTAAGATATTAGTGTTTTAAAAATATATTTAAAAATTGAGAAATCATTTTTTTGTTAATAAAATGTTCATAAATTTCTTTTACTATTTTATATGTAATTTCGTGAATGTTATGTTATTAAAATATATTTTTTGTTTTTATCTAGTTTAGATTACTTATTTGCTTAAAGACTAGTGCCCTTTTAGCGTAGTAAAATATAGAGCCTTTTAGCGTAGTAAATTGTAGAGCCTTTTAATGTAGAATCCTTGTAGTTTAAGTATCTATTATATTGATAAATCAAACACAAACTCTATCCAATTATAATTTATAAAAATTAGTTATTTAATTTATAAAACAAAAAACACAAAATTATGAAAATATTAAAATTGACTCACATAAGATTTTAGGATAGCTTGGTGCTACTGGACCTCAAATATTGAGCCTGGAATCCATCGGTATATACTCTATCCAATTACAATTTACAAAAATTAATTATTTAATTTATAAAATTAAAACACAAAATTATGAAAATATTAAAATTGACACACATAAGAATTCAGGATAGCTTGGTACTACTGGGCCTCAAATATTGGGCCTGGAATCCATCGGTATATACTCTGTCCAATTACAATTTACAAAAATTAATTATTTAATTTATAAAATTAAAACACAAAATTATCAAAATATTAAAACTGACACACATAAGAATTCAAGATAGCTTGGTGCTGCTGGGCCTCAAATATTGAGCCTGGAACCCATCGGTATATACTCTGTCCAATTACAATTTACAAAAATTAATTATTTAATTTATAAACAAAACACAAAATTATGAAAATATTAAAATTGACACACATAAGAATTCAGGATAGCTTGGTGCTACTGGGCCTCAAATATCGAGCTTGGAACCCATCGGTATATACTCTGTCCAATTACAATTTACAAAAAATAATTATTTAATTTATAAAACAAAAATACAAAATTATGAAAATATTGAAATTGACACACATTAGAATTCAGGATAGCTTGGTGCTACTGGGCCTCAAATATCGAGCCTAGAACCCATCAGTATATACTCTATCCAGTTACAATTTATAAAAATTAATTATTTAATTTATAAAACAAACACACAAAATTATGAAAAGTATTGAAATTGACACACATAAGAATGCAGGATAGCTTGGTGCTACTAGACCTCAAATATCGAGCTTGGAACCCATAAGTATATATTCTGTCCATTTACAATTTACAAAAATTATTTAATTTATAAAACAAACACACAAAATTATGAAAAGTATTGAAATTGACACACATAAGAATTCAGGATAGCTTGGTGCTACTGGGCCTCAAATATCGAGCCTGGAATCCATAGATATATACTCTGTCTAATTACAATTCACAAAAATTAATTATTTAATTTATAAAACAGACACACAATTAATATTGTTTTATTTACAGTAGACGATATGGACGTGCCGCCTGTGCATTTTGGACCTTTCTCCGATGAGTTATTAGTGTTACGGGGCGATTATAGGTCTGCCTACATATGGGAGGGAGAGCTACTGGTACAGCCTCTCTGCGCCAGGAGAGTGGACAACTCGTGGGACTTTATGAGGGGCAGAGATTTCCATCCTCGTGTAGTCCAGCGCCTGCGGGATACGGGCTTCTACAGGATTTTTGAGATTGGGCGGCTGCAGCTCGACTGGTCTCTAATCACGGCCTTGATAGAGCGGTGGCGACCAGAGACGCATACTTTCCACCTGCCCCATTGGCGAGGCCACCATCATGCTGCAGGACATGGAGGTTTTGTATGGGATGCCTGTTGGTGGACTGCTCGTTGCACTGCCTCAGGGTATGAGATATATGGAGCGTGTGCCGTATTTGGACTTGCTGCAACAACTCACTGGTTTCAGGCCACATGATGAGACTGTATATTCAGGGGCCAGTCACACAAGTTTGACAGCTATTAGACAGCATTCGGAGATATTGCACCCCGACATCACCGCGAGATAGATAATCTACATATTCACCGGTATACGAGGTTCGTGCTGCTCCTTCGTTTTGGGGGGGTCTTGTTCCCGAACACTTCGAAAAATCTAGTGAGTTTGTGATTTCTACATCATCTTCAGCAGCTAGATGCTTTACCCCAGTACAGCTGGGGTGCTGTTGTTCTCGCTTACATGTACATGCATCTGTGCCGAGCGAGCATGGGCACCCAGAGTGACGTATGTGGTTTTCTACCGCTTCTACAGGTGACAACATATTCGAATACTCTGTTCATTACTTCTAATTCTATCTAGTCAAAATTTATCTTAAACTTTACGTCAACTTTGTATATTAGGTTTGGGCCTGGGAGCGATTTCTGCCGTTGCAGCCACCTCTGCCACCATTACCTCCGGATGTACCACCTCCGTTTCTCCCTCTAGCTAGGAGGTGGGTTCTTCGACGTGGATATGTACGAGATTATGTTGCTCATCATAATCTCCCCCTTTGCAGGGATATGTTGGATATGTTGGAGGGCGCACAGGTAAATGTGAACCTAAACTTACTTGGTATAAATTCACTTGTGTTGCGCTTTTATGTACTTATTTGATAGTTCATTTGGACGCCATACATCGGCGACTTGATAGGTGGCCTGCCCGATTATTGCTCGGCCGACCGACTGATTTGGAGCACTTCCGTCCCGCTGATGTGCCTCGATATTATGGAGAATCATGCCATAGAGCGGGTACTTCGCCAGTTTGGCCGTCCGCAGTATATACCGAGGAGGCCTACATGGGAGGCTACACATTATCAGCGGGATGATCGTTCCAGGGCGGACGACGCATTTGTAGCATGGCTAGAGGCGTAGGTCTATACTTGGGACCAACGAGAAGACCTGATTCCGCCCCTACTTTCACAGATCCAGACGACGACTATTCAGCTCTATACGTCCTAGTACCGCCACGTTACCCGACTTTTTGTCAGGAATCCCAATCATCAAGCTGGCGATCAGTACAAACCATATGCCGAGAGGCATGAGGCACTGGTATGTTATTTGGTATTCTTACTTATAACTGTGATATAGCACTCTGTAATTAATATTTTACATGTTGTGCAGGCTATTGATCTACATTTATTCCACCAGTTGGGACTGTAGAGCATTATATTTGTGATTTGAATGTTGCCTGCCCTAATATAGGGCGGGACTATGACACTTGCATACCCTTCCTTCGGCAACACCCGGTATGGAGCCGTTCTTGGTGGAGGTGGGGGTGGAAGTGGGACGTTTTCTTGAGGCGTCCGACCTCTTCTATTTGCTTGAGGTTCAAGAGGAACCTCTTCAACTTGGTCATTCTCAACATCCACATCCCCTAGAGGCATATTTCCGAGTTGATCATTGTTGTTTGCCATTATCATACCTACAATTGATTCACACAAATTAGTTACACAGAAGGAAAAGAAGATATTCTACACACAAACCCAAATATATAGTTAACACCTTTTTTAGCTTCCCGGCAACGACGCCAAAAATTGATCTCGTCCATTCACACCTCAAATCAAGAATATAAAACGGTCGATTGCAATAGTAGTACGCAAAAAAAAGTCGGGGTCGATTTCTATAGTGAGCTATATATGAGAGTTATGAGTATATATTGTAGTACGTGACTTTGAACTACCTCAATCTACACTTCCACAAATTGGGGTTGTTTCTATGTCTATTTTAAACTACGATTGTAAAGTTAAGAAATGAAACTAAGAAATTGTTTTTGTTGCTTTTCAAGTTTTACAAAAAGCCTAGGGCTATGACCATCACCTAGGTGTTTGCCTAATGTGATATAAACCTTAATTCTTGTTTTATTGATGGGGGTGTATTATAGCTATCAACCTTCAATTACTCACTCAATACCTCTAGGTCCAAAAGGGTATTGCACAAAATGTTTGATAAAAGCTCAAGTCGGATTATTACTATCTTTAGGTTGACCCCTTTAAATGGGATTATCAATCTCTCGATTGACCCAATTTCTTGTTAACCAAGTTTTTCTAAACTATCTCTTTGTCAAGTAAAGACTAAGTCAAATAGGCATGAACTAATGTTTGCAACCATTAATTCTACAAATTAAAGCATGAACAAGGCTAAATAATAAACATTCAACCATAAACAAACATTAAATTAAACACCCGTAAGGTTTACACATTAGGGTTAGGTCACAACCCTAGTAAAAATCTAGCTACTCATGCTTGAAATTGAAGACATAGAAGAAGAAATGCTAATTAAACTCATATTGTAAAATCAAAATGATAAAATCTATGTTAAAATATCCCAAAATATGAAAAACTACTAAAAGAAGCAAACAGAAACGACTACTGTAGTTGTTGATGTCAAAAGTTGACCTAATTTTGTGAAACTCGTCTATTTATACAGCACTGGAAATTTCAGACAAAATCCCCTTCGAGAGGTTCTACGGCGGTATAATTCTATGTGTGGTCCGCATAAGTGTTCATCTTGCAGGAGCTGGGATTCTGCGGCCGCATAATTCTCCGCTGCGGCCACAAGGCAATGTTTCTGCGGTCCGCAAATTTATCACTGCGGCCACAATATATTTTTTCTGCGGCCACAAGGCACTTCTTCTGCGGCCGCACAATTCATGTGTGGTCCACAATCTTGAGGTACTTGGACTTTGAAAAATCGCACACCCTCTGAAGTTGATTTTCAATTCTTCAATTGCGTCCACACAATTCCTTTGCGAACCGCATTTTGCTAGGAAGCCTGTTGGGTTTTTCTTCATTGTTTGCGGTCACAAATGGAATTTTGTGGTTCGTACTTTGCAAGTTCGTGTGTCTTTTGTTGCCTTGTGTTTTGATTACTCATTTTTAGTCAGATTTCATCTCGGGAGTCCAACTTTCAACATTCCTGCAATTTTGCACATTTCATCAGTTTCGGAGACACAATTAAACGCCTTTAGACTAAAACAAAAGCTAAAAGGTGCTAATAAGTAGTCAAAATCTCCACTTATCACTTGACACCACATATATACACTACCCCTATACCTTAAATACATGGCAATAAAGTCAAATCCTAGGGATTTTCTTCTTAACAAGGTTAGCCAAGAGACTTACCTCCACCCGGTAGTCTTTAGTCTTCTAAATAGCCTTTCCTCTCAAATCAACCTCCGAACAAGGCAAATCTTGCCAAATACAATTCAATGACGTCAAACAAAGCCATAGAAATCGAATCCAAATGGTAAAGATCGAATATTTAATCGAATGTATAAAGTCAACCAAACAATTAACCCGGACTTGCCTCCCGGAATCCAATAAATCTCATAAATCCCAAATAATCATTCCATACGAGTCCAAATACACAAGCTTTATCCAAAACAGACTCCAAATTGGAGTTTAAATATCAATTATTCTCTTTACGAAAGTTTCTTATGAAAACCAATTTTCTTATTTAGATTTCATCAATCAAAAGCCAAAATTAAGGATAAAATCATGAATAACAAATAAATCTGAGATAAAAATACTTACCCAATCTAAGTGAGTAAAAACTGCCTCAAAAATCGCTTCAATCCGAGCTCCCAATCTCAAAATATGATAAAATAAGTCAAACCCTTGATTAATACAACACTGCCCAGCAGTTATCTCTTTTGCGGCTCAAAGGTCGCTTTTGCGATGCCATTTCTGCAGTCCAGACCTCGCTTCTGCGAGGTCACTTATGCCCTCGACTTCTCACACCTGCGGAGTCCCACTTCGCTTCTGTGGTCCCGCAAGTGCGACCAAAACCCCGCTTCTGCGAAGAATCCCCCAAGCCTAACTGCCAAACTTCACTTTTATGACCAAAGGCACTGTTCGCAGATGTGCACAAAAGCTCCGTACCTGCGCACCTTCCAAAAACTTGTGATTCTTTTTCTGCATCTGCAGGCTCGCACCTGTGGACCAAATCACGCAGGTGCAAAAACACCAAATCAGAAATGCCAATTCAACCTCAAATGGTCTGAAACCCATCCGAAACTCACATGCCCCCTCGTGAAGCTGTCCAATCATATCAACATATCCCAAAGCATAATACGTACCTACTTGAGGTTTCAAATCATCCAAAATAACATCAAAACTATAAATTACACTTTAATTCAAGCTTAATGAACTAATCCACTTTCAAACTTTCAAAACTCATGTTGAACCACATCTGACCAATTTAAAATAACCTCAAATTTTGCACACAAACCCCAAATTCAATATCGTTAAAGTCAACTTCCGATTAACCCTATGAACCTTCCAAACTTTTAAGTTTTCAGCTTTCATCAAATAGAGCCAAATCAGCCTATGAACCTCCAAATTCAAATCCTATGCGTAAGTCAAAAATTACCATACGAACCTATTGGAACTATCAAAAAACTAGTTTGAGGTCGCTTTCATAAAAGTCAAACCCTGATCAACTCTTATAACTTAAGCACCAACCTTGAAATTCATTGTTACAATTCACTCTAAAACTTTTCCAAAATCAAACTAATTAATCCCGCAAGTTACGAAACAATAAAGAAGTATACTGTAAGCATCAAATAGGGGAAATGAGGCTCAAATATACAAAACAACTGGTCAGATCGTTACATTCGGCCAACAACATCAACTACATAGGAACTCTAGAATATTAGCACAAAAACTACACAAGGACAAAAAGATACAGAAACACCAAGTTAATTTTTTAGTTTTTAAAATTTTACCCCCAAGTTTTAAGTTGCACAATGGACCTCGACCACCCTTAATCACCCCCTAGTAACATGTCTTTTGTTAACCAAAAAATGTGTCCCAAATCCTTACACAAACTTGAAAAGTCATTTTAAACTCAATTTCCCCAACTCTTATTCTAAAGTAACTCTAGAGAATTACTTTATACTAGTGTTAATTCAAAGGAGTAGAGAGTTTAAATAGAGCTGCATGGTATGTGAGGATTTATGTAGTTGTCTTCTAACCCGTTTGGGATATAATTGTTGTATTTTGAAGAGTAATTAACTAAATGAGCCTTATCTTTTTCCTTAAACGGGTAATTAATTACTATATACTTTCTTGGAATAATAAATATACAATTGAAAAGAAAAACTACTACTTTTTAAATTTATTAAAATGACAAATAGTTTATATTAATTTTTTTCCCGTTAGCGTAACATATAAAAAGAATCGAAGAGAGTACTGTAGTACTCTTTTCTAGAGGCTCTTGTGCCATTGAACCATAGTACATAGTTGTGATTGGAGAATCCTATGTTATTTGAATCTATGCTCCTTTAGCTCTAAATTGTACTAATTATATGGCTAAATGTAAACTCTGTGCTACTTATAACTATATGTTACTTGTACGATTAAAAATGTAGTGGAATGTCCATAATTCTTTCACCTTTAATAAAAATTCAACATTTAAATTTGGAAATTAAGAAACTCTTAATTACACCTACTCGTGCAAATTAAAATTAGTCGAATTAATGAATCTCGAAGACCTTTACAAAAATATCTTCTTAAATGACGTCCAAGTGTGGTCATAACTCTCCACGTGGATAGAGAACGAAGAAGACTCACAAAAAATGGCACGAGACTATATGATTCAGGTATTTCATTCATTCACGTATCTTGAAGTAATACCTAATTAACAAGTCATACAAAAATATTTAAGTTACAAAGAAAACTAATATTTACCTTTTAGAATTCATACTTAAATCACTTCATCTTGTTAATATGTTAGTGATTATTTTATTCTAAATTTTTAAAAGTCCTTCCTATATAATTACAAGTGTGTTCTGCATCGGCCAATATAATTACAAGTGTTCCACATAGGCCTTACACGTGATAAACTATCTTATATGAAACTGAAGGGACATAAAAATTAATGCTATTTTTAGTCAATTTTGTCGCTTGCCTTTTGCTGACACTGTGTGATGGTTTTCGTGGTGTCTCAGAATATCTTTGTCGAAAGTCATTCGTGGAGTCTCAGATTAAAGAAAACGTAGATACTATATTTTAAATCTATGTTTCAAGTAATCAAATTTTGTCGATCGCCACCTATCCATTACTGAATTTTCATACCCTTTTTGTCTTTCGACTGACTGGTTCATTTCATATTGAAATACCAAACATCTAGTAATTTTTTGCATAAAAACTGGTTAGTAAAGTCCATGTTCATATAGTTTAATTTGATCCTTTCTGAACTTTATTGGTATATATATTACTCCTATCATGTTTTCTGTTTGTAAACAGCGCCTTGCAGATTTTCCTTTGTCTCTTTTAGCTTTTCATCAGAGGCAAAGCTGATATCTTATTCATGAACTCGTCACATTTACGGGATTGGAAATCTTGGAGGTGACGCAGACACAAAAAAGATATGGACCAGGTAACATTAATATAGTGTCATATACCAAATTATATAATCTTTTTCAATAACCAAAGCTGAATCTTGAATATTGTTTACTTTGGTTAGGATTTTTGGAGCATTATTAAGTTGAATGAATTTTCACCTGAAAGGGTATTTTTGAAGATGTATTTGGTGGAGAGCAAAGCAGGGGCAATAGCTTGTATGCTATTTTCTCTGTTATTCTTGGGAACATGGCCTGCTCTGCTTACTTTGCTTGAACGACGAGGTCGTCTTCCTCAACATACTTATCTTGATTATACTATCACAAATCTTTTGGCTGCTACTTTCATTGCTTTTACTGTTGGTGAGATTGGAAGGAGCACAATGGACAAGCCAAATTTTTTCACTCAGCTTTCTCAGGTTTGTGGCTTACACAACAACTTTATGGGAAGTCGTGGAGGAATGTTGAAGTGTGTGATCACCTTATTTAAAAGCTTAAATTGTTAAAGAGCATAATTTAGTTACTTAATTATACTGTGTCTTTACTTGTTGGCCTGATTCTCTTTCACGGGCCAAACATTGAATTTTTCTTTTGTTTTTGGGGTGGTGGTAAGATGTGAACGAAGGACCTCTGGTTACTCTAATATCATATTGAAGTGTGTGATTATCTCATTTAAAAGTTTAAGATGTTAGATAGAGTAAACTTTTACTTAAATATATTATATCTCTACAGGACTAAGCTTATATGCAAGATATTAGGCCCCTTAGGGATGAGGAATAATCCACTATAAGCTTAGTCCACTAAGGGTCATATAAACATTTATAGTGGATTGTTCATCTCCCTTGTGGAGGTAGGTCAATTGACTGATTCACGTCAAATATTTATGTCTTATTTTGGTATGCTTCTCTTTTGTTGTCTGATTTGTCATCGTTTAAGGTGTGTCTTGTTAGCTTCCACATTACACTAGATTATTTTCGATCTTAACATAATGTTCTGTTGTACAACTCAGTAGCTTCATATGTTCATTTAAGACAGGGGAATGTGCCTCATATTCAAGAAGCAATGCATGAACTTTGACTAGAGCATTTTAGATTAGATTCTACATCAATATATTAATATGTTCTTTCATTGGTTTGTCTGATGAGTTGTTCTACTTAGCATGGTGTCTGATTAGTATTTGTATTGAAACAGTAAAGATCATGTGCTTGTGTTACCAAAGATGTGTTCTGATAGAGTAATTGGAGAGTTAGCAGTCATACTCACTAACATACCTTCTTTGTCCTTTTAATTTAATGAAGTCATGCTCACTAACATAGATTGCGCGTACTGTTTTTACCTGTTGAATTTGCACGATTGCAAATATTTTGGAACTGGTAATTTCTTTTGGGTTTTGAACGCGTTTATTGCAGGAGAATTGGCCGAGTGTTCTGTTTGCAATTGCTGGGGGAGTGGTCCTCAGTCTAGGGAACCTTTCAACACAATATGCTTGGGCTTATGTTGGTTTGTCAGTCACTGAGGTTATCACTGCAAGCATTACGGTTGTTATAGGTATCATTTTAACTTTACATTTTACTGAAGCAACTCTGTCTACTGATAACCTATGGCAAGGAATTCCGATGATATTAGGTTGGAGTTTGACGTGCGTTCTTGCTTTGGTTATGGCAGGAACGACCTTGAATTACTACCTTGATGACAAAATTAACAAAGCTGAGATTCTTTTTCCTGGCGTTGGATGCTTCTTGATTGCTGTTTGTCTAGGCTCTGCTGTTCATGCATCCAATGCAGCTGATAACAAAGCAAAACTTGATTATTTTGAAAATGACTCTAAGAATGGGGTTGGGTATGCATCATCTCAACAACATATTGCACTTATGAACATTTCTTAGGGCATCATGATCATAGCTTCTCCATATGGGGAACAAATTATTAAGACATATTGCTTCATTTTTGTAAGTTGTAAAAAACGAAATTACAAACATATTCCGTAGGACTTTGTGTTGTTTCCTAGGTTCATGTTATGACAATGTTGATGTATACGTCTATCGTTATAGTTCTGGCATGTCATGAGCTAAACCAGCAATACTTTGGCAGCATTAGTCAACATCCACATGATAGCATCTCTTGTACTCCATCCGTTTCATATTATATGAGGTAGTTTGACTCGGCACAGAGTTTAAGAAAAAAAAAAACTTTTGAAATTTGTGGTCTTAAAAGCTTAAGGGGTAAAAAGTTTGTGGGGCCATGACATTTGTGTGACTATAAAAGCTTCTCATTAAGGGTAAATAGGTAAAATGAAAGAGTTTAAAGTTGAATTATTTCCAAATTTAAAAATGTGTCATTTGTTTTGGAACAGACTAAAAAGGAAAGTAGCTCATTTAATATGAAACGGAGGGATTACAATATTTCCCCTCTTAAGGTTTTCCCGACTCCCTTGTGGTCTCTCTTTGAGTGCAGGATATGCGGAACATATCTATGTAAGTCTCCACTATTGATTGCGGCAGCTTGATTTAAGTTTTGTTGAATCTTTGGCAGGATAAAAGCTGTTGCTGACGTTAAACAAACAAATACAAACACAGGTAATTTTTAGCAGGAGCATTTGAAGTTCATGTCTTCTCCATTTTTCTTATTAGATTGGTGGATTTCTTATTTACCTTTCTAGTTAATGTATAGACTTGTGCAGCTGATATGAATGACTTGGAGAATGGAGTTGCTTCTGAGGAGAAGGCAAAAGCTGGGACCGCGCTTTTCCTTATAGAAGTTGAGAACAAAAGGGCAATGAAGGTTAGAAATCCTTACTCGAATTACACCTCTAATTGCCTCTTCAAGATTAACTTAACGTGGCATGGAGAGAGTTTATAAAGATGGATTTTGTTGAAGTTTGGCAAAATGCCAAAGTCCCACATTGGTTGGGAGTTAAGTTTGGAGGGGATTTTTCCCCTATAAAAGAAGGCCTAATGTTTAGGATTGAGACACACCTCTCATTTGCCTTCTCATCTGTTTAAGGCATTTGTATCTTCTCTCTTTAGTATTATTTCACTTGTATTTTTGGAGTGAAATAAAATATTGGTTGTGTCCGAGGAGTAGGCAAAATTAGCTGAACCTCGTAAATTCTGGTGTTCCCTTTATTGTTGCTTTATTGTCTTATTTATTATTTGGTGGCTGTCATAATTTTTGGTATAGTAGTTGTGACTTATTCACACTATATACATTTGGCTTCCGCAACAATTGGTATCAGAGCCAAGGTACTGTCTTAGTATGCTCTATGGTTGCAGCATAGTCTGATCTTCCACATCAGAAAAGATTTATCTTGGTAACTGAGTCAAGGTTCTGTCTGAGTATGCTCTGTAGTTGCAGCTTAGTCTGATCTTCTACATCAGAAAGGAAATAATCTTGATTTGTGTCGTCAGCTATTAAATAATATTTGTGTCAAATATGGGGGACAATAAACAAGAAGAATCTACATCAAGTGTCAACAATACGCCATCATTGGCATCTTCGCTTATGACAAGAATTGTGTCAAATGCGAAATTTGCGGTCGAAATATTTGACGGGTCCGGACATTTTGGGATGTGGCAAGGCGAGGTTCTAGATGTCCTTTTTCAACAAGGGCTAGATCTGGCCATTGAAGAAAAGAAACCAGATGTTATTGGAGAAGAAGATTGGAGAATTATCAACCGTGTTGCTTGCGGTACCATTCGATCCTACCTTGCTAGAGAGCAGAAATATCCATACACAAAGGAAACTTCTGCAAGTAAATTATGGAAAGCACTGGAGGATAAATTTTTGAAGAAAAACAGTCAAAATAAATTGTACATGAAGAAGAGACTGTTTCACTTCACCTATGTTCCTGGTACCACGATGAATGAACATATCACCAGTTTCAATAAGTTGGTCACAGATTTGCAAAATATGGATACAACTTATGATGATGGTGACTTGGCCTTAATGTTGTTGGCGTCACTTCCTGATGAGTACGAGCACCTTGAAACTACTCTACTCCATGGAAATGACGAAATTTCTCTCAGAGAAGTTTGTTCAGCTTTGTACAGCTATGAACAAAGAAAGCGAGAAAAACAGAAGGGCGGAGAAGGAGAAGCACTGTTTGTGAGGGGTCCTCCTCAAAATCAAACGAGGACAAAGAAGGGAAGATCCAAGTCAAGATCCAGACCCAGCAAAGATGAATGTGCCTTTTGTCGAGAAAAAGGGCACTGGAAGAAAGACTGTCCGAAGTTGAAGAATAAGGCCAAACATAACAATGGAAAGGCTATTATGGATTCAAATGTAGCTGATTGTGATGATTCAGACTTCTCATTAGTTACAACAGAGTCATCAACATCATCAGACATATGGTTGATGGACTCGGCTTGTAGCTATCATATGTGTCCCAACAGGGACTGGTTCGTGGAATTTCAAGAAGGAGAATATGGAGTCATCCATACAGCGGATAACAGCCCTCTTACCTCATATGGCATTGGTTCAATACGATTAAGGAACCATGATGGAATGATCAGAACATTGATAGATGTTCGATATGTACCGGATTTGAAGAAGAATCTCATCTCTGTGGGAGCCCTAGAATCAAAAGGGTTCAAAATCATTGCAGAAAATGGAGTGATGAGAGTATGCTCCGGTGCACTAGTGGTAATGAAGGCTAATCGGAAGAATAATAATATGTACCGCTATCGTGGTAGTACAGTTATTGGGACAGCGACAGTAACATCCAGTGACGACAAAGAGGCAGAAGCAACCAAGCTATGGCACATGCGCTTGGGACATGCTGGAGGAAAATCCTTGAAAACTCTATCAGATCAAGGATTGTTAAAAGGAGTAAAGGCTTGCAACTTGGAGTTTTGTGAGCATTGTGTTAAAGGGAAACAGACAAGGGTTAAATTTGGTACAGCGATCCATAATACTAAAGGCATTTTGGATTATGTACACTCTGATGTTTGGGGTCCTTCCAAAACACCTTCATTGGGTGGGAAGCACTATTTTGTAACCTTTGTTGATGATTTTTCCCGAAGAGTATGGGTGTATACAATGAAGAGCAAAGATGAAGTGTTGGGAATTTTTCTCAAATGGAAGATGATGGTGGAGAATCAGACAGGCAGGAGAATCAAGTGTATTCGCACAGACAATGGAGGTGAATACAAAAATGATCATTTCAATAAGGTCTGTGAAAATGATGGCATCATCCGACACTTCACTGTTAGACATACACCACAACAGAATGGAGTGGCAGAACGTATGAACCGGACCTTGCTGGAGAAGGTACGGTGTATGTTGTCCAATGCTGGCTTGGGCAAAGAATTTTGGGCTGAGGCAATTACATATGCATGCCACCTCATTAATCGTCTACCATCTGCTGCTATTGATGGCAAAACACCATTTGAAAAATGGTACGGAAAACCTGCTGTAGATTATAACTCTTTGCACGTGTTTGGCTCAACTACATATTATCATGTGACGGAGTCAAAATTGGATCCAAGGGCAAAGAAGGCTATTTTTATGGGAATTACTTCTGGAGTCAAAGGATATCGCTTATGGTGTCCTATGACAAAGAAAGTAATGTTCAGCAGAGATGTTACCTTTGATGAATTTGCTATGGTAAATAAGGTAACAAAAGATACCAAACAAAATGAAGGTGCTTCTAAGCAGGTGGAGTTTGAGGGAAAATTTATTTTTCCTACACAAGAAGCAGAGGAGGAAACAAATGAAGATTACCCTCTGGAAGGAGAGCCAGTAGAGGAGATTCCAACTCAGGAATCTCAACAACAACTTGAATCAATAGCAACCAACAGGCCAAAAAGAACAATAACGAAACTTGTTCGTCTCATAGAGACGGTTGCTTGTGCAACCTCAATTGTAGCTGATGATGTTCCTACTACTTACAAAGACGATGTCCAAAGTTCAGAAGAAGATAAGTGGAGGATTGCCATGAATGATGAAATACAGTCCCTTCATCAGAATCATACATGGAGATTGGCCAATCTCCCGAAGGGAAAGAAAGCAATTGGGTGCAAATGGGTATTTGCAAAGAAAGAAGGATTTCCTAACCAATTAGATGTTCGCTACAAAGCAAGTTTGGTGGCCAAAGGATATGCTCAAAAGGAGGGAATTGATTACAATGAAGTGTTTTCTCCAGTTGTAAAACATTCCTCCATTAGAATTATGTTGGCTTTGGTAGCACAATTGGATTTGGAACTAGTTCAAATGGATGTAAAAACTGCGTTTTTACATGGAAACTTGGAGGAGGAAATCTACATGACTCAGCCAAAAGGATTCAAAGTTGCTGGAAAAGAAAATATGGTGTGCAAACTTGAAAAATCGTTGTACGGATTGAAACAATCTTCTAGACAATGGTACAAGCGATTTGACGAGTTTATGTTGCGGCAAGGGTACAAGAGAAGCAAATACGATCATTGTGTGTATTTGCACAAGCTTAAAGATGGTTCCTTTGTATATCTTCTCCTATATGTTGATGATATGTTGATAGCTTCCAAGAATTTGGAAGAAATTGATAAGTTGAAGATTCAACTGAAGAAGGAGTTCGAGATGAAGGATTTGGGTGAGGCAAAGAAAATTCTTGGCATGGAGATAATTAGAGATAGACGTTCAAAGAAACTCTGTTTATCTCAAAAGGAATATTTGAAGAGAGTACTTCAACGTTTTGGCATAGATGACAAGACTAAGCCAGTTAGTACTCCACTTGCTTCCCATTTTAAGCTAAGTACTACTATGTCGCCAATGGATGAAGCTGAACGAGAGTATATGTCAAAGGTACCATACACAAATGTTGTTGGTAGCTTGATGTATGCAATGGTTTGCACAAGGCCTGACATTTCACAAGCTGTTGGAGTTATTAGCAGATATATGCACAATCCAGGGAAGGAGCATTGGCAAGCTGTGAAGTGGATTCTACGGTATATTCATAATACTGTAGATGTCGGGTTAGTTTTTGAGCAGGAAGACAATCAGTCTGTAGTTGGATATTGTGACTCAGATTTTGCGGGTGATATGGACAAACGAAGATCAACTACTGGTTATGTGTTTACTTTTGCAAAGGCACCAGTTAGTTGGAAGTCTACTTTGCAGTCAACAGTTGCTTTGTCTACAACAGAGGCAGAGTACATGGCTATTACAGATGCTGTGAAAGAGGCAATTTGGCTTCAAGGATTGCTAAAGGAGCTTGGTGTTGAACAAAAAGGTATCACAATTTTTTGTGATAGTCAAAGTGCTATTCAATTAGCGAAGAACCAAGTTTATCATGCAAGGACGAAGCACATTGATGTTCGGTATCATTTCGTACGAGAAGTCATAGAAAAAGGTGGAGTCACGGTGAAGAAAATTCATACTACAGAGAATCCTGCTGATATGCTGACAAAGGTGGTGACTGCGGTCAAGTTTCAACATTGTTTGGATTTGATCAACATTGTTGAACACTGAAGATTGAAGATGAAGACACAACCAAAATTTGTTATTGAGAGAGAATTGAAAATGTGGAATTTTGCCAAGGTGGAGATTTGTTGAAGTTTGGCAAAATGCCAAAGTCCCACATTGGTTGGGAGTTAAGTTTGGAGGGGATTTTTCCCCTATAAAAGAAGGCCTAATGTTTAGGATTGAGACACACCTCTCATTTGCCTTCTCATCTGTTTAAGGCATTTGTATCTTCTCTCTTTAGTATTATTTCACTTGTATTTTTGGAGTGAAATAAAATATTGGTTGTGTCCGAGGAGTAGGCAAAATTAGCTGAACCTCGTAAATTCTGGTGTTCCCTTTATTGTTGCTTTATTGTCTTATTTATTATTTGGTGGCTGTCATAATTTTTGGTATAGTAGTTATGACTTATTCACATTATATACATTTGGCTTCCGCAACAGATTTCTTATAGGAATTAACTTGCTTTCTGGTATTAGGAGCCTCCAACTCGTCTTTTTATGGTAATCCAATGAAATGGACCTGAATAGAGCGGAATGAACGGAGAGAATGCATATAACTGATTGATCTGTAGGGACACACCTAATCTATTACAATATCATATTTGCTTTGCAGGTTTTTGGGAAGAGTACTTACATTGGTCTGGCCATTACCTTCTTTGCTGGAGCTTGTCTTTCTCTCTTTTCGCCAGCATTCAACCTAGCAACAAATGATCAGTGGCATGTTCTAAAACACGGGGTTCCACACTTGAGTGTCTATACAGCATTTTTCTACTTCTCGGTTTCTAGCTCTTTGATTGCCACGATTCTGAACTTCGTCTTCTTGTACCGCCCTGTACTAAATGCACCCAAATCGTCGCTGAAGTCTTATGTGAACGATTGGGATGGTAGAGGTTGGGCACTTTTGGCGGGACTTTTGAGTGGATTTGGAAATGGTCTCCAATTTATGGGAGGTCAAGCAGCTGGATATGCAGCTGCAGATGCTGTTCAGGTTAGTACATTTATCTGCACAATAAGTTCATTATAGCATTTCGTTACGAAAAGAATCATACACAGGCTTGCAGCCTACTATTTTATCAATTGTCAGATTGAAATGTGGTGTTTAATTTCAGGCACTGCCTCTTGTGAGCACATTTTGGGGAGTAATATTGTTTGGAGAGTACCGAAGATCATCAGGAAGAACGTATACACTTCTTGGGGGAATGTTGCTCATGTTTATAGCAGCAGTTGCAATCCTCATGGCATCAGCAGGACATCGCAAATAGAACGGGGGACAAATCGAATAGTTTAATGTTTCTGTACATATCACCTTACCGCTTCTTGTGAATAGAAGCAATTCCGGTCAAAGAACATTCGTTAGAGTCAGTTAGAATCTTCTTAGCTTATTTCAGTTTCTGTTTACTAAAGAAAGAAACTGAAGAAAACCATCCAAGTGAACTCTTGGAAGAAGGGAAAGGAAACCTTTTATATATATGTAATGTACCTGTTGAAAGCATTCAGCAATGGATAATAAGTCTGAAATTTTTAGTTGCTTGCATTTTGTATGATCATTTTTCTACGTACATTGCAATATTGATGGCTTTCTTAATTTGGAAATTAGTGGCGTTCTATTATCTCAACATCTACGGAGGAGCATAGCAGAAAGAAAACACACATTTGAGGTGAACTTCTGACTATTACATTGAAAATTGCATATATCAACGCCCATAGTTCCAACACAGCGCAATAGAGATGATTGACGTACTGCCCTCTTTTTTACACATCCAACACCAGCTAACCAACTCAAGTCCCATTTAATTGAGAAGTTTGGTTTCTGCTTCTTACGTACAGCTAGGACAGGGTATCGAGTCAAGTTGAGCCGAGCAGCTTTTTATGGTGCTGAGCGGAGCCGGAGTCACATAGGAAGCAATGACTTCCTTTGAGAACCACCCCAAGTGGTTGTGGCCATTTTTCAGGCTCTCGGGGATGGTTTTCCATCATTGTCCTAGTAACTATAATCCTCTGTATTAAGCCGTGAGTAGATTCAGGAACATCTCAAGAAACAGATTAAACTTTTACTCTGCCATTCACTTTTTATCTCCCACGGTACACGACTTGAAAACATAGATTGCAGAATCGACTATAACAATAAACTTTTACTTCTGCCGGATGCTACCTAAATTAAGTAATCTCAATAGCTCTTCTTCTTCCAATATCATAGATTTCTCTATTTTTTATCTGAAGCATGGAAGATATTAGATATATCACGAAAGGAATCATACATATCATACTCGGCTTGCCTTTTAATAAGAGACCTCAAGCTTATTTAATAAATTTCTTAGATAGTTTTGTTTGAAGCTTATTCTTTTCACTTTTTCACACTCAATAATTAATTTTTTGATGTTTTTTTTACAATATTACCGATCCATTTAATCTTTGTTGAAGCACTCTTGACCTTTGGTAAGATTTTCTTAATTTTAATTTTGAGAAACTTATTTCATATGACCGTCAATATAACTCACTCATATATCATTGCCTTCCAAAGTAACAATCATGTGGGAATTTGTGTTTTACAAAGATGCTAAACTAGGGCTGTTCATTCGGATCGGATATCCGAAATCCGAACCGATCCATTCAATTTTGAATTTCGGATTTCGAATTGGATCGAATTTCGGATTATGTTTATTAAAATTTCGGATTTCGGATCGGATTTTGGATTGGTATATTTTAATCCAATCCAATCCGAAATCCAAAATTATTAGGACATGTATAAATACTACACTTTAATTTACATCAACCTCCAAGTTATTACCTTTACAATTGCTAGATTTAGCTATATTGGCACCATAATACTCTCATAATTGCATAAACATGAATTTTTCTTAATGCATTACCTCTTTTACAAAGAAAATATACATATTAGTTTAACTTTGAGGCATAATAATACGATCCGATATCCGATCCAAACTTTAAAATCCGATCCGATCCGATATAATTCGGATCGGATTCGGATTGCATTTTCTAGAATCCGAAATCCGAAATTCCAATCCGAAATATGCTAAATCTGATCCGATCTGATCCGTGCACAGCCCTATGCTAAACAAATCAGATATGTCTTTTTACAATCTAGTTAGCTTGAAGCATACCTACAGATACCTTGAAAGAAAATATCATACAAAGTTAGAATTGTAAAAAAAAATTATTCAAGTTGGAGTGACAATAAATAGGAAGAAACGACAGATTTAATTGCCTTTCACTTTCATAATTATTTGAACCAACTCCATAAAAAGACAATATTAATAATAGCAATTTAATACTCCCTCCGTTCCAATTTATGTGAATCTGTTTGACTGGGCACGGAGTTTAAGAAAAAATGAAGACTTTTGGAATTTGTGGTCCTAAACAAGTCAAAAAGGGGCCAGAGTATTCGTGTGGTTATAAAAGCTTCTTATAAAGGGTAAAATTGTAAGTTTAAGCTAAATTGTTTCCAAATTTAGAAAGGGGTCATTCTTTTTTGGAGCAAACCAAAAAGGAAATAGGTTCACATAAACCGGAACGGAGGGGATAATAAGTACAATAATTATTCAAAATATGAGTAGAGTAGCTTTTGAGGCCTCTAATTTTGTGAGGCCTGAAGTGGTTGCTTGGGTGTTAAGCCGCATCTGCACTCTGCTAGGTAGTTCCACATTTGACTCCAAGAACTATAACAACCTCAAAATGAACAAAGAACTGGGAAGTTAGCTGGTCCTACATCGTAATTTCCTATTTTCTCGCTGGGTGTGAATCTATCTTGTGGCATACTCTTGAGAGAGTGCTTTTCCTTTTAACTTTTTTTCATTCGTGGAGCTCTATCATCAAATTTTTTCTTAAATCTTACATATCAGATACATGAACCCCATCTCTACAATGATTTACCGCTCTTTTATTGCAGCATAATCATGGAGATTTGTTTTTATGTATCAGCATGATGGGTCCAGCCCCAAAAATAAAAGAAATAGAAAAAGAAAACAAAAAGAGAAATCAGACACCAAAACTTATTTTGGCCAAATCTTGTTTTGTATGGTGACAACTTGCCTTTGTAGAGCAAGTTGGCAGATGCAATTTACAATTGCAAATTGTAGGTAAATCAATTCTTATTGGTTGAAGTTGGCATCAGACACTCCTATAAATAGAAGCCTTTAGTTTCTCATTTGAACACACATAAGAAGAAATCTCATATAAAGTGTGAGATAGGAAATAGTTTATGGAGAAAAAGCAGAGAGTGTGAGTAATATTGTAGTGAGGTGGTAATCTCAATAGAGAGTGTAGTGGTTCCTTGAGTATTTATTCAAGACTACATGGTGTAAAATTCCTCATTATAGTGGATTACTTTACTCCTCTCGTGCCCTTGATTTTTTTACCCTTATTGAGAAGAGTTTATCACGTTAAAATCTTTGTGTTTTTGTTGTTCTTTTTATTCTTGTTGATTATCGTACTTCGGTACTAGATTATTATTCCGTTGTTATTACTGTGAATATTATTCTATGGGGTTTATTCCCAACAACTAGTATCAGAGCATATGTTCTGCTCGTTCATATAAATACTCTTCACGATCAGTAGTACTGTACTCGGTAAAAAATAAAATATCCGGATTAAAGTACAAAGTAATAAAATTCAACGGGGATAGTAGTTTGTCAATATGGAAAAGAAATATGAGGGATCCACTCATCCAACAAGGATTACACAAGGTATTACACAGTGATGCCAATAAACCTGATAACATGAAAGCTGAGGATTAGGTTGACTTAGATGAAAAAGCTGCTAGTGCAATCAGGTTACAATTATCAGATGATGTGGTAAATAACATCATTGATGAAGATACTGCATGTAGCATTTGGACAAGTCTGGAAAGCCTATACATGTCCCAAATGCTAACAAATAAATTGTACCTGAAGAAGCAGTTATACGCCCTACATATGAGTAAAGGTACAAATTTTTTATCACATTTAAATGTGTTTAACGACTAATCGCGCAGCTTGCCAACCTCGGAGTAAAGATCGAGTAAGAGGATAAAACCATCTTGCTCTTGAACTCATTGCCATTTTCGTACGATAATTTTGCAACAACTATCCTACACGGTAAAACCACTATTGAGTTAAGAGACGTCACATCGGCTCTTCTACTCAATGAGAAGATGAGAAAGAAGCCTGCAAATCAAGGACATGTTCTCATCACAGAAGGTAGAAGCAGGAGTTATCAAAGGAGTTCGAGCAACTATGGTAGATCCGGAGGTTATGGGAAGTCCAAGAACCGATCCAAATTAAAAGCCAGAAATTACTACAATTGCGTTCAACCAGATCACTTCAAAAGAGATTGCCCAAATCTAAATAAGGGCAAAGATGAAAGCAGTGGCCAGAAGAATGACTAGAACAAAACAACCATGGTGCAAAACAATGATAATGTTGTTCTCTTTATAAACGAGGAAGAGAAATGCATACACTTAGCAAGTCCAGAGTCAGAATGGGTGGTTAACACAACAACATCTTATCATGCCACACCGTAAGAGAAAATTTTTGCAAATATGTAGCAGGTGATTTCGGCATCATGAGAATGGGTAACACGAGTTACTCAAAGATTGTGGGGATTGGTGACATTTGTATCAAAACAAATGTCGGATGCATATTTATTCTAAAGGACATGCGACATGCACCTGATTTACGAATGAACTTAATTTCGGGAATAATATTGGATCAAGATAGATGCGAGAACTATTTTGCAAATCAAAAGTGGAGACTCACCAAGAGATCATTGCTGATTGCAAAAGGAATTGCTTGTGGCACATTGTACAGGACAAATGCAGAAATATGCCGAGGTGAATTGAACGCGACACAATATGAGATTTCTTCATATTTGTGGCACAAAAAGTTTGGTCATATGAGCGAGAAGAGATTGCAGATTCTTGCCAAGAAATCGCTCATCTCTTTTGCCAAAAGGTACAATGGTAAAACCTTGTGACTACTATTTATTTGGTAAGAAGCATAGAGTCTCATTTCAGACATCATGTGAAAGAAAATTGAGTATATATTTGGTATATTCTGATGTTTGTGGTCCAATAGAAGTAGAATCGATGGGTGATAATAAATATTTTATTACTTTTATTAATGATGCTTCACGAAAAGTTAGGGTTTATATCTTGAAAAAGATCAGGTGTTTCAAATTTTCCAGAACTTTCATGCTCTGGTGGAAAGGGAGACGGGTCGAGAGCTAAAGCGTCTTGGAAATGACAATGAAGGCAAGTACACTTCTAAAGAGTTTGAAGAGTATTGTTCGAGCTATGGGATTAGACATGAAAAGATAGTTCCTAGAACCCCACAACACAAGGGTGTAGCTGAGAAAATGAACCACACCATTGTGGAGAAGGTGAGAAGCATGCTCAGAATAGGTAAACTGCCTAAGTCATTATGCGGTGAAGTAGTTCAGATAGTCTGTTACTTGATCAATAGGAGTCTATCAGTTTCATTGGAGTGATATCTCAAAGAGAGTTTGGACCAATAAGGAGTTTTCCTACTCATATCTAAAGGTGCACGGTTGCACAAATTTTGCACATTTATCAGAGGAGCAAAGAACAAATAAATTTGTTCCATGCATATTCATCGGATATGAAGATAAAGAGTTCGGGTACAGATTATGGGATCCTGTGAAGAAGAAGGTCATCAGAAGTAGAGATATAATCTTCCGAGAAAGTGAAGTTGGAACTGCATATGATCAGTCAGAGAAGGCCAAGAATGGTATAATCCCTAACCTTGTTACCATTCCTTCTACTTCTAACAATCTCACAAGTGCAAAAAGTAGGACCAACGAGTTGCCAAGCGGGGGGAAGAAACCTGATGAGGTTATTGAGCAGGGGGAGCAACTTGATGATGATGTCGAACAAGTAGAGTACCCAAGTCAGGGAGAAGAACAACCTCAACCTCTGAGGAGATCAGAAAAGCCAAGGGTAAAGTCATGTGGCTATCTTTACACAGAGTATGTCCATATCAGTAATGAGGGGGAGCCATAAAATCTTAAGGAGGTATTGTCCCATCCAGAAAAGAACCGGCGGATGAAATCCATGCAAGAAGAGTGGAATCTCTATAGGAAAATGGCACGTACAAGCTGGTTGAACTTCTAAAGGATAAAATACCACTCAAATGCAAATGGGTCTTTAAACTCAAAAAAGATGGAAATGACAAGCTGGTCAGATACAAAGCTCGATTAGTGGTAAAAGGCTTCGAACAAAAGAAAGGTATTGATTTTGATGAAATTTTCTCACCTATTTTCAAAAATGACTTCTATTCGAATAATTTTGAGCTTAGCAGCTAGCCTAGATCTTGAAGTAGAGCAGTTGGACGTGAAAACTACATTTATTCATGGAGATTTGAAAGAGGAGATTTATAT
The DNA here is from genome assembly GCF_000715075.1 of Nicotiana tabacum. Taxonomy (NCBI): domain Eukaryota; kingdom Viridiplantae; phylum Streptophyta; class Magnoliopsida; order Solanales; family Solanaceae; genus Nicotiana; species Nicotiana tabacum. The sequence goes on from NC_134095.1 coordinate 119,232,640, forward strand.
GGAGCAGCCAGAAGGATTTGAAGTAGCTGGAAAAAAACACACGGTGTATAAATTGAATAAGGGTCTTTATATGTTGAAGCAAACACCAAGGTAGTGGTACAAGAAGTTTGACTCATTTATCAAAAGTCAAACTTATATAAAGACATATTCTGATCCATGTGAATACTTCAAAAGGTTTTCTGATAATAACTATATTATTTTATTATTGTATGTGGATCACATGTTAATTGTAGGAAAAAAGATAAGGAGCTGATTGCAAAGATGAAGAAAGTTCTGTCCAAGTCATTTGATATAAAAGACTTGGTCCCAGCACAACAAATTCTGGGGATGCAGATTGTTCGAGATAGAACAAGCAAAAAGTTGTGTCTATCTCTAGAGAAATACATTAAACGTGTACTAGAACGCTTCATCATGAAGAGTGCTAAGGCGATTATCACACCTCTGGCTAGTCATATGAAGTTAAGCAAGAAGATGTGTCCTATAACATAAGAGAAGAAAGAGAGCATGACCAGAGTTCCTTATTCTTCAATAGTTAGAAGCCTGATATATGCAATGGTAGGCACCAGACTAGATATTGCTCATGCAGTTGGTGTTGACAACAGGTTTCTTAAAAATCCTGAAAAAGAACACTAGGAAGCATTAAAGTGGATACTCAAGTACCTGAGAGGTACCTCAGGGATTGTTTGTGTTTTGGAGAATCTGAGCCAATCTTGAAGGGCTATACAGATGCTAATATGGTAAGTGACATTGATAATAGAAAATCCACTACTGGATATTTGTTTACATTTTCAGGGAGAACTATATCATGGCAGCCGAGATTGTAGAAGTGTGTCGCGTTCTCTACAACTGAAGCAGAGTACATTGCCACTACTTAAGCTGGTAAGGAGATGATATGGCTGAAATGATTCCTTCAAGAGCTTGGCATGCATTAGAAGGAGTATATTGTCTATTGCGACAGTTAAAGTGCAATAGAATCGAGTAAGAACTCAATGTACCATGCAAGGACCAAACACATCGATGTAAGATATCACTGGATTCGAGAAAAGGTAGAGAGTGAATCTCTACAAGTCCTGAAGATTTCCACAAGTGAGAATCCTACATATATGCTGACCAAGGTAGTAGTACCAAGAGACTAGTCCGAGTTGTGCAAAGAACTTGTCGGCATGCACTCAAATTAGAACTCTGGTGCTACCTCCTTCCAGTGAATGAGTCTGGAGGGGGAGATTGATGGGTCCAGCCCCCCCCAAAAAAAGAAATAGAAAGAAAAAAAAAGAGAAATCAGACACCAGAACTTGTTTTGGCCAAATCTTGTTTTGGGTTGTGACAACTTGCCTTTGTAGAGCAAGTTGGCAGATGCAATTTGCAATTGCAAATTGTAGGTAAATCAATTTTGATTGGTTGAAGTTAGCAGCAGAAACTCATACAAATAGGAGCCTTTGGTTTCTCATTCGAACATACAGAAGAAGAAATCTCATAGAAAGTGCGAGATAAGAAATAGTCTGTGGGAAAAAGTGGAGAGTGTGAGCGCACTACTAAAAAGGGCCAATTTTCGACTGAAATTTCCGAGGGAAAAAAGTAGTCGGATGGTACAAGATAACATTGGGTGGAGACGCGTGCGTCAGACACATATGTAAAATTCTAACTTCATAATTATTTATGGTTTATTAATATTAGTTTGTTTACATAATAGTTATGTTTTTCATTTCAGGAAGATTATCATAAAAGGTTGAAAGAATGGCAACAAACTCAGTCTCCTTCAACTCAACCAACACCTGATGATATGGCTTCATTGTGGACAAAGGCAGCGGGTGGAGCAAACAAAGGCAGAGTCTACGAACCAGGAGTACATCGACCTACAGGTCATCCAAACCCACTCTTAGCCAATTCTTCTTCTCCTCAAAATCAAGAACAGATGAAAGATATAAGAAACGAAATTCGTGAATTGAAGCAACAATTGGACTCCCAATACGAAATATTTGTTAAGATGCAGAAGTTCATGCGTAAACATGGGCATGATTTATCTGATGATGAGGATGAACAAACTGAATCTGATGTGTAGTAGTTTAGTTGTGATGTTTTGGTTGATTGGTAAACTTGATTGTGAGAGACAACTTTATGTATTGCTTTTAAACTTGAATGTAGGCTACTATTTGGATGTTTTTATGCCCAAAATTGTTAGGTTTAAAGGTTGGTATTGTTGGTTTAAGTTGTGTTAATGGTTGGCATTGTTGGTTTAGATTTTGTTAATGTATTATTAATTTAGATTGTGTCAATGTATTGTTAGTTCGTACTATTGTATTAATGTATCATTGGTTTAGATTATTGTTAATGTATTATTGGTTGGTATTTTTTTTTGTTTGTGATAGTTTGACAGGTGGTGTAGCTCGAAATTGGGCAGAATTCTGCCCAGTTTTATACAAAATTTCGACGGAAACGGTCGGACAGCTCCCCAGATTAAATCATAAATTCTCAGATTTTTGACTGATTCGGTCGGAATTTTTTTTAAAAAAATAATATTCAAAAATTTTCGACGCCGTCGGAAATTAAATAAAATTTAATTTTTAATTATTAATTTCCGACTGATTCGGTCGAAAATTTTGAAAAAAATAATATTCAATAGTTTTCGACGGATTTCGTCGGAATTTTTAATTATTAATTTTACTTGTATTATTACGACCGATTCAGTCGGTAAATTCCGACCACTTTAGTCGGAAACGTGAATTATTTGGTTGTCTGACCTATTTGAAATTTGCAATCACTTTGGTCGGAAATCACCGACAGATTCTGTCGGAAATTGTTTTCCGACCGACCAATTTCGGTCGGAAAGTAGTCGGAAATACGTGATTTCCGACAGAATTCCGACCGTTTTGGCCGTCGAAAATCTGCCATTTTCTAGTAGTGGAGGTATTGTAGTGAGGTAGGAATCTTAATAGAGGATTATTTATTTTGAGTGTATAGTGGTTCCTAGAGTATTTACTTGGGACTACCGAGTGTAAAATTCCTTGTTATAGTGAATTACTTTACTCCTCTCGGGCCTCTGATTTTTTACTCTTATTCAGAAGGATTTTTCACGTTAAAATCTTTGTGTCTTGTTGTTCTTTTTATTCTTGTTGATTACTGTATCTCAGTACTACATTATTATTCGGTTGTTATTACCGTGAATAGTATATATGTGAGGGTTTATTCCCGACACAGCAAAGTTCTCATATCTCGGGATTTCATAGATATATTTTCTAGCTAAATGCAGCTACATTTAGGTGAGTATAAACCTAGGTTACGCAAGCAAGACAATTACAATTTCCTGTGTAATTTGACATACACTGAAATGAATCATTTCAAATCACACCAAATTATAGATATATATTTATTTCGTACTTATATTATTTTATAAGTTTACCTAATGAAATTAGTGTAGTCCTGAATATCCGGACAATAAAAAAGAAAAATGATTGTTGTCATGCCCCAACCTCGGGAGGCGCGACCGGCGCTCAATCGAGTGAACCCAACTGAGCAAGTCTTATCAAATACTTCCTACCCAACTCGACATGAATAAGGAAACCATGCTTTCAATTATTTAGACGAGGAAAGATAATACATTCAACGTTGTTAGTTCATTTTATATCACAACGTTAAGCCGTAGTTAAGTTCCAAGATTCCATACAATTACATTTTAGAGAAGCAAGAGTTATAATTACAACAGAGTACGTAGACCCATCCAACACCTGTACATACTACTAGAAATCCGGAAAAAAGCGACCAAAATTTGGCGACCAAAATTGATCTGTCAAGAAAAGCGACCAACGTTGGTCGCTAAATTGGAGAAAATAATTAAATAATTATTCTAAATACATTAGTGACCAAGGTTAGTCGCTTTTTGGTCGATAATTTGGTCAAAATGTTGACCGGACTGGTCAGACTTGCTTGGTCAAAGAAATACTGAAATTAACGACCAACTTTGGTCGCTAAAGTGGGACCCACTTATAAAATTTTAATAATTATATTATTATTTAAAAAATTATAAAATATAAATAAATATAATTTAAAATTAGCAACCAAAGTTGGTCGCTTACGAAAGGGGAAGCAGATAGAGACCAACTTTGGTCGCTAATCTGGGACCCAGTTATAAAATTTTATTAATTATATTATTATTTTAAAAAAATATAAAATATAAATAAATATAATTCAAAGTTAGCGACCAAAGTTGGTCGCTTACTAAAGGAGAAGCAGATAGAGACCAACTTTGGTCGCTAATCTGGGACCCAGTTCTAACGTTTAACAAATATATTATTATTTTAAATATTATATAAAAATATAAATAAATCTGATCTAAATTTAGCGAGCAACTTTGGTCACTAATTTTAATTTTTTGGATAATTGGCGACCAACTTTGGTCGCTAATTTGAAATTCTGGATAATTAGCGACCAAAGTTGGTCTCTTTTCAGGTCAACATTGGTCAAGATTAAAAAACACTTTTGTATTTACTATCTAAATAATATAAATGTAATCTGTTAACACTTTTGTAATACAAGGAATAAATACACTAAAATATACGCTAACATGCTATATATGTAGTTAAAGTAGTACAACTATATATATATATATATATATATATATATATATATATATATATATATATATATATATATATATATATATATATATATATATATATATATATATATATATATATATATATATATATATATATATATATATATATATATATATATATATATATATATATATATATATATATATATATATATATATATATATATATATATATATATATATATATATATATATATATATATATATATATATATATATATATATATATATATATATATATATATATATATATATATATATATATATATATATATATATATATATATATATATATATATATATATATAGTAGCACGAAGTGTGTGGGTTATATATATACACACACTAACATATACTATAACAAGTTATATATACGTTATAGTATTACAATGAAGTGTCTCTGTGTGTGTATGTGTGCGTGTGTCTATATATATATATATACACACACACTAACATATACTATAACAAGTTTTATATATATATATATATATAAACTTGTTATAGTATATGTTAGTGTGTGTATATATATAATACACACACTTCGTGCTACTTTAACTACATATATATCATGTTATAGTACATGATATTGTATTCATTATTTGTATTGTAACAGAGTTAATGAATTACATTCATTCATCACTAGTTTATAAATCGATGAATCAATTATAACATATTAATTGATATAAGTCGAGACGTTTTGTTTCTAACCAATACTCTCTCTCTCTATATATATATATATACATATATATAGCTTATATACTATATACTATACTATACTATATATATCGAATAATAAATGTGTGTATATATATATATATATATATATATATATATATATATATATAATATAGCTTATATACTATATGCTATACTATACTATATATATAGCTTATATACTATATACTATACTATACAATATATATCGAATATAGCTTGTATACTATGCACTTAGTATATATAATACACTATACTATATATACTATATATATAGCTTATATACTATATACTATACTATACAATATATATCGAATATAGCTTGTATACTATGCACTTAGTATATATATATATATATGTATACATATATATATATATATATATATATATATATATATATAGCTTATATACTATATACTATATATATCTATATATATATATATATAGCTTATATACTATATACTATACTATACAATATATATCGAATATAGCTTGTATACTATGCACTTAGTATATATAATACACTATATATATATATATATATATAGCTTATATACTATATACTATACTATACAATATATATCGAATATAGCTTGTATACTATGCACTTAGTATATATATATATATATGTATACATATATATATATATATATATATATATATATATATATATGTTGTAATTAACTTATAGATTGACATTACACTAAGTATTAGTGCATTAGCTAATATTATATCGAATATAGCTTTATAATGCTTTGTAAATTTTATTATAGAATTATGATCTAAATTTTAATATTCAATATTTAATATCGAATATATATAGTATATAAGATGTATATATATATATATATATTTAAAAAAACCAAAATAGAAAAAAAAAGTTATTTAATTTTTTTTTAGAAATAGCGACCAACTTTGGTCGCTATTTTGGTCAAACAGTCAAAAATAGCGACCAACGTTGGTTGCTATTTTGGTCAAATAGTCAAAACTTAATTAGCTACCAAAATAGTGACTAATGTTGGTCGCTTTTTTGTAAATCCAGACTCAAAACGGGTTTCCCCCTCCCATTCTCTTATTTTCTTCCCAAAATTTCCCCAAATTCTCTCTCAACACATTCCCCTCCCCTTCTATATTTCCCTCACACAAATCAATCCCCCCACCCCGCGCCACCACTGTGACCGTCGGAGCCGCCGCTGCCGCTGCCCCTTTCTCTCCTTCTCCACCTAAAAAAAACTAGGTTTGAATCATAACCTTGAATCTTTGTTATTTCTAGTTTTTATTTCAATTATTTCAATATTGTAGTTTAAGGATATGAATTAGTATTTAAATTCTTTGAACATTGTATTTTATTGAGGATTATGGTTTATGTCTTGTTTTAGTTAGCTTTGTTAATTAATTTTATTAACTAATTAGTTTAATTAGTGTTGAATTTAGTTTAGTTAGATTTGAATTATACTTTGTATTGTCTTGATAGTTTAGTTAGAATCTAGGGTTTAGTTTATGTATTGGAATTTTAGTTTAAAATTGAAATTTTAGTTTATAAATTGAAATTTTTGTATATGAATTGAACTTTTAGGATATGAATTGAACATTTAGGATATGAATTGAAATTTTTGTGTATGAATTGAACTTTTGAGATATGAGTTGAACCTTTAGGATATGAATTGGACTTTTAGTTTATGTATTGGAATTTTAGTTTATAAATTGAAATTTTAGGATATGAATTGAACTTTTGTGGATATGAGTTGAACCTTTAGGCTATGAATTGAACCTTTAGGATATGAATTGAAATTTTTGTGTATGAATTGAACTTTTGTGGATATGAGTTGAACCTTTAGGATATGAATTGAACTTTTATGATATGAATTGAAATTTTTGTGTATGAATTGAACTTTTGTGGATATGAGTTGAACCTTTAGAATATGAATTGAACCTTTAGGATATGAATTAGACTTTTAGTTTATGAATTGGACTTTTAGTTTATGTATTGGAATTTTAGTTTATAAATTAAAATTTTAGGATATGAATTGAACTTTTGTGGATATGAGTTGAACCTTTAGGATATGAATTGAACCTTTAGGATATGAATTGAAATTTTTGTGTATGAATTGAACTTTTGTGGATATGAGTTGAACCTTTAGGATATGAATTGAACCTTTAGGATATGAATTGGACTTTTAATTTATGAATTAGACTTTAAGTTTATGTATTGGAATTTTAGTTTATAAATTGAAATTTTAGTATATGAATTGAACTTTTGTGGATATGAGTTGAACCTTTAGGATATGAATGGAACCTTTAGGATATGAATTGCAATTTTTGTGTATGAATTGAACTTTTGTGGATATGAGTTGAATCTTTAGGATATGAATTGAACCTTTAGGATATGAATTGAACCTTTAGGATATGAATTGGACTTTTAGTTTATGTATTGGAATTTTAGTTTATAAATTAAAATTTTAGGATATGAATTGAACTTTTGTGGATATGAGTTGAACCTTTAGGATATGAATTGAAATTTTTGTGTATGAATTGAACTTTTAGGATATGAATTGAACTTTTAGTTTATGTATTGGAATTTTAGTTTATAAATTGAAATTTTAGGATATGAATTGAACTTTTGTGGACATGAGTTGAACCTTTAGGATATGAATTGAACCTTTAAGATATGAATTGAAATTTTTGTGTATGAATTAAACTTTTAGGATATGAATTGAGCCTTTAGGATATGAATTGGACTTTTAGTTTATGTATTGGAATTTTAGTTTATAAATTAAAATTTTAGGATATGAATTGAACTTTTGTGGATATGAGTTGAACCTTTAGGATATGAATTGAACCTTTAGGATATGAATTGGACTTTTAATTTATGTATTAGAATTTTAGTTTATAAATTGAAATTTTTGTGTATGAATTGAACTTTTAGGATATGAATTGAACATTTAGGATATGAATTGAAATTTTTGTGTATGAATTGAACTTTTAGGATATGAATTGAAAATTTGTGGGTATGAATTGAAATTTAGGATTGCGGGAGGATTTTGTAGAAGGGGTTGATGACTTTATTAGGCATGCAATGGAACTTCCACCAAGAATAACTTAGATACAGTACCTGGCAGAGTGGGTCTTTAATTGTTGTTCTCATTAGCGACAATGATGATGAGAAGGCAATGTCATGTGTTTCAAACAGTGATGGTGTAGATAGGAATTTAACATTTCCTAAGCAGATAAAAGAAGAGGTTATAGAGGAATTCTCTACTTTATTTTCCAAGAGGAAAAGAAGTTTAATTGAGAGTGACAAGGTTGATGGTAATGGAAAGTTGTCCGTTGCTCATGGCAGTTCCAATAAAACGGGGATCATAAGACTTTGTGATGACAAAGACGAAAGGAAGTTTTATTCTCAACTTTCTTCCAAGTCTGATCTGTAAAAGCTTAATGGAATTGATGATATTTCTTCGGATTCAGACAATGATTTGAGTGACAAAAGTATGGAAATACTAATCAAAAGAATTAAAGGTAAAACGCTTCTCTAAAGAAGAGAAGTTTGGAGAAATCTGCTGCCTATAAAGTGCACATATCACGTTCATGCAGAGTTCAACATCCTTCTCTTCCAAGAAAAACGTTTTACCTTTAATTCTTTTGATTAGCATTTCCATACTTTCGTCACTCAAATCATTGTCTGAATCCGAAGAAATATCACCAATCCCATCAAGCTTGTATGGATCAGACTTGGAAAAAAGTTGAGAATAAAACTTCCTTTCATCTTTGTCATCACAAAGTCTTATGATCCCCGTTTTATGTGAATTGCCATGAGCAACGGACAACTTTCCATTGCCATCAACCTTGTCACTCTCAATTAAACTTCTTTTCCTCTTGAAAAATGAAGTAGAGAATTCATCTATAACCTCTTCTTTTATCTGCTTAGGAAATGTTAAATTCCTACCTACACCATCACTGTTTGAAACATTTGCCATTGCCTTCTCATCATCATTGTCGCTAATGAGAACAACAATTGATCAAACATACACCCTGTCAGGTGTCACGACCCTAAACCCGATCCCGGTGATGGCGCCTCTCGTGATGACAAGGCCAGCCAATTAAACCCAATTCACTTTTTAAATAGTTAAATAACATAAAAGCAATCTAAAACATGATATAGCAATACTAAGTAGCGAATAATGCCAACAAAGTGCAGAAGTACAACCCAACACAGCCTAAACTGGGGTGTCACAAGTCACGATCATCTATGAGCCATAATACAAGTCTGCTAAAGTCATAAACTACTACAAATGTTTAAAAAGGAACAAAAGTGCTAGAGGAGTAGAGACATAGGGTTGCGGACGTCAACAGCTACCTCGTAATCTCCGAAAGGCCCACCTGGAACTGGAGGAAATCAACACTCCGGAGCGGAACCAGCAACGCCTGAATCTGCACACAGGGGTGCAGGGAGTAAAGTGAGTACTCCAACTTAGTGAGTAACAAAGGTAAATAATGACTGAAAGTAAGAAAACACATAAGGCACAAGGCATTATATAACGAAGCGGTAAAACCATTTAAAAGCAGTAAAACAGTGGAAAGTCAAGTAAAAATCCTCTTTCAACAAGTAAACAAGTAATTGACAGGTAATTAAGGTAAAGTAAACAAATAGAAGTTTGCCTCTCGGGCACAATGTCAACAAATTCGCCCCTCGGGCAATATCTCAGAACAATACCAGCCCTTCGGGCTCAATCTCACATCACAATGGGTACCCGTGCTCACTGGGGGTGTGCAGACTCCTAGAGGGGCCGCTTACGGCCCAAGCGCAATATCAAGCCATCTCATGGCATTAACTAGGCCCTCGACCTCAGATCAATCAAGCCACCTAGTGGCATATATATCTCAAGTCCTCGGCCTCAAATCAGTATCACTGTTTCCTCACAACTAGGCCCTCGGCCATACTCAGTCAAAAATACTCACAAGCCCCTCGGGAAATAGTAAATAGTGTTTCTCAGCCCTAACATCATTTAAGTCTTAAAACTGAGTAAACATGGTTGAGTATGAAAACAGTGGAAAATAACAAGAATGAGTTCAAGTATATAGTCAAAACAGTGCGGAAATAGTAATAAAAATCTCCGAAAGGTTCAAATAGTTGGCAGGAAGCCCAAAATATGGCATTCAGCCCAAATCATGGTGATAGCAAATAAGATTCAGTCAAATATGCAGTAAAATTATTAACCGGGACGGACCAAGTCATAATCCCCAATAGTACACGACCCCACGCTCGTCATCAAGCGTGTGTCTCACCTCAATATAGCACTACGATGTGCAAATTCAGGGTTTCAAACCCTCAGAACATCATTTACAATCATTACTCACCTCGAACCGGCTAAATCTCTAGCTTGCTATGCCTTTGCCCCTCGAATCGGCCTCCACGCACGTCAAATCTATCCAAAATCAGAACGAGGACGTCAAAATATGCTAAGGGAACAAACCCAAGAGAAAACAATCAATAAAGGGCACAAATCACGAAATTAGCAAAACCCGAGCACCGGGCCCACATCTCGAAAATCAAAAATTTTCACATCAATAGATTCCTTATCTCCCCATGAGTACATACTTATCAAAAGTTTTCAAATCCGACCCCAAATGGTCCTTCAAATCCACAATTAAAGGCCTAAGTTCTCAAGCCCTAGTTTCCCCAATTTTAACCTTTTAATATCTTTAATTACAGCCTTAATCCATGAAATTCTACCATAGAAATGTGTTTTAGGTCCAAAATTCTTACCTTAATGAAGTTCCCTTGAAATCCCTCTTCCAAATCGTCCAAAAGCTCTCAAGCCGAAGTCAAAAATGGTGAAATAACCCAAAATTCGCGAAGGGCTCTTTTAATTCATCTGCCCAGGCCTTTCCGCATCTGCGGTACAATGCCCACTTTTGCGGTACCGCATATGCGGCCAAACCACCGCTTCTGCTTTCCTTTACTTAAAACCCAAAATCAAACCTGCAATAAGACTTCCACATCTGCGGCTTCGCAGATGCGGCCATCTTGACTGCTTCTGCGGTATCTGCTCGCCAGTCCCATTTCGCATCTGCGTCCTTCTCCCTCTCACCTGCGGCATCGCACCTGCGGTCCCCAATCCGCAGGTGCGGAACTACCAGAAGCAAAAAATCTACAGCTTCCACAAACATCCAACTTCTCCGTCAACCATCCGAAATCACCCCGAGGCCCCCGGGACCTCAACCAAAAGCAAAAACATAACCAAATACCTTATTCACATTGTTCCAATCATCAAAACGCCTCAAACAACATCAAATCTACCAAATCACATTCAAGCCTAAGTTTCTAAAAATCATCCGAATACGCTTTTGATCAAGAATCCAACCAAACCACGTCCAAATGACCTGAAATTTTACACACATATCCCAAATGACACAACGAAGCTACTGCAACTCTCAGAATTCCATTCTGACCCCTATATCAAAATTTCGCCTATCAACCGGAAATCGCCAAAATATCAACTTCGCCAATTCAAGCCTACTTCGAACCTCCAAAACCCATTCCGATCACACTTCTAAGCCATAAATCACCTCCCGAAGCTAACCGAACCATCGGAACTCGCATCCGAGCCCTCTAACACATAAGTCAACATCAGGTTGACTTTTCCAACTAAAACTCCCTTAAAAGAGACTAAGTGTCTCAAACCTTACCAAAATCATTCCGGATTCGATCCGACCAATCCGATACCATAAAACACGGATAACGAAGCATAAAGAAGCAGAAATGGGAAAAATGAAGCGGTAACTCATGAGACGACTGGACGGGTCGTCACATCCTCCCAAATTAAACAAACGTTCATTTGCGAACGAATCAAGAAACATACCTGAAGCCTCAAACATGTGAGGATATCTGCTCTGCATCTCCCGCTCGGTCTCCCAGGTAGCCTCCTTCACGGGCCAACCTCTCCACTGCCCTTTCACTGAAGCTATATCCTTTGACCTCAACTTTCAAACCTGACGACCCGAAATAGCTATTGGCTCCACATCGTAGGTCAAATCATCATCCAACTGAATCGTGCTGAAATCCAAAACATGAGACAGATCCCCAATATACTTTCGGAGCAAGGAAACATGAAACATCGGATGCACACTCGACAAGCTGGGTGGCAAAGCAAGCTCATAAGCCACCTCTCCAATCTTCCGGAGCACCTCAAAAGGCCCAATGAACCGAGGACTCAATTTCCCTTTCTTCCCAAATCTCATAACACCCTTCATGAGTGAAACCTTCAACAGAACTTTCTCGCCAATCATGTAGGACACATCTCGAACCTTCTTGTCCGCATAACTCTTTTGTCTCGACTGCGCTGTACAAAGCCTCTCCTGAATCACTTTTACCTTCTCCAAAGCATCCTGCACCAAGTCTGTCCCCAATAGCCTAGCTTCACTGGTCTCGAACCAACCAACTGGAGATCTACATCGCCTCTCATACAAAGCCTCATATGGAGCCATCTGAATACTAGACTGGTAGTTGTTGTTATAAACAAACTCTGCAAGCAGTAGAAACTGATCTCATGACCCTCCGAAATCAATGACACAAGTACGCAACATGTCCTCCAATATCTGAATAGTGCACTCGGGCTGCCCGTCCATATGATGGTGAAAAATTGTGCTCAACTCAACCTGAGTACCCAACTCTCACTGCACAGACCTTCAAAACTGCAATGTAAACTGAGTGCCTCTATCTGAAATGATGGAAACTGGGACACCATGCAAACGAACAATCTCCCGGATATAGATCTCTGCCAACCGCTCTGAAGAATAGGTTGTACACACAGAAATGAAGTGCGCGGACTTGGTCAGCCGATCCACAATCACCCAAATAGCATCAAACTTTCTCAAAGTCCTTGGAAGTCCAACAACAAAGTCCATAGTGATCTTCTCCCATTTCCACTCAGGAATATCCATTTGCTGTAGCAAACCATCCGGTCTCTGATGCTCATATTTCACCTACTGGCAATTGAGACACCGAGCTACAAATCCCATAATATCTTTATTCATTCTTCTCCACCAATAGTGTTGCCTCAAATTCTGATACATCTTTGTGGTACCCGGATGAATAGAATACCGCGAGCTATGGGCCTCCTCCAAAATTAACTCCCGAAGCCCATCTACATTGGGCACGCAAATCCGACCCTGCATCCTCAACACCCCATCATCACCAATGGTCAAATCTCTAGCATCATCATGCTGAACTCTGTCCTTAAGGACCAGTAAATGCAGATCATCATACTGACGCTCTCTGATGCGCTCATATAAGGAAGACCGAGAAACTACACAAGCCAATACCCGACTGGGCTCCGAAATATCCAACCTCAAGAATCGGTTGGACAAGGCCTAAACATCAACTGCAAGAGGTCTCTCCCCACCTGGAATATATGCCAAACTCCCCACACTCACTACCTTTCGGCTCAAAGCATCGGCCACCACATTGGCCTTTCCCGGATGGTACAATATAGCGATATCATAATCCTTAAACAACTCCAACCATCTCCGCTGCCTCAAATTAAGATCCTTTTGCTTGAACAAATGCTGAAGACTACGATGATCAGTGAACACCTCACAAGATACGCCATACAAGTAATGCCTCCAAATTTTCAATGCTTGAACTATGGCAGCCAACTCTAAATCATGAACGAGGTAGTTCTTCTCATGGGGCTTCAACTGATGAGAAGCATAAGCAATAACTCTACCCTCCTGCATCAACACACAACCAATCCCAATTCTCAAAGCATCACAATACACGGTATATGAACCTGAAGCTGATGGCAAGACTAACACTGGAGTTGTGGTCAAAGCTGTCTTGAGCTTCTGAAAGCTCTCCTCACACTCGTCCAACCATACAAATGGAGCACCCTTCTGAGTTAACTTAGTCAAGGGCGATGCGATAGATGAGAATCCCTGAACAAACCGACGATAATAGCCTACCAAACCAAGAAAGTTGCGAATCTCTATGGCTGAGGACTGTCTAGGCCAACTCTGAACCGCCTCTATCTTCTTCGGATCAACTTGAATACCCTCGCTGGACACCACATGCCCCAAGAAAGCCACAGAACTGAGTCAAACCTCACACTTGGAGAATTTTGCATAAAGCTTCTCATCCCTCAATCTCTGCAACACAATTCTCAAATGCTCTGCGTGCTCCTCCTGACTGCGAGAATACACCAGAATATCATCAATGAAGACTATGACAAACGAATCGAGATAAGGCCGGAACACGCTGTTCACCAAATGCATGAACGTTGCTGGGGCATTGGTCAACCCAAATGACATCACCAAGAACTCATAATGACCATATCGGGTCCTGAAAGTTGTCTTAAGAATATCCGAGTCCCTGATCTTCAATTGGTGATAACCTGAACGGAGATCAATCTTGGAGAACACTCTCGCTCCCTGAAGTTGGTCGAACAAATCATCAATACGAGGCAAAGGATACTTGTTCTTAATTGTTACCTTGTTCAATTGCCTATAATAAATACACATCCTCATAGTGCCATCCTTCTTCTTCACAAACAGAACCTGCGCACCCAAATGTGACACACTAGGCCGAATGAACCCTTTATCAATGAGTTACTGAAGCTGTTCTTTTAATTCCTTCAACTCTGCTGGTGCCATACGATACGACGGAATAGAAATGGGCTGAGTGCCCGGCACCAAGTCAATACCAAAATCAATATCCCTATCCGAGGGCATGCCCGCAGGTCTGTAGGAAACACATCGGGAAAATCCCTCACAACTGGGACATAATCAATACTGGGAGCCTCAGCTCCGACATCCCTCACAAATGCTAGATATGAAAGACAACCCTTCCCAACCATACGCTGGGCTTTCAAGAATGAGATCACTCTACTGGTAACATAATCAGTCACACCTCGCCATTCAATCCGTGGCACACCCGGCATAGCCAATGTGATTGCCTTAGCATGACAATCTAGAATAGCACGACACGGAGATAACCAATCCATGCCCAAAATGACATCAAAATCCACCATGCTCAATAGCAATAGATCCATTCGGGTCTCCAGACCCTCAATAGTCACCACACATGACCGAGGTAGATACATGAACAAGTAAAGTAAGAAACTCACGGGGCGTACCCAAATAACGAGCAAAGTATGATGACACATAGGAAAAGGTGGAACCGGGATCAAATAATACAAAGGCATCTCTGTGACAGACTAAATATACCTGTAATTGTAAGCACGTGATTTTTGCCCTATATGAGAATTACTCCCAAAAAATTCAAATAAATAAAGTAATTTTTCTTGGTGTGCAATTTTGTGATGTTTTGTGATATTTTGAATAATTATTTGTATTTATCTGTGCATGTTTATTTGCTAAATTAATAAAAAATACAAAAATATGTCGCATTTTACATATAGGATTTAATTCTACAATTGTTAGTAATTAAATTTGTTTTACAAAAATTAAAAATTACAAAAAATAGGCATCATTTGCATTTTTAGCATTTAATGTCCAAATATACAATTTTATGCTTAATTAATACTTAATTGTGCGTTAATTGTTATTGGGAATTAATTTGCGCTTTTATAACTTAATTTAGTTCTTAATAATAGTTTAAGTATTTTTATAATTTAGTTTTAAAAAAATAAAAGAAGAAAAGAGAGCGAAAATATAAAGAAAGTCGGAATTAGGCCCCTTCTTCAACTTCAAGCCACAGGCCCAAAAAATGGCCCAATTTTCCCTACGACCCAGTCCATTTCGAACTGGGTCGACCCAGTCCATAACCCAAAAGACCCAATACCCCTATCTTGCATTTCAAAGACACAAAACAAAACAAAAAAAAAGGAAGAAAAAACCCTAAAAATGACCTAAGCATCCGCCCCCCCCCCCCATTTCTCCTTCTTCTTCCTCAAAACTCCAAAGCACAACCATGGCTGCCCTCACCAACATCGACCACCCTCCACCATGAACACCCCGTCACACTCACACACACACGCACATCACCCTCACGACCCCGGCTCGACTAAACGACCCCAGCCCTATTCGCCATTAATGAAGCTCGTCGAGCTCAAGTTTGAGCTAAGATTGCCATGGCTGCCTGCTTCTCCACCATGCTGCTGTTGCGACTGTTTCTTCCAAGCTTCGTCGACACTGCTATCGCGGCTGTTCTGCCGGTCTCGTCGAGTTGCCCGTCGTTGCTGCATCCTCGTCATTACTGCTGCGTTCGGCTCCCAGCTGCTACTGCTTCATGCAGTTTCTTCTTCCTCCGTCGCGCTGCTGCCAGGGCGTCTGCTTCTGCTGCTTCTCGACGGACTGCTGCTCGTCGCAGCAGTTGCTATTGTTTCGTTGTTGCTTCGTCTTCTTCGATTTGTCAAAGGTCGAGGGTTTTTCGTTGAGTCGAAGCCCGGACGGATTTGTTTACAATCGTTGTTCGTCGTTTCATTTCCGGTTAGTTGATTTTTGAATCTCATTTATCGTCCATATTTTGGTTGGTATTTTCCAGATCCAAAATCGTTAAAGAATTCAATTCTTGTTTTGTTCGTTGTTCATCGTTAAAATTATTTTTCTAGTTTGTTCATGTTCATGTGCTTTGTTAAAATTAATTTTCAGATTTCAAAATAGAAGTTTAATTAATTGTTTTCATATTCATTTCATGTTTGTATTATTGTTTAAGTGAATATTTGTTAGTTTGATGTTTGTTAGATTCAAATTGAAATTTAATTAAATATTTCTTCAATTTTTTTCATGTGTTTATGTATTGTTAGAAATTGTTAATATTGTTAAGTTCAAGTTTAAGTTCATAATTGTTTCTTCGTCGATCTTGTTATTTGTTTAAAGAATTTAGTTGTATTAAAGGAATATATTGTTTTAATCGTTTAATCCGTCATGTTTGTTGTCTTAAAATAGATTCATTCATGTTCATACTTTGTTTGGATGATCTTGAATCCGAATTTTGTATAGTTTGATTTCTTGTTTACCATTTATGATTATTGCTTGAATTGTTCTCATAATCTTGTTTTAAGTTTAATATAAGAATTGTTTGTTGTAATGTTGTTAGAGTTGATTTTTAAGTTCAATATAATTGAATTTAGAAATCTTCATATTTTGTTTGTTGTTGTTTGTTGAATCTGAAAATAGGATTGTTTGTTGCTAAAAATATTGTTCAATCAAATTTTAGTTGTTCTTGGTTGTTCAATTTGTGTTCATGTGATATTGTTGTTATGATGTTCATCCGTGTTCATATTGTTGTTTGAACATTGTTAGAAATTGATCATATTGTCTATATTTTGGTTAAGTTTGATTAATTGATGTGTTATAGCTGATGGGTAGTTTGGTAAATTTGTAATACGTTCAGGGGTAGTTTGGTAATTTCAGTAAGGTCGGAAGGGGTAGTTTAGGGATTGTACAATTTGTAATTGTTTATTTGAAGCATGGGGGACAAAATGAAATGGGGTGGGTTGTGATATTATTATTTAATATAAAGGGGGGACAAGATTTAAATTAAAGGGGAATCTTGCATTATTTTAAATAAAGCATGGGAGACAAAATATAATGGGGTGGTGTGATATGTTTATTTAATGTAATGGGGATGAGTGGGAAGATAATGGGTTTGGTAGAGAAAGGGATTGATTTTAATTGATTAAAGGGTGAGGATTATATATAGAGGTTTGAAAAACGATAGAAGAGAGGAAAGACAGACAGAAAAAAAAAGAGAGATTGAAAAGCAAGCTGAACATTTATTCCGAAAAAAAAAACATTGAAACTTTCAAGAAAAGAAAAACATACAAAGAAAAAAAAATTGAAAATTAGAAGAGAAAGTAGTACACACCTGATAAATATTCTGGTATACAGGTGTAGAAATTAAGGGTTGAAGATTAACTAGCCTTTCAAAAATCTGAAAATTTCCCTTGGTTTCTGTCCGTTATTTTCGGCATTCCTGGATTTTATTTTGAATTTTTCAAAGCTGTCACTGGGATTTTCGTTGACTGGTTATTGCTGGTTATTGTTGCTGTTGCTGTGTTACGTATTACGTTGCTGACTTTCTTCTTCTTATATTGACAATATCAGGTACACAACTGTAATTTTGGCATTTTGTAAGCTGAAATGAAGAATGGAGTGTTAAATTTTTAATTTAGTTTAATTTAATTTTTGTATTGTATTTAGGTTATTCATGTATTATTATTCTGTAAATCACTGTCATCGGCATAACTAGGCATATTATAGCGACATATTAAATAACGCCTTTACCAGATTATTAGGAAATATATTTAAGCCTGATTATTAGTTAAAACTGTTTAACAAAAAAAATAGAAGAAATAACGTAAAAATGGCGTTATTGAATCAGTTTGGCAAAAATTAACTAAGTTCCTTATTCATAAGGTTTTTCGTCAACGATAAGTTAATCCGAATCATGTAGTCAATTTCAGTTATAACATGAATTAGTCTGCGAACAAGTATTAGGACATGATGAATTAAAACAAAGTTAGTTAATGTTAAATTGTTTAAATTTTTAGAAATATGATTTAGTACTCAAGTTTTTATTTTTATTTCTTTCAATTTTCAGTATTTGTAAATAATTAGTTTCAATAAGCTTAAGTCTTACTAACAATTTGAATTTTAATCCAACTATGGAATAATTAATTTTTTTTATTTTTATTTTTTTACTTTTCGATAATTCCATGTTGTATTTATGATTATAATTTTATTACTTTCTGTTAATATTTGTTTTTCTCTTCTATTTAATATGTCATTTTCAAGAATGTAGATATTGATTTTATATTTATAAAAAAACTTAGTAATAATAAAAATGTAGTCATTAAAGGATTTTCTTAAAAGGATTTCGCTAAAAATAAATAGATGTAAATAATACAAATTTACAGGATTCTCCAATCTCATTTATTCATTTATTATTTAAAAAAAATTACTTAGAATTTGGGATGGATTGTTTAGTGAATTTCACTTCCTTCCCCAAAGATAATGACGCGTTAGACTCTTTAGGCGCGATTTAATTAATTTTACCTTCTTAAACTCGGATGCGCATTTCATGCGACCCAAATCTAAATCCTAAAACATCAAATAAAATATGTTTCGTATTGTGGGTGCATTTCATGTGACACAATCCAAAGATATGTTTTAAGCGATGTTCACATTCCTAAAAAATAATAATTATAATAATAAAGCGGTAAAAGATAAAATTTGCACATGGTTCATAATTGTATTAAAAATTAGATAAATAAGCCGAATATAACAGTTGAGCGACCGTGCTAGAACCACGGAACTCGGGAATGCGTAACACCTTCTCCCGGGTTAACAGAATTCCTTATCCGGATTTCTGGTATGCAGACTGTAATATAGAGTCATTCTTTTCCTCGATTCGGAATTAAAATTGGTGACTTGGGACACCCTAAATCTCCCAAGTGGCGACTCTGAAATAATTAAACCAATCCCGTTTCGACTGTCCTTTAATTGGAAAAAACTCCCTACGCACCTCGCGGTGCCGGAAAAAGGAGGTGTGACAGCTCTGGCGACTCTGCTGGGGATTTAACCCAGAACCAGTGGTTCAGGGTTAGAAATTCGAGCTCATATAAATTGTTATATTTGGTTTTATCTGATTTTTACATGTTTGAGCCTAATGTGCTAAATGCTGCTTTTACCGCTTTGATATTACATGAACTGTGTATAAACTGTGCCGAAACCCATCTCCTCTCTGAGTCTTCTAAATCATGAAGAAGGGTGTACTTCGTACGACTTCTTTTCTGTATAGTGTAAAATCCCAATTTAGAACGAGGTTCGGACAAGTTGCTAAGCCGGTGAAGCTTCTGTATTCCCGGTACGCTACCCCCCTTCGGCTCGAGCTGTCCGCTCGGGTAAGCCAGGTCTAGAACAAACACCCAGGTTCTGAACCTAGTATAACAAAACCACATGTCAGATCCCTAGTAGGAACGTTTGTTTGCATCACGTGCATCTGACTTTGGAGGCTCAACACAGGGGTTGGGTCTGTCTAGGACAGGTGCACCAAAAATGAAAATGACCATCCTGATGCATCTTATTTGTTTTATGTGCATTTATTTGCTCGGTCTTGCATGTTGACTGGCTTCTGAGTCTCGGGAGTGTAAAAAATAAAATAAAAATAGCAAGTGGAAAGTTATTTGATTAATTTAGAAAAATCAGTGTCCAAGTACTGTCGAAATGCTGCCGAATTTTTTTTTTTAAAAAAAAACATATATATTTTACTTTTAGAATTGTTGGTTTGCCTAGAAAGCAGAAAGTGTGTAGGAATAAGTCTTTTATTTTAATTTGCTTTATTTTTAAAAAAAAAAAATGAAAAAGGAAAATAGTTTTTTTTGATATAAAAGAAAAAGGAAAAATTTGTTTGTTTTCAAAAATTAGTTAGTTTATAGCCTGAACTACGCGGGTATGATTCTCACCGGATGTGAGATCAGAGGCAAACCTCTTTGGTTTCGGCTCACCATATTCAAAAAAAATCCAAAAATATTTAACATTACTCACTTCTTTAGAAAGTTTTTCTTTTAGACCTCAAATTTTTTTTTTAAAAAAAATATATATTTCCTTTTAATCTCAAAATCCCAATTATTTGTTTAAAAGATATTCAAAATAAAATTCAAAAAATATTTTTTCTGTAGTATTTCTTTCATAAATTCAGAATATTAGTTCAAAAAATATTTCCTTTTTCCTTAAAAGTTTTTTTTCAAAAAACAAATAAAAAAAATCCAAAAAATATTTCTTTAGAATATAGATAGTTTTTAAGTCAAATAAAAGTTTTTCCTTCTTTAATCACTATAATAAATGTGCAGGATGAGCACAAGTCAAAATGAACCATTCTTAGTGTGTAGCGAGGTCCCTTCGCAACTCCACATGTGGTGGAATGATATGGGAAAGGATAGTATAAAGATAGTGGAAAGAGTTTTGGGAGGTTTTGTCGATCTGTTAAATATCAAGCCAAGGACAGATATCATCGAGGCTCTAATACCGTTCTGGGACCCAACACGCAACGTGTTTCGTTTTGCTGACTTTGAACTTTCACCTACACTAGAGGAAGTCGCCGGATATGCGGGGTTGAATGGGAAACTAAGAGGGCAGTATTTACTTTCACCAAGACCAGTATCTCCGCACGCGTTCTTGGATTTGCTAAGCATTAGTCGGAAGGTACAGAATGATGATTTGTCGAAGGGATGTTGTACTCTCCAATTCTTGTATCAACGGTACGGAATTCCTCAGGGTTTGGAAGAACCAAACCTCGGCTTAATTCACACTGGGAACAGAATCAAGTGGGAAGCAAGACGTACTTTGGCATTTATCACAGCATTTCTGGGAGTTGTGGTCTGTCCCCGCAAAGATAAAAAAATAGAGATAGGCCTTGTAGGGATGGCCGATGTTGCAATCAAAAGAACCGACAGTACTGTGGTTCCTTTGATTTTGTCCGAAATCTACCGAGCTTTAACTATATGCCGAGAAGGAGGCAAGTTCTTTCAGGGATGCAATATGTTACTCCAGCTGTGGATGCAAGAACACCTCCATCACCGAGTGGGATACATGAACCACGGGTTGACTGAGAGAAACTGCATTAGCGGCTTTGAGAAACGAATGACAGGCGTCATATTTCCCGAAGGCGTCGAAGCATGGCTTGCACAATTGAGGTCAACAACAGCCGACCAAGTTGAATGGGCATTTGGGTGGTTGAATGATACTGAGGTAATATACATGGCGGCCGAGGAATGTCATGTTCTTTTGATGGGACTTCGTAGCATCCAACCATATGCTCCTCATCGGGTACTGCGCCAACTAGGAAGATTTCAGGTAATTCCCACTGATGAGGATCTAAGCAAGCACGCCATTGAGTTGAGTCCAGGAGTCGTGTTCCCCGAAGGAAAAATTAGAAAGCTGTGGCACGAATGTAGATTCCTTGAACCCAAGACTATGGTTCGAGAATGGGCTACAGTTACAACATCACGGAGAGAGCACCTATGGCAAGTAAAAAGGGACTACGAAATGAGTGTTGCGACATTGAGAGAGATAAACTCCATTCTCAATAATCGGGTCCTCAAACAAGCCCAGGATGCTAGAACATATAGAGAACACTGCCATGAGTCGATAGCCCGGATGGAAGAACAAATGGAGAGGTTCCAAGAGCAGCTCATTGACAATACTCGAATATTGGGACTAAAGAATCAACGGATAGAACAGCTGTGCATAGAGAGGGATAGAATCAGGGGTAGGATCAATGATATAGGGCGCTATATCACCACAAAGTGCCTAACATGTGAAGAGATGCCTCGTGATGTCCTATTTGCCTCAATCATGAGTTATGTCCATCAGATCATGGAGGAACTAAAAAGCTTGCAAAGAAGCCTGGCCCCCAAGCCCGCGGAAAGGCCGAATGATGCCTCGCGGGCACCAAAATTCAAAGCTTTAATGTATCCCTAGTTCAATCTTGCACTTGTTTGTTTTTCGAGTCTGTTGTCTACCCATATGTTTTTTTTCTTTTCTTCAAACATTCTCCTCAAAAAAAAAATATATATATATAAAGTCTGTATTTTTTGTTTTTTTTGTGATGGCTTGTAATAGCATTATTTTGAGTAATAAAAAAATATTTGGTCTTATGGCACGAACTATGCTTGGTCTGATTCGTGCGGGGTCACGATACGTAGGCAATCTCTATAGGATTCGACCGTAATTAAAAAAAAAAAAAGAAAAAAAAAAGAGGAAGAATATATATTTGTCAGAGCAAAAATAAGCCGGGATGATGCATGCGGTCAGAGCAAAAGCATGTTAGAAATGATTAACTGCCTAGGAGCATTGCATCCCCCTAACGTGCAATTACAATATCTGTTAAGACTCTAACACTGACAAGTTTGTTGTTTTTCCAATCAATATCAGTTAGTTGTTAGAGCGTACTGGCACCGTACCATTATCAGACAAGATCAAAAGGTCCTATACCAGAAAGCATGACTGGGTCAGACAACAGCGTTGAGTCAGAAAAAACGGCCAATCAGATGCTGAAAGAAGCCCTGGAGAAAATGGAAAAAATGAGGCTAGAAATGAATGAAATGCAGATAGCCTTAGCTAGAGCCCAGAAGGGGCAAGAATTACCCGTTACTCCTACCCTCCAACCAACACACACGCCGGAATACCCCTCTCCCGGTCCTTCAACAAGTTTCCCAAGCCATCACTATTATCAGGGAAGAGAGGCTTATGATTCCCAAGCTCCACCACCCACTCAAAACCCTCCTCCACCAAATGTTCCCGTCTTTGTGGCACCTCCCCCAGCCCCATTGCACAGATCATCTAGTGAGCCACTGTTTCAGGCTCACGATACACAATACTACCCCCTGAACTCACATTCAAAGCACCCGAGCCACATACCTATAATCCCCACTTTGAGGTCCCGGCGGAGATTGAAAAGCCGGCTAAGAGCCCAGAGCAGGACGAGGTGATGCGGAAATTTAAAAGCCTGGAGCAATCCTTCAGGAACATACACGGGTTAGGTAACCAAGTCAGCGTGGCTTACAAGGATCTATGCCCTTTCCCTGACGTTCAATTACCAGCAGGGTTCAAAATGCCCAAGTTCGATTTATACGAAGGGCATGGTGATCCTATGGCACATCTACGAGGTTTTTGTAGCAAAATGAGGGGAGCAGGGGGCAAAGATGAGCTATTAATAGCTTACTTTGGCCAGAGTTTGAGCGGGTCGGCATTAGAGTGGTATACAAGACAAGATCCGAGCAGGTGGTACACCTGGGATGACTTGGCACAGGCTTTCGCAGGACATTTCCAATACAACCTTGAGATAGTCCCAGACCGTCTCACATTGCTAAAGCTCGAGAAGAAACCCGGAGAGAGCTTCCGGGAATTTGGGTTCCGATGGAGAGAACAGGCAGCCAGAGTTGATCCCCCAATGAGAGAAGGAGAAATGGTGGATTACTTCTTACAAACTCTCGAGCCAACTTACTTTGGTCACTTGGTGACGTCAGTTGGCAAATCATTTAATGAAGTTGTGAAAATGGGAGGTATGATAGAAGAGGGACTTAAGTCCAATAAGATCCTGAGTTATTCGGCAATTAAGGCAACAACTCAGGCCATTCAGAGCGGCACGGGAGGTGCGCTAGGGAAGAAAAGGAGAGAGGAGGTCACGACATTAGAGGCCGACAATTGGTCCAGATCTAGAGGTCCTTCCCCTCATTACCAACCCAGACCCCATCGTCTAAACTACCCACACATTCCAAATTACCCTCCACAACCCTACTACCAACCACAAGAACAACATTTCACCGTCCATCAAGCCCAGACATACACCCAACCTCCGGTTCGCCCACAATGGCGCGCGCCGGTTCCCCACAATACATACCCACCTCCACATAACACATACCCACCACCACAAAACACCTATCCACCACCAAGAGCCTACAGGAACCCTCCAGGGATGGGTTTCAGGGGAAATCCGGCCGCCAGAAATGAAAGATTGCAGAGGCAAAGAACTTTTACTGAGTTGGGGGAAACTTATATTGCCTTGTTCCACAAATTGAGGCAGTTGGGTTTATTAAATCCTGTTGAGCCTAGATTACCAAATCCCTTACCCCAAAATATGGATCACTCGGTAAGATGTGAATATTGTTCGGGAGCTCCCGGACATGATACCGAGAAATGTTGGAGGCTGAAACATGCAATACAAGATCTTATTGATACCAACAAGATCGAGGTACAGGCACCGGAGGCACCCAACATTAACCATAACCCATTGCCAAAGCACCCTGAAGCCCACATGATCGAACTTGTGCACGAAGGAGGGGAGCCGAAGAAACCCTCACAGACAGTGATGATGATCCGTGCCACTCCGAAAGAAAAATCGATCAATGAGGAAGCAGGGGTACAGTTGAAGGGGGAAGATGTCAAGCCAGTGGTGATATTGGGGAAGAATCCATCTGCCGCTACAAGGAAACTAGAACCAGCCAAGTTGGTAATAACGGGAGCATCATCTGCACCCGTGGTTGTTGTGAAAGGGGTCTACAGGGAACCGGTCATCATAAAACCAGTAGTCCAAACACCAGTGATTGATAGCAAGGCTGTGCCTTGGAAGTATGAGAAGGCAGTGGTGATGTACAAGGGACAACAAGTGGAGGAGAATAGTTGTGAGGCGCAAGGACTGACTCGATCAGGACGGTGTTTTGCTCCGGCGGAGTTGAGAAGACCCAATCCAGCTGCAATAAAGAAACCTGTGTCAGAAGAAGAAGCTGAGGATTTCTTAAAGAAGATGAAAGTGCAGGATTACTCCGTGGTCGAACAGTTGAAGAAAACACTGGCCCAGATCTCACTGCTATCATTATTAATCCATTCGGATGAACATTGTCGGGCCCTGATGAAGATACTGAATGAAGCTCATGTGCCCAATGAGATTTCTGTAAATCACCTGGAAACGATTGCCAACAAAATTTTCGAGGTGAACAGGGTAACATTTTCAGATGATGATCTGCCAGTGGAGGGCACGGAGCATAATAAAGCTCTCTACCTAACTGTCAAATGTGAAGATTCGGCAGTTACTCGGGCATTAGTGGATAACGGCTCAAGTGCCAATATTTGTCCATTATCCACCCTGAACCAATTGAAGATCGACCACGGAAGAATCCAAAAGAATAGCATTTGCGTCCGAGGATTTGACGGAAATGGAACAGCCACCGTGGGGGATATTATACTTGAGTTGACCATCGGTCCAGTCCAGTTTACCATGGAATTCCAGGTATTAGATGCTACGGTATCTTATAACTTTCTGTTGGGACGACCATGGATCCATGCAGCCAAAGCAGTGCCATCCACCTTGCATCAGATGGTCAAGTTCGAGTGGGATAGACAAGAGGTCGTGTTGCACGGCGAGGACACTGCGTGCACCGTAGGAGGTGCCATTGTACCCTTCATAGAGACCAATGATGACAAAGGTCCCTGGGTCTACCAGATTTTTGATGCAGTGTCGGCAAACAAGATCCCCGAGGGTGAAATCATTCAGCATCCTAGGATAGATTCCGCAACGGTTATGATGGTTTCAGAAATGCTGGGTAATGGGTTTATGCCAGGAAAAGGCTTGGGAGCTGAACTTCAGGGAATTGTTCAACCTGTTTCTTTGCCCAAGAATTTGGAGACCTTTGGGTTGGGGTTCAAACCGACTGCGGCAGATGTAAAACGAGCGCGGAAAATGAAGAAGAAAGTTTGGTTTCTTCCCAAACCTGTGCCACGTCTCTCAAGATCTTTTGTTAGAGCAAGCGCCAAGGGGTCACCGGTCCCGAAAGTTCTCGGGCCATTGATTGGGATTGACGGGGATCTGAATCAGAGCTTCAAAAGATTGTTCACTGATGTCAATATGGTAGAAGTCGGAGAGGGTTCCAGCGGAACAGACATACAGTTTATGGGGCCTGAGGCCAAAACCAACAATTGGACGGTTACTCCTCTTCCTACTCGGGGAGAGTCCTGGTAGTAGGCTTTGATTTTTGCTTTCTTATTTTTCGGATTATTCAGGGTGTAATCCAAATCTTATTTTATCTTGTAAAAGTGTGAACCCTGTTATCCCGCATTTTAATAAAATTCTTTTCTTGTCTCATTTTAATTTTGTTTTATTCTTTTCTCTTTTTGAACAATTCTCTTTTTACTGGTTCTAATGACATGACATGCACGACGGATCTTCGACCTAGTCTAATAAATCAATCTGACTCTGATTTAATGATACAAGAGATCGATTATGAGTCTGAATATGATGAGGATAAAGCCTTCGAAGAAATAAACCGAGAACTATGCCAATTTGAAGAGAAACCCAAGCCTAATCTGAATGACACCGAGGCTGTAAATCTAGGGGATGCGGATAATGTCCGAGAAACCAAAATCAGCATCCACATTGAGCCTGGCATCAGGGAAGAATTAATCAAAGCACTCATTGAGTTTAAAGATATTTTTGCATGGTCGTATGACGACATGCCGGGTTTAAGCACCAAGCTAGTGGTTCACAAATTGCCCATTGACCCGGCATGCCTTCCCGTCAAGCAGAAACTGAGGAAGTTCAAGATAGATATGAGTGTGAAGATTAAAGAAGAAGTAACCAAGCAGCTGCAAGCAAAGGTTATTCGGGTCTCTCGATATCCTGATTGGTTGGCTAATGTAGTGCCAGTACCAAAGAAAGATGGGAAGATCAGGGTATGCGTCGACTACCGTAATCTGAACAGGGCAAGCCCAAAGGATAACTTTCCATTGCCCAATATCCATATCTTGATCGACAATTGCGCCGGGCGAGAAATCGGCTCCTTTGTAGATTGCTACGCTGGGTATCATCATATTTTGATGGATGAAGAAGATGCAGAGAAAACAGCTTTCATTACGCCATGGGGGACTTATTGTTATCGGGTAATGCCATTCGGTTTGAAGAACGCTGGGGCAACGTACATGAGAGCAATGACTACTGTGTTCCATGATATGATACACAAAGAGATTGAAGTGTACGTAGATGATGTGATCATCAAATCCAAGCGTCAGGAAGACCACGTAGCAGACCTTAGGAAGTTTTTCCAAAGACTTCGAAGGTACGACATTAAGCTCAACCCAGCCAAATGTGCATTTGGTGTTCCATCTGGAAAGCTATTAGGATTTATCATCAGTCGGCGAGGCATTGAGTTGGATCCGTCAAAGATCAAATCCATCCAGGAATTGCCGCCACCAAGGAACAAAACAGAAGTAATGAGTCTGTTGGGAAGATTGAACTATATCAGCAGATTCATCGCTCAGCTCACAACAACTTGTGAACCCATCTTTCGATTGCTGAGGAAAGATGCCGCGATAGAATGGACGGCAGAATGTCAGGAGGCATTTGACCAGATCAAAGGTTATTTATCCAATCCACCTGTATTGGTTCCACCTAAGTCGGGGAGGCCATTAATCCTTTATCTAACGGTCCTGGATCATTCGTTTGGTTGCGTGTTGGGTCAACACGACATCACAGGAAGAAAAGAGCAAGCCATCTATTATCTCAACAAGAAGTTTACAGTCTATGAGAATAAGTACACTCAACTTGAGAAGACATGTTGTGCTCTAACTTGGGTAGCACAGAAGTTTAAGCATTATCTGTCGTCACATACTACTTACCTTATTTCACGTCTGGATCCATTAAAGTATATTTTCCAGAAGCCTATGCCCACAGGAAGATTGGCAAAATGGCAGATATTACTCACAGAGTTCGACATTGTCTATGTGACGAGAACGGCCATGAAAGCTCAAGCATTGGCCGATCACTTGGCTGAGAATCCTATTGATGAAGAATACGAGCCTTTGAGGACGTATTTTCCTGATGAAGAAGTGATACATATAGAGGAGTTAGAACTGAATGAGGAGCCAGGGTGGAAGCTTTTCTTTGACGGGGCTGCTAATGCAAAAGGAGTTGGAGTAGGAGCAGTACTTATTTCAGAAACAGGACATCACTATCCTGTTACAGCTCAGCTAGGTTTCTATTGTACCAACAACATGGCTGAATATGAGGCATGTATTCTGGGCCTACGATTGGCTGCAGACATGGATGTTCAGGACGTCTTGGTCTTGGGAGACTCGGACCTCCTAGTACATCAGATCCAGGGTGAATGGGAAACACGGGATTTGAAGCTTATACCATATCGACAATGTTTGCACGATCTGAGTAAGCGATTTCAATCAGTGGAGTTCAGACACATCCCGAGAGTTCACAATGAGGTTGCCGATGCTTTGGCCACTTTAGCATCGATGTTGCACCATCCAGACAAAATCCATGTTGACCCATTGTATATTCAGGTTCGTAATCAGCATGCCTACTGTAACATAATAGAAGAAGAAATGGATGGCGAGCCATGGTTTTATGATATCAAGGAATATCTCAGGATGGGAATATACCCGGAGCAGGCAACCGGAGATCAAAAGAGAGCCATTCGACGACTGGCAAATGGATTTTTCCTCAGTGGAGGAATGTTGTACAAAAGAACCCCAGATCTGGGATTGCTGAGATGTATTGATGCAGGTCAAGCCACGATAGTGATGACAGAGGTACATGCTGGAGTCTGTGGGCCCCATATGAGCGGATATGTGTTGGCAAAGAAGATTCTGCGAGCGGGATATTATTGGCTCACTATGGAGCATGATTGTATCAGTTTCGTACGAAAATGCCATCAGTGTCAGATACATGGAGATCTGATTCATTCTCCACCAACGGAATTGCACACAATGTCCGCACCATGGCCATTTGTAGCATGGGGCATGGATGTCATTGGGCCTATCGAGCCGGCAGCTTCGAACGGTCACAGGTTCATTCTGGTAGCCATCGATTATTTCACTAAGTGGGTTGAAGCCAAAACTTTTAAGTCTGTAACCAAGAAGGCAGTGGTGGATTTCGTCCATTCCCATATCATTTGTAGATTTGGGATCCCAAACATAATAATCACGGACAATGGTGCTAATCTTAACAGCAACTTGATGAGAGAAGTATGTGAACAGTTTAAGATTACACACCGTAATTCCACCCCGTATCGGCCCAAGGCGAATGGAGCAGTTGAGGCAGCCAACAAAAATATAAAGAAGATATTGAGGAAAATGATTGAAGGATCCAGACAATGGCATGAAAAGCTACCATTTGCGTTGTTAGGATACCGCACTACTGTTCGTACTTCAATAGGTGCGACTCCTTATTTGTTGGTATACGGAACCGAAGCAGTAATACCAGCGGAAGTTGAAATTCCTTCCCTTCGAATTATCGCTGAGGCCGGGATTGACGATGATGAATGGGTCAAAACCCGACTAGAGCAGCTGAGTTTAATGGATGAAAAAAGATTGGCAGCAGTATGTCATGGCCAGTTGTATCAAAAGAGAATGGCAAAAGCATACAATAAGAAGGTGCGCCCCAGAAAATTTGAAGTAGGGCAACAAGTATTGAAACGGATCCTCCCACATCAGATTGAGGCAAAAGGCAAGTTCGCCCCGAATTGGCAAGGGCCGTATATTGTGACCAGAGTATTATCCAATGGCGTTTTACGTCTGACGGATGTTGAAGGAAGATGTGTCGACATGGCTATCAATTCTGATGCAGTCAAAAGATATTATGTGTAATTTCTTTTGTTGTTTATTTGTTTGTTTGTACTTAGTGCTTATCGGATAATGAAATGACGGAGACAATTCTTTCTTCTATCCAAACACTTTTAACCTTTGCTTTACCCCTTTGAGCCATACTTATCTTTTTATACCCCTCTCTTGGAATCATTAATGAAAAAATGTATGAAAAAAAAAAAACTTTTTGAAGGTCGCAAGAAAACAAAGGAGTCAGTGAACTACGTTCGACCTGATTCCTCAAAAAGGATACGTAGGCGCCTCACGGCTCGGTCATAAGGTAATAAAAAAAAGAATAAAAAAAAATCAAAATCAAAAGAAAAATCCCCAAGTAAGAAAACTGGGGCAGAAATTATGTTTCTAAATTTTGAAAAAAAAAGGAGTTTGATTCCAAGAGTTGTAATACTTTACCCATCAAAGTTATTTTGAATTTTATATCCTTTTCTTCTAAAACCTATATTGATATCCAAAAAAGACCTCCCGATCAGTATCCGAGAGGTGTTAAGATAGGCAAATGAAAACCAAGAATAAAACGTCGGTCCCTGACTGAATGAGGATCATGAATGGAAAGAATTTATAGCCAAAAGAATTCCCGGCAGAGATAAATCTTATCGGCAACACTCCAATCCCAAGCTAAAAAAATAATAAGATGAGAGAGTCTTATCGACGAAAACCTTCACAGGCGCCATAAGGCGACGTAAGCTGAGAAATACAAAATGAGAGAGTCTTATCGGTGAAAACCTTCATAGGCACCATAAGGCGACGGGAGTTGTGAGAAATGAGAGAGCCTTGTTAGTGAAAACCCCGCGAAGGGCACTATGAGGCGACAAGATAGATTGACGGAAAATATCCGCATTTTGCGAATAATTGGGCACCTATTTATCCCCAACAAGTGAAGACATCAGAAAGTTTGATCGACACAAATAGACTGGGTTGATTAAATCCGGAATGCACAACATGATCGTTGGAATCGGTTATATCACCCAGATAAGTTCATTTTTTTTTCCATCATTTGTTCGGAAAGATTTTCTCATTTTTCTATCTTTTCATTTCTTTGTTTAAAAGAATTTTTCTAGAAATTTATGTTTTAAGGAAGGTCTTTCAGAGCTTACTACCAGTTGCCAAAATGGTACAACATAAAAAGTGAAAAGGGCAGGCAAGAGACAAGGCAATAAGGCAAAAGACGTTGGTTGCTAGGCCGAATAATGCTGTCCTAAAATGGCAAGGAAAGTACAGGGAAGAGCCGGAAAAAAAAAACATGTTGAGGAAATTGTAAGCCAAGTTCCAAGACGATCCCCAGAGTACTCCGACCGAATATCGACCAAGCTACGAGGTGGTCGGACAACACAGAAGGGGAAGGGAAGAAAGGAAAATTCATCTTCGGCAAAATAACCTCCAGAAATTTTTGAGATACAAAATGGTGAAGGGATAAATGGAAAAACCATCCCCAGTAGAATGTTATCCCCAGCAAATAACATCATCCCCAACAAGTTTTGAGAACGCCGAACAAGAATAAGGGAAAGGGAACAATCATCCCCATCAGGAGTGACATGACCACTCGCCATATTTCAAAAAAAAAAAAACTAACTAAATTTTCTTTGATTTGAACAGGAAAATAAAGTGTCGATGATGGCCTAAAGATACGCCATAAGAAAGATCGCCAGAATTGGGGCAGAAAATTTTCTGCCACAAGTGGAAATTTTCTCGGAGAATCGAGGAAACAAATTCAAATTATTCTTTACCAATTAGGCGCCCACCAGTATAATGCGGGAATACACTTTCAGTTCTAGGTCGCCCACCAGTATAATGCGGGAATACACTTTATGTTCTAGGTCGCCCACCAGTAAAATGCGGGAATACTTTTAAGTTCTAGGTCGCCCACCAGTATAATGCGGGAATACATTTCATGTTCTAGGTCGCCCACCAGTAAAATGCGGGAATACATTTCAGTTCTAGGTCGCCCACCAGTAAAATGCGGGAATACTTTAGTTCTAGGTCGCCCACCAGTATAATGCGGGAATACACTTTATGTTCTAGGTCGCCCACCAGTAAAATGCGGGAATACTTTTAAGTTCTAGGTCGCCCACCAGTATAATGCGGGAATACATTTCATGTTCTAGGTCGCCCACCAGTAAAATGCGGGAATACATTTCAGTTCTAGGTCGCCCACCAGTAAAATGCGGGAATACTTTAGTTCTAGGTCGCCCACCAGTATAATGCGGGAATACACTTTATGTTCTAGGTCGCCCACCAGTAAAATGCGGGAATACTTTTAAGTTCTAGGTCGCCCACCAGTATAATGCGGGAATACATTTCATGTTCTAGGTCGCCCACCAGTAAAATGCGGGAATACATTTCAGTTCTAGGTCGCCCACCAGTAAAATGCGGGAATACTTTCAGTTCTAGGTCGCCCACCAGTATAATGCGGGAATACATTTCAGTTCTAGGTCGCCCACCAGTAAAATGCGGGAATACATTTCAGTTCTAGGTCGCCCACCAGTAAAATGCGGGAATACATTTCAGTTCTAGGTCGCCCACCAGTAAAATGCGGGAATACATTTCAGTTCTAGGTCGCCCACCAGTAAAATGCGGGAATACATTTCAGTTCTAGGTCGCCCACCAGTAGAATGCGGGAATACTTTTAAGTTCTAGGTCGCCCACCAGTATAATGCGGGAATACATTTCAGTTCTAGGTCGCCCACCAGTAAAATGCGGGAATACATTTCAGTTCTAGGTCGCCCACCAGTAAAATGCGGGAATACTTTCTGTTCTAGGTCGCCCACCAGTAAAATGCGGGAATACATTTCAGTTCTAGGTCGCCCACCAGTAGAATGCGGGAATACATTTCAGTTCTAGGTCGCCCACCAGTAAAATGCGGGAATACATTTCAGTTCTAGGTCGCCCACCAGTAAAATGCGGGAATACATTTCAGTTCTAGGTCGCCCACCAGTAGAATGCGGGAATACTTTTAAGTTCTAGGTCGCCCACCAGTATAATGCGGGAATACATTTCAGTTCTAGGTCGCCCACCAGTAAAATGCGGGAATACATTTCAGTTCTAGGTCGCCCACCAGTAAAATGCGGGAATACTTTCTGTTCTAGGTCGCCCACCAGTAAAATGCGGGAATACATTTCAGTTCTAGGTCGCCCACCAGTAAAATGCGGGAATACATTTCAGTTCTAGGTCGCCCACCAGTAGAATGCGGGAATACTTTTAAGTTCTAGGTCGCCCACCAGTATAATGCGGGAATACATTTCAGTTCTAGGTCGCCCACCAGTAAAATGAGGGAATACTTTCTGTTCTAGGTCGCCCACCAGTAAAATGCGGGAATACATTTCAGTTCTAGGTCGTCCACCAGTATAATGCGGGCATACATTTCATAATTTTGCATTGAAGCAACTTTTTAGTCTTGTATTACAGAGTTTGGAATCAGTAACCCCACCAGAAGGCGGAAGGTTACAACAGGAATCCCCAGCAGTAAACAATAAAATCCCCAGCACCGGGAAGCAGAAGGTTGCAACAAGAGGTCCCAGCATAAACTCAAGTCCATGTGTCAAAAGGAAGAAAAGCATCGGAAGAAAAGCACCGAAAGAAATGCAAGCAGACAAGGAAGCAAGGCAACAAAAACAAATTGTACTCTAGCCTAGCTTCTTGTTTTTTTAAGCACGGTGTAACAAGGAGATCGGTAAGCAATAATAATAGCATGCAACAACAGTAACATTGCAGTCCAACGGTAGTCCCAGCTACCAAAATTTCTCGAACTACATTGACCTGATTCCTGTTTAGCCCAGGATATGTAGGAAACCTTTGAAGCAAATGTTCGGTCAAATCTTTTTCAAAAAATGCTTCAACGGAGTACTCGGATGGGCAAAAATCGCTCGCTTTATCTTTGCACGAAAACCCTTTGTGTCTTCGGGCAAAGAGGGGCAGCTGTAAGCACGTGATTTTTGCCCTATATGAGAATTACTCCCAAAAAATTCAAATAAATAAAGTAATTTTTCTTGGTGTGCAATTTTGTGATGTTTTGTAATATTTTGAATAATTATTTGTATTTATCTGTGCATGTTTATTTGCTAAATTAATAAAAAATACAAAAATATGTCGCATTTTACATATAGGATTTAATTCTACAATTGTTAGTAATTAAATTTGTTTTACAAAAATTAAAAATTACAAAAAATAGGCATCATTTGCATTTTTAGCATTTAATGTCCAAATATACAATTTTATGCTTAATTAATACTTAATTGTGCGTTAATTGTTATTGGGAATTAATTTGCGCTTTTATAACTTAATTTAGTTCTTAATAATAGTTTAAGTATTTTTATAATTTAGTTTTAAAAAAATAAAAGAAGAAAAGAGAGCGAAAATATAAAGAAAGTCGGAATTAGGCCCCTTCTTCAACTTCAAGCCACAGGCCCAAAAAATGGCCCAATTTTCCCTACGACCCAGTCCATTTCGAACTGGGTCGACCCAGTCCATAACCCAAAAGACCCAATATCCCTATCTTGCATTTCAAAGACACAAAACAAAAAAAAAAGGAAAACCCTAAAAATGCCTAAGCATCCCCCCCCCCATTTCTCCTTCTTCTTCCTCAAAACTCCAAAGCACAACCATGGCTGCCCTCACCAACATCGACCACCCTCCACCATGAACACCCCGTCACACTCACACACACACGCACATCACCCTCACGACCCCGGCTCGACTAAACGACCCCAGCCCTATTCGCCATTAATGAAGCTCGTCGAGCTCAAGTTTGAGCTAAGATTGCCATGGCTGCCTGCTTCCCCACCATCCTGCTGTTGCGACTGTTTCTTCCAAGCTTCATCGACATTGCTATCGCGGTTGTTCTGCCGGTCTCGTCGAGTTGCCCGTCGTTGCTGCATCCTCGTCATTACTGCTGCGTTCGGCTCCCAGCTGCTACTGCTTCATGCAGTTTCTTCTTCCTCCGTCGCGCTGCTGCCAGGGCGTCTGCTTCTGCTGCTTCTCGACGGACTGCTGCTCGTCGCAGCAGTTGCTATTGTTTCGTTGTTGCTTCGTCTTCTTCGATTTGTCAAAGGTCGAGGGTTTTTCGTTGAGTCGAAGCCCGGACGGATTTGTTTACAATCGTTGTTCGTCGTTTCATTTCCGGTTAGTTGATTTTTGAATCTCATTTATCGTCCATATTTTTGTTTGGTATTTTCCAGATCCAAAATCGTTAAAGAATTCAATTCTTGTTTTGTTCGTTGTTCATCGTTAAAATCATTTTTCTAGTTTGTTCATGTTCATGTGCTTTGTTAAAATTAATTTTCAGATTTCAAAATAGAAGTTTAATTAATTGTTTTCATATTCATTTCATGTTTGTATTATTGTTTAAGTGAATATTTGTTAGTTTGATGTTTGTTAGATTCAAATTGAAATTTAATTAAATATTTCTTCAATTTTTTTCATGTGTTTATGTATTGTTAGAAATTGTTAATATTGTTAAGTTCAAGTTTAAGTTCATAATTGTTTCTTCGTCGATCTTGTTATTTGTTTAAAGAATTTAGTTGTATTAAAGGAATATATTGTTTTAATCGTTTAATCCGTCATGTTTGTTGTCTTAAAATAGATTCATTCATGTTCATACTTTGTTTGGATGATCTTGAATCCGAATTTTGTATAGTTTGATTTCTTGTTTACCATTTATGATTATTGCTTGAATTGTTCTCATAATCTTGTTTTAAGTTTAATATAAGAATTGTTTGTTGTAATGTTGTTAGAGTTGATTTTTAAGTTCAATATGATTGAATTTAGAAATCTTCATATTTTGTTTGTTGTTGTTTGTTGAATCCGAAAATAGGATTGTTTGTTGCTAAATATTGTTCAATCAAATTTTAGTTGTTCTTGGTTGTTCAATTTGTGTTCATGTGATTTGTTGTTGAAATGTTGTTAAAATCATGTTCATGTGATATTGTTGTTATGATGTTCATCCGTGTTCATATTGTTGTTTGAACATTGTTAGAAATTGATCATATTGTCTATATTTTGGTTAAGTTTGATTAATTGATGTGTTATAGCTGATGGGTAGTTTGGTAAATTTGTAATACGTTCAGGGGTAGTTTGGTAATTTCAGTAAGGTCGGAAGGGGTAGTTTAGGGATTGTACAATTTGTAATTGTTTATTTGAAGCATGGGGGACAAAATGAAATGGGGTGGGTTGTGATATTATTATTTAATATAAAGGGGGGACAAGATTTAATTTAAAGGGGAATCTTGCATTATTTTAAAAGAAGCATGGGGGACAAAATGAAATGGGGTGGTGTGATATATTTATTTAATGTAATGGGGATGAGTGGGAAGATAATGGGTTTGGTAGAGAAAAGGATTGATTTTAATTGATTAAAGGGTGAGGATTATATATAGAGGTCTGAAAAATGATAGAAGAGAGGAAAGACAGACAGAAAAAAAAAAGAGATTGAAAAAAAAGCTGAACATTTATTCCGAAAAAAAAAACATTGAAACTTTCAAGAAAAGAAAAACATACAAAGAAAAAAAATTGAAAATTAGAAGAGAAAGTAGTACACACCTGATAAATATTCTGGTATACAGGTGTAGAAATTAAGGGTTGAAGATTAACTAGCCTTTCAAAAATCTGAAAATTTCCCTTGGTTTCTGTCCGTTATTTTCGGCATTCCTGGATTTTATTTTGAATTTTTCAAAGCTGTCACTGGGATTTTCGTTGACTGGTTATTGCTGGTTATTGTTGCTGTTGCTGTGTTACGTATTACGTTGCTGACTTTCTTCTTCTTATATTGACAATATCAGGTACACAACTGTAATTTTGGCATTTTGTAAGCTGAAATGAAGAATGGAGTGTTAAATTTTTAATTTAGTTTAATTTAATTTTTGTATTGTATTTAGGTTATTCATGTATTATTATTCTGTAAATCACTGTCATCGGCATAACTAGGCATATTATAGCGACATATTAAATAACGCCTTTACCAGATTATTAGGAAATATATTTAAGCCTGATTATTAGTTAAAACTGTTTAACAAAAAAAATAGAAGAAATAACGTAAAAATGGCGTTATTGAATCAGTTTGGCAAAAATTAACTAGGTTCCTTATTCATAAGGTTTTTCGTCAACGATAAGTTAATCCGAATCATGTAGTCAATTTCAGTTATAACATGAATTAGTCTGCGAACAAGTATTAGGACATGATGAATTAAAACAAAGTTAGTTAATGTTAAATTGTTTAAATTTTTAGAAATATGATTTAGTACTCAAGTTTTTATTTTTATTTCTTTCAATTTTCAGTATTTGTAAATAATTAGTTTCAATAAGCTTAAGTCTTACTAACAATTTGAATTTTAATCCAACTATGGAATAATTAATTTTTTTTATTTTTATTGTTTTACTTTTCGATAATTCCATGTTGTATTTATGATTATAATTTTATTACTTTCTGTTAATATTTGTTTTTCTCTTCTATTTAATATGTCATTTTCAAGAATGTAGATATTGATTTTATATTTATAAAAAACTTAGTAATAATAAAAATGTAGTCATTAAAGGATTTTCTTAAAAGGATTTCGCTAAAAATAAATAGATGTAAATAATACAAATTTACAGGATTCTCCAATCTCATTTATTCATTTATTATTTAAAAAGAATTACTTAGAATTTGGGATGGATTGTTTAGTGAATTTCACTTCCTTCCCCAAAGATAATGACGCGTTAGACTCTTTAGGCGCGATTTAATTAATTTTACCTTCTTAAACTCGGATGCGCATTTCATGCGACCCAAATCTAAATCCTAAAACATCAAATAAAATATGTTTCGTATTGTGGGTGCATTTCATGTGACACAATCCAAAGATATGTTTTAAGCGATGTTCACATTCCTAAAAAATAATAATTATAATAATAAAGCGGTAAAAGATAAAATTTGCACATGGTTCATAATTGTATTAAAAATCAGATAAATAAGCCGAATATAACAGTTGAGCGACCGTGCTAGAACCACGGAACTCGGGAATGCCTAACACCTTCTCCCGGGTTAACAGAATTCCTTATCCGGATTTCTGGTACGCAGACTGTAATATAGAGTCATTCTTTTCCTCGATTCGGGATTAAAATTGGTGACTTGGGACACCCTAAATCTCCCAAGTGGCGACTCTGAAATAATTAAACCAATCCCGTTTCGACTGTCCTTTAATTGGAAAAACTCCCTACGCTCCTCGCGGTGCCGGAAAAAGGAGGTGTGACAGCTCTGGCGACTTCTAAAGCAATAGCATCGGGTCTTCCTGAGAGCACATAGAAATGGGCCTGACCACCTCCTGATCAACCTCCCCCTCTGGGGCGACCCCTAGCTGACTGGCCTCCACCCCTAGCTGACGGAGGGGTTGTTGATAAAGCAACTGGCGCTGAAGCCGATGACTGACCCCTCTGCTGGGATGAACTAGCAAAATGACGAGGATGCTGCCTCCACATGTGACCCATCTCACCACACTCAAAACAACTCCCAGGTGCTGGAGAAGGGGACTGAAGGGAACCCCTCGCACCGGAGTGACTAGCAGATGCACTCAGCATAGAAGAGCCTTGAGCTGATGGAGCACGGGATGAACTCTGAGCTGGAAGGGCACTAAGTGATAACTGGCCCTGCTGAGTACCGTGATACCATGACCCGAAGATGCCCTACGAACCTGGGCGAGCTGGCTGAGCAGACCTGAATGATTGGCCTCTACCGTGCTGAAACTGACCCATCGAAGGAGTACCACTATAGCTGCCAGATCCTCGAGGCCTCTTGGCCTCCCTCTCCTCTCGCTCCTGACGGTGAACCGTCTCAATCTCATGGGCGATATCCAAAACCTCCTCGAAGGTAGCACCAGTCACCCTCTCCCTAGTCATAAGAATACGAAGATGATAAGTAAAACCATCAACAAACCTCCTGATCTTCTCTCGATCTGTCGGAACCAACCAGATGGCATGACGAAGCCAACTCAGAAAACCTCAACTCGTACTGTGACACAGTCATATCCCCCTATCGCAACCACTTAAACTGCCTATGCAGCTCCTCTCTACGGGACTACGACACATACTTCTCCAGAAAGAGAATGGAAAACTGCTACCAAGTAAGGGGCACTGCACCAACAGGCCTACGCCTCTCATACGCCTCCCACCAAGTGAAGGCAGCCCCAGAAAACTGAAAGGTAGTAAATGCCACACCACTAGTCTCAAGAATCTCTGCTGTACGAAGCATCCGCTGACACTTATCCAAAAAACTCTGGGCATCATCGCCCTGCACCGCTGAATGTCGGAGGCTAGTGTCTACCAAACCTCTCAAGTCGACGTTGCTCATCATCTGGCATAACTGTTACCACAAACTCCTGAGCTGGTGTAACTAGATGGGCAGGAGGTGCCCCCGGCATCTGAAGTCCCTGCACAACCTGCTCAGGTGTGCAAGCGACGGGAGTCTGATTGCCTTCCCCGGCCTGTGAAGTAGCTGCGGCTGTAGTGGCTAAAACCGCCTAATCCAGGCTAGTACAAACTGATAAGATCTGTGCCAAGGCCTTTTGAAGACCCGAAATCATGATGGGCACAGTTAGTTCCTGAACTAGTACTGCTGGAGCATCCACAGCTGGAGCCTGATCCTGAGCTGGGGCAGCTGGTGGATCTACAGGTGCTGCCCTCGCTGCTCTGCCTCTACCACGACCACGACCGTGTCCATGACCTCTGATGGCCTCAGCTGGTGGCACTGGTGGTCGTCCACCCCATACGGTAGCACGTGTCATCACCATCTGTGAGAGAATAGAATAACAGACGTTTAGTACTCGGATCAACAAGTTCGCACAACAAGAATTTCAAGAATATGAAATTTTCCTACTAATGGTTCTGCAGCCTCTCGAGGATAAATACAGACGTCTCCGTACCGATCCGCGAGACTCTACTAAACCTGCTCATGACTCGTGAGACCTATGTAACCTAGGCTCTGATACCAACTTGTCATGACTCTAAATCTGATCCCGGTCGTGATGGCGCCTCTCGTGAAGACAAGGCCAGCCAATTAAATCCAATTCACTTTTTAAATAGTTAAATAACATAAAAGCAATCTAAAAGATGATATAGCAATATTAAGTAGCGAATAATGCCAATAAAGTGCGGAAGTACAACCCAATACAGCTCTAACCGGGGTGTCACAAGTCACGAGCATCTATGAGCTATAATACAAGTCTGCTAAAATCATAAACTACTACAAATGTTTGAAAAGGAACAAAAGTGCTAGAGGAGTAGAGACACGGGGCTGCGGACGTCAAAAACTACCTCGTAATCTCCGAAAGGCCCGCCTGGAACTGGAGGAAATCAGCACTCCGGAGCGGAACCAGCAACGCCTGAATCTGCACACAGGGGTGCAGAGAGTAAAGTGAGTACTCCAACTCAGTGAGTAACAAATATAAATAATGATTGAAAGTAAGAAAACACGTAAGGCACAAGGCATTCTATAACGAAGCAGTAAAACCATTTAAAAGCAGTAAAACAGTGGAAAGTCAAGTAAAAATCCTCTTTCAACAAGTAACCAAGTAATTGACAGGTAATTAAGGTAAATTAAACAAATAGAAGTTCACCCCTCGGGCACAGTGACAACAAATCCGCCCCTCAGGCAATATCTTAGAACAATACCAGCCCCTCGGGCTCAATCTCACATCACAATGGGTACCCGCATTCACTGGGGGTGTGCAGACTCCTGGAGGGGCCCCTTACGGCCCAAGCGCAATATCAAGCCATCTCGTGGCATCAACTAGGCTCTTGGCCTCATATCAATCAAGCCACCTCGTGGCGTATATATCTCAGGCCCTCGGCCTCAAATCAGTATCAGTGTTTCGTCACAACTAGGCCCTCGGCCTTACTCAGTCAAAAATACTCACAAACCCCTCGGGCAATAGTAAAATAGTGTTTCTCATCCCAAACATCATTTAAAATATCATTTAAGTCTTAAAATTGAGTAAACATGGCTGAGTATGAAAACAGTAGAAAATAACATGATTGAGTTCAAGTATATAGTCAAAATAGTGAGAAAATAGTAATAAAAATCCCCGAAGGGTTCAAATAGTTGGCACGAAGCCCAAAATATGACATTCAGCCCAAATCATGATAATAGCATATAAGATTCAGTCAAATATGCAGTAAAATCATCAACCGGGACGGACCAAGTCACAATCCCCAATAGTACACGACCCCACGCTCGTCATCAAGCGTGTGTCTAACCTCAATATAGCACTACGATGTGCAAATTCAGGGTTTCAAACTCTCAGAACATCATTTACAATCATTACTCACCTCGAACTGGCTAAATCTCTAGCTCGCGATGCCTTTGCACCTCGAATCGGCCTCCATGCGCGTCGAATCTATCCAAAATTAGAACGAAGACGTCAAAATATGCTAAGGGAACAAAGACCAAGCGTAAACATCAATAAAAGGCACAAATCATGAAATTAGCAAAACCCGAGCCTCAGGCCCACGTCTTGAAAATCAGAAATTTTTCATATCAATAGATTTTTTATCTCCCCACGAGTTCATACATATCAAAAGTTCTCAAATCCGACCCTAAATGGTCCTTCAAATCCACAATTAATGGCCTAAGTTCTCAAGCCCTAGTTTCCCCAATTTTAATCTTTTAATTCCTTTAATTACAGCCTTAATCCATGAAATTCTACCATAGAAATGTGTTTTAGGTCCAAAATCCTTACCTTAACGAAGTTCCCTTGAATCCCTCTTCCAAATCGTCCAAAAGCTCTCAAGCCGAAGTTAAAAATGGTGAAATAACCCAAAATTCGCGAAGGGCTATTTTAATTCATCTGCCCAAGCCTTTCTGCATCTGTGGTACAATGCCCGCTTCTGCGGTACCGCATATATGGCCAAACCACCGCTTTTGCGGTCCTTCACTTAAAACCCAAAATCGCACCTGCGATTGGACTTCCGTATCTGCGGTTTCGCAGATGCGGCCATCTTGACCGCTTCTGCGGTATCTGCTCGCCAGTCCCATTTCGCATCTGCGGCCTTCTCCCTCGCACCTGCGGCATCGCACTTGCGGTCCCCAATCCGCAGGTGCGGAAATACCAGAAGCAGAAAATTTGAAACTTCCACAAATATCCAACTTCTTCGTCAACCATCCGAAATTACCCCGAGGCCCCTGGGACCTCAACCAAAAGCACAAACATAACCCAATACCTTATTCAAACTTGTTCCAATCATCAAAACGCCTCAAACAACATCAAATCTACCAAATCACATCGGATTCAAGCCTATATTTTTAAAATCTTCCAAAATACGCTTTTGATCAAGAACCCAACCAAACCACGTCCGAATGACCTAATATTTTACACACATATCCCAAATGACACAACGAAGCTATTACAACTCTCAGAATTCCATTCCGACCCCTATATCAAAATGTCGCCTATCAACCGGAAATCGCCAAAATATCAACTTCACCAATTCAAGCCTAATTCTACTCCGAACCTCCAAAACCCATTCCGATCACACTCCTAAGCCATAATAACCTCCTGAAGCTAACCGAATCATCGGAACTCGCATCCGAGCCCTCTAACACATAAGTCAACTTCTGGTTGACTTTTCCAACTCAAACTCCCTTAAAAGAGACTAAGTGTCTCAAACCTTACCAAAATCATTCCGGATTCGATCCGACCAACCCGATACCATAAAATACGGATAACGAAGCATAAAGAAGCAGAAATAAGGAAAATGGAGCAGTAACTCATGAGACGACTGGCCGGGTCATCACATCAGATACTATATTCAAGTTATTCTCTGTATCCAAGTTCATCCCGAGTAATAGTACCACGAGGATAATCACCAAAGCCACCAGATAGCTTTATGATGCCAATGAATCAAGATGAGCTATTCAATGAGACTCGTATTGTAAAGAAGAAGAAAGAGACTGATCTAGAAAGGTGGGTCGAGGGCCGAGCTTCGACTATACATGTAAGTTTTTTACTTTTCATTAAGTATTTTGATATACTTTTGTATAAATTTTGAAATACTAATTCAGTGTAATTTTTCTTATAGGTTCGCTTCACAGCTAACGTGGAGGAATTCATACGCAGTCAGCCACCTAATGAGTCGGGCGAGGCAATCCAACTTTCGGACGAGGATGCTGAAAGAACACTCCTTGAGTACTTTATATACTTTGAACTAGACAATAGAACCAGTTTTCGAATGGGCTTGTAATAAGCGTTACCTTAGTTTTGTTAGCTTAATGTGTTAGTTGTATTGAACTTTATACTTTGTTGGTTTTAATGTTGTTGTTGTTGTTGTGTTGTTGTTGTTGTTGTTGCTTGTAATAGAGAATTTGGTATGCTGGCAGGTGGTGTAGCTGCCAAAACAGGCAGTTTCTGCCCAGAAAAGCGACCAACTTTGGTCGCTTGTTGGTCGCTTTTCTTATTAAAAAAATATTTTCTGGGCAATAGCGACCAAGGTTGGTCGCTATTCTATTTTAAAAAAAAATTCTGGAAAATATGTTTAAAAAATAATTAAATTCTTGCAATTAGCGACCAATTTTTGGTTGCTTATGTTTAAAAAAAAATAAAAAATTAAAAAAAGCTACCAACTTTGGTCGCTATTTTCCAGATTTTAAAATATAATATTTAGTTTACAGACTAAAGTTGGTCGCTATATTTTGATTAATAATAAATAAATAAAAAACGTAATTTAAATATAGAGTCCAACTTTGGTCGCTAAATTTATATTATTAAAATACTAAAGCAACCAAAGTTGGTCTCTATATTTAAAACCCGAAATGTTTGGTCCTTTTACCTTAGAGACCAAAGTTGGATTAGCGACCAACTTTGGTCTCTAAGGTAAAGCAACCAGCAAAATAGCGACCAAGCTAGTTTGGACGCTTTTTGGTCGCTTTTTGACCGGTAAGCGACTAACTTTGGTCGCTTTTTATGGTCGCTTTTTTCCGAATTTCTAGTAGTGACATAACCCACACATACGTCTACGGAGCCTTTAAAAATGTAAAAGACAAGTATGACAATGCCGGCAACAAGACCCCGGCTATACCTCAAAAGTGAAAGTCTACAACAAAGATGTACAACATAATCCCTTGAAGGAGAAAGGGGGCTCACCAAGACTTCGAAAATAGAACACTCCGCTATGCGCGATCGACACTGTCTATTATGGAGCCACCTACATTCATTTAAAAATGTAGCGCCCCCGACAAAAGGGACGTTAGTACCATGAAATAGTACTAGTATGTATAACTAAACACCATATAGTTAGAAAGAACTTTCATACAAGAATAAGAAATCACAAGTATAGCTAAAAACTTTAAACGAACAT
This sequence comes from Nicotiana tabacum, assembly GCF_000715075.1. NCBI lineage: Eukaryota > Viridiplantae > Streptophyta > Magnoliopsida > Solanales > Solanaceae > Nicotiana > Nicotiana tabacum. Next base: position 119,277,400 of record NC_134095.1, read on the forward strand.
CACATTATCAAATAAAAGAATCATACAACTTTCACATCATTTTTCTATAGCTTTTAGTTTGGGGCATTTCACACTATTCATCATTGTTCACAATACCACCGCTATCTTGAGCGGAGTTCGATCTCGACCCGATCGGTTAGGTTGCCTCATTTGAGACATATACTTCAATCATAATCTCATTTTCTTCTTTTTCGAAATTCATTCACAATATCACCACTTTTTTGAGCGGAGTCCGATCTCGGCCCGATCGGCTAGGCCGCCTTTCCAAGGTATTGTTCCCTTCGCATTAATCATTTCCTTTCACATATATCATTTCATAGGCACTTGGGACCACAACTTATCACATTATTCTTGGCACTAGGCCGCATTTTTACATCGTTTCCAATTTCAATATTAGCTTTGCCATTTAGAACAGTAGGTGCTCACAAGGGCAATTTAAATTGTAAGCGTAGATAAGACTTCCCGTAGGTGGCACAACAATGAAATTTCAATCTAAATTTAAAGTCCAAGCATTTCAATACATAATTCATATCCTTGCCCTTTTCAAGTTATTATGGTAGCACGTTGATCACGTTAAGACACATCTTTCATGCCTATACGGTTACAACACCAATTCATATAAAATAGCAAGCAGTGCAACAATTCAACTTTAATCTTACCATATTCTCACATCCGTCGATGAAGCTCAATTTTTAAAAGATGGGGTTTTAGCCATACATACCTCAACTGATCTTTCCTTGATCCTATAACGCTCCGGAATGTTCGAACTTCAATCTATTTAAGCAATATAGCACAATTGAACCCATAATGAGGAAAAGATCATAATCTAAGCTCACTTGAGCATTTTATCAAGAATTGAGTGTTCATTAAGGTCTTATGACCCTTTTTATGGAAGATTACACTAGCCCTTTCCCCATGCCTCTCTATTTGTAATTTTCCCATATCTTCTAAGAAAATATGCATGCAATGCAATCACCCTTATCCCCATGAATTTCCTTACTAATGACCCCTTATAGCTATGTATAAAATTAAGAGCTGAGGTGATGAAGTCTTACCTCCCGGGATGAAGGTTTTGGTGCTCCACTTGATTATCTTTAATGTTTTTAACAAGGAATTGTGGAGCAATTTTGATGAAAGGCACTTGCCCTCTCTTAGACCCTCCCTCTCACTCTAAAAGCACCAGGAAATAGGCTCAAAATGAGCTATTGCACATAATATAATGACAGAGGGTCGGGTTTAAAATTTAGAAATCTGGAGCCCCGACTCAGATCTGCAATCGCAAAATTGACATGCGGCCCGCAGAATGGACCGCAAAAATGCTCCCAAAAACTTGGACAATCTGCCTGGGTATGCGACCAGAATGCGGTCCGCATACCCGTTCTGCGGTCGCAAAATGCACCGCAGAACCGCTCCTCGCAAAAGTTCCAAGGGGATTATGCGACGACCATGCGGCCCGCATATCGACTATGCGATCGCATATTTGGCCGCATAGTTGACCTCAAAATTAACCTTCACACTGCCTGACTTTGCGGTGACTATGCGGTCCGCATAGCTATTATGCGACCGCAGAGTTGACCGCAGAATTGCACTTTTCTGGAAAACACTATTCTTTAACTTTTTAATGCACAGATCAATCCAAAGGGGTCCGAGCCGCGAAGAATTTTATGAATTTCTAACACATGATCCTAATTTGACACAACAAGACTTGATTTTTTAAGTAAAAATTTCACGGCGCCTTACAATTATCTTCGATTTGATCATCCAATTCGCACTAACAAGCATACATAATTCTGTGGCAAGGCAATAATTTCATTATTTTCTTATACCTATTTGTCACATACACAACTCTTTGCTTAGTTACACATGCAATCCAAATGCTTATATCCTTCATGATTCTAGAAGTTCTTATGAATAATGGCTAGCGGGAGTTCACATTCAATCATGGTTGGCACATTTGAATTTTCTTACACACAAATAATGTGTGTCTGTCGAATCTGCAGCTGTGTATGCTATATTATATACATATTATTCACATTTTCTATAATGGATATAACATATTACAGACTTTACTAATTCTTTTTTCCTTTTAATAAATATATAGCATACATAATAATTAAAGGGCTGGCATACTGCATAATGTTGTAGCACTTCATGTACTAGTTTAGCTGTAATTTTAGACAGATTTCATACGCATCCTTTGTTATATTATGCGACGTTTCTTAGTGGGTTATAAAAATCTAGTTATTTTAAACTTAAATAAACATTATTTAGAGAGTAAATATATTACGATACGTATAACGTATTTTAATCTTGTAATTTTGAGATCCTCAATACTCATCCAATACGTAGTGTAAACATGTTTCTATTTTTGTTAAAATTTATAGTAATTTCTTTATTTGATAATTATGCGCGCAATGCATATTTGACTTTTCTTTTTCAAATAAATAAAATTTATGGTCTAATTAAATCTTTTTTCAAAATAATATATTGAATCTTAACCATTTCACATTAATTTTGAATATTGTCTTTACTATTCGTTTCTATTTTGTTTGACATATATTTGTAAGTGTCTAGCAAATATTTCCTTAACTCAATTTTGCCGGTCATTTTGATTGATATTATCATGTTCAAAATCATTACTACATTGAATATTTATTTTTATTTTATAAAATATTTAAAAAATATTGTTTACATTTCATTAGGAAGCCCGACTCTGAAAAAAATAAAAAATTATCACAAAAATAATAAACTAGAGAAATAGAACAATTCATACCTTTATGCTTTCCACAAATTAAAACCCTAAAAAAATGTTAGCCATAGAGGTGAATTTGGTAGAATTTACTATTTATGTGGTATTATGCACGTGCATATCACGGGATAACAATATTAGTAGGAGGTGTGTTGGCGCCAACGAAAGATGAAGTTTGTTATTTTTAGAATATTGGAATCCGAAACCTACTCTTTGTCTTCCATTATATTTCTTCTCAATTATCATTTCCTCCAAAACCCTAATCCTTTCCCTTATTGAGAATTGTATGAATCTTGAAAAAGAAATGAAAAATTAGAAGGGGGATCAAGAAAGAAAAACAATAGAATCCGGGGTTCACTTATTATGCAAATTTGAAGCTACAAATTGTTGTTCTTATTCAGGTACTTAATTCCCATATCAAGATTATCCTTTTCTTGCTTTTGGTCATTGTGGTTTGGCTTAATGCTTTCATTTTCTTTGTGCTTTTCTGTAAACATTATGTGTTCTTTCGCTAACTGTGATGTCGGGGCCAGTTGTGTGTACCTCAGCTAATTTCATGAGTGTCTGCTACCCCTCTCGTCAGCTATCCACCAAGGCTTGGACAGATGGAAAGAAATCACCAAACCTTTTTGACTCTGTTGGATTTGGCAAACATTTTGTGTTAATGTCGACAATTATTTTTCTTTGGTTTTCTTTTTCCCCTTTAGGGAATTTCAATTTGAGGGACCTTTTAGTGGAGCTGCTTCTTGAGAGGTGGCTCCATCTATAGGAAGACATTGTCAATACAAGGATGCTATATACATAAGGTAATATTTTGTGTCATAGATTTACCATTTAGCTGCTATTTTCGTTCCTTAAGTGACTTCTATTAGTTTGAAAACTCAAATAATTATTGCAAATATAGAAATTTGCTAAAATATGATTATAAGAAGTTCTATCTTCCTTTTTATGCAAAGGAAAATATTATTCTAAATTAACATTAGCATAAAAGGGGACTTTTATGGGGTGCATAATTCCTATTAAGTCCTTCATATAGTATTCTAGCACAAACGGTATGTCTGTGTGTGTGTTGTGGGTGGGGGGGAGGGTTGTAGCCAGTGGCGAAGTTAGGAATTTCCCCAAGGGTGTTCAAATTTAAAAGAAGTGAAAAAAATTCACGCCAAAGGATGTTCAATATGTGTTATATACCTCTAAAATATAATATTTTACCTATGTACACAATGTAATTTTTCGACGATTATGACTATGTGGCTTCGCCACTGGTTGTAGCATCTAGCTGAAAAATCCGTTTTTCCTTCATATTTGATAGTTTTGGCAACCTTTTTGCTTGTTTTTTGTCGGTATCTTTTACTTTTGTTCTATCCATGACTATGTGGAGAAATCAGGAAATGTAGGATATATGGTGATTATGGTAGTTTCTGGATTGAAAACATATTAACACCATTTAAAATTTTAATCTATTTAAAGCACTTTTTTGTGGATGAAATGCCATCCCACTTAATTGAGTAAATATGTGATCTTTGTTCTCCGTGTGCATTCTATTATGAGAATTACTTCACCTTTATGCATTTAAAAGCCAGATAGCAGATGAACCTGGTAAATGGTGGCCATCTTCTCCACCCCAAGTGGATTGAGATGCGAGAATTAGGATTTAGACGTATATCCTTATTTGATTTTCTGCATGAAACGGTGCTTGTTATGAATGTTACATTGTCCCTATAATACCCCACTCCTCAATAGCCCATCTTTATGTGTACCCCGGCCGGTTCTATTGCATTAAATGGAATCGCTTTGTGCAGCCTAGTAAATGGTATTCTGAAGGTGATGTTTAATTGTATTTCAGTGATGGACTCTTAAGTATGTAAATGGAGGCAGTATCCTCGAACATATGCACCAGTAAGTGAAAATAAAGTTGAGGCCCTTGCACCACTGACTTTACTCATGGATTCTGAGCAAGAGAGCGAAGGAAGAAGAGATTCAGATGCTACTTTAGATGAAAGTGAAATAGGGTCATCTAAAAGTTCAGAATATTCTCAATCCATCTCGTCTTCATCATCAGGCACTTCTTCAGATGATTACATCCAAGTGGATCCAAAAATAGTATTCAACTCTGTCCCATCGGGTGTAGAATCTTCTAAATCTCACTCCGATGCCAAACTTTTATCTCAAAGTGATACGTGCCATCAATTGGAAGAATCCTCGAAAACTTCTACAAGTTCCACCTCACAGGTTTCAGATGTCACTCATGAATCTGCATTCCCGACCATGTCACCTACACAATCTCCTTCTATACAGGTGATGGAAAGGCAGGCAGTTTTTGATCCCAATAGAATTCCCTCTTCCGTTGTTGGGAGTAAGGATTCGTCCTCTAAGGAATGGAGCACTGCTTCTAACGAATCATTGTTCAGTATCCACACTGCTGGAAATGGTAGTCCTGCAAGGGATGATATTGTAATGACTGATGGAGATTTTAAACGGTCAAAGAAACGAGACAACTCATGTGCAGCATTAGATAAATATGAAGAAATTAACAAGTCTGGCAAGCCAACTAGGTTTAGGCAGCCCTTGCCAGCTGCAAAAGGAAGAGAATGTAAGGAAAAGATCCATGAGAAAGGAAGGAATGTAAATGCTGTAAACAACCTGTTAGCAGCAGGTTCAGATGAACCAACAAAGAGAGTAGTCCGTTTTAGAGAGGAAATAAAAGTAGGAGACATCAGAAATCATTCTGCTGCCGTTGGCCTCTCTGATGGAAATAAAGGCTTTAGGGACTCCTGCACTGCCGTTCGCCATTCTGATGGGAATGGCATGTCTTCTGTCTTTCCAATGTGAGTAACAATTCTTCTTTTTTGGTTTCTGTACAGATAAGAATTTTTATCGCTAATTAATTGTTTAATGCATGCATTTAGTTCTTGGATTTCCCCGAGTTAAACAAAGAGACAACCTGCTTATTTGTTCATTAATTAAGCACTTTACATTAATGTGTGAATATATAGATAGATACCATCTAAATTGTGAAAGTGTAAGAGTTCTTTCTTTGTCTTATCTCTAACTTACATGCTCATACATGGGCCATTAAAGACGATTTGAGAGTGTAAACCAAAAACTAAACCACATAAACACCTCTACTAACATAAAGTTGAAATATGCACTTGTGGTACTTTTAATACTATAACTTATACACAGAGGCGACATCGCTAATTGTATTTAGTAGCAGATGACAGAACAAGGATACAGACAAGCAAGGTCCTGGATCATTTAAGATTGTCTGGAAAGATTTGACAGTAAGAATGCATCAGACCATATTTGTAACTGTATATCCGAGTTAAAGATTGCTAAAGATTAATGATTACAAGCAAAACCTGATGACAAACATGGCACGAGAAGAAGCTTAAAGTGCATTATTATTATGGACAATTAACTTAGCTAGGAAAGTATTATGCAATTTCCTATTAACGAATCACTTTGCTTAACAAGCAAATATCCATACTCTTCTGTACTGCAAATCATCTCTCTTTAGTTTATTTACATGCTTATATTTATTTTTGCTTTTCTATTTTTCTTTTATGGTATAAGAGACCTCAACCAAATAACGTAGTTTTACTCAAAGTAAGGAAACATAGGCGATCAGGTTTTGATGCGACCAGTTTTGGTCTAAATGAGTTGGCGATTGTAGGTTTCTGTGTTCACCTACTCTCTAATGTCTCATGGGATAGTATTTCAGTCCTCTTTGGGTACTATTAGAGTCTATGGGCATGAAAGTTCCTACTTCCCCAATATTGTGTTTTTAGCTGATATGGAAAACACTCTCTCTATGCAGAAAAAAGAAGTCTTCTTGGTGGTCATGCTGTTGTTCTTGTAGCGGTTCTTGCTGCTCAAGTTGGCCAAGCTGCTCGTTGAAGTGCTCAGGTTGCTCTTGTAAGTGGTTAAACTGCTCAGGTTGCTCTTGTAAGTGGCTAAGCTGCTCAGGTTTCTCCTTTAAGTGGCTAAGCTGCTCGAGTTTCTCTTGTAAGTGGCTAAGTTGCTCAGGTTGCTCTTGTAAGTGGCTAAGCTGCTCAGGTTGCTCTTGTAAGTGGCCAAGCTGCTCAGGTTTCTCTTGTAAGTGGCTAAGCTGCTCAGGTTGTTCTTGTAAGTGGCCAAGCTGCTCAGGTTGCTCTTGTAAGTGGCCAAGCTGCGCAGGTTGCTCTTGTAAGTGGCCAAGCATGCCTGTCGGCTGCTGCAAATGGCCATGCAGCCATGGTGGTTGCTGCAAATGGCCGAGCTGCCAATGCAAGTGTTTTACCTCGCTACGCTGCTGCTCCTAGTGTCCAACTTCTCGTTGCAACTGCAAGTGCCTGACATGGCAAAGCTCTGTGCGCAACTTTTCTGCATTGTAGCCGGGCATTCTGCTTGATGGGACTATAAATTATTTGATCTTGCCAGGTATGACTTTCTCTCTCTCTCGCTCAATTATATGATAAGTTGGTTTACCTAGTCTGAAAATTTCTACTTACTATGACATTTGATATTGGCATGTCGTATATATACGTTCTAAAGAATCCTTCAATTACGGCCCATTGTAGAGACCTGATAGAGTCATTCTTTTCATCTGTGCAGTTTGAGGGAAGAGGAACTGTATGTGAAAAAGGATAGCCTGAGCACCAGCATACCCATTGAGCTCTGCCTGCCTTTGTTCTTGTGGTTGATGCCCTTCTTGTAATTCTTGCCATCCCTACTCTAGCTGTTTCCTAGGACGTGAAGGCCTAATTCCATTTCGGCCCTCCTCCTACTTCTGCCTCGTTCATTGAAAATGCTTGCCACCTACATGCATAGGTTCCGTAGAATCAAGAGAATTTAGAAGTTTTAAGATGCATAATGTTATCAGCAGCAACAAGCTTGGCAAAATGTGGAGATTGATAGTAGCTAATTTATTCAAGCATTGAACAATGTCTAATATCTTGAACTCTTTTAGTGTATATAAGTAGGCAGTGGGGCTTAGATATATTTGTTGCCTCACACTACTTAGTCCATTATTGTGCAACCATTTCTTTCCTTTTTCAAGCTGGGAGTAGAAAAGGTGGGAAGAGAGAATATGATGGAGGTAGTGTCGGTGGCGTAGCCACATACAGTGAAGGCGGTCCAGTGAACACCTTTCATTGGAGAATTATATTGTGTATATAAAAAATTATATTACATTTGTGTGTTAAAACTACTTTTTACACATGCATATTAAAGTTTGAATACCCTTAGTCTCTGGGTAATGCCGTCTTTTGATATTATTTAGGAAAAAATTGGGATGTTACATTAGTGTTTTGCTATATGGATCTAATGGTGTGTTTTGTATGGAGGAAATATTTTTCAACCTTTTTTATATTTGTTGGCAAAAATATTTTGAAAAATAAGTTCCTTAAAAATTAGGATAATGACTACCCTAATGAAAGTAGGGGGAAAAAATTCCATAAGTGACATTCCACGCCCTTCAACACCTAACCTTCACGCCCACCCCCTCAACCCCACACACCCTCACCCCCGACCGCAGTCTCATGCCACCTTACCATCCACCAGGCCACGACCACCACCCTAACCGCCCACCTCTCACCATACATACATCAAGTTTATTTTAGTAGGAAAAAAGAAAATTGAAAAAAAAAAGTTTATTTTAGTAGCTAGTGTTAGCATGCTAGTTTCCTACTTAGGTCTAGTATGAAATACTTTCTCCATCCAACTTTTAAAATTGTGTATCCATTAAACACCGTTGTAAAAAAGACATAAGAAAAGTATTGTATTTTTCACTACTATTGCAATTAAATGTGAGGAGTAGATAACAATGGAATAAGTTTTTATCTTGTCACATTAAGTAAAAGATATCAAAACCACATGATTTAGTTATAATTTTGAAATACTCATGTCTATCTCTTTATGATTGACACGAATTTATTTTGGCAATATTTTTCTCCTAATCTTAAACTCTATGACAATTAAACACCGTCATGTGAAATGACGACACAAGAAAAGTATTTTGATTTTTCCACAAAATAAGTGTTTTTTTGTTGTCAAATTAAGTAACGAATATCAAATCACATGATTCCATTATATCTTGATGACCATTAAGTTGGTGGTTGGAGAGTGCACCGTAAACGTTGTTAGTGCTTACACACACCATGCGGGCCTGGATGAGGATATCAAACGACGCTTCTAGGAGGGGTTAGATGAGATTGTGCATCAGGTTTCGCCTGCTGAGAGGCTATTTATAGGAGGGGATTTCAATGGTCATATTGGGTCGACCGCAGGTGATTATGGTGAGGTGCATGGAGGCTTCGGTTTTGGGGAGAGGAACAAAGAAGGTACCTCGCTAAGGCTTTTGGGTTGGTGATTGTGAACTCTAGTTTTCTGAAGAGGGAGGAACATTTGGTTACTTTTCAAAATGCGGTGGCAAAGACTCAGATCGACTATCTCTTCCTTAGGAAGCATGACAGAGGGCTGTGCAAGGATTGCAAGGTTATTCCGGGTGAGATACTCACAACGCAGCATCAGATTTTGGTGATGGACGTTGGTATTATGTTAAAGAGGAGGAAAAGGTCTGCGCGAGGAAAACCGAAAATTAGGTGGGGAGCCTTGACTAAGGATAAAGCCCAAGAGTTCGAGGGGCAGTTGGCGGCTATGGGAGCCTGGAGGAGCAGCGGTGACACAAACATTATGTGGTCGACATCAGTAGGTTGTATAAGGGACACTACGAGGGAGGTGTTTGGGGTCTCGACGGGCGTCTTTGGTGTGCACAAAGGAAACTGGTGGTGGAATAAATGGTCCAAGGTACTTTGGAAGCGAAGAAGGCAACGTACCTGAAGTTAGTAGGGAGCACAAATGAGGAGGAGAGGAGAGCATGCATGGAGAGGTATAAGGTAGCTAGGAAGGAAGCTAAGTTGGCGGTCACGGAGGCTAAGACTGCGGCTTATGGTCGTATGTACGAGGAACTGGGGGGGAAAAGACGGGAAGAAGAAGTTATTCGGCTGGCCAAGACGAGAGAGAGGAAGGCTCGGGATTTGGACCAAGTGAGATACATTAAGGACGATGATGGTAGAGTATTGATGGAAGATGCCCAGATTAAGAGGAGATGACAAACTTACTTTCATAAACTTCTTAATGAAGAAGGGGATCAGGATATTGTCCTAGGTGAACTGGGGCATTCCTAAAGTCACCGCGACTTTGGGTACTGCAGACACATCAAGGTTGAGGAGATCGTGGGAGCTGTGCGTAAGATGATCAGGGGCAGAGCGACCGGGCCAGATGAAATTTCGGTTCAATTTTGGAAGTGTATGGGTAAAGCAGGCTTGGAGTGGCTGACTGGACTGTTTAATGTTATTTTTAGGACGAAGAGGATGTCAGATGAGTGGAGGCAGAGTACGATGGTGCCGTTGTATAAGAACAAAGGTGATATCCAGAGTTGTAACAATTATAGGGGTATCAAATTACTAAGTCATACCATGAAAGTTTGGGAGAGGGTGGTTGAAGCGAGGGTGAAGAGAACGGTGTCAATATCAGACAACAAGTTCGGTTCATGTCGGGTCGTTCTACTACAGAAGCTATACACCTTATTATACGGGTGGTGGAACAGTATAGGGAGAGGAAGAAGGATCTGCACATAGTGTTTATTGACCTAGAGAAAGCGTATGACAATGTTCCTAGAGAAGTTCTCTAGAGATGCTTGAAGGCAAAAGGAGTGCTGGTTGCCTACATTAGGGCGATTAAGGACATGTATGATGGGGCTAAGACTCGGGTCAGGACAGTAGGAGACGACTCTGATCATTTTTCGGTTGTTACGGGGTTACACTAAGGTTCTCCGCTCAGTCCGTTCTTATTTGCACTGGTGATGGACGCGTTAATTCACCATATTCAAGGAGAGGTGCCATGGTATAAGCTATTCGCTGATGACATAGTTCTGATTGATGAGTCGCGAGCAGGTGCTAACGAGAGGCTGGAGGTTTGGACACATGCTCTTGGGTCCAAGGGTTTCAAGCTGAGTAGGACGAAGACGGAATACCTGGAGTGTAAGTTTAGCGCTGAGCCGAGGGAAATGGGCATGGATGTGAGGCTTGGATCACATGTCATCCCAAGTAGAGACAGTTTCAAGTACCTTTGGTCGGTTATCCAGGGGGGATGGGAGATTGACGAGGATGTCACACATCGTATTGGGGTGGGGTGGATGGAATGAAGGTTAGAATCTGGAGTCATGTGTGACAAGAAAGTGCCACCGATACTCTAAGATAAGTTTTATAAAGCGGTGGTTAGACCGACCATAATGTATGGGGCTGAGTGTTGACATGTTAAGAACTCACATATCTAGAAGATGAAAGTAGCAGAAATGATGATGTTGAGGTAGATGTGCGGGAACATTAGGATGGATAAGATTATGAATGATGATATTTGGGAGAAGGTGGGCGTGACTCCCTTTGGTGAAAAGACGCGGGAAGGAGGTGTGAGCGGTTGGTTGTGAAGGGTACGAGAAGAGGTAGAGGGCGGCCTAAGAAGTATTGGAGAGAGATGATCAGGTAGGACATGACAAGGCTTCAGATTTCCGAGGACATGACTGTTGATAAGAAGTTGTGGAGGTCGAGCACTAGGGTTGTAGGTTAGGAGGCAGTTGAGTCTTTCCTTACTTCGTACCTTCGTGAGACTAGTGACAATGTTGTATCTTACTACTCTTTCATTTCTCATAGTGCCGGGTCTATTTACTGTCTCGCTTTTACTTTGCATCTATCTTTTCTATCTTCTAGTTTTCATGTTGTTGTTACTTTTCCTATAATTTCTGGGGTGGTACTGATATTGTCTCTTTTTGTATTTTTGTCTTTTTCTCTTCTTGAGCCGTGAGTCTTTCGAAAATAGCCTCTCTACTCCCTCGGGGTAGGTGTAAGGTCTGCATATACACTATCCTCCCCAGACTCCGCTAATGAGATTTTACTAAATCGTTATTGTTGTTGTCATGTCTATTTCTCGATGATATGACGAGAATTTATTTTGCCATTATTATCCTCCCTATCTTAAACTCTACGTCTATTAAATACCGTCATATGAAATGACACAAGAAACTGTATTTTGGTTCTTCCAATAGTAAAATAGAACGAATGAATATTAACGTAGAATTTATCTTATTAGATTAAGTAGCAAATATTAAACCACAAAATTTAGTTATTGCTTTAAAATACTCCTAACTATTTTTATGATAATATGTTGAAAATTTATTGTGGCAACATTTTCTTTCCAATGTAAAAATCTACAGACTAAACATCGTCTTTCATAAATAGGAACTGAACACCCTTTATCGAAAAAATATATTGTATATATAGAAACTTATATTATATATATAGGTTAAAAATTATTTTTTATATGTGTATATTAAATCTTGAACACACTTCGCGAAATTTCTAGCTTCGCCACTACTGTTTAGCACTGAGATAAGTTTTTATCTAGTCGGATTGAGTAACATTTATTAAATTACATGATTTAGTTATAATTTTGAAACTCTTATCTGTCTCCCTGATGATATGATAAAAATAGATTTTGACAACATTTCCCTCTCAATCCATTAAACACCGTCATATAAAATGACACACTGAAAAATATTTGGTTCTTCCTCGTGACAAACGGAATAAAGTTTCAAGCACTAAAATAAGATTTTATCTTCTCAGATTAAGTAACAAGTATTACAACACATGATTTTGTCATAATTTTGAAGTATCTGTACCAAATGATTTAGTTATAGTTTTGAAATACTATCTCCCCAGTGAAATGACAAGGATTCATTTTGACAACGAATTAGTCATAATCTTAAACTAATTATACACTGTCATGAAATGACAGAGACTAATATTTTGTTTTTTTCCCACTCGTGCTGCAATAAAACGTGAGGAGTGGTTAGCACTTAATTAAGTTTTCCTCTTTGCCAGATTAGGTTGCAAATATTAACCACACAATCTAGTTATTTTGAACTAGATTACGAAAATTTATTATGGCAACATCTGTTAATCTCTTTTTTTTTTTGTAGGTGTGAGGTTGGCAATCTCATCCCATTTAATAAAAATCGTTACTTTTTTTAATGAGCAGATAACTATCACACTAATAATTCTGACCATTTTTATCTCACAATTTTTTTTTTTATAATTTTTATCTCAATTAATTACTACTACTAGTTAGTTTCTCAGTAGCATTTTTAGAGAATATTCCTTTATTGCAATAAATTCATTTTTCCTAAAAATATTTACTCTAAAAAACAGCAAAGCCTATTTTCTCCTTTTTTTTTCTATAATTATTCTTTTCAAAAATATGGTTAAAACGACAACGTTGTAGTGGAAATACTATACTCAAAAGAATGCAATCGTTGGTCGTATCAACTGTTATTCTACGTGGGACTTATACATTTTGCCACGTGGCGAGCCGCTCAAATAATTTCGAATTTTTTTCTCCTTTTTTTCTGTGTGTGAACTTGATTGTTTTTTAAAAAAAAAATTCAAGAGAGCGAAAGTGGGACCTACAGGCCTTCTAAGTCCACCTGGGGACCCACTGAAGATCCTACTCCAGTATAAATAACACATGTTGTTTGAATAACTAATGTGCTCAATAAAAGAAGCTCACTGTAGCAACTCCCTTGAGAAATTAGTCACAGAACTCTAGTAGTAGAAGAAGAAGACTTCATTCTTTTTCTTCTTCTATTGTCTTAGTTCTATATACAGAATATCTTTTTCTTTCTTTTTTTAGTTTGTTGCTGAAGTGAAGAAAGAGAATTTTCTTCATTTCTTTGCTTTCATCGTTCATCCTTTTTCCATTTTTCAAATTCAAGAATCATTTTTTTTTTGCTTTTAATAAAGCACCAAGAATTGGTTCTTTGAATCTGAATTTGAAAACTGAGTTCCCTTTTGGCTTCTGGGATTGTGTTCTTGGCAATGAAAAGTGACAAAATGCAGTTGTTGGACAGAAAGGAAAAACCTGGGATTCTGTTTTCAAGAACACTGAATTTGTTCTTGATGATTGCATTTGTTTTCTCTTGCTTTTCCTTTTCAGCTTCTGAAGAGGTGGTTTATGAGAAAATAGCTTTGTTGGAATTGAAGAAATCACTTGGTGATTCCTCTGGCATTTCATCAAGCTGGAAAGCAGAAAAGTCTAGCTACTGTTCTTGGTATGGAGTGTCATGCAACTCAAATTCCAGGGTTTCAGAATTGAGAATCAGAGGTAATAGTACTAATTCTGCTTTTTGTACTAGTAATCCTGAGTTAGCATTGCATGGCTTTCGGATTAGAAGAAACAGTTGCTTTCATATGAATGTTAAACTTGTTGGGAATTTGTCTTCTGTTATTGGATACCTCAAAGATCTTAGGGTTCTATCTCTTCCATTCCATGATCTTACTGGTGAAATTCCTGTTCAGATATGGGGATTAGATAATCTTGAAGTACTTGATTTAGAAGGGAATTTCATTCAGGGAAATTTTTCGAGCTATAATTTTTCTGGTTTGAGAAAACTAAGAGTTCTTAACCTGGGGTTTAACAGAATTGTAGGGGAGTTTCCAACTTCTCTAGCAAAATGTAGGTTTTTGAGTGTATTGAATTTAGCGGGAAACAGAATAAATGATGTCATTCCAGGGTTTATAGGTGGTTTCGAAAAGTTAAGGGTGCTTAATTTGTCGTTTAATCGATTAATTGGGCATGTTCCACTTAACTTGGGGATTAAATGCAAGAATCTTGAACATTTAGATTTGTCATTTAATTTCCTACAAGGGGAGATTCCGCGTGTATTGGGGAAATGTAGTCACTTAAGGACTCTTTTGTTGACTTCAAATGCATTTACTGGTGCTATCCCTTCTGAGCTAGGTAGGCTTCAAAGGCTTGAAGTTCTGGATGTTTCGCGAAACAGCCTTTACGGTCCTATTCCACCACAGCTTGGAAATTGCCTTAATTTGTCGATTCTTGTTCTCTCAAATCTCTTCAATCTGCATAGGGAGCTGCCATTTGATGATGCATTAGGTGAGCTGAACTTCTTTGAGGGCTCCATTCCTTCAGTGATTACTATGCTGCCAAAATTGGAAGTACTTTGGGCTCCAGGAGCAAATCTCAGAGGACATTTTCCCAATGAATGGGGACATTGTGACAGCCTAAAGGTGGTGAATTTAGCTCAAAACTTTTTCGTGGGCAAAATTTCTGGTTTGTTTGTCCGGTGCCATGGTCTTTTTTTTCTTAACATCAGCTCAAACAGGCTCTCTGGGAATCTTGATAAAAAGCTTCCTGTTCCTTGTATGACTCTTTTCGATATCAGTAAGAACCTCATGTCAGGCCCAATTCCCCAGTATAACACAAGTGTTTGTCCCCGTGATCCCTCATCCGACAAGAACCTTATCAACACTTTCAATCCAACTTTTTCCTACCTGTCATTCTTAACATATAAAACTTTTTCAGAGAGCCGTTTGCCTTTTCCTACTACCGGTCTTCCAGTGATTCATAATTTTGGTGGAAACAGCTTCACCGGTGGAATTCCTTTACTTCCAATGGTCCATGAAAGCTTAGGAAAGCGCATTGATTATGCGTTTCTTGCTGGTGGAAACAAGCTTACTGGATCATTGAATGGGAGCTTATTTGGAAACTGTGATGGATTAGGTGGAATGTCAGTTAATGTAAGCAGCAATGAGATCTCTGGTCAAGTTCCTGCTTACATATGTTCAGAATGCAGGTCTCTCAAATCTTTTGACGAGTCCAGAAACAATATCTCTGGGTCCTTGCCCAAGCACCTTGGTCATTGTAATTCCCTCATTGTACTTGACTTGAGCTGGAACAAGTTGCACGGTCAAATTCCGGCTGATCTCTATGACATGAAGAATCTAACTTTTCTAAGCTTGGCTAATAACCAGCTTAGTGGCAGCATCTCTCCTTTCTTTTCTCAGATGCATTCTCTTGAAGTTTTGGACCTCTCATCAAACTCATTCTCTGGTGACATTCCTGAAGGTCTCATGCGCCTGGTAAATTTAACCGTTCTGTTGCTCAACAATAATACATTGACTGGACAGATTCCCTCAGGTTTGGAAAATATGACATCTCTTCATGCATGCAACTTCTCATTCAATAATTTATCTGGAGTGTTGCCATCGGATGAGGTGATAAAGTCGTGTAGCTTTATTGGAAATCCTTTTCTTTCATCCAGGCCAAAACTCGCTGTTTTTTCAGCACCACCAATGGGTAAACAACCCAATGCTCCTCCACCAAGGCCTGAGTCTAAAAATGCTAAGAGAGGACTTTGTTCCATTGAAATTGCTGCTGCAGTATCTGCAACTGTCATTGTTTCAGTTCTTGCTATTATTGTTGCCTTCTGTATGCACATAGCAAAGCGGACAGCAAGTCCTAAAGTTGAGGCCTCTGAATCACCTGAAAGAAGTGATGTTACAGTTTTCAATGACATAGGAGTACGTTTGACATATGATAACATCGTCCACGCTACCAGAAACTTTAGCTGGAGCAACTGCATTGGAAATGGTGGTTTTGGTTCCACATACAAAGCTGAAGTTTCCTCTGGTCTTATAGTGGCAGTAAAGAGGCTATTGGTCGAAAGATGTCAAGGAGTTCGCCAGTTCGAGGCTGAGATTAATAGCCTTAAAAGCATAAGTCATCCCAATCTCATTACACTAATTGGCTATTTTGCAAGTGAGGCAGATATGTTCCTGATATATAATTATATCCCAGGAGGTAGTTTAGAGAAATTTATACGGGATAGAGCCAGTAGAGTGTTTGATTTTAAAGTGCTACACAAGATTGCTCTCGACATTTCCCTTGGAATTGCTTATCTACATGATCAATGTGTCCCACGCATTGTCCACCGTGATGTCAAGCCAAGTAATATATTGTTGGACAATGAGATGAACGCTTATTTATCGGATTTTGGGTTGTCAAGGATCATGGGACCAGAAACCTGCACAACCACAAATGTAGCAGGAACTTTCGGGTACGTAGCACCAGAATATGCTCTAACATGTCGCGTGTCAGACAAGGCCGATGTTTACAGCTATGGTGTCGTGCTACTCGAGTTGCTCTCTGACAAGCGAGCTCTAGATCCTTCGTTCTCTGTGCACGAGAACGGATTCAACATTGTTTCATGGGCAAACATGTTACTGCGCGATAACAAGATACAGGACATATTCTACACCGGTTTATGGGAGGCAGGTCCGGAGGACAAACTTGTGGACATGTTGCATTTGGCTCTAATGTGTACTACAGAATCCCTTTCTGCCAGGCCAAGAATGAGGCAGGTCGTCGGGCAATTGAAAGAACTCGCACCACTTGTGCCTTCTAGCTAAGCAGTGGAGATTCTGACTTCATCCATCAAATAATTAGTAAAAGTAAGTTAAAACTCTTAGTTTTATTTTGCTTTATAGTTAGTTTTAACTACAGTTTGGCTCACTGAAAAGGTGTAGCAATTTTCCCCTGTAACTGTATATTATGATGGATGAATGATAAGGTTATAGTTTACAACATGATCTGAGGGATCACTATATTTAATTTCTTGTGTCAAGTCATTGAATGCTACATTTTTGGCAGGTTAATTTATTTGAAACAATGGAGCTTTAAAGTGTTCTGAAAGGAAAAATTCAATTAAAATAGCCAAAATAAGCAAGTCATAACAAGCACAGCTTATTATAGCTGATTCTAATTACTTTTTTTTTTTTTGGTTTAGAGCATGTTTGGAAAGCCACCTAGGAGGTGTAATTGGGTGTAATTACACAGTTTGACATGTTTGTTTGGCCAAATAATTACTCAGTCAGCATGGAATTGAGTGTAATTGGAGGGGTGTAATTACACTCTCCAATTCTCAAGGGGAGGTGAGAATTGGTGGTAATTACACTATGTAATTACAAGGTTATTTTTTATTTTCTTTCCTTTTTATTTTATTTCAATTTATTTTCTTTATAACTTTTTATTTCTATTATTTTAATTTTTTAAATTTTATTTTTACTTTTTAATTTCTTTTAAAATTTTAAAATATTTTTTTTGTACATTATTTATCTTTTATTTCTCTTCCTTTATTTCTTGTTATTTCATGTAATTGCTTATATTTTATTTTTATTTATTTTATTATTCTATTTTTTGAAATTACACCTTCTAATATTATAAATAATGAGTCATTTACAAACTTGTCATATAATGAGTGATGTAATTAAAGTGGAATTTCATTGTTGAATGTGGTTATAAACTTATTATGTTTCATAATGTTATGATATTATATTTATAAATATTAATTTATTTTATCAAATATGAATTCCATGATGTTCTTACAAAAAAAACGTATATTTTTAATTTTTGTACGTATCTAAACTAAATATTATTAATTTAATATATATATATATATATATATATAAATTATTTTCAGAATATTAGTTATAAATATATGATTACTTATTAATGTATATTCACGAAAAATATACATCTTAAATACCAAATATAATATCATTTATACTTATAAAACTTTATAGGCATATATTTTTTATATTAACTTTTAAGTTTTGATAATTACTTAATTTTAAATTTAATCTAACTGTGTAATTATATTTGTGCAACCAAACAGTAAACTTGTAATTACACTGTAATTACACTATGACAAACAAACATGTCGTCGTAATTACACAACTGAGTAATTATTAGGTTGTGTAATTACTACCCTAGTAATCACACCAATTCCAATGACAAGGTGGCTTTCCAAACAGACTCTTAAAGATTCTAATTACTTTGAAACTAAGGCTTAGTTGATTGCTAAGTCCCTTAGTTCCTTTCTTGTTTTAAATAAACATCGATTCTATATTACTCTCTCCGTTCACGTTTACTTGATACGTTTTAACTTTTTATGTCCCTTAAGAAATAATAAACGAAGTGCATAATTTACCATGATACCCATATTAATTGATGCATATTTTATTGGATTTGAGAAAATGATTTGAAATGAGTAATAAATACTGTGGGTATAACTGGAAAAAAATTGTATTCTCTTAGTATGCGTAAAGTGACAAGTAAAAATGAAAATCTATTTTTAGTATACATGCCAAGTAAAAGTGAACAGAGGAAGTATTATATAATGAAAATAGTTCAATTACTTTAATGCAATAAAAAGACAATTTTGTTATTTTAATGTTATAATAATAGACTGTATGTGACATTAATTAGCTCCTATTACTATGACTTTAATTACGTCCCATTATCCGTACATACTCTTCCAGCTCAAGCCTCAAGCGATCACATCCTAAGTTAATTACTTGCTTTCTCCAGTCTATATTTATATATGTTAATAGCATATATATATATATATATATATATATATGCAATTAGTTATTTTCTCCTATTTTAATTTGATTATTTACCACATCCAATTTTATTATATTTAAATTCTTCAAAATGCTAGTGTTATTCTAAGTAGACGTCTTGGTTTTTCCTACTATGGTCAAGAGCTAATTAAATTCTTAATTAGCTTCTTCTGGGTCGCTATGCATTCAAGAAGACCTGATACATAATCTTTTTTTTCTTTTTTTGTGGATTTTTACCTGATACATAATCTAATCTCTGCGTAGTCTCATTCTTTGGCTCTTTACAAAGCAAAATCTAACCCCTGAACACATGGCCAAATAAGACAAACTACACAAAGTTGAACTTGAATCTAATAACGGATGCAGGATACTGTGTCAGCACTATCTGCTTATTATGGTTTTCCCTTGTAAGTTTAGGTTTGAAAATGCTGTGGTTTTAACGCTTTACTTACTGTAAATTAATATTTACTTTGTATTTTTTTTCAATCAGTATCGACATACACATACATATATTTTTTTAGAAAAACTATTATTCACAAACAATATATAAGATGTTATAAAATAAATACTTTAAAGTAAAGAAACCGAAGAGAAGTAGAGAGAGAGGTTGATATATTATTCAACTTTCAAACTGATGTCCATAATGAACTGAAAACTCCTCTATTTATAGAAGAAATGAAGCAGTTACGAGGCTTTTCTGGAAGCAGCTGCAAGGCTTTTCTTCAGCTGCTTGTCAGCTGTCTGCATGAGCTGCTTGCAACCTGCCTGTTTAATAAGAAGTTGCTTTAAATCATTTCATTCAGTTGCTTGCATCAGCTGCTTGTAGATAAACTTTAATGGAGTACTAAATGGATAATCTTCTTCAGGAAGATTATCTATAGCGGAGTATTAAATGAACATCCACAATATAATTATTTTCATAACACTCCCCCTTGGATGTTCATTAAAAGATATTGTGCCTCGTTAAAACCTTACTAGGAAAAATTCAGTGGAAAAAATCCTAGTGAAGGAAAAAGAGTACACATATTTAGTAATACGCATTTCTAGCCGCCTCATTAAAAACCTTACAAGAAAAACCCCATGGGAAAAACCTTAGTAAGGGAAAAAGAGTACAACGCGTATTCACTCCCCCTGACGAAAACCTTATTTCAAATATTTGAGTCCCCACATTCTAATCTTGTATACCATCTTCTCACAAGTTGAAGTTGGCAAAGATTTAGTGAACAAATCTGTCGGATTGTCAGTTGAACGGATTTGTTGCACATCAATGTCACCATTTTTCTGAAGATCATGTGTGTAGAATAATTTTGGTGAAATGTGCTTTGTTCTATCTCCTTTTATAAATCCTCCCTTTAATTGGGCTATGCATGCAACATTGCCTTTGTAGAAAATTGTGGATCTTTTATCACATTCCAAATCATATTTTTCTCGAATGAAATGAAGCTGCTGTGTAAGCTGCTTGTAAGCTACTTGTAAGTTGCTTGTAAGCTGCTTGTAAGTTACTTGTAAGTTGCTTGTAAGCTGCTATTGTACCAGATATAGATAATCTTCTGCCGGGGGTAATATTTATCCATAACGGACTACCGAAATGATAAGCTTCTTCAGGAAGCTTACTAAATAGATAAACATATTTACGGCGGAGTCCAATATGGATAAGCTTCTTCATGAAGCTTATTTACAACGAAGTACTAAATAAACATCCATAATATATATTTATAACACTCCCCCTTAGATGTTCATTATTATTGCCTCGTTAAAACCTAACTAGAAAAAATCCCGTGGGAAAAAATCCTAGTCAAGGAAAAGAGTACACTAATAATATACATTGCAAGCTGCCTCATTAAAAACCTTACCAGGAAAAAACCCGAGCAAGGGAAAAAGAGTACAGTGCAGAGACTTGGGTATATCTGGACCAAGGAGTTCATCATTCTCTTCTGGAGGTAAGAACGGATCCTTAATCCGTGCAGGAGAAGAACTATATCTTGCTAGTAAATTAACAGAAAATGCTATGTCAGGTCTTGTAGCATTAACAAGATACATTAGTGCACCAATTGCACTGAGGTAGGGTACTTCGGGACCAAGGAGTTCCTCATCCTCTTCTGGAGGTCGGAACAAATCCTTATCCACTTCAAGTGATCGAACAACCATTGGTGTACTCAATGGGTGCGCTTTGTCCATATAAAAGCGTTTTAAGACCCTTGCTGTATAGGTAAATTGATGGATAAAGATCTCGTCTACTAAATGTTCAATTTGCAACCAAGATAAAGTTTGGTCTTCCCAAGATCTTTCATATCAAATTCTTTCTTAAGATATTCAATTACCTTTTGGAGCTCTTCTGGAGTTCCAACAAGATTTATGTAATCAACATAAACAGCAAGTATAACAAACTCTGATGTCGTTTTATTTATAAAAATACATGGACAAATAACATCATATATGTAACTTTCTTTCAACAAATATTCACTGAGGCGATAATACCACATACGCCCAGATTGCTTTAAACCGTACAAAGATATTTGTAATCTGATTGAGTACATTTCTTGAGATTTTGAATATGCTTCAGGCATTTTAAATCATTTAGGGATTTTTATAGAGATTTGATCAAATGAGTCATATAGGTTATGACTCGCATTTAAATGGCATGACATCTTCAGGTGTCTGGACTATTAGTCCGATCCTCACAATATTTCACAGTATTGTGCACTATATCGTATCAAATATATCGTCGATGATCATTTTGTATCGGTTCGCAAGCGGCATAACTTGTTGAGATCTCATCACTTTCTTTATATTCAGGTACCTTAACTTCTTCTGGAGTTTCATGAAATGTTATGTCGTGACCTCTTCTAGAGCTCATTTCCTCCTCATTATGATAATTTTACTCATTAGCTCCTTATCATTTTTCAAGGATTGTTACCTTTAGAACCGATTGGTCTACCGCGCTTCATGCGTACAGTAAACTCTATCCTTCAGGGACTTTAAATTTTGATAGGAGCATTTGCAGCTGAAATATGATATTTGATTTTGGATCAGCAAATGCTTCTGGCATTTGACTTGAATTATCTTCTAAGTGAGGATCATATTAATGATAATTCGATTCATATAACATATTTTCAGTTGTTTATTCCATCCCCCAAATGTTAGAAAACTAACATATATTCCCAATCTTATTTGGGAAACATATCTTTGTGCATTGTGGTAGAGAAATTAATCATATACCACACATCAAAAGATAGTAAAAATATTTGGTTTCTGATCCTAAACCAATTGTGAGGGGAGGACTTATCATATATTGTTGGTCTGATGCATACAAGTGATTCTATATGCAATTTAGAAAATCTTAGACCACACATGGAGCTTTATTCTCATAAGCAATGGTTTAGCCATTAATAGGAGGTATTCAATGCTAAACCAGCTTGGATGCAAACCGGCATTATCAAGACTATCATGATTTCATAATCTGAAAGTTTTGCTCTTAGTTGAGAAAATCAATTTCAAATGCCAAACTGCAGGTTGACAATAAACATACATGTAACCATCTTATATATGCATCTATAAGTGGTTCACATGACAGGTGAATGGGACCATATTCACTTTTTATATATTTCAGAATCAAGGGTCTTAATCCCAACTTTAGCTGGTAGAATTAATTTATTATGAGAATAAGCAACACAAGAGAATTCTTGAAGAATTTTCTAGTTCTTCAGTATATGCTTATCTGAATTCTCAAATAGCTCATTTAAAAATGGCAAATGAAAACTTCAAGTTTATCATGGCATGCGCTATCTCTTAGTAAACTTCTGGTTTACCATGACATAAACTTTTGCATTAGTAAACTTCTGATTTACTGTGGCTACTTTTGTATTAGTAAACTTCTGGTTTACTATGATACATGATATAGTACAAATTAAATAATAAGGCGGGTAACTTCTCACATACATATTTACCCCCTATGATTGTGGAAACATGAAGATTTTCAATCTTTTAATCATTTGTAGTCTCAGTATGATTGTCATTTGTATTAGTAAACTTCAAGTTTACTACAACATATGTTTTGACCATCATATAATATGAATGACATATTTGTATATAAGCTCTTCAAGAGCCTTCATTCATTATCCACAATCTAATATTTATAGGACGGTACTAGTGTCATATGTCTTCTCGACAAATAGTTAGCTCTTCAAGAGCTTTTGATAAATTTTGTACTACCAAATATTGATCAGACAGTTCACCAATTTTGTGACAAATGTCTACTTCAGGGAGAAATGCCATTAACATCTGAATATTTTATATTAAAGTGGTAACCACATAGTCATTACATCCTTCAAGGATAGATACACGAGTTGTTATTTCCTTCGGGGAACTCGATAACTAACTATAATATATTAATGTGGTTGTAGTAGAAACCATTCTACAAGAATGCTTTTGCCTTGGAATGATATTTAATAAATATTCCAATATATTTTACGTACAACGGGTACGTGCGACAATGATCTTTATGCCACAAAAACAAGATTTATATCCTTTGTTATTCTACCTCTTCAGGAGGTGAGTAGTGGTATTTCTTCATTTACTCCAGGGAATGAAAATGTACTTCAAAAATAACTTTGAATAACTTATTATTTTGTTTAAGCACAAAAAGACACACTTTCAGAATATTTTCTTGCTTCAGGAGAAAAATTCAATTGTTTTATTTCTTCATGAGCAAACTTAAAATATGAAATATTGAGTATATATTCCTCAATCATATTACCTCTTCTGGAGGTGAATCGTACTATATTTACATTAATAGCGCGCTCATATTTACGAGCTTTATTAATATTGTCACATTCACTTCAAGAAATGGATTAATATTTATTAAAAGTTCTTATCCTTCAGGGAACGAAACATAATTATCTGAATGCGCATTAATCACACAAATTGTGTGATGTCTTAGAAGCTCTTTTACGATAATGCTACTTCAGGAGCAAATCGAGGCATGTATATACTATAGAGAATATTTCTCTAGATTATCTTCAATTGTAACCATAGAAAGCCTAAATTATCACTTCTGGTGGCCATAGGCATATACCACTTTTGGTGGTTAACAAAAATTTAGTTACAATGAGATATACGAAACATAACCACTTTTAGTGGTTGTATATTTCTTGCAAACTCTGCTGGAGTGTAAGTGGATCTAACAATGTCATCCACTTTATAGTTTCCTATGCAATATTACTCTTCTGGAGTAAAATTAAAATCTTAATTCGAAAACGAATAAGTGAAAAATGGAATATAATGATATAGAAATTATAGTGTTTTAAAATTCATAAAATGCTCCAGAATCTTGTCCAATGATTATGGCTCACTTACTAGGTGCCTAGATAGCTTTTTTATTTTATTTTAATGGCAGTAGCATACATAGCAAGTAAAACGCATAAATTATTTTTGATGGTGTCTCCTAGACCTATCATATCAAGATGAATTTCAGCATCAAGCACCCAAGACACGTAGCTTTTGCCTGATATATCCAATACTACAAATTCACGTTTTAGAAAGATTTGACATTATTTACAAAAAGAAAGTTCGTACCTTTGATACTTTCAAAGTATTTACTCGAGATGACAGTGTCTCGTACTGATAACGTGTTATAAAATAAATACTTTAAAGTAAAGAAACTGAAGAGAAGTAGAGAGAGAGAGGTTGATATATTATTCAACTTTTAAACTGATGTCCATAATGAACTAAAAACTCCTCTATTTATAGAAGAAAGGAAGCAGCTACGAGGCTTTTCAGGAAGCAGTTGCAAGGATTTTCTTGAGCTGCTTGTCAGTTGTCTGCATGAGCTACTTGCAACCTGCCTGTTTAATAAGAAGCTGTTGTAAATCGTTTCATTCAGTTGCTTGCAACCTGCCTACATCAGCTACTTGTAGATAAACTTCAATGGATAATCTTCTTCAGGAAGATTATCTATAGCGGAGTATTAAATGAACATCCACAATATAGTTATTTTCATAACATAAGAAACTTTTTCTTTTGTTGGAAAAACAATGTCGAATGATACTCCTTATTAATTGGTTTCTGCCATTAGTACTCCATCATCCAATTGTCATGTAGCCTATTAATGCAGAGTATGTAACAGTGAGCCATCTATTTTATACCTCTATATATTATATTTTGAATTCCCTTAATACAACCCAACAACATAGTTTAGTGACTAAGGAGGTTCAAAATCTTTATGAGGTCATTGGTTCAGAATTTTTTAATTTTTTAACTTTTTTCTTTTTTGAACCTCCCTAGCGGAAATTTTACCTTGCAACTACCACCAGGACACACTACTAAATTCATATATTCTAGTTATCTTCTGTGATTGTGCGCTTCACTTCTCTCTTTTTGCTTCAAGCTCCAAGGACTTTGTCGTTTTCAGTTTTAATACCGCTTTTAAAAATGATGTGTTGCTACATGTGTTTGTTAGATTTTGTCTACGTTTGTGCTTAGGGGGCGTCATGTCTATTGATTAGGCAATTCCGTTATCCATCGGAAGAGGATTATCCTTCATGCATAATAATGTATAAGAAATGGAACGACATCACCCAGCGTGATTTACACTCTTCCTCACCAAGTATCAATGACGAGCAAAGTAGGAAGCATGAATAACATCAAGAAGAATAGTTAAGCAAATACACCATGTGAACATCAATCACAACTCTTGAGCTAACAAAAAATTCAATAAACCTCAAAAGCCCTATTGTTCAAATATCTTAACAAAGCTCAAACATGCTTTTCAACATAAGTATGGAACCCAAGTACCTCAAAGTTACGGTCATAGACATGTATTTGTGATTAGGTATCGTTACTACCAAATTTAGCACATCAACAGTTTTACAAAGAGGATGTCAAATTTAATCTAGTTATGAAAAGCTAAATCATGATTTATAGCATTGGAATTCATATTCATATTATAAAAGAAGTCAAGTAAAATATGAGGCAAGAAAATCACATAGTACAACAAGGTGCAAAGAATTAAATTGTATACCCCAAGCATGGATAACTATGGAACATGCATATACGCTCATCACCTCGCATATATGTTACCCATGCATGTAGCAAACAATATCACTTTATTAGGAAAAATTTCCCTAATAAAGCTAGGCAAGACAATAACCTTAAACAAGTCAAATCGATACACTAGAAGCGCCATCCCACACGAATGGACCTCCGAACGGCTCGAAACTAGCTAAAAGCAACTCAATTACATCAAATAATGCCATAGGAATCGAACCCAAATGATAAAGGTCGAATCTATAATCAAATACTCAAAGTCAACCAAAAAGTCAACCCAGGCTCGTATCTCAGAATTCGACAAAACTCACAAATTCCGACAACCCATTCTAATACGAGTCCAACCAAACTAATTTCACTCAAATCTGACTCCGAATCGATGTTTAAATCTAAAATATTCACTTTAGAAAAGTTTTGACAAAATCCACCAATTTCTCTTTTAAATTCACCAATCAATTGCCAAAATCGAAGATGGAATCATGTAATATAATCAAAATCGAGTTAAATACTTACCCCAATCCAAATTGTTAAAATCGCCTCCAAGATCGCCCATATCCGAGCTCTATAACTCAAAATGTGATAAATTAGCCAAAATCTTTGAAATAGAGTACTTTATAACACTGCTCCAGGGATACCCATTGCGATCACGGGAATATTTTCGCGATCGCGAAGCACAAAAGTCACTGCCCAAAAACACCCTCCGCGTTCGCGTCTCAAGTACTGCGAACGCAATTCACTAATCTGCCAAACCTTCACGAATGCAGCCCTTCACCCGCGAACGCGAAAAATAACTCACGCCTACCACGTTCCTGCTATGTGAATGCGGAAGCCTCACCGCAAATGCGATTAACAACCCATTCAACTGACAAAATACTCATCAAGATTGCATTTGTTCTCCCGCGATCGCGAAGCTAAACTAGAGCACCAGAAAACAAACAACTCATGCCAACTTCGAAATGGTCCGAAATCAATCTGAAGTACACCCGAGCCCCTCGGGACCCTGCCCAAACATAACAAACAAGTCCCAAAATATAAGACGGGCCTACTTGAAGTCCCAACTCACGCAAAATAACATCAAAATTACGAATCGCCGATCAAGATCGAACTCTAAGTTCATAAACTTCAAACTTCTACCAAACGTCTGATTCAAGCCTAACTAATTAGAAATGAACCCAAATTTTGAACACAAGTTCCAAATGACATAAAGAACATATTCCAACTTCTGAAAAAATAATCTGAACCTAATAACATCGAAGTCAACTCCCGGTAAAACCTATGAACTTTCCAAACTTTTAAAATTGCCAACTATTACCAATTAGAGCCAAAACTCTCTAGAAACATCCAAATACAAATCCGGGCATACACTTAAGTTCTGAATTACCATCCGAACCTAAAAGAACCATAAAAACTCTGATCCAATGTCAAATTTATAAAAGTCAAACTTGATCAACTCTTCCAACCTAAAGCTTTTAAAATGAGAATCATTCTTCCAAATCAATCTTGAATCACTCTAAAACCAAAACCGATGATACATGTAAGTCATAATACACCATATGAAGCTACTCATGATCGTAAATAACGAACTGAATGTAAATGCCCAAAATGACCGGTTGGGTCGTTACATTCTCCCCCACTTAAACATATGTTCGTCCTTGAACATGCCAAAAGGCGTTCCAAAGCTATCAAATCACTGCATAAACTCACCATTCACATACCCATGGCTGATCCCACTTCTCTTCAATCCATATAAGCCTGACAAGACAAACTAATTGAAGATCCTTACTTCAACCTTAAAACCCAATCTCCAATACCCGGAATCCATTATAAGATTCGATCCTTGTACATATACACTGTATCCACCACAACAAGCTGCGTCAAGCTGCCAATACATTACCAAGATCAAACCACATGATGTGCCACATAACTCATGCACTCACAGCAATAACTTTCGACCATAATAACCATTCATTACCAAATCCAGTACCGGTAATATACTTCATGTCAATTGAAACCTCGTTCCGGACCTTCACGGCACTGCTAATGATAAAATAAACATGCATAAACTCGTAACCACCCATAAAATCAACAAGTCGATGAGCTCCCTCATCCAACGAGGACCATTGCCAAATTCTGAGCGAAAATATGATATTATTCTTCCAAACATTCCTTATCCCAATATGATGGTTCAAATCCCAGGTCTAAGAACCTTGTTCACCCCAATACAAGCAGCCCGGCTAACAAGTCACACCAAACGCCATATGAAATCTCACATAATGTTGTCCGTACACCAAACAAGTAATAACTCAAATATATCTTAAAATGGAAAGAAAACAAGGTACTAGGACTATCCAACAAGTACGATAGATATAATAACAAAAGTATAATTTCATGAACTCAACCCAAAAAGAGGAAAACAAAACACACGAAATAAACACAACCCGATCCCAGACATTTTACTCCACATAGGGGTACCCATCGAGACATAATTCTCGTGCTTACCAAGCATAGGTGCATCAACATCAAGCACGCTAGGGTGCACAAATATAAACTGTGGGGAGATGAATAGGAATAATACAACATGGAAAAAGGAAAGCACATATAGGGTGCAATAAGAAAATCAACATCACAAGAGCCATCTCGACCACATATCGCCACCAGGCCTAAATAGGATACAACACGCGTGCGAATAATCAAGCAGCCTCACTATTCATCATAGCATATGAGAGAACGACATAACATAGACCAGGGCGCAAATAACATCGATTCCCCGTGATGATATACCTGCAGTAACAGTTGCATTAGAGTAAGCAAATCCGAGCTAATATAGAATGCACATTCTCATTAGGCATGCTAATAGCCCCCAAATTAATTCCGATCATTCCCAAACATGCACATAACTTTCCAAAAGTCTATAGCAACCTATCCATAACATATACAATTAGCTATTCAATTCTTAACGTATCTTCATAGTTCGCACTCAAGGAATAGTCTTCCCACGAGAACATCCAGTCTCTAAACCCCACGAATTCCGGAATCTCCATATCCGATCCCCGCTCCACTACTAAAATGGCTGATACATCACTCACACCCCTTCATCTTACTGAAAATACTCACATAGATCTTCTGTGCTACATAGCAAAACCTGAACCTCAGTAGCCCAAAACCAGGCGATATCTGTAACACTAGTTAAACATCCGCAAGTCAATACACAATGTGCCTTCTGAAATGCACACCCTTCCCAAGCGATACCAGGTAATGCCAACATTCTCTTAAATACTTGAAATTGTCCATACCATCCAAAACTCATGACCTTCCCTTCGAAACCAAACCACAACCTTGTGCTAAAAAATTGCAACCTCACGCGGCGCACCGAAACTATCACGGTAACTCATGAAAATACTAAAATCTCATAATCAACTCTAAATTACAAGAAAAATGAACATCTCATCAACCAAGAACCTTCCATTTAACTCAATTCGGGAGGACATTACCACATGCGTACACCTTCTATACCCATAGAAGATATCAACTCTCAATCATGGCCATAACCATCATAAATTCTTCGAAAACCTACTAACACATAATCAATTCATCAGAATTGATTTCCTCTAACTCAACCAAGTCACGCAGACTACCAAACCTAAAAGTAACTCAATATGAAATGCTCGCTCTGAAGGGACCTCTTGCGAACCCAAAGCCGTTTCTTGTATCTCTCTAATACTATCCGGTAGAGTCATTATTGATATATAAGTACTGCAAATTCAGACACCATCCACTATCAATCTCAAGCCCTAAACTTACAATCCAAAAATCCTTAAATATCACATGTAAATCTTGAACTCATCGGGACCACTTCGAAAGTCATTCGCCTTGCTCTAATCTCCATTACACAACCAATACACACCGAACAACCCGTGCTTCACCAGCACATGAATATCCAAATAAACAACCAAGCAATTCTTTTTCCTTACACACTATCACACCTCTTTTTTACATACCCGAAGGTATATAGCGGAGTTTTTCCACTTTAAGTGATATTATTCGAAATGAGATTATTTATTTAATCAGAGTCGCCACTTGGAATAGTTTATTTGGTGTCCCAAGTCACCGGTTTATTTTAAAATCCCAAATCGAAGAAATTCGACTTTTCTTTTGATGTCTGTGAACCAGAAATTCTAAGTAAGGAATTCTGTTAATCCGAGAGAAGGTGTTAGGCATTCCCGGATTCTGTGGTTCTAGCACAGTCGTTTAAACTATTATAATTGGCCTATTATCTGATTTTGATACACGTTTTAACCTATGGTACATTTTAACTTATTAACCGCTTTAATTATTTTAGGAAGATTCAACGTTATTTAAAACACGCCTTGAACCATGACACATGAAATGCACCCGCGATCCACAACACATTTTATTTAATGTTGTTGAGGATTGAAATTTGGTCACATGAAATGCACACCCAAATTTAGATAAATAAAGAAAATTAATTTAAAATAGCGCACCTAAAGCAACTACGAGATTTCAAATTAATAACAAGGTTTGCGAGGGCCATGGAAAATTCAGTTGATGGCACACCTCGGTTTTAAAGAGTTAGAATTAATTATCCGAGGGCCATGGGTTATCTAATTTTGGTTATGGCACACCTCGAATCTAATTTTAAACGATGTTTGAACTAATCTTTTGAGGGCCATAAATTATAACTTGCTTAATATGGCACGCCTCAAATCTGGATTTAAAAGGGGCTAATTAATTAAAGAAGGCTTAAAGGGATTTAAATTTATTTTAGGCTAATGTTCAAGCCAATTTAAAAATTAATGGGCTAACGTTAAAGGCAATCAAGTACTTGGCTGAAGAGGCCTGAGCTGACAACAATTAAAGGGGATATTGTGCCCGAGTAGCTGGCCCAAACACCATAGGACATGCGATTCCTATTTACAGATGGCCTCAAGTCCAGGCCCAAAATGAGCCCAAACTTGGTAAGGAGAGGAACGTGGAAAGGTACAGGACCCAGGATCGAGTCCCCTACAGAAAAAAAGGGATGTTTGGATCACAAGAGTCTTTGGCTCTAAATTGCCCCTTAAATGGCTCAAGCTTCATTAAACTTACACAATTTCAGTAGAATAAACATGAAATGCATTATCTAATTAAGTTGCAATTATGCAGAAAGTTGAAATACACTAGAATTAATGTCATGATTTCACACACAATGATGCTTACTATGGATTTTCTAAGCATTCAAACTGGAAACCAAAATACATCATCATATTAACTTGTTCAAATACCAAACCAACATTTTAAAAGAAAACAGTGAAGAAATCCATAAGATGATTAACTGCAGCCTTACAATCAATACCAACTTGAACAAAATGTGAATAGAACCTAGCAAAGAGATTTCTTCATCTAACTTAGGGCTATAGAATTTACACCTCAAATTAAACCCTCCTCCAATGCACGACAGTAGCAAATAATCCCACAAGATCAATATACAACTGACTTGAGAAACAATTTGTATTCATCTTGTTTTCCACATTCAAACTGTATGTTTACACTTTAAAATGCTATCCACAGCTCAAGGAATTCCTGGAAATCAAGAGAAAAAAGCAATAAAAGTGAGGAATCAACAGCGGCAGAAGAAGATGCACTTCAGCAGATCAACACAGCAAAAATCAGCTCCCTTAAACCATTTGAATACCAGATAGTGCAGAAAAACCTTTTAAAACTCTTTAACTACTGCTAACAATGAGATAAAAGACCAATTTCCGGTAGTCTTTTGACTAAAAAATGATGCAGGAATTCTAGTGTAATTTTCAGAGTATTTCCTTTAGCCGTTTCTGATTTTTCAGTGTTGTATTCTCTAAATTCTGACTAGATAATGAAGAAACATACCTTTTTATAGAAGCTTTCTAGGGCAACAGACTTGGTTTCAAATTTTGCCCATTGCCCCTTTTCAAATTTTTATTTTTGCAAGTTAAACCCTGAAATTTAAAATCAATTTCTGAAACTACCCAACCCTCTCTTTCATGGAAGCTTCCCAGGAAGCTTTAAAAGATTCCCCTTATCCAGACTCCCCACATTACCCTTTGAATTCCTATTATTTACCTTTCTAGCCTGAGCCAAAGCAGGCTGCCTGAATCCCAGACCCGGGGCCTAACAAATGGGCTTCTAATGCCCCAAGTCTGGACTAACCCAACACTAAGAGGAGGCTTCCAAATTAACAAAGCAAGGAACTAATTAAAGAAAACCCAAAAAGGATTCAAATCCACATCAGATAAAGAATTTAACCAATTAGAACCCAAAATAAAGAACCTAGCAATGCTAATTGACAAAGACTGGCTAAAAGAAAAAGAAGAGAGAAGGAACAGACTCAATAGAAACAACAAAAGGAAAGGAAAAGAAGTTGGCCTACCGATAATCAAGAACGAATTCAAATGAACAAGCTAGAAAGCAAACAGAACACTAACAAACATAAACAAACAAAAAGGAAAGAAACAATTTCAGAAATTAAAAACTTTTTACTAAATTTCGGTCAGAAGAAAAACTAATTAAAGAAGGGTAGAAGAAAAAGAAAGATAATAGAAGGTGACACATAGAATGGGTAGAAGGAAGAACAAAAGAAAAATACCTAAATCTATTCGGTGAAACTCTGGCTGCTTCGATTTGAGCCCAAAATTGATGTCAACTGTGTGTTCTTGTCAAGAACAAACGGGCAACGTCAGCTTCGTGCACAATCGATCCCCTTAGCTTTGCATGCTACAGATTCTAGGGTAAGACGATTTTGGGGTTTTAGGGTTTGAGTCTGAGATCTGAAATTCGAGGCGAGGGAGAAGGATTTGAGGGAAATTGTTATGGGATTTAGGAAGAGGAAGGGTTGGGGACTATGTGGTGTAACTTTGGAGGTTGTTTGAGGCGGCACCACCACCAGAGGGAGTGAGGATTTTAAGGCGGCGTTCTAGGGTTCTTTGTGTGTCTCTGAAGGTGGAGATGAATGATATAGATGGAAGGAGGGGGGGGGGGGTAGGCCATTCGGACAGTTTTATACTGTCGACGCAATTAGTTCCCGACCGTCTAATGAAGTGAGATCGATGGCTCAGATTGTGAGATAAAAAACGGGGTCGTTTGGTCAATTGAACGGGGCGGACTGGGTAGAGGCATGGAGTTGGGCTAGTTTGAACGGGTCTCTTAATCGTTTGGGCTGATAAATTGGCCCAAAATTAAGACAACCCTTTGTTATTTCTTTTTCCTTTCAATTTTCAACCAATTTTCTTTCTTCTTCTTTTTTTTCCTTTTCAAATTAAACTAAATCCTAAATTAACTCTTAAACACAATTAATCTTACCAAATTAAGCTAATTACTCGCTATAGTATTTTCAAAAAATTAAATAACTCCTAAATTAAAAAAAAAACTTTAAAATTAAAAAGTTAAAATGCAAAAATGTGTTATTTTTTGTGATTTTTTATTTTTATAAAACAACTAATTTACTCATTACCTAAAAATGTAGAATTAAATCCTAAATGCAAATGCAAATGTAAAGTATTTTTGTATTTTCATGAATTAAATATCATTAACATGCACAGAAAAATGCAAATAATTAAGAAAATTCTACAATAATTCCTAAAATAACAAACAATTAAAAGAAAAATCTAATTCCTTGGGATTCTTTAGGAGTGATTCATGTGGGGAAAAAATCGCGTGCTCACACACACCACACCCACAACGAATATCAAGCTCGAAACATTCCCCAAGCCATTATTTTCAAGTCATAGCTAATCCACAAGCGTCCCTTTGTCTCGAAACTGATGTGACTATGACCCTGCAATCCGATTGTCGATACAAGTCCCCCCACTTAGCTCGAAGCCATAGAACGCACCCTCGGTAATCCACAGTACCCTTCCTTTATAGCTATCCTGATTCTGCACTGCTAATCAGTTGAATACTTCATAAACTCATGTAACACTGGTCATAGAACACTCTGAAGACTCTGCCAAGCGTGTAGTCATCCTTGCGATAGTCAAGAGAACTTTCCCAAGTGCACTGAAATGATAACATATGTATTCCACTAAATAGAAACCTCATACGAAACACGTGGCCTCAAATCTTTACATAGGTGATAGCCCACCGGCTATCCTTGAATCAACACCTTCCTATGACCCCACCATGGTCACACAACCAGGTAATCAATCAATCATCTCGAGTCCTTACTCATCAATCAGATACAAAAATCTACCTTGCTAACTCCGATGAACCTGCATTGAGTGATCAACACCCGCCACCGGATTCAGAAATACCCGAATCTGCACATAAGGAGTAGAGAGTAATGTGAGTATGCCAACTCAGTAAGTAATAAAAATAAATAAAAGCTGAGCAGTAAGGAAACACGTAAACCGTTATAACGCTACAGCAAATACAATACATTTCCAAAATAGTACAGAAATTATTTATTTCGTAAATCAAACTCAGTTTTAGTAAAAACCCTTTCCTTTTTAAAACATCTTCCAATAGTTTCAAACGAGTGATGAAACAGTGAGTAAAAAAAGATAGAAACGTAAACAACCTCTCGGCCAAAACATGTACCATAAACCGCCCCTCGAGCATAATATCAACAGAACCAGCCCCTCGGGCTACCTCACAATCACTCGTAATCAGCTCCTTGGGCATAATATGAATCAAGAACCGCCCCTCGGGCAACAATATGAAACAACAACAGCCCCATTGGGCTACATCACATCACTCACACTGGGTACCCACGCTCACTGGGGGTGTTCAGACTCTGGAGGGGCTCCTCAGCCCAAACGCTATAACAAGCCATCTCGTAGCTTAATCGATCAGGCCCTCGGCCTCATATAACAACAAGCCACCTCGTGGCATAAATCAATCATGCCCTCGGCCTTACAATATCATGAATCAGCAACAACCTGCTGCGGCGTGCAACCCAATCCCATAATATCCTCACAACATAGGTCATCGACCTCACTCAGTCAGAAATCTCTCAAGCCACTCGGGCAACAGTAAAACATGATGCTCAGCCCAAAATATCATTTAAAATATCAAAATAGAGTAAATACGGCTAAGTTATGAAAACAGTAAAGTACAACATGACTGAGTACAAATATTAAGTCGAAACAATGAGGAATAGTAGTAAAAAGCCCCTAAGGGTCCAAAATAGTTGGCACGCGGCCCAAATATGGCATTCAGCCCAAAACATAGTAATACTTTCCAAAACACAATGATATCAAATAGTTTTCAATCAAATGCACGACTCAACAGTCTTACGGGACAGACCAAGTCACCATCCCCAATGGTGCACGACCCCACGCTCGTCATCTAGTGTGTGCGTCACCTCAAAGTAGCATAACGATGTGAAATCCGGGGTTTCATACCCACAGGACAACATTTACAATCATTACTTACCTCAATCTGGTCCAAACTCTACCCCGCGATACCTTTTCCCCTTGAATCGGCCTCCAATTTCTCCAAATCTAAACCAAAATCAGTATCATACCATTAATACGAGCTAAAGGAACAAAGCCCAAGCGAAAATAATTAATTTAACTCAAAAATCCCAAAAATGGCCAAACCCTCCCCCCTCCCCCCGGGCCCACATCTCAAAATCTGATAAAAATCAAATAAATAGAATCTTTATCCTCCCACGAGTCCATACATACCAAGAACATCAAAATCAGACCTCAAATTGCCCCTTAAATCCCCAATTTACACTTGTGAGCACGTGATTTTTGCCTTAAATATGTTTATTCCCAAAATCCCAAACAAAATAATTTTCCTTTATATTTTTATAATTTTTGTGCATTTTGGTGTCATTTTCTGATAATTGTTGCATTCTATTTGCGCATGTTAATTCTATAAAGTACAAAAGTACGCATTTTTGCGTTTAGGTTTTAGTATCAATTAAGGGTTAATTGTTTTAAAAAAACAAAACATGAAAATCACAAAAAATTAAGTTCACTTTTGCATTTTAATGATTGTTATTGTGAATTGGTCATGAAATAGCTGTTGAACAATTTTAGTAATTAATTAGTCTTTGTTTTGAAATAACTAGGATTTCATGTTAGTTTTACATTCCCATAAAAATTAGAAAATTATAAAAATTTTAAAAGTGAGAAAAGAAAACAAAAAAAAAAAAGGAAATAAGAATAGAAATTGGGTCTTAATAAAAGACCCAAATTTGGGCCAAATCAAAAGAATTTCTCGGGCCCAAACGCCTCAAAATTGTTGCAAACCAGTCCAGCCCAAATCCCTACCCGGTCTGCCCCCTCTTCTAAACGAAACGGTGTCGTTTCGGGGTCTTTGAATCAGGACTGCTGGATCTCATCAATCCAACAGTCCGGAACTAACGAGGTTCCTAGTTTAAAAAGGTCCGAAAACCCACCCCAGACCCTCGTCTTCCTCACCCCACCCCTCCTCTCAAACCCTAATCCGCGCCGCCCCTAAATCCCTCGCCGGCGGTGAACGCAACCTACACCGTTCACCCCCAGATTAACACCACAGGTCCCCCATGAACCCCTCTTTCCACTCCCGTTATTAGTGTTCCTCGAATATTGCCGGAACTCGTCGAATCTTAGTTTGAAGTTTTCCGGCCAAGTGACAAGTTCATCCAAATCAGCCCAAAATCACACCACATAATCCCCGTTCTTCCATCAACCCTAATCCATGGTTATTTTCTTTCAAATCTCTATGAAACGGCCCGAATCTTAGATCTAAGAATTTCTGGCCAAAACCCTAAACCAAATCTTTTTGATTTCGAACCGTAGTATCTTTAACCATGTGTTCTCTCGTAAGAACACATGGTTAGGGATGTTACGCGTCAAAAATCTGAAAGGATTCATACGTTTCTGACTGGCCAGAGTTCCTTGTGCCTCTGTGAGTTTTTACTGTTTCCTTTTACTCGCATGTCTGAAGTTTTATTTACAGTTTTTGTTTCGTTAATTTTTCTGTTAATTTTATGATTTATTTGTATTAGTTTAGTTCTGTCAATTGTTGATTAGTTCTGAGTTGATATTTGTTTGAATGATTATGAGTTATGGATTAAGAATTAGTTTCAGTTCATTTAATGTTGTTCATATTAGTTTAAGCTTAGTTTGATATCATTTAGTTTGATTGAGTTAATATAATTAAACAATTTGGTTTTGGTCAGTCTGATTAGTTGGTTTCTGAATGATAATTAATCAATTTCAGCTAGTTTTAAATTGGATTAGGGTATTGGTTACAGCTGTTAAGAATGAGGGTAGGTTCAGTAACTTTGGGGAACTTTCAGGGGTAGTCTGGGTATGGAAAATGGTAGTTCTGATAGGAATAGTATTTTCAAAACATGTGGAAGGGCAATATAGGTATTGTATGGGTAGAGGAATACCCTAGGGCCTTCTAGAATGGGGTACAAGTGTAGATTTTATTAATTGTAATGCATTTACTTGTTTAGCAAGTTAAGAATAGAGGGACCAAACTGAAAATAGGGAGGGGACTGATCAGAAAATCAGAATCTGATCTTTTCTCTTTGGGGGTTGCCTATAAAAAGGCACGAAACGCCTTGGGAGAGGGGATTCTTTTTTCTTCTTTGGCCTTCAGCCTGAGTTTTAATTTCAGCTTTCTTTTCTGCTTTTGATTTCAGTTGGCATTTTAATTCCAAGTTTATTCAGAAAACAAAACATCAAAAATGGAGAAATCCGAAACAACTTCACAGTTTCATTACTAGTTTTGGATTTCAGTTTGGGTTTTGGGTTTTGGGTTTAGCATTATTACAGAGGTGCTTAGGTTCTGCTGGGAAGTCTAGGAGTGCATTTGAAGTATGTTGAATTGATCTGTGGAGTCTGCCTATATTTCTGGTTTTCAAAGCAATCTGCCTGTATTTCTGTGGTGTAATATTGTTGAGTTTGTTGCTGTTGCTGTTCAAAGTAGCTGACTCCTCTCCTTTTCTCTATTTACATTCCAATTTCCAAGTACATTCCCCTGGACCTCACTGATGTATGCTTGTTGAAGTTGAAATGAAATGTTCAAGGGGCCTGTTATTCAACTGAAAGCAGTCTGTATTTTGACTGATATTAATAGTGTAGTTTCCAGTTATATAACTGGCAGTTATGTGCAATTAAACTTGTTCAGTAAGGTTGATTACATATTAAAAGTTGCGTAATGTTGAACTGTTGAATTGGACATTTGAAATAGCATTGAGCATATGTGGTCTAATTTGAAAATTTGTGTGAATTCAATAGTAATCAGTAGCAATTGGATCTATGTAAATGATATGTGAATTCAGGAGCAAGTCGGGTGACATTCAGCCTGGTTACTAGTAACTTTGTCATTGGTCGTGATAGTGTAGTAGAAGGTCTGCTTTTGATTAAAGGTTCTGAAATCGTTTGGTAGGCAAAACATAGTTATTGTTAGGTGATTGGTATCGAAACCAATTAAAAATCATGAAACAAGATTCATTCATAATTGGTTTGGTTCATTAGAGCAGCAGGTCTTGATAGGTAATTGGTAGGACAAATCGATTTAGTAATTTTGGAATTCACGGCTATTAGCTAAATGAGGGTATGCATTGTCATTGTAGTGATTCGTTGATGTTATATCAAACGTGACAGTGGAATTGTACCCATATTCGTTGGGCCAATTGGGCTGTATCAACGTCGTGAGGCAGGCCCATTTTATTTAAATTTGTTTTTTTAGTTTACTTCAATGTAATTCAAATTCTAAATTCGTTAGTCTTTTAAAGACACATAAATAAGTAGGAAATCATAGTTACTTCGGGATTGCTACTAGCCTCGCCCGAATAAAATCACATACGCGGGCTGTCAACAATTGGTTATAAAAATGATTAGAAATTGGGATGGCCATTTAGCAAATTCCATGGTCTTCCTTAAAATCATATTACATTAGAATCTTTAAGCTCGATTTAATTAAATTACTTCCTTAAACTCGGGTGCGCATTGATGCGACCCAAATCCAAATCTCGATGAAGTCAAAATGTGTTGACAATCACGGGCGCATTGATTGCGACGGGGTTCGAAACGCGTTTTCACGACATCGTAATGCTTAAAAAAATAAATAATAATAGAAAGAGTTCCACAAATTGAGACGAGCCTCACCACACAAAAATGAATAAATGTGGGGCCCTCGATAAATGGTTGATTATAAATATTTTAGAATTTGGGATGACCGTTTAGCGAACTTCATGGCTTTTCCCCAAAATAATGCTACGTTAGAATCTTTAGGCACGATTTAATTAAATTACTTTCTTAAACTCGGGTGCGCATTGATACGACTCAAATCCAAATCTTGACGAAGTCGAAATGTGTTAATAACCACGGGTGTATTGATTGCGACGTGGTTCGAAACGCGTTTTCACGACATCGCAATTCTTTTAAAATAAATAACGATAAAAGCGGTTTACGAATAAAAAGCACATAAGTTAGCATGTATTAAAACCAGATAAAATCAAATATAACAGTTAAGCGACCGTGCTAAAACCACAGAACCCGGGAATGCCTAACACCTTCTCCCGGGTTAACAAAATTCCTTACTCGGATTTCTGGTATGCGGACTGTTAACAGAGTCATAAATTTCCTCGGTTCGGGATTTAGCCGGTGACTTGGGACACTATTAATCTCTCAAGTGGCGACTCTGAATAATTAATAATTAAATCCCGTTCCGATTGTCCTTTAAATGGAAAAACTCCTTTACGCCCTTTGCGGGGTGTAGGTAGAAAAAGGAGATGTGACAGCTCTGGCGACTCTGCTGGGGATCGAACCCAGAATCTCTGGTTCAGGGTTCAGAATTCGAGCTTAGATAAAAATTTGTATTTAATTGTATCTGATTTTCCTACATGTTTTGTGCTGAATGTGCTAAATGTTACCGCTTTGATATTATCTGAACTGTATATAAACTGTGCCGACACCCTTCTCTCTTCACCTCCGGGGATGTGCTTACTGGTTGAGACTCCCTATTCTGTTAGTGTCATACCCTGAAATAAGAAAGAGGCCGGACAAGCTACGAAGCCAGATGACCTTTTGGTTCCCGGTAAGTTGCCCCCTCCTCGACTCGAGTTGTCCGCTCGGGTACACAGTCTAGAACACTGACCTAGGTTTTGAACATAGAATAACATGACTTCATGCCGAATCCCTAGTATGAACGCTTATTTGCATCACGTTGCATTTGACTTAGGGGACTCAACACAGGGGTTGGGTCCGTCTAGGACTAGCAACCTGAAATGAAAAAACCACCCTGATGCATTCTCTTGTGCTATGCATTTATTTGTTCCGAACCTGTATGTTAACCGGTTTCTAAATCTCGGGTGTTGGAAAATTGAAAAAAAGAGAGAGTGAAATAAAATATCAGTTAGGAAGTTAATTGATTATTTTAGAAATAAGAAATCAATGACCAATTACTGGCGAAACTCTGCCGAAATTTTGGGAAATGAAGAAGAAAAAAAAATGAAATGTTTATAGAAAAAGAGTCTTTGTTTTGAAAAACATAAGTTGTTTCATTATTTTGTTGAAAAAAAAAATGAAAAAGAAAAGAGTCCGCTTTTTTAGCTTGGAAAAATAGGTTGTTTTAGTTGTTAAAAAAAAAAAGAGTTTTGTTTTTAATAGTTGTTATTCGCTTATGCTAAAAACAAAAATGGAAAAGAGTCATTGTTTTAAAATTGTTCGGTTAATTAGCCCGAACTACGCATGGTTTGATTCTCACAGGGCGTGAGATACGTAGGCAACCCTCATCGGGTCCAACTTTCCCTTTTGCAAAAATAACCAAAAATATCAAAAAATTTAATTTTTGTCATAGATAAACCAGGTGATGCCGTTTTGTCAAAATTAGCCAAATGTTCCCAAACGGAATGCCGGAAGGCCGACCTTGCATAAATAGCCACCTTTGGTCATGTGTTTTCATTTTTTTATTTTATTTATTTTTATCCTAAAATAAAAAAGAAGCTAAGTAGAGCCGTCTTGTCATAAATAGCCTTAAAATCTTTTTCCCAAAGCACTGAAAGGCCATGTTTGAAAGTCAAGTTCTTCGCTTGAAAATATATAGGTAATTTTGGGTCGCAAATATAGACAGTTTTCTTTGTTGAGTCAAACAAGAGTTTTCTTTTGCTTAAACGCTTTAATAAATGTGCAGGATGAGCACGATGGTAAATGAGCCCTTTTCAATAATGACCAAAATCCCTTTTGAGCTGCAATTATGGTGGAATGATTTAGGCATAGAGGGGCAAGACGAAGTGAGAAAATATTTGAAAGACCTTCCGGATTTATTAAACATTCAGCCTCGGGGGGGATATTATCAGGGCATTGGTCGCCCATTGGGATTTGGCACATAATGTATTTCATTTTTCAGACTTTGAGCTCACCCCAACATTGGAAGAAATATCGGGGTACATTGGAAGTGATCAAGCTCCATTGAGGTTCAAATACTTGATTGCTCCTAGGGCCATTACCATACACCGATTCTTGGATTCCTTGAAAATACCCCGAACAGTTTATCATCCAGATTTTGCAAAGGGATTCTGCAGTTTCCGCTTCATGTATGATAGATATGGCCACGTGGCCGGGTTCAATAATCCAGACTTTAAGCTATGCAGTAGAAATAGCCGACAAAAATGGGAGGAACACAGACGAGCGACATTTATGATAGCCTTTTTGGGCCTCGTAATATTCCCAAGGAAAGATGGTAATATTGATTTGAAAGTAGCAGGGGTCGTCAGTACCCTGCAAACCATGGGGAAAAACACTTTAGCACCTATGATCGTGGCTGATATCTTCCGAGCTCTCACTGCGTGCAAAGCTAGGGGCAAATTTTTTGAGGGATGTAACCTGCTGTTACAAATGTGGATGACTGAGCATTTGTGCCCTCGCTCTCAGTTATTGAGTTATGGTTCGGTTGAGAAAACTTGTATAGGTAAATTTTACACAAGAATCAAAGGGACTAGTCTACCTGAAGGAGTCACGGCCTGGGCATTATTATTTCGGAACCTCAATGCTAGCCAGATATAGTGGGTGCTTGGATGGTTGCCTGTCGAAGAAATCATATATATGCCAGCAGCCCGCCCGCATTTTTTGTTGATGGGGCTCAAAAGCATCTAGCCCTATGCACCATATCGGGTTCTGAGGCAACTCGGGAGATATCAAGTAGTACCGAGAGATGAAGATCTGAGTGCCCAAGTGGTCGAAATTAGTCCTGACGGTCGATTCCCCGAGGAAGAAGTTCGCCAAATTTGGAGTGAGTGTCAACATTTGATGGCGATCAGTTGTGTGTCTGATAGGGTTAATGGGGAAGTTGCCCCAGGGTATCATGATTGGTTCAGAGGTGACGTGGCATGTGGGAGACCGGCTAAAAGACCTCATCTCGAAGACTTCGCCAAGTCGTCCCAAGAACAGTGGGACTGGTTAGCAAAGGAAGAAGGCTATCGAGTTGAGATTGGTAAACTAAAGCAGCAAGTTGAGAGTTTGAAATTCGAAAATAGTGTACAGGTTGCCGCGGATCAAGGTGAAAAGAATAGACTGGCTCGAGAAAATGAAGCACTTAGGACCCAAATCTGACAGTTGAAGATAACCATCGATAAGCAACCGAGGAGCCGATCCGATGAACAATTGGTAAAAAGATTAGAAAATGAAGTTAGGGAATGGCGGGATGAATTAGAAAAATCTAAGAATGTCTTGGCAGAACTTAAAGCACAGTGGGCTACAAGAACAGAGGAGCGTCGCCAATACTTGAATCAGTTGAAAAGAGACCATGAGAAAATTGTGGCCAGTTTAAAGAAAAAAGTGGTTGCCCTTGAGGATAAAGCGGTTAGGCAGGCTAGAGATTTTGAAATTGAAAGTGGACATTGTTACAACTTGTTGGCCCAGATGGAGGTAGAAGTACAGCGGCTGCAAGACCAACACCTGCAAGACTCTCGAGCTTTAAAGACATGAAGCGATCAGATAAGATGCTTGCTCATAGAAAAGAAGCAAACAAAAGACAGGATTAGAGCCATTGCTCATGCCATTTTCAGGAGATGCCGGGTTTGTGAAGATATGACCCATACTACTTTTGTCTCAGCAGTGATGATCTATGTGAAGCGAACCATGAATGAGTTAGAGCAGCTTGAAAGGGATTTGGATCCTAGGCCCGCGGTGAGGGCGAACGACGCCCCGCGGATACCTAAGTTTGAAGCACTAGAATATGCATAGTCCGTGTCTGTAATTTTCTACCATTTTGAGTCAGTCTTTCGTATGTCCGTTATCTTTACGGGTCAAGTATGTTCGCAGTCTTAGAGTCTGTATTTAATTTGCGTCTGTTTCATTCCGAAAAAGTGTTGAGTTTGTAATAGTTTGTTTTAGT
This sequence comes from Nicotiana tabacum, assembly GCF_000715075.1. Lineage (NCBI taxonomy): Eukaryota > Viridiplantae > Streptophyta > Magnoliopsida > Solanales > Solanaceae > Nicotiana > Nicotiana tabacum. The sequence goes on from NC_134095.1 coordinate 119,320,807, forward strand.
AATGAAAATTGAAAATTTTATTTCCACCCTTTATTTTTGCATTTATTTTCACGAACTACGCTTGGTCTGATTCGTGCGGGTCATGATACGTAGGCAATCTCCATAGGATTCGACCATAATCGTAAGAAAAATAGAAAGAAGAAAAAGAAGAAAATAGAAGGAAAACCGAGAAAGAGAGAAAGAAGGAAAAGAGCAGAAAAACAGAAAGAGAAAGAAAAGCACAAGAGAGGGATGAGGTGAAGAAATTTGAAAACAAAAGGAAAAAGAAACAAGGAACGAAGTGCCGGGATGACGCATGCAATCGAGCAAACGCATAATAGAAACTATTAACTGTATAAGTGCATTCATGCCAACGTGTGGTTGTTAAATCTGTTAAGACTTAATCACTAACAAAATGGTTGTCTAAATGTGTGAGTCCAGGCAGGTGGTTAGTTCATTGGCAATTCTGGCAACTCACCCGTACAACACCCGATCGAAGGATCAAGTAAAAATGACAGGGCAAGATTCGGAAATCAGCATCGTAGACCCTTCAAATGAGGTTGAGGTAATAGATGTGGGTGCTATGAAAGAAGAGATGAAGAAATTAAAAGCACAAATGGCTGAAATGCATCGGGCATGGTCTCAGGGACATCCGGCACCACTATATCCTGCTAATCTATCTTACATCCCACCCTTGGCCCAAGCTCAGGAGCCCACTACTCCCTACACATCTTCAGCTTTCCCCTATCCCGCTCAGGGTTATGGTACCACTTCATATGCTCCCCCAGCTCCACCCCTCAAATAGAACCCTCCACCACCCATGGTTCCAGTCTTTGTGGCACCCCCAGCTCCACTACATAGATCGTCCAGTGAGCCGCTATTCCAAGCTCACGACACCCAATATTACCCTCCCAAACCCACTTTCAAAGCACCTGAGCCATATACCTATTCTCCCCACTTTGAAATCCCTGGAGAGGTTGAGAAACCAGTTAAGAATACAGAACAGGAGGAAGTGATTCGTAAAGTCAAAAGCCTGGAGCAATCCTTCAGGAACATGCATGGTTTAGGTAACCAAGTCAGCATCGCATACAAAGATTTGTGCCCTTTTCCTGATGTTCAGTTGCCTGCGGGGTTTAAAATGCCGAAGTTTGACTTGTATGAGGGTCACGGTGACCCAGTAGCCCATTTGCGTGGCTTTTGTAGCAAAATGAGAGGTGCTGGGGGAAAGGATGAATTGTTGATAGCCTATTTCGGTCAAAGCCTGAGCGGGTCAGCGCTAGAATGGTACACGAGGCAAGACCCCGGCCGATGGTATACATGGGATGATTTGGCACAGGCATTCATTGGTCATTTTCAATATAACCTTGAGATAGTCCCTGATCGTCTGTCATTGTTTTAGCTGGAAAAGAAGTCTGGGGAAAGTTTTAGAGAGTTTGGTTTCCGCTGGAGGGAACAAGCTGCAAGGGTTGATTCTCCCATGAGGGAGAGTGAGATGGTAGATTACTTCTTGCAGACATTGGAACCTACCTATTTCGGTTATCTAGTGACATCTGTCGGAAAGTCGTTTAATGGAGTGGTAAAGATGGGAGCCATGATTGAAGAAGGATTGAAATCTAACAAGATCTTGAGCTACTCGGCGTTGAAAGCAACCACCCAGGCCGTCCAAAGAAGTACTGGTGGTGTGCTTGGAAAGAAGAAGAAAGAAGAAGTTGCTACAGTTGAAGCTAGTGCTTGGTCCAGGCACCCTCCGCTCTATTACAACCAACCCAGACCCCACCACCCAAACTACCAATATACCCCATATGGCCCACCGCAATACTATTATCCACCACCGGAACCACACTTTTCTATCCACCACGCACAGATCTACACTCAGCCCCCGGTGCACTCGCAATGGCGTGCACTGAATCCTCAAAACACACATCCACCCCCACAAAACACCTATCCACCTCCCAGGGCAAACAGACCAGGAACCGGTTTCCGCCCAAACCAAGCTTTTAGAGGTGAGAAGGCCCCAAACAGAAAAACATTTACTCCGCTGGGAGAATCTTACACCGCTCTCTTACATAGATTGAAACAGTTGGGAATGTTGACCCCGATTGAATCCAAAGCACCAAACCCCCTTCCCAGAAACCTGGACCATTCTGTTAGCTGTGAGTATTGCTCAGGGATGCCGGGGCATGATACTGAAAAATGTTGGAAGTTGAAAAACGCGATACAAGAGCTCATTGATAATCGCCGTATTGAAGTACAGGCTCCAGAAGCCCCGAACATCAATCAAAATTCGTTACCAGCACATTATGAGGCCAACATGATCGAACTGATACATAAAAGGGCAGAGCCTAAAAAACCTTCTCAGGTGGTTATGGTGATCGTTCTACGGAAGCCAAAGAAAAGACAGTGAGTGCAAAGCCAATGGTTCAGTTAAAAGCAATAAAAGACAAGCCAGTGTTGGTAATGGGAAAGAGACCATCTGTGGTTGCAAAAAAGCCGGAGCCAGTCAAGTTAATGGCACCAGGGTCATCATCTGCACCCGTGGTGGTTGTGAAAGGAGCCTACGTAGAACCGGTTGTCATAAAACCGGTAGTCCAGTTACCCATGATTGATAGCAAAGCCGTACCGTGGAGATATGACAAGGTAGTGGTGACATACAAAGGAAAGGAAATTGAGGAAGAAAGTTGTGAAGCACAAGGACTAACCCGGTCGGGACGTTGTTTCGCTCCCGAAGAGTTGAGAAAGGCTAAGGGCGCTAAAGACAATCCAGTCCCAGTCAAAAAAGCTGTGACGGAAGAAGAGGCAGAAGAGTTTCTGAAGAAGATGAAAGTATAAGATTATTCCATTGTTGAACAACTGAGAAAAACACCGGCCCAAATCTCGTTGTTGTCAGTATTGATTCACTCTGACGAGCATTGCCGAGCTTTGATGAAGATATTGAATGAGGCTCATGTGCCTGACAAAATTTCAGTGAACCATTTAGAGACAATTGCCAACAAAATCTTTGAAGTGAACAGGGTAGCATTTTCTGATGATGAATTGCCTGTGGAAGGCACAGAACACAACAAAGCTCTCTATTTGACGGTCAAATGTGAAGGTTCAATGGTTACTCGGGCACTGATCGATAACGGGTCGAGTGCTAATATTTGCACGTTGTCCACATTGAACAAGTTGAAGATCGATGAGGATAGAATCCGCAAAAATAGCATTTGTGTTCGAGGGTTCGACGGAGAGGGAACAAACACAGTAGGGGATATTGTACTCGAATTGACTATTGGCCCAGTCGAGTTCATTATGGAATTTCAGGTGTTGGATGCTGTAGTGTCCTACAATCTTTTGTTGGGTCGACCATGGATTCACGCGGCCAAAGCCGTGCCTTCTACGCTGCACCAAATGGTCAAATTCGAGTGGGACAGACAAGAAATTGTGCTACATGGGGAAGATCCCACATGCGCCATGAATGATGCCATTGTGCCCTTTATAGAAACTGAAGACGATAAGGGACCATGGGTTTATCAAGTCTTCGACACGGTCCCGGTGAGTAGAGTGCCCGAAGGTAAAAGCATGCCATGTCTCAGGGTGGCAGCTGCGACCGTCATGGTAGTATCAAAAATGCTGAATAACGGGTTCGTGCCAGGGAAAGGTCTGGGGGCTGAACTTCAGGGCATTATTCAACCTGTGTCCCTTCCCAAAAATTTGGACACCTTCGGATTAGGTTTCAAACCAACATCGGCAGATGTTAGAAGAGCCCGTAAATTGAAAAAGAAAGCTTGGGTTTTTCCTAAACCTATCCCGCATTTGTCCAGGTCCTTCGTCAGGTCGGGTAGCAAGAAATAGTCATTGGCAAAGATGTCAGGTTCGTTGATTGGGGCAGAGGGGAATTTGGATAAGGTGTTCGAGAGAGTATTTACTGAAGTAAACATGGTTGAGGCCGGGGAAGGGTCAAGCGGAGCAGATATACAGTACATCGGACCACATGCTAACATCAACAATTGGGAAGCTACTCCTCTTCCAATTCGGAGGGAGTCGTGGTAGTGGGTTTTGTTTTCCTTTTGTCACCTGGATTATTTCAGGATTTGTAATCCAGTTGCTATGTTCCGTCCGTTTGGACGAGTTAAAACCTTGTTATCTTTACATTTAATGAAATGCAATTTTCTTCGTCCCTAATTCTCTTTCCATTTTTCTTTTCTTTTCTTTTTTTATAGTTCTTTTTATGCTGATATCAATGGTATGACATGCATGAGGAATCTTCGGCCCAGTTTTAAAAGCCAATCTAGCTCGGAAGTAATAATTCAAGAAGCGAGTGTGATTATGGGGTGGATCGTAACAATGATGAAGCTTATGAGGAAATTAGTAAAGAATTAAGTCATTTTGAAGAAAAACCCAAACCTAACCTAAATGACACAGAAGCAGTTAATCTAGGGGATCAAGACAATGTGCAGAAAACTAAAATAAGTGTTCATCTGGGGCCACAACTCAAGGAGGAGATAATTAAAGTGTTGCATGAGTACAAAGATGTCTTTGCATGGTAATATGATGATATGCCAGGTCTGAGCACCGATTTGGTGGTTCACAAATTACCCACTGATCCGGCACTTCCCCCTGTCAAGTAGAAGTTTAGAAAGTTCAAAACGGACATAAGTGTGAAGATCAAAGAAGAGATTACCAAGCAGTTTGAGGCAAAGGTCATTCAGGTTACACGGTACCCCACTTGGTTAGCTAATGTCGTGCCTGTGCCGAAGAAAGATGGCAAGACCAGGGTGTGCGTCGATTATCGAGACCTTAACAAAGCAAGTCCAAAAGATAATTTCCCATTGCCCAACATCCATATACTGATCGACAATTGTGCCAAACATGATATTGGCTCTTTTGTGGATTGTTATGCGGGTTATCATCAGATTCTAATGGACAAGGAAGATGCAGAAAAGATGACATTCATCACGCCGTGGGGAACGTATTGTTATCGGGTCATGCCGTTTGGTTTGAAAAATGCCGGGGCAACTTATATGAGGGCCATGACAACCATATTCCATGATATGATACATCGGGAAATCGAGGTGTACGTGGATGATGTGATCGTGAATTCTAGACAGCAATCCGACCATGTCAGAGATTTGAGAAAGTTCTTTCAAAGGCTTCGCAGGTACAATCTTAAGCTCAATCCTGCAAAATGTGCTTTCGGGGTGCCATCTGGGAAGTTGTTGGGGTTTATAGTCAGCCGGAGGGGTATTGAATTAGACCCTTCGAAGATCAAAGCCATTCAGGAGTTTCCACCTCCAAGAAACAAAACCGAGGTGATGAGTTTGTTGGGAAGACTGAACTATATCAGCAGGTTCATTGCTCAGCTCACGGCAATGTGTGAACCAATTTTCAAGTTGTTAAAGAAAGATGTCACGGTCAAATGGACTGATGAATGTCAGGAGGCTTTTGATAAGATAAAGGGGTATTTGTCAAACCCACCCGTGTTGGTTCCGCCAGAACCAGGGAGACCTTTGATTCTATATCTGACAGTTGTGGACAGTTCATTCGGCTGTGTACTGGGGCAGCACGATGTTACGGGCAGAAAGGAGCAGGCTATCTACTATCTCAGCAAGAAGTTCACATCTTACGAGGTTAAGTATACTCATCTGGAAAGGACATGTTGCGCCCTAACTTGGGTGGCACAGAAGTTGAAACATTATTTGTCATCTTACACTACTTACCTTATATCTCGCTTGGACCCATTGAAGTATATTTTTCAGAAACCCATGCCCACAGGGAGGCTTGCAAAGTGGCAGATCTTGCTTACAGAGTTCGACATTATCTATGTGACACGGACTGCCATGAAAGCACATGCATTAGCTGATCATTTGGCTGAGAACCCCGTCGATGAAGATTATGAGCCTTTGAAAACCTATTTCCCTGATGAAGAGGTGATGCACATTGATGAATTGGAACAAGTTGAGAAGCCGGGATGGAAACTTTTCTTTGATGGGGCTGCAAATATGAAAGGCGTGGGAATAGGAGCGGTACTTATTTCTGAAACAGGTCAGCATTACCCCGTTACAGCTCGGCTTCATTTCTATTGTACAAACAACATGGCAGAATATGAGGCGTGTATATTGGGATTGAGATTAACTGTGGATATGGGTGTACGGGAAGTCTTGGTCATGGGTGACTCGGACTTACTGGTACACCAGATTCAAGGAGAATGGGAAACACGGGATTTGAAGCTTATACCGTATTGGCAGTGTCTGCATGAGCTTCGCCAGCGTTTTCAGGCCATAGAATTCAGGCACATTCCAAGGATTCATAATGAGGTTGCTGACGCTTTGGCTACTTTGGCGTCAATGTTGCACCATCCAAATAAGGCTTATGTTGATCCATTGCAGATTCAGGTCCGTGATCAGCATGCTTACTGTAATGTGATAGAAGAGGAAATTGATGGAGAGCCGTGGTTCCATGATATCAAAGAGTACATTAGAGCGGGAGTATATCCGATATAGGCCACCGATGATCAGAAAAGAACGATTCGGCGATTGGCAAGCGGGTTTTTCCTTAGTGGAGGAGTGTTGTACAAAAGAACTCCAGATATCGGTTTGGTGAGATGTATAGATGCAAGACAGGACACAACTATCATGACTGAGGTATATTCCGGAGTTTGTGGACCGCATATGAGTGGGTATGTGCTAGCAAAAAAGATTCTCTGAGCGGGTTATTATTGGCTCACGATGGAGCGGGATTGTATCAGTTTTGTGCGTAAGTGTCATCAATGCTAAGTGCACGGAGATTTGATTCATTCCCCACCATCAGAATTACATACGATGTCCGCACCTTGGCCTTTTGTTGCATGGGGCATGGATGTTGTTGGGCCAATTGATCCAGCAGCCTCAAATGGGCACAGGTTTATTTTGGTAGCTATAGATTATTTTACCAAATGGGTGGAAGCTAAGACGTTCAAGTCTGTGACTAAGAAAGCTGTAGTCGACTTTGTGCATTCAAATATCATCTGTCGGTTTGGGATCCCAAAGGTGATCATCACAGATAATGGGGCTAATCTTAATAGTCATTTGATGAAGGAGACATGTGAGCAGTTTAAGATTGCTCATAGGCATTCTACTCCATACCGTCCCAAGGCAAATGGTGCGGTTAAAGCAGCCAATAAGAATATAAAGAAAATACTCCGGAAGATGGTTGAAGGATCTAGACAGTGGCACGAGAAATTGCCTTTTGCATTGTTAGGATATCTCACCACCATTCGTACCTCGGTGGGGGTGACTCCTTACTTATTGGTATATGGTACCGAGGTAGTAATACCCGCAGAAGTGGAAATCCCATCTCTGCGAATCATTGCAGAGGCTGAGGTCGATGATGATGAATGGGTGAAAAGCCGTCTTGAGCAGTTGAGTTTGATTGACGAGAAGAGATTGGCATCAGTGTGTCATGGCCAACTGTACCAACTAAGAATGGCAAGAGCATACAACAAGAAAGTACGTCCAAGGAAATTCGAAGTCGGGCAATTAGTACTGAGGCGGATTTTGCCTCATTGGGTTGAAGCAAAAGGAAAGTTTGCCCCAAACTGGCAGGGACCATTCGTAATAACCAGAGTGTTGTCTAACAGAGCATTGTATTTGACAGATGTGGAAGGAAAATGTATAGAAATGGCCATCAATTCCGATGCGGTCAAGAGATATTATATATGATTTCTTTATTTTCTGAATATATCTGTTTGTATTTGGCATATCTTAAAAATTGAAATGATTAAGGCGTTTTGTCCTGCTATCCAAACACTCTTATCCCTTGTTATCCCCTTTGAGCCTTACTTATTTTTCATACCCCTCTTTCGGAATCAACGGCACTATCAGGGAACACAGGTGCCGAACATAAAAGAAAGAAGAGAAAACAAAGGAAAAGAAAAGAAAGAAAAACAAAAGGAAAAATAAAGAAAAGAATAAAAGGGAAAGAAAGAAAAGCAAAAGAAAGAAAGAAGAGAAAAACAAAGGAAAAGGAAAAGAAAGAAAAGGAAAAGGAAAAGGAAAAAGAAAGAGAAAGAAAAGGAAAGAAAGAAAAACACAACAACAAAAGTTAAATACAATGAACTACGTTTGACTTGATTCCGAAAGGGTACGTAGGCAGCCTTACTCTGAGGTTCAGTCATACCAAAATAGAAATCCAAAAATCCCCAAGCAAGAAACTGGGGCAGAAGTTGTGATTTTTGTGAAAACTTGGATTCCGAAAGTTGTAATTTAAACCCATTCGAATTGTTTTGAGCCTTTTATACCTTTCTTTCTAACCCAATCCAAAAGCCTACATTACGGTCCAAAGAAAGACCTTTTGATCAATTTCTAAGAAATGCCAGGTCGAGCAGGTAGCGGTAATTCGTATCAGAGGCGACACTCTAGTTCAAGCAAGAAAGAACGAAAGAAAAATGAGAGAGTCTTATTGGTGAAAACCTTCACGGGCACCGTAAGGCGACGGGAGCTGAGAGAAAATAAACGAGAGAGTCTTATTGGTGAAAACCTTCATAGGCACCGTAAGGCGAAGGGAGCTGAGAGAAAATAAATGAGAGAGTCTTATTGGTGAAAGCCCTCGCGGGCACCTTGAAGCAAAAGTGAGTCGGAAAATGTTTGAATGGAAAAGGGTCTGTAGGTGGAAAAATGTTTCGAGGTACCGCAGGAAAGTAAAGATAAGGTTTGGGTAATTCAAACAAGTGATGGAAGTTCGGGGCAACCAAGTATGGCGATTGAAAGCCGGTTATTTGGACAGATTGGGCCGATCAATTCAAAATGCATGTCATAACCATTGGTACCAGCTGTCTCGCTCAGATAAGTTTCTTTTCCTTCTCTTTTGAAATAACCATCTGATTTTGGATTCTTCTTATCCTTGACTCAAAAATCGTCGCATTTCATTTTCTTTTGAGGGTTTTATCTAGTTGAGATGTTTCAGTTCTAGTCTTAGTCAATGCAAGCAGAAAGGACTTCAAAGCTCACTACCGGTTTCTATAAATGTAAAGAACAACGTGGTCATAGCATGTCAAAAAATAACTTGATGTCAGGTAGAACACGGGGAATTAACGGAAGTTTCATCAGTGAAATGATAGGGGAATGTCGTGGGAAAGGCAAAAGCTTAAACAAAAGGTTAGAAAATGAAATAACAGCATGGGTGTAAAACATTTAGGTCGCCGGATGTTGGGAAATTTAAAAGTTGGTCAGAAAGCCAGGCAGTTCAGGGACAGTGCGTGGAAGGCAGTCAACACAAAGCAAGGCAGTGGAAGGATTTTTCAGCAGGAAGGCCATCAACTAACCACCATTTTAAACTGACGAAATTTTCTTTGATTGTAACAGGGGCAGAAAGTTAGCCGTTGAAAAGGAATTCTCCAAGAAGGAAAACAAGCAGTAATCAGGTTTGACCGCAAGTGCGGTTTGATTAAATACGAGATAATCTTGAAGTGCATAAAGGGAATGGAATTGGATTGCAAAGTTGGCATGATTAGAATAAGTGCAAGTTGTCAGGACCTTCCTGGATAATAGGACGTAGTTCATATACCCGGGTAAGATACCTTGGTACAGTGAGAAGTAACACCTTAGGTTCATAATTGTTTGGAGCAATCAGGAGCCCGCCTGGATAACAGAGGAATACATTCAATTTCAAATTCAGAAATCAGGAGTCCGCCTGGAAAATAGAGACATACCATTCAGATTTTAAGCAATCAGGAGCCCGCCTGAAGAACGGAGGTGATACAATTCAAGTTTTAGCTTCCCCTCAATCTCTTTGTTCATCTTGAAATCAGGAGTCTGCCTGGAGAATAGAGACATACAATTTAATTTTAGTAATCAGGAGTCCGCCTGGAGAATAGAGACATACAATTTAATTTTAGTAATCAGGAGTCCGCCTGGAGAATAGAGACATACAATTTAATTTTAGCAATCAGGAGCCCGCCTGGATAATAGAGGAGTAGTTTCAATTCTATTGTTCAACAGTCAGGAGCCCGCCTGGAGAACAGAGGTGATATAATTCAATTTTAGTCTTCAATCAATCTCTTTGTCTATTTTGAAGTCAGGGGCCCGCCTGAAGAATAGAGGCATGCAATTCAAGTTTCGGAGGTCAGGAATCCGCCTGGAGAATAGAGTCAGGAGCCCGCCTGGATAACAGAGGAATACATACAGTTCAAGTTTCAGAAGTTGGGAGTCCACCTAAAGGAATAGCAACATGGATTTTATCGAGAAAGAACAAGACAACAAGGCAACAAGGCAACAAGGAAGTACAAGAGCAAGTTTGAAGAATTTAGATAAGATTTAGTTAGTTTAGCCTCTTTTATCTTTGACATGGTGTAATAAGGGAGGTCAACAAGCAGTAACAGCAGCAGTAACAACATTAAGCGTAGTACAATCACAGTTCCTGGTAGTCCCAGCTACTAGACATTCCCGAACTACACTGACCTGATTCTTGTTTAGCCCAAGATATGTAGGCAACCTCCGAAGCAAGATGTGGTCAAACTTTTCAAAAATGCTTCACACGGAATTTTCAAACGGGCAAAAATCGCTCGTATTTGCTCACTTATCTTTGCCCGAAAACCCTTCATGTTTCCGAGCAAAAAGGGGCAGCTGTGAGCACATGATTTTTGCCTTAAATATGTTTATTCCCAAAATCCCAAACAAAATAATTTTCCTTTATTTTTTTACAATTTTTGTGCATTTTGGTGTCATTTTCTGATAATTGTTGCATTCTATTTGCGCATGTTAATTCTATAAAGTACAAAAGTACGCATTTTTGCGTTTAGGTTTTAGTATCAATTAAGGGTTAATTGTTTTAAAAAAACAAAACATGAAAATCACAAAAAATTAAGTTCACTTTTGCATTTTAATGATTGTTATTGTGAATTGGTCATGAAATAGCTGTTGAACAATTTTAGTAATTAATTAGTCTTTGTTTTGAAATAACTAGGATTTCATGTTAGTTTTACATTCCCATAAAAATTAGAAAATTATAAAAATTTTAAAAGTGAGAAAAGAAAACAAAAAAAAAAAAGGAAATAAGAAATTGGGTCTTAATAAAAGACCCAAATTTGAGCCAAATCAAAAGAATTTCTCGGGCCCAAACGCCTCAAAATTGTTGCAAACCAGTCCAGCCCAAATCCCTACCCGGTCTGCCCCCTCTTCTAAACGAAACGGTGTCGTTTCGGGGTCTTTGAATCAGGACCGCTGGATCTCATCAATCCAACGGTCCGAAACTAATTAGGTTCCTAGTTTAAAAAGGTCCGAAAACCCACCCCAGACCCTCGTCTTCCTCACCCACCCCTCCTCTCAAACCCTAATCCGCGCCGCCCCTAAATCCCTCGTCGGCGGTGAACGCAACCTATACCGTTCACCCCCAGATTAACACCACAGGTCCCCCATGAACCCCTCTTTCCACTCCCGTTATTATTGTTCCTCGAATATTGCCGGAACTCGTCGAATCTTAGTTTGAAGTTTTCCGGCCAAGTGACAAGTTTATCCAAATCAGCCCAAAATCACACCACATAATCCCCGTTCTTCCATCAACCCTAATCCATGGTTATTTTCTTTCAAATCTCTGTGAAACGGCCCGAATCTTAGATCTAAGAATTTCTGGCCAAAACCCTAAACCAAATCTTTTTGATTTCGAACTTTAGTATCCTTAACCATGTGTTCTCTCGTAATAACACATGGTTAGGGATGTTACGCGTCAAAAATCTGAAAGGATTCAGACGTTTCTGACTGGCCGGAGTTCCTTGTGCCTCTGTGAGTTTTTACTGTTTCCTTTTACTCGCATGTCTGAAGTTTTATTTACAGTTTTTGTTTCGTTAATTTTTCTGTTAATTTTATGATTTATTTGTATTAGTTTAGTTCTGTCAATTGTTGATTAGTTCTGAGTTGATATTTGTTTGAATGATTATGAGTTATGGATTAAGAATTAGTTTCAGTTCATTTAATGTTGTTCATGTTAGTTTAAGCTTAGTTTGATATCATTTAGTTTGATTAAGTTAATATAATTAAACAATTTGGTTTTGGTTAGTCTGATTAGTTGGTTTCTGAATGATAATTAATCAATTTCAGCTAGTTTTAAATTGGATTAGGGTATTGGTTACAACTATTAAGAATGAGGGTAGGTTCGGTAACTTTGGGGAACTTTCAGGGGTAGTCTGGGTATGGAAAAGGGTAGTTCTGATAGGAATAGTAATTTCAAAGCATGTGGAAGGGCAGTATAGGTATTGTATGGGTAGAGGAATACCCTAGGGCCTTCTAGAATGGGGTACAAGTGTAGATTTTAATAATTGTAATGCATTTACTTGTTTAGCAAGTTAAGAATAGAGGGACCAAACTGAAAATAGGGAGGGACTGATCAGAAAATCAGAATCTGATCTTTTCTCTTTGGGGGTTGCCTATAAAAGGGCACGAAATGCCTTGGGAGAGGGGATTCTTTTTTCTTCTTTGGTCTTCAGCTCTGAGTTTCAATTTCAGCTTTCTTTCCTGCTTTTGATTTCAGTTGGAATTTTAATTCCAAGTTTATTCAGAAAACAAAACATCAAAAATGGAGAAATCCGAAACAACTTCACAGTTTCATTACTAGTTTTGGATTTCAGTTTGGGTTTTAGGTTTAGCATTATTACAGAGGTGCTTAGGTTCAGCTGGGAAGGCTAGGAGTGCATTTGAAGTATGTTGAATTGATCTGTGGAGTCTGCCTATATTTCTGGTTTTCAAAGCAATCTGCCTGTATTTCTGTGGTGTAATATTGCTGAGTTTGTTGCTGTTGCTGTTCAAAGTAGCTGACTCCTCTCCTTTTCTCTATTTACATTCCAATTTCCAGGTACATTCCCCTGAACCTCACTGATGTATGCTTGTTGAAGTTGAAATGAAATGTTCAAGGGGCCTGTTATTCAACTGAAAGCAGTCTGTATTTTGACTGATATTAATAGTGTAGTTTCCAGTTATATAACTGGCAGTTATGTGCAATTAAACTTGTTCAGTAAGGTTGATTACATATTAAAAGTTGCGTAATGTTGAACTGTTGAATTGGACATTTGAAATAGCATTGAGCATATGTGGTCTAATTTGAAAATTTGTGTGAATTCAATAGTAATCAGTAGCAATTGGATCTATGTAAATGATATGTGAATTCAGGAGCAAGTCGGGTGACATTCACCCTGGTTACTAGTAATTTTGTCATTGGTCGTGACAGTGTAGTAGAAGGTCTGCTTTTGATTAAAGGTTCTGAAATCGTTTGGTAGGCAAAACATAGTTATTGTTAGGTGATTGGTATCGAAACCAGTTAAAAATCATGAAACAAGATTCATTCATAATTGGTTTGGTTCATTAGAGCAGTAGGTCTTGATAGGTAATTGGTAGGACAAATCGATTTAGTAATTTTGGAATTCACGGCTATCAGCTAAATGAGGGTATGCATTGTCATTATAGTGATTCGTTGATGTTATATCAAACGTGACAGTGGAATTGTACCCATATTCGTTGGGCCAATTGGGCTGTATCAACGTCGTGAGGCAGGCCCATTTTATTTAAATTTGTTTTTTTAGTTTACTTCAATGTAATTCAAATTCTAAATTCGTTAGTCTTTTAAAGACACATAAATAAGTAGGAAATCATAGTTACTTCGGGATTGCTACTAGCCTCGCCCGAATAAAATCACATACGCGGGCTGTCAACAATTGGTTATAAAAATGATTAGAAATTGGGATGGCCATTTAGCAAATTCCATGGTCTTCCTTAAAATCATATTACATTAGAATCTTTAAGCTCGATTTAATTAAATTACTTCCTTAAACTCGGGTGCGCATTGATGCGACCCAAATCCAAATCTCGATGAAGTCAAAATGTGTTGACAATCACGGGCGCATTGATTGCGACGGGGTTCGAAACGCGTTTTCACGACATCGTAATGCTTAAAAAAATAAATAATAATAGAAAGAGTTCCACAAATTGAGACGAGCCTCACCACACAAAAATGAATAAATGTGGGGCCCTCGATAAATGGTTGATTATAAATATTTTAGAATTTGGGATGGCCGTTTAGCGAACTTCATGGCTTTTCCCCAAAATAATGCTACGTTAGCATCTTTAGGCACGATTTAATTAAATTGCTTTCTTAAACTCGGGTGCGCATTGATGCGACTCAAATTCAAATCTCGACGAAGTCGAAATGTGTTGATAACCACGGGTGCATTGATTGCGACGTGGTTCGAAACGCGTTTTCACGACGTCGCAATTCTTTTAAAATAAATAACGATAAAAAGCGGTTTACGAATAAAAAGCACATAAGTTAGCATGTATTAAAATCAGATAAAATCAAATATAACAGTTAAGCGACCGTGCTAAAACCACAGAACCCGGGAATGCCTAACACCTTCTCCCGGGTTAACAAAATTCCTTACTCGGATTTCTGGTATGCGGACTGTTAACAGAGTCATAAATTTCCTCGGTTCGGGATTTAGCCGGTGACTTGGGACACCATTAATCTCTCAAGTGGCGACTCTGAATAATTAATAATTAAATCCCGTTCCGATTGTCCTTTAAATGGAAAAACTCCTTTACGCCCTTTGTGGGGTGTAGGTAGAAAAAGGAGGTGTGACAGCTAAAGGAGGTGTGACAACACTCTCCAATTTCAAGCCCTAATTCCCCAATTTTAGGCTTTAAATCTCACTAATTTTATGTCTAATTAGTTAAAAATCACGATAGAATTGAGTATTGAGTTCAAAAATCTTAGTTCCAAGTGTTTCCCTTCAATTCCCTCTTAAATTCCTCTAAAAAAGCTTCAAAACCGCTCAACAATGGTGGAAAATAGGCTAAAAATTGCGAAGGCACTATTTCAACATTCTGCCCCCAGGTATTATTTCCTTCTTCGCGAACGTGATACCTCCCTCGTGTTTGTGAAGCATAATTTGCCTCGAGCAAAAATTCCCTTCTTTGCAAACGTGAGGGCCCACCCGCGAACGCGAAGACCAAACAACCGACCCTACAGGAACGCGTAGCTTTAACTCAGGAACCTTCGCGAACGCGGGACTTACATCGCGAATGTGAAGAAAAAACCAGCTGCCTCTCTCAACAACCCTTCGCGAACGCGAAGAATAAAACTCTGCAATAGAACAGAAGAAAAATCTGTAACTCTCAAAACCAAGAATTGGTCCGTTAAACACCAAAACTCACCCGAGGCCCTCGGGACATCAACCAAACATGCCAACACATCCCATAACATCATTCAAACTTGTTCCAAACTTCGGAACGCTCAAAACAACACCTAAACATCAAATCACCCTCGGATTCAAGCCTAAGAATTCCAAAACTTCCGAATTCTGAATTCAATCAATAAGTATGTCAAACCTCGTCCAAATAAACTGAAATTTTGCACACACGTCCCTAATGACATAATGGACCTACTCCAACTTTCGAAATTCCATTCCGACCCTGATATCAAGATTTCCACGGCCGACCGAAAAATGCCAAATTTCCAACTTTGCCAATTCAGGCTTAAATCTTCCACGGACCTCCAAAATACATTCCGGACATGTTCCCAAGTCCAAAATCTGAGATCAAATACTAAAAAGTCAAAACTTAGTCAAACCTTTCAAATTTAAAGCTTCAAGCTAAGAATTGTTCTTCCAAATCTATTTCGATTGTCCTGAAAATCAAAATCGATGATTCACATAAGTCATAATACATCATGTGGGACTAGTCATGCCCGAGAACTGGCGAGCAAAGTCCAAATACTCAAAAAGACCGGTCGGATCGTTACATTCTCCCCCAGTTAAACATACGTTCGTTCTCAAACCTAAAAGCTAGAATGAATCTAACAAAAGCGTGAATTTTCAAATAAGCACGGATGGTCAACAAAAATACATATGAACCCTAACTAGACCAATTTCATGCTACTGAAGATATACCCTAAATACCAAAATGCTAAAGTTTCAATTGCCCTAACGAACAAACCAATAGGCAGAACCCAAAGCTACAAACAACAAGAAATAAACCTAAACATAGTAGAATTAAACATGAGGCCAAAATCAAACAAGTAACATGCAGAAGGGAAGAAAAACGAGGAACAAAATCAAACAAAAAGAAAGAAAAGAAAATTTACCTACACTTTCCCTTTCAATACTGGAACCATTATGAACTTGATCAATCTTCATAAGTCAGAAATGAACTCGAACTACCATTAATCGACTGTTCTTAGCAAGAAAAGTAGACTAATGGATGTTTTGGGTTCACTTGACCATCAACCGACTAGAAAAGCAAAATGGGGGAAAAATTAGGGTTCAAAATTTTCCAGATTCAAAATTCGAGCACTTTGAGGGTGTTTTCGGGGGAATTGATGATGGATTTGGGAAGAGTAAGGGACAACGGTTGCCCAATATCGATTTGGGGAAGTTTGGCGGGATTAGGGTTTTGGGACTCTGAGTTTAGATCAAAAATTGAAGAGATTTGAGGGAATTGGTTCTATGCTGTTTATCCAAGTTCTTTCTAAATTACCTTCAATTTGATACCTCCCCTCGTCATAATACCACAATTCCTCAACCCAAACTCACCATACGAGATCCAAGCATAAAACCACACCGTCTAAGGCTCATAAGCCGCTGAAATACTCTCTTAAATATCCCCAAAAACACCACATTCCAAATACTTACCTTGAAGAGACTTCCTAAGAATCTAGAACCATTAACTCCACATTCCTGATACTGATATGTATAATCCCATAATTGATATAGAAATGCCACAAGTCTTGACATCCTCCAATGTAAACCTCGGTTTCCGGCAAAATGCACCTCTTGAAGGTCTCCAAGTACTACATGTAAATCTTGAACCCTTCAAAACCATTCTCAGGAGTCATCCACTCTGCTCGAACCTCAATTAGACTGATCAAACGGACCGAACGACCTGGGCTCCATCAGCACTCCAACTCCCCTAAAAGCAACCCCACCTTAATGCGATCAAATACTTTCCTGCTCCATGCACATTACATCATTCACTATTAACAACTCAAGTCATTCCACAATTCTTATACACCCATAAAGAATAATACAACCCCTATCCAAATTTCCTTTACTCGAGTTATCCTCGATCTCAACCATCCATAAGCCATACTTGATTCACCTGTATGCCTCAAACCGGAACCATCATAGCACATAACCAAGCAATCAACTGATCCATAGCGGACTCCCCCACTTGGCTCAAAGCCATAAATCAAAATACACAATAACTCACAATGCCTATACTCTAATACCGCCATAATACCATAGTGAGATTAAACTCAATCCTTCATAAGCTTGTGCAACACAAACTATCTAGCACTTCAAATCATCTGTAGATCTCGCATTCACCCTCGTAACAGTCAAAACATCTCCCATACGTGATCCAAACTCAAACTGCAACCCATATATTTCACTGGTAAAAGAGGTCTTCCAACAAACAACATAAGGATTACACAAACTTAAGAACACTCCGTAGGAGATAACCCACCTGCTTCGCCTAAAACTAACATCTCTCTATACTTCCACTGTCATAAACATTACGCAATCACTTAATCTTCCTGAGTCTGAACTCATATCGTAACATGAAATCTACTTCATTCCCCAACTAGACAATATGAAAGGATCCTTCAACACACCCACAATTTGGGCTACACATCAAATCACGATGGAAAACAGGCACCAGATAGTTCTTTCTACCCTCAAGCAGACCCTTCTCGACATATTCAAATCATATGAACATCTCGCAGTCACATCATACTTATCACGTAGCTACCAGTCATCACTTCCACTAATAGGGACACTATCGATCATATAAATCCAAAACCACACGTTCACACAATCAATGCCTTAGTGCTCAAGCTACAGGTAAAACTCGGCCTCAAGTCCTCCAAATTGGCCTAACATCAACACACAGAAATCACATCTCGCCCATCGATCAGGGAATCACAAGCGGTCGATGCACAGCTGATACCGAGCGCTCATGTGCGCATACGAATTCGTGGAAGGAATTCAAAGAGTTACATTTTAAGCTGAATCAAGGACGCACGATAAAAATTCAAGAATGTCGGATTTCCTAAAGGTTCAGCAGCCTCTCGAGGATAAGTACAGACGTCTCCGTACTGATCCGCGAGACTCTACTAAACCTGCTCATGACTCGTGAGACTTATGTAACCTAGGCTCTAATACCAACTTGTCACGACCCTAAAACTGACCCGATCATGATGACGCCTATCGTGAAACTAGGCCAGCCGACACAAACTCAAACCAACCAGAAAATATTAAGAAGTCATTTTAAGCCATTAATTAACCAAAATCCCTTACTATAAGTTAAAAAAAGCAGTGCGGAATGAATACACAAGCCCCACATTCAGGTGTCACAAGTCATGAGCATCTACTACCACTGTTCTGACGACATCAAGGCCAACATGGCCGGGAAAATCACAAATAAATACACTAAGGACGAATAAAAGAGGGAGAAATCAGGGCTGCGATCGCCAGGCAGCTACCTTGCTAACTCCGATGAACCTGCATTGAGTGATCAACACCCGCCGTCGGGTTCATAAATACCTAAATCTGCACACAAGGAGCAGGGAGTAATGTGAGTATGCCAACTCAATAAGTAATAAAAATAAATTAAAGCTGAGCAGTAAGGAAACACGTAAACCACGTTATAACGCTACAGCAAATACAGTACATTTCCAAAATAGTATAGAAATCATTTATTTCGTAAATCAAACTCAGTTTCAATAAAAACACTTTCCTTTTTAAAACATCTTCCAATAGTTTCAAACGAGTGATGAAGTAGTGAGTAAAAAACGATAGAATCGTAAACAGCCTCTCGGCCAAAACATGTACCACAAACCGCCCCTCGAGCATAATATCAACAGAACCAGCCCCTCGGGCTATCTCACAATCACTCGTAATCAGCCCCTCGGGCATAATATAAATCAAGAACCGTCCCTCGGGTAAAACATGGATCAAGAAAACAGCCCCCTCGGGCTATATCACATCACTCACACTGGGTACCCGCGCTCACTGGGGGTGTTCAGACTCTAGAGGGGCTCCTCATCCCAAGCGCTATAACTAGCCATCTCGTAGCTTAATCGATCAGGCCCTCGGCCTCATATAACAACAAGCCACCTCGTGGCATAAATCAATCAGGCCCTCGACCTCACAATATCATGAATCAGCAACAACCTATTGTGGCGTGCAGCCCAATCCCATAATATCCTCACAACACAGGCCATCGGCCTCACTCAGTCAGAAATCTCTCAAGCCACTCGGGCAACAGTAAAACATGATGCTCAACCCAAAATATCATTTAAAATATCAAAATAGAGTAAATACGGCTGAGTTATGAAAATAGTAAAGTACAACATGACTGAGTGCAAATATTAAGTCAAAACAGAGAGGAATAGTAGTAAAAAGCCCCTAAGGGTCCAAAATAGTTGGCATGCGGCCCAAATATGTCATTCAGCCCAAAACATAGTAATACTTTCCAAAACACAATGATATCAAACAGTTTTTAATCAAATGCGCTACTCAACAGTCTTACGGGACGGACCAAGTCACCATCCCCAACGGTGCACGACCCCACGCTCGTGATCTAGCATGTGTGTCACCTCAAAGTAGCATAATGATGTGAAATCTGGGGTTTCATGCCCTTAGGACAACATTTACAATCATTACTTACCTCAATCTTGTCCAAAATCTACCCCGCGATACCTTTGCCCCTTGAATCGGCCTCCAATTGCTCCAAATCTAACCAAAATCAGTATCATACCATTAATACGAGCTAAAGGAACAAAGCCCAAGCGAAAATAATTAATTTAACTCAAAAATCCCGAAATTGGCCAAATCCTCCCCCTCCCTCCCGGGCCCACATCTCAGAATCCGATAAAAATCAAAGAAATAGAATCCTTATCCTCCCACGAGTCCATACATACCAAGAACATCAAAATCGGACCTCAAATGGACCCTTAAATCTCCAATTTACACTCTCCAATTTCAAGCCCTAATTCCCCAATTTTAGGCTTTAAATCCCACTAATTTCATGTCTAATTAGTTAAAAATCACCATAGAATCGAGTATTGAGTATAAAAAATCTTACCTTCAAGTGTTTCCCTTCGATCCCTCTTTAATCCCTCTCAAAAAGCTTCAAAACCGCTCAACAATGGTTGAAAATGGGCTAAAAATCGCGAAGGCACTATTTAAAGATTCTGCCCCAGGTATTATCGCGAGGGCCCACCCGCGAACGCGAAGACCAAACAGCCGACCCTACGCGAACGCGAAACGATCCTCGCGAATGCGTAGCTTTAACTCAGGAACCTTCGCAAACACGGAACTTACATCGCGAACGCAAAGAACAAACCAGCTACCTCTCTCAACAATCCTTTGCGAACGCGAGGACCTCTCGCGAACGCGAAGAACAAAACTCTGCAACTGAACAGAAGAAAATCTGCAACTCTGAAAATCAAGAATTGGTCCGTTAACCACCCGAAACTCACACGAGGCCCTCAGGACCTCAACCAAACATGCCAACACATCCCATAACATTATTCAAGCTTTTTCCAACCTTCGGAATGCTCAAAACAACATCAAAACATCAAATCACCCTTGGATTCAGGCCTAAGAATTCCAAAACTTCCGAATACCGAATTCGATCAAAAAGCCTATCAAACCTCGTCCAAATCACCTAAAATTTTGCACACATGTCCCAAATAACATAACGGACCTACTACAACTTTCAAAATTCCATTGTGACCTTGATATCAAGATTTCACTGCCGACCAAAAAACGCAAAATTTTCAACTTTGCCAATTCAGGCTTAAATCTTCCACGGACCTCCAAAATACATTCCAGACGCGCTCCCAAGTCCAAAATCACCTAACGGAGCTAACAAAATTATAAAAATCCAAATCCGAGATCGAATATTAAAAAATCAAAACTTGGTCAAACCTTTCAAATTTAAAACTTCAAGTTGAGAATTGTTCTTCAAAAACTATTCCAATTGTCTTGAAAACCTAAACCGACAATTCACATAAGTCATAATACATCATATAGAGCTAGTCATGCCCGAGAACTGACGAGCGAAGTACAAATGCTCAAAATGACTGATCAGGTCGTTACAACAAGCCGTCGGTATACAGTGACATTTGGTTCTCAACATCACATTCAAACGCATAGGAAGAATCGAAATAACATGTTTTAAGCTGAAACAAGGTCGCATGATAAGGAAAGAAAGATGGAAAGTTTGCAAATCCCGTTCAGCCTCTCGAAGATAGGTATGGACGCCATCATACCGATCTGCAGGACTATACTAGACACTTGCTCATGACTCGTAGAACCTATGAGCCTAGAGCTCTGATACCAACTTGTCACGACCAAAAATCTACCTAGTCATGATGGAACCTAGTCGTGATGGAGCCAAAAGATATATCATCAGTTTGAAATTTACAGAAACAAAAATATAGATCTTAAACTACCGCGAACAATTGGTAGCTTGTATCTGGAGTGCGGATACGTCTTCAATTCAAGGCTCCAGCTTCCACAGCTACATAGCTCCAATATCTTTACGCAAGGTGCAGAATTATAGTATGAGTACAACCGACCCCATGTACTTAGTAAGTATCTTAACTAACCTTGGTGAAGCAGTGACAAGGTTTTTAAGTCAAAAGATACTCACTAATATAACTGTGCAGTAGATTTGTAATAGAAACAATACAAGAAATAATAGAGAAAAGTACAAGAACAAATATGCGAAGGAGTAAACGATTACTAAAATAAATTACAGTCAATTTTCTCAATATCACAACCACTCCTTTTCTTAAAGTGATAACCACCAAACAACATTTGAATCCACAAATATTCATAGTATGAGGAATGTATTCAAGATATCAAATCAAATGGCACGGCAATACCCTTCGTGTATTTATCTCATCCTCACCAAATATATGAATGTATGACAAATCAATTGGCATGGAAATATCCTTCGTGCATTTATCTCATCATCACCAAGCATATGTATAACAATACCAACCAGGATAAATGCCAATAACAGTAATATCAAAGTGGAAAATGCACATGTAGCAATATCAAACCAGGCAGAGCATACGAAAAATGGTAACAGACATGGTGGGAAGCAGAGAAGTAATGATAGCAATTATGATAGGAGAATATAAATTCCACTATATAGCAAAGTAGAAGGTTTAAATGAAAGCACAACAAACGAGAAAAGTCATAGATTTAAATATAAAAAACAAGACAAAAAGCATGATTGTGACCAGATAAATAGATAGAAAGCATGGATAGAACAATAATTATTAAGGTAGGAGGCAAAGACGTGACAACATCAACAACAAGTCACATAGAAAGCATAGGTAACAATGACAACTCAGAATGAATACCTGAATGTATATGCAATGGCACGGCATCACCCTTCGTGCTATACCCTCTTCCGCACATGATAATGTATATGCAATGACACGACATAACCCTTCGTGCTTTACTCTCTTCCTCTCATGATAATGTAAAACAATGGCACGACATTATCCTTCGTACATAATAATGTATATGAAATGACACGGAATCACCCTTCATACTTTATACTCTTCCTCACATGATAATGTATATGCAATGGCATGGCATCATCCTTCATGCTTCATATTCTTCCTCACACGATAATATAAAACAACGACACATCATTATCCTTCATGTGTGATAATGTATATAAAATGGCACGACATCATCCAATGTGCTTTACACTCTTCCTCACCAAGAACATGTATATCAATGACAAGAAAACTAGGAAGAATGAATAATATCAAGAAGAGTGGTTAAGCAAATACACCACGTGAACAACAATCACAACTCTTGAATAAATAAACCTAAAGAGCCCTACAAATCTCAAACATGATTTTCAACATAAGTATGGAACCCAAGTACCCCAGAATTACGGTCGTAGATATGTATTTGAGATTAGGTATAGTGATGACCGAATTTAGCGCATCAATAGTTTCACAAAGAGGACATCAAATGTTAATCTAGTTATGACAAGCTTAATTATGGTTTCTAGCATTGAAATTCATATTCATATTATTATAGAAGTCAAGTAAAATAAGAGGAAAGAAAATCACATTGTCCAACAAGGCACAAAAATTCGAATAATCTACCCCGAGCATGGATAATCCTGACACATGCATATACGCTCGTCACCTCGCATATACATCACCCCCGCATGTAGCAAACAATATCATTTATTAGGAAATATTTCTCCAACAAAGCTAAGCATGCCACCTACTTCAAACAAGCCAAATTGATACACTAGAAGTGCCATCCCGCATGAATCGACCTCTGAACGGCTCAAAACTAGCTAAAAGAAACTCAAAAACATCAAATAATGCTCTAAGAGTTGAACACAAACAATAAATTTCGAATATTTAATCAAATGCTCAATGTCAACCACAAGGTCAACCCGGGCCCGTACCCCGGAATCCTATAAAACTCATAAATACGAGTCCATTAATATCAATTTCACTCAATTCGACTCTAAATTGATGTTCAAATCTCAAATATTCACTTTAGAAAAGTTTTGACAAAAAACCCCAATTTCTCAATTAAATTCACTAATCATTTGCCAAAACAAAAGATGGAATCATGTAATATAATTAAAACCGAGTCAAAAATACTTACCCAATCCAAATCGTGAAAGTCGCCTCCAAGACCGCCCATATCCGAGCTCTATAACGCAAAATGTAAAAAAATAACCAAAACCTTCAAAATATAGTACTTTATAACATTGCTTCAGAGAAACCCATTGCGATCGCGGTAATATCTTCGTGATTGCGAAGGAAAAAAGTCAGTACCCAAAAAGACCATCCACGTTCGTGTACCAGTACCGCGAACACGATTCACTAATCTGCCAAAAATTCACGAATACAGTCCCTCGCCCATGGACGCGAAGAACAACTCACGCCTGCCACATTCCTACTATGCGAACGCGGAAGCCTCACAGTAAACGCGATTAAAAAACCTAGTCAGCTGACAAAATACTCATCGCGATCGCAGCTGTGCTCCCGCGATCGCGAAGCTCAACTGGAGCACTAGAAAACTAGCAACTCATGCCAACTTCAAAATGGTCCGAAATCTGTTCGAAGCTTACCCGAGCCCCTCAGGACCCTATCCCAACATATCAACAAGTCTCAAAATATAAGACGGACTTACTCGAGGTCCCAACTCACGCAAAATAACATCAAAACCATGAATCGCCGATTAAGATTGAACTTTTAAGTTCATAAACTTCAAACTTCAATCAAGCATCTGATTCAAGCCTAACAAATTTGGAATGAACCCAAATTTTGCACACAAGTTCCAAATGATATAAAGAACCTATTCCAAGTCATGAAAAAATAATCTGAATCCGATAACATCGATGTCAACTCCCGATCAAAACCTATGAGTTTTCCAGACCTTCAAATTGCCAACTTTCGCCAATTAGAGGCCAAACCCTCTAGAAACACCCAAATGTAAATTCGGGCAGTCGCCCAAGTTCAGAATTACCATCTGTACCTAATGGAACCATAAAAACTCCGATCTGAGGTCAAATTCACAAAAGTCAAACTTGGTCAATTCTTTCAACTTAAAGCTTCTAAAATGAGAATCATTCTTTCAAATCAACCCTGAACCATTCGGAAACCAAAACCGATTATACATGTAAGTCATAATACACCATATGAAGCTACTCATGAACTCAAACTACCGAACTGAATGTAAATGCCCAAAATGATCGATCGGATCCTTACAACGAGGCTATAATAAGTGTCTTTTAACATATTACTCCCTCCGTTTCAATTTATGTGAACCTGTTTGACTGGGTACGGAGTTTAAGAAAAAAATGAAGACTTTTGGAATTTGTGGTCCTAAACAAGTCGAAATGGGGCCCAGAGTATTTGTGTGATTATAAAAGCTTCTCATTAAGGGTAGAGTTGTAAGTTTAAGCTAAATTGTTCCCAAATTTAGAAAGGATTCATTCTTTTTTGAACGGACCAAAACGGAAATAAGTTCACATAAATTGGAACAAAGGGAGTATTAACTTAAGAAAATGTATCTTGTCGTTATTCTTAGAAAGAAAATTGGGCCAATAAGTTTGGTATAAGAAAAGACCAAAAAGAAAAGAAAAAGGAGAGAAGTATGAGGTTACTAACCCATAGGTGTTAAATATGTTGAACTTCAGCCGGCCCAATGTCACTAAAATTCTTGTGTTTGGCCGTTTTCTTTAAATAATCAAAGCTGGCCCGCACTCCAAATAATTAGTTAGCCCACGTTCTAAATAAATTAGGTTTGCCCATTTGTCATTACTAATAAATAAGTAATTAAATTTATCCAAATTGTTAGGCACAACTGCAAGTATATAATTTTATTAAAAATATTTGCTTATACTAGTTTTTTATAATAATAATAAAACCATAAATAAGGTACAATATCAATAAAATACCCATATGTTGTTTTACTACTATTAAATTACAAAAAAAAACATATATTTTCACAATAAAGTTGGATAATCATTTTTTACAAATAATATGTTTCACAAAAAAACATATTAAATTACAAATAAAGTTGAGATTAATAAAAAATTTCGATAAATAAAGCGAACATAAGCAAAACATGAAAACCACATAAAACATAGTTTACCCAAAATTAATTCAAGCCAAGTTTAAGTCAATAAAGCGACCGTGTTAGAACCACGAGATTCAGAAATTGCTTCACACGATCTTCCCAGTGAACAGAATTTCTTACTCGGTTCCTATTTTGCGGACCAATAAATTTGAGTCAACCTTCCTTTGACTAGGGATTCAAATAAAAGATGACTTGAAATACCTAAAATTTAATTTCATGTGGCGACTCTGTAAATTAATAATATCTATTCAAATTTATCACATTAATTGGAAAAAACCCTTTAATCCACCATACATAATATTTTGAGGGGTGGTAAAAAAGGGGTGTGACAATGATCCAATATGTTTTATAGCACATAAGTGTTTGTGACGAACCAATATGTTATTTTGATTTCTAGCCTTAATTTCCATGATCCGAGACCTCTCGTAACTTCATTTGATGTATCTTGGATTGTGTGCATGGTCCATGACATTTTTCAAAAAGCTTTTATGTTAAATTTTGAAAGACAATAAAACAATTTAGTAAAAATAAGGCTAGAGTTGACTACGATCAATATTTCATGTAAAAGACCCTGGATTAGTGTTTTAACTATTCTAGTAGGTCCGTATTGTAATTTTGGACTTAGGCGTACGCCCAAAATTAAATTCGAAGGTCCTTAGGTTTATTTGACTTGTTTTGCCGAAAATTAGCAATTTGAATGGTTGAAAATTTCCTAGGTTTCATTGGTAAGCAACTCTAATCCACTTTCTTTCAATTCTCCATTACTTTTCATAAGATTTCACCATCAAATCTAAAATTTCCATGGTAGAAATTAGGGATTTGGGTAGAATTTAGGAATTTGTCAAAATTGAGATTTAGACCTCAAATTGAGGTCGAATTTCGAAACAAATCACATAACCGAGCTAGAAGTGCATGAGTAATCGGATTTTGGTCCTCATCTCGAGTTTTGACCAAGCGGGCTCGAGGGTTGACTTTTGTTGAGTCTTTTTCATTGATGTGTAGTTTCTAAAGCTTATTTTGAATCGTTTGATCGATAATTTACTAGATTTGATTGGTTTGGAGGCTTGTTCAAAAGGCAAGGACGTGGTTGATTGATTGCCTTGTTCACGGGGTAAAGTAAGTGTTGTGTCTTACTTTGACTAGAGGGAATGAGGATTTATTGAACTGATTGTTATGTGAATTATGTGGGAAAATAACGTATATGTGAGGTGACGAGTGTATATGCACCGTCATGGGATTTCGCATGCGGAATTGGCTATTTATTTCTATGTCTTCATTTATTCCATGTTATTTCTCGTTCAATGCTTTAATTGTTACATGTTCTTACTTGACATCCATACTATACTTGTTAATTGTTATTTAATTAATACTTGTCTTAATTTATTTATTTCTCACACGATTTCTGCTTATTTGATGTTTGTTTCTACTTGCCTTAATTGTACATTCTCACTGTCACATGTTTTACCTGTTTTTATTGTCCTTATATTACTTAATGCACTATATTATGTTGTTTCGCTTATGTGAGTCGTTTAGCCGTTATGTACTGATGAATTGGTAAAGTTTGAGATTCGGAGGTGTTGGATGTTCTCCGTTTATTATTGTAATGACCCGGCCAGTCGTTTAAAGAATTTACGCCCCGATCCCCTATAAACTGCTTTCCCCGTATTTGTTTCTGCTATTTAATTTGCCGGGATGCTTCGTTGTGAGTTTTGGAGCATTTTGGGACACTTAGTTCGTCAATGAGAGCTTAAACTTTAGAATTTGGACCGTAGTCATAGCAGTGTGAAGACGGCCTCAGAATGGAATTCTGTAAATTTCGTTAGCTCTATTGGGTGATTTCGGGCTTACGGGTGTGTTTAGATTGTATTTTGGAGGTCCGTAGCTTATTTAGGCTTGAAATGCCGAAAGTTGAATTTTTGAAGTTTCCGGATCGATAGTGAGATTTTGATATCAGGGTTGAAATCCTATTCCAAAAGTTGAAATAGCTCCGCAGTGTTGAATGTGACTTGTCTGAACAATTTGGGGTCAATCGGACTTGGTTTGGTTGGTTTCGGCATCGGTTGTAGGATTCTTGAAATTTTAAGTTCTTTAGGTTTGGATTGGAGGGTGATTCGTGGTTTTAGGGTTGTTTGATGGTATTTGAAGGTTGGACTAAGTTTGTATGATGTTTTAGGATTGGTTGGTATGTTTGGTTTAGGTCCCGGGGGCCTCGGGTGTGTTTCGAATGCTCAACGGATCATTTTTGGACTTGGAGAAAGAACAAATTTTCTGGTTTTTCTGTTGCAGACATTCCTTCTTCGCGATCGCGTGAGGTGGCTCACAATCGCATAGGCTTAGCTGAGGCAGAGGGAGTTTGTTTTTCGCGTTCACGAGAAAAAGATATGCGAACGCGTAGCAATGGTGGAAGGTTGAATCGTGAACGCGAGGGCTATGTCGCGTTCGCAAAGAAGAAGTGAGACAACTGTAGAGTTGAGAGCTTCTCTTCGCGATTGTGTGAGGTCAACCACTATCGCGTAGGCCTGAGCAGAGCAAGCATCCCGTTTGCATGGGGAGTTACGCGTTCACGTAGGGTAAATCTGGGAGCCAGCGGAGTTATTCTTCGCGATTGCGTGGGAGCTTCCACGATCGCGATTAAGGTCACGTTTGGGCAGAACATAAAATTCAAAATCGAGGGTTTTGAGATCATATCACAAAATTGAATTGGGAGCTCGGCAGGAGACGAATTTTGGAGAGATTTTCGGAGGAAGTTTGCGGGTAATGATTCCTAATTCCTTTTTGCTTATAACTCATTAGTCTAAACATGAATTCATCATCTAATTTCGGATTCGGGATGAGAAATTGGGGGAAAATTGAGAAAAGTTCTTAGGCCTAATTTTGGGGGTTTTGATCAAGATTTTGGTATCGGATTGGAGTGATTTTGGTATGGTTAGACTCGTGAGTGAATGGTGGTTCATAATCCGTAACTTTAACCCATTTCGAGACATGGGTCCGGGGAGGATTTTTGGGCGTTTTTCTATTTTCTTGCCTTAGCTTTGATTTCATTAGCTAAATTAGTTGTTTGTAGTTGTATTTACGTTATGATATTAATTTTATTAGATTTGGGCCACCCGGAGTTGGATACTCGTGGCAAGAGCGTGATTTCAAATTGATTTTGAGCTAACTCGAGGTAAGTGTCTTGCCTAACCTTGTGTGGGGGAACTCCCCTTAGGATTTGGTACTGTTGTTATATGAGTGTCGTGTACGTGAGGTGACGAGTGCGTGCACGTGCTAATTGTTGAAAACCCCATTTTCATTACATAAATATTTGTATTTTTCTTGTAACTAAGCAATACTTGTACTTGAAAACTCCTGTTTAGCTTAGGAAAATCATGCTTATGTGATTTAATTGTCTTACCTACTTCAACTGCTTACTTGTATTCAGTGCAACATGTTTAAAGTAGAATTCCTGTTTATTCTCAAATAGAGCTGTAGATTCTTTTCTTGAGACTGTTGTGTGTTTACTTTAGGACTACGAGACGGTTTTCCCAGGAGATCCCCCTGCGTGTTTAATATGGGACTACGGATATGTATTTTGGAAGACCGCCCTACACTTTTATGTTTGGAACTACGAGACGACACCCGGGAGATTCCCTTGTACTGTATATTTACTTTGGGACTACGGATTGGTATTACGAGAGCTTTCTCTGCATATTTATGATTCGGACTACAGGACGATATCCCGGGAGATCCTCTGTACATTTACGTTTGGAATTACGGGATGATATCCTAGAAGATCCCTTGTTGCTATCTCTGTGTACTGAGTATATTCTGTATTTGATTTTACTCTTTATTGACTGTTAGTGTTTTAAATTATACTGTCATACTTCATATTGTTTTACCTTGTTTTATATATATAACTAGTAGGGCCCTGACCTTCCTCGTCACTACCCGACCAAGGTTAGGCTTGACACTTACTGGGTACCGCTGTGGTGTACTCATGCCCTTTCCTGCACATGCTTTTTCGTGTGCAAATCTAGGTTCTTCGGCTCAACCATACTATCAGTGAGGCAAGGCGACTTTCATAGACTTCGAGGTATATCTACCACATCCGCAGACCGAGGAGTCCCTCTCTATTCTCTCTTTTAGCTATAGATCTTCTGTAATTACTTTATTTAGATATTCTGGAGTTAGAACATTTTGTATTTCCTCTAGTTTGTGATTCATTAGATTCCGGGTTTTGGGAGTGTTAATATTGGTCAGGAGTGCTATTATTATATATGTCGATCAGCATTTTAAACTGCTCTATTATATTACCCGTAAATTATTAGTTTCGCATCTTTATTTCCTTTTTCTGCGAATGGTTAGGCTTACCTAGTCGTAGAGACTAGGTGTCGAAACGATAGTTCATGGAGGGAGAACTTGGGTCATGACAAGTTGGTATCAGAGCTCTAGGTTCATAGGAGTCATGAATCACAAGCTGGTTTATTAGAGTCTTGCGGATCGGTATGGAGACGTCTGTACTTATATACGAGAGGCTATGTAACTGTTAGGAAAATTACACTTCATTTGATTTCGTTATCGTGCGAGATTTTTGATATCACAATTCTAAACCTCTGTCTTCTATTCTCTCATAGATGGTGAGGACACGTGCTACCGGAGATGACCAGGCACTTGTGCACCTACTAGAACGGCCAGAGGTTGGGGTCGGGGTAGAGATAGAGGACGCATCTGTGGTGCAGCAAGAGCACACGCACGAGCTGCTTTAAAGGAGCCACCAGCAGCTCCAACCGTAGTCCAGGCACTTGATACGCCTACTGCTACTACTCTTCCAGCTCTTAAAGAGACCCTTGCACAGTTCGTGAGCATGTACACCACCCTAACTTAGGCAGGGTTGATTCCCCTTGCTGTAACCACAACCCAGGCCGGGGGAGGAGCACAGACTCCCGCCGCCCGCACACCTGAGCAGCGGGTCCAGGTGGATCAGATCCTAGAGGTTATACCGATACCGCTTGTGGCCCCAGTTTAGCCCGAGGACACGGCCGCAACTTCCGAGGATGAGGAGCGGAGGCTTGAGAGGTTTAAGAAGTACAAGCCTCCTGTATTCAGTAGCTTAGCATCAGATGATGCCCTGGGATTTCTGGAGGAGTGTTACCGTATCCTCCGCACTATGGGTATATCAGGATCGAGTGGGGTTTCTTTCACTGCCTTCTAGCTTCGAGGAACAACCTATCAATGGTGGTGTACTTATGATTTGGACAACCCAGATGAGGCAGCTTCCCTTACATGGAACCAGTTTTCAGATATGTTTTTAAGGGAGTATGTTCCTCAGAGCCTCAGGGATGCATGACGCGCAGAGTTTGAGCATTTGCGCCAGGGTACTATGACTGTTTCGGAGTATGCTGTCCTTTTCACTAACTTGGCTAGGCATGCACCAGCCTTGGTTTCTATAGTTCGTGAGAGAGTTCGCCGATTTATTGAGGGGCTCATTCCCAGCATCAGGTCTAGCATGGCTCGGGAGTTGGAGATGGATATTTCTTATCATCAGGTGGTGAGCATTGCTAGGAGAGTAGAGGGTATTCATGCTCGGGATAGAGTGGAGAAGGAGGCCAAGAGGTCTCGAGAGTCGGGCCATTATTCTAGTGCTCGTTCCCTAACTGTAGTTCGTCATGGTAGGGGCTATATGAAGTTACCCTGTTCATTCAGCTCTTCCAGCATCCAGTGGTATTCCAGCTCCTCCTAGACTTAGGAGCCTTATTATGCACCTCTAGTATCTAGTGCGTCTCCTGCACGGGTTCTTTCAGTGGTCAGTTCAGCAGACCTGACCCGAGCCAGTGACAGCCGCCACGCCCTCCTAGAGCTTGTTTTGAGTGTGGTAACACATGCCATATGGTGAGGGATTGCCCCAGACATAGGAGGGGTGCACCTCCACAGACTTCTCAGCCACAGCGTGCCCCGAAGAGTTCCCAGGCTATGGTTACAACACTAGTTGCTAGCCCACCTGCTTATCCAGCTAGATGTGGAGGTCGAGGAGGTGGAGGTTGCCCTAGAGGGGGAGGACAGGCCAGATATTATGCCCTTCCTACCCGTACCGAGGTTGTCGCCTCTAATTCTATCATCACAAGTATTGTCCTGGTTTGTCATAGAGATGCATCGGTTTTATTCAATCTAGGCTCCACTTATTCTTATGTGTCTTCTTATTTTGCCCCGCATTTGGGTGTATCTCGGGATTCTTTGAGTTTCCCTGTTTATTTTTCTACTTCTATGGGAGATTCTCTTATTGTGGATCGCGTTTATCCGTCGTGTTTGGTTGCTCTTAGTGGTTTTGAGACCAGAGCCAATTTATTATTGCTCAGCATGGTAGATTTTGATGTTATCTTAGGCATGGACTGGTTGTCACTCCATTATGCTATTCTTGATTATCACGCCAAAAATGTGATGCTAGCAATGCTAGGTGTACCGTGAGTAGAGTGGAGGGGTACTTTAGATCACACTCCCAGTAGAGTTATTTCTTTCCTTAAGGCTCACCGAATGGTTGAGAAGGGGTGTGACACGTATCTAGCCTATGTGAGAGATGTTAGTGCTGATACCTCTACAGTTGATTCAGTCTCAGTAGTATGGGATTTCCCTGATGTGTTTCCAGCTGATCTTTCGGGTATGCCACCCGACAAAGATATTGATTTCGGTATTGATTTGTTGTCGGGCACTCAACCCATTTCTATTCCTCCTTATCGTATGGCTCCTACTGAGTTGAAGGAGCAGTTGCAGAAATTTCTTGACAAAGGTTTTATCCGGCATAATATATCACCTTGGGGTGCTCCTGTCTTGTTTGGGAAGAAAAGGATGGCTCTATTTGTATGTTCATTGATTATCACCAGTTGAACAAAGTTACAGTGAAGAACCGGTATCCTTTGCCTCGTATTGATTATTTGTTTGACCAGTTACAGGGTGCACGAGTGTTTTCTAAGATTAACTTGCGTTCAGGTTACCATCAGTTAAAGATTCGGGAGCCAGATATCCCGAAGACTGCTTTCAGGACTCAGTACAGTCATTACGAGTTCCTTGTTATATCATTTGGGCTTACCAATGCCCTGACAGCCTTCATGCATTTGATGCACAGTGTGTTCCGGCCATATCTTGACTCATTCGTCATTATCTTTATTGATAATATTCTGGTATACTCCCAGAGCCGGGAAGATCATGAAGCCCCTGAGGATAGTGCTTCAAACTTTGAGAGAAAATAAATTATATGCAAAGTTCTCGAAATGTGAGTTTTGGTTGGATTCCGTGGCATTCTTGGGTCACGTGGTATCGAGTGAGGGGATAAAGGTGGATCCGAAGAAAGTGGAAGCAGTGCAGAGTTGGCCCAGACCATCCTTAGCCACAAAGATCCATAGTTTTCTTGGCTTGCTGGGTTATTACCGTCGATTTGTTGAGGGATTTTCATCTATTGCACCACCTATGACCAGGCTGACCCAGAAGGGTGCTCCGTTCTAGTGGATGGAAGAGTGTGAGGAGAGCTTCCAGAAGCTCAAGACAGCTTTGACTATAGCCCTAGTTTTGATATTGCCTACACGTTTGGGTCTTATACTGTCTATTATGATGCCTCGATGATTGGCCTTGGAGCAGTACTAATGCAGAACGGTAGGGTGATTGCCAACACGTCCAGACAGCTGAAGGTGCATGAGAAGAATTATCTTGTCCCTGATCTCGAGTTAGCTGTTATTGTTCATGCCTTGAAGATCTGGCGTCATTTTTTGCACGGTGTTCCTTGTGAGATCTATACTGATCACCGGAGTTTGCAGCATCTTTTCAAGTAGAATGATCTTAATTTGCACCAAAGGAGGTGGTTAGAGCTGCTGAAAACTATGATATCACTATATTGTATCACTCGGGCAAGCCCAATGAGGTGGCCGATGCTTTGAGTCGCTGGGCGGAGAGTTTGGGGAGTTTACCAGCAACGGAGAGGTCCATGGCGATGGATGTTCAGGCTTTAGCCAGCCAGTTTGTGAGATTGGATCTTTCGAAGCCTAGTCGGGTTCTAGCTTGCGTGATTTCTCGGTCTTACTTATTTGATCGTATTAGAGAGTGTCAGTATGATGACCCTCATTTGCTCGTCCTCAAGGACAAGGTTCTGCACGGTGGTGCTAGAAATGTGGCTATTGGTGATGACGGGGTATTGAGGATGTAGGGTCGGGTATGTGTACCCAATGTTGATGGGCTTCGGGAGTTGATTCTAGAGGAGACCCATGGTTCCCGGTATTCTATCCATTCGGGTGCCGCGAAGATGTACCAGGATTTGAGACAGCACTATTGGTGGAGGTGAATGAAGAAGGATATAGTTGGGTTTGTAGCTCGGTGCCTCAATTGTTAGCAAGTAAAGTATGAGCACCGGAGACCAGGTGGGTTGCTTCAACAAATAGAGATTCTGGAGTGGAAGTGGGAGCAGATCACCATGGACTTCATAGTTTAACTACCATGGACTTTGAGGAAGTTCGATGCCATTTGGGTGATTGTGGATCCGCTGATCAAGTCCTCACACATCATTCTTATGTGTACTAGCCTATTCTTCAAAGCGGTTGGCAGAGATCTATATCCGGGAGATTTTTCATCTGCATGGTATTCCAGTATTAATCATTTCAGACAGAGGTACACAGTTCACATCACGGTTCTGGAGGGCTGTACAGCATGAGTTGGGTACTCGGGTGGAGTTAAGCACAACATTTCACCCCCAGATGGAAGGACAGCCCGAACGCACTATTCAGATTCTTGAGGATATGCTCTGTGTGTGTGTGATGGAGTTTGGAGGGTCTTGGGATCAGTTCTTTCCACTGGCGGAGTTTGCCTATAGTAACAGTTATCAGTCCAGCATTCAGATGGCACCCTATGAGGCTTTGTATGGTAGGCGGTGTAGATCCCCGGTGGGTTGGTTTGATCTGGGGGAGGCTAGATTATTGGGAAAAGACTTGGTTCAGGATGCCTTGGAGAAGGTTAAGGTGATTCAGGATAGACTTCGTGCAACCTAGTCTAGGCAGAAGAGCTACGCGGACCGGAAGGTTTGTGATATTTCCTATATGGTTGGAGAGCGGGTCTTGCTTCGGATTTTTCCTATGAAGGGCGTTATGAGATTCAGAAGAAAGGGAAATTGAGTCTAAGGTTTAGTGGTCCTTTTGAGGTATTGATACGTATTGGGGAGGTTGCCTACGAGCTTGCCTTACCTCCCATCTTGGCAGGAGTTCATCCAATATTTCATGTTTCGATGCTCCGGAAGTATCATGGTGATCCGTAACACATGTTGGATTTCAGTTCAGTCCAGTTGGACAAGGATCTATCTTATGTTGAGGAGCCAGTGACGATCTTGGACAGGCATGTTCGAAAACTGAGGTCAAAGAACATTGCATTAGTGAAGGTTCAGTGGCGGGGTCAGCCGGTCGAGGAGGCGACTTGGGAGACCGAGTAGGATATACGCAGACATTACCCTCATCTTTTCACCACTTCAGGTATGTCTCTATGCTCGTTCGAGGACGAACTAATGTTTTAAGAGTGGGAGGATGTAACGATCCGGCCGGGCATTTTAAGAATTTACGCCCCTATCCCCTATTAACTGATTTCCTCTTGTTTGTTTCTACTATTTTGATTTGCCGGGATGATTTGTTGTGAGTTTCAAAGCATTTTGGAATACTTAGTCCCTCAATGAGAGCTTACACTTTAGAATTTGGACCGGAGTTGGAGCAGTGTGATGATGGCCTCAGAATGGAATTACGTTATTCTGTTAGCTACGTTGGGTGATTTCGGGCTTAGGAGTGTGTTCGGATTGTGTTTTGGAGGTCCGTAGCTTATTTAGGCTTGAAATGCCGAAAGTTTAATTTTTGAAGTTTCCGGATCGATAGTGAGATTTTGAAATCAGGGTTGGAATTTGATTCCGAAAGTTGGAATAGCTCCGTATTATTGAATGTGACTTGTGTGCAAAATTTGGGGTCAATCGGACTTGGTTTGGTTGGTTTCGGCATCGGTTGTAGGATTCTTGAAATTTCAAGTTCTTTAGGTTTGGATTGGAGGGTGATTCAAGGTTTTAACATTGTTTGATGTGATTCGAAGGTTGGGCTAAGTTCGTATGATGTTCTATGATTAGTTGGTATGTTTGGTTGAGGTCTCGGGTGCCTCGGGTGTGTTTCGGATGCACAACGGATTTGTTTTGGACTTGGAGAAAGAACATATTTTCTGGTTTTTTTGTTGCAGACATTCCTTCTTCGTGATCGCGTGAGGAGGCTTGCGATCGTGTAGGCTTACCTGAGGTAGAGGGAGTTTGTTTTTCACGTTCACGGGAAAAGTTATGCGAACGCGTAGCAATGGTGGAATGTTGAATCGCGAACGCGAGGGCTATGCCGCGTTCGCGAAGAAGAAGTGAGGTTGCTGTGGACTGGAGAGCTTCTCTTCGTGATCGCGTGAGGTCAACCACTATCACGTAGGCGTGAGCAAAGCAAGCGTCGCATTCGCGTGGGGAGTTACGCGTTCGTATAGGGTAAATCTAGTGAGCCAGCGAAGTTATTCTTGGCGATCACGTGGGAGCTTCCGTGATCGCAATGAAGGTCGTGTCTGGGCGGAACATGAATTTCAAAATTGAGGGTTTTGAGTTTATATCACAAAATTTAATTGGGAGTTTGGTAGGAGACAAACTTTGGATAGATTTTCGGAAGAAGTTTGCCGGTAATGATTCCTTACTCCTTTTTGCTTATAACTCATTAATCTAAACATGAATTCATCATCTAATTTCGGATTTGGGGTGAGAAATTGAGGAAAAATTGAGAAAATATCTTAGGCCTAATTTTGGAATTTTGATCAAGATTTTGGTATCAGATTGAAGTGATTTTGTTATGGTTAGACTCGTGAGTGAATGGGGGGTTCATAATCCGTAACTTTTATCCGATTCCGAGATGTGGGCCCAGGGAGGATTTTTGGTCATTTTTCTATTTTCTTGCCTTAGCTTCGATTTTATTAGCTAAATTAGTTGTTTGTAGTTGTATTTACATTATGATATTGATTTGATTAGATTTGGGCTACCCGGAGTTGGATACTCGTGGCAAGAGCGTGATTTCAGATTGATTTTGAGCTGGTTCGAGGTAAGTGGCTTGCTTAATCTTGTGTGGGGGAACTCCGCTTAGGATTTGATACTGTTGTTATATGAGTGCCGTGTACGTGAGGTGACGAGTGCGTATACGTGCTAATTGTTGAAAAACCCGTTTTCATTACGTAAATATCTGTATTTTTCTTGTAACTAAGCAATACTTGTACTTGAAAACTCCTGTTTAGCTTAGGAAAAGCATGCTTATGTGATTTAATTGTCTTACCTGCTTCAACTGCTTACTTGTATTTTGTGCAGCATGTTTAGAGTAGAGTTCCTATTTATTCTCGAATAGAACTATAGTTCTTTTCTTGAGACTGTTGTGTGTTTACTTTGGGACTACAGGACGGTTTTACCGGGAGATCCCCCTGCGTGTTTAATTTGGGACTACGAATCGGTATTTCTGGAGATCTCCCTGAACTTTTACATTTGGAACTACGGGACGACATCCGGGAGATTCCCCTATACTGGATATTTACTTTGGGACAACAGATTGGTATTCTCGGAGTTTCCCCTGCAAATTTATGATTCGGACTACAGAACGATATCTCGGGAGATCCTCTGTACATTTACGTTTGGGACTACGGGACGATATCCTGGTAGATTCCTTATTGCTATCTCTGTGTACTGAGTATATTCTGTCTGTGATTTTACTCTTTATTAACTATTAGTGTTTTAAATTATACTGTCGTACTTCATACTGTTTTACCTTGTTTTATATATATATAACCAGTAGGGCCCTGACTTTCCTCTTCACTACCCGACCGAGGTTAGGTTTGGCATTTACTTGGTACCGCTGTGGTACACTCATGCCCTTTCCTGCACATGTTTTTTCGTGTGCAGACCCAGGTTCTTCGGCTCAACCATACTATCAGTGAGGCGAGGCGACTTTTAGAGACTTCGAGGTATATCTTTCGCATCCGCAGACCGAGGAGTCCCTCTCTATTCTCTCTTTTAGCTATAGATCTTTTGTAATTACTTTGATTAGACATTCTAGAGTTAGAACGTTTTGTATTTCCTCTAATTTGTGATTCATGAGATTCCCGGTTTTGGGAGTGTTAATATTGGTTAGAAGTGCTATTATTATATATGCCGAGCGGCATTATAAACTGTTCTATTATATTACCCGTAAATAGTTAGTTTTGCATCTTTATTTCCTTTTTTCGTGAAGGGTTAGGCTTACCTAGTCGTAGAGACTAGGTGCCGTCACGACAGTTTACGGAGGGAGAACTTGGGTCGTGACAATTATGTTGTTCTTTAATATTTCATATATTTCACCTTCTTTTTCTTGATACTTTATAAATATTGTTGCTTCATCATTTATGTTAATGATTTGAAATTGATGGGCATGGGGTTACGCATCGCAACAGATTTAAAATGATATGAAGGAATAAGGATGGATTTTGAAATTGATGGGCATCGGGTTACGCATCGCAATAGATTTAAAATGATATGAAGGAATAAGGATGGATTCTGATATGAATATATGATGATATAGTGGGATCGGGTTGCGCGGCGCAACGAATTTGATATGTTATAATTATTTCAGATTGTAGAATTATCCTCGATATAGTGATATGAGACCGGAGACTTAGTTATTCTGGGGATCTCTGGTAGTTGACCTTCATGTCTGTTTGTACGAGTTTATTCTTTATTTCTATTCTTATTTTCTACTCCCTCCATTTCATATAAGATGAGGTAGTTTGACTCGGCGCGGAGTTTAAGAAAAAAGAAGATGACTTATTTCCATGACATTTGTGTGGCTATAAAAGCATTTCATTAAGGGTAAATGGGTAAAATGAAAGAGTTTAAAGTTGCATTATTTCCACATTTAGAAATGTGTCATTTGTTTTGGAACAAACTAAAAAGGAAAGTACCTTGATGACGTCCAAATCCACTACTAAAAAGTAATAGATATGGTCGCATGCAATATAATTTACCCAACTATGAGTCGGGGTCGAATCCCACAGAGAACAATGTGTAGGCGATTAGGAATGTAAGAAAATTATCGCTTATCGCGCAATGCCAAACACTAAGAATTTTGGTTTGAAAATGTTTTATACTTAATTGCGGAAATGTAAACTAACCTAGAAAGCAAGTAAAATGATCAATGGCTACAAGTATGAATGCATCGGGAATGACACTCAAGTAACGATCCAATGTATTTCACGATTTTACAAATATGAGCGAGTTTATATTAATTAGCCACGGATAATAATTCTTAATTAGCTTCTTCCAAAAACTAACAAGACTTCCTAATTGAATTATTCCTAAAATAATTAGAAGATTAAGCACACCCGGAATGGCTACAAGTAGTTCAATCCTATCCCTAGGTAGAATCTACAAAATGAGGGTTAACGCCTCAAGTTCTTGTTAATTAATCTTTCCCTACCCCAAATTATCTTTTTCAAAATTAATTCGGAGTTAATGGGCAAGTCCTAGGGTTAGCTAATCCCGCTGGAAACATTAAAGAACAAGAATAATTAAAGAAACAAAAACTCACTTCATAAATAAATAAAACCATTCAATACATAAGCACAACAAGGTATTAAATTCACACTTTAAATATGAATATTTCCATAAACAAGATTCACGTGTTGAATAAAATACTACACACTTAAATATACAATACAAAGCAAAGAAATGAAGAAATAAACATAAATGGGTAAGAAAATCTTAACCACAAGCTTGAAATCTTCAAGACCAAAGTGTGTGTGTGCAAAACCCTAGCTTCAATACTTGTTCTCTCTAGCTCTAGGAACTGAAAATAAGCCAAAGATCTGATAAAAAAGATAAGATGCCTAAAATATCTGCTTGGTCGTGTATAAAAATGGTTTGAGGATTAAAAATGTGAAATTACAGAATTGCCCAGGCTGAAGCTCGATTTTCGCAATTGCGAAGTTCGCAATTCCGAACTTTTCCTGTGCTGCTTCACTTCGCATTTGCGAAGCTTTACTTGTTCTGTTGACTTCACATTTGCGAAGTTCTTTTTGCAATTGTGATGGCTGACTTATTCCGTTGACTTCGCTTTTGCGAAGAAATCTTCACATTTGTGAAGACTAATTTTCCCAGGTTAGATCGCATTTGCGAAGGTCTCTTCGCATTTGCGAAGCTTGACTTTCCCAGTTGACTTCGCATTTGTGAAGGGTTTTTGCATTTGCGAAGACTGCATTGCCCAGATTT
Organism: Nicotiana tabacum; assembly: GCF_000715075.1. NCBI lineage: Eukaryota > Viridiplantae > Streptophyta > Magnoliopsida > Solanales > Solanaceae > Nicotiana > Nicotiana tabacum. The sequence goes on from NC_134095.1 coordinate 119,360,709, forward strand.
TTCTCTCTTTTTAGATTCTTTTGACTTGTTTTCACTTGGTTTCTTCATCATTACTTCTAAATCACATTCACCCAGTAAATAGAAGTAAATGACATTAAATACATGATTTTATCACTCAAACATAGCAAAAGTATAGGTTTAAAGAATAAAAGCGACAAAATCTCCTCCCAAGTAGTTAACTTAACAATGCATCCATATCATGCCAAGCCAAATAGGTCTACTATAAGCACAAAGCATGACTTTGATTGGTACCTACAATTACTCCCAAGCATATGAATTATCAAGCACTTCTCATGAATATCATTATACTTCAAATGCTCAAATACTAGTGCCAATCAAAGTAGCAATCAAGTCATGACACTAAGCTTCAAAATTTGCCTCTCTATCACAATCAACTTTCTTTGGTCATTCCCACCAATTGAAAATGGGATTAAATTCACAACTCAAATCCCATGTGCCCTCACATTTAAGAGAGGATCCCACACTCATAAATCTTAATTTAAAATAAAAATGGGATATCAAATGGAAAGAATTAACTCTCTCTCAAAAAGATGTTCAAATGCATACAAGTAGTACCATAAGCCTGCCCTTCATGTATTCCTCCACTAATGTAGACAACTTGGTTCAAAATCAATTAGCACTTAAAGGGTTGTAGTTTAGGCTTTTGGTTAAGGTAGGGCACAATTTTGGTTAAAGTGACTCAAAACCTCCCCAAGCACTACAAAGTTTACAATTAAAACCCACTTCCTTCAAAGACATTTTCCATCCTTTCTTCACTTTTCATTCCACACCTAGTCTTCCCTTTATTCACAACTTTTTTATCAATTTATTCTATATACTCTTTTTTTTATACCTTCCACCTTTCAAACAACTTCCATATCATAACTTTCCCAAAATTCACCCCCAAACTTAGGCTTTTAGCCTATGTTTACACTTTCAAATTACTTAGGGGAGTAGGGTGCCAAAAGCTAGATCATTTAAGAACAAAGGATATAAGCATGTAACATAGTTGCCAAAGAATAAGGTTAAAGGCTCACAATGGGTTGACTAGGGAAAATATTCAAGGGTAGGAAATTTAAGGCATACTAGCGGTCCAAGGAAGGCCTAATATCATTTTTCAAACCAAGTCAGTCTATAATTTCGCCTTGAAGCACATTTCGGGCAAGTTCTAGACCACAAGTAATACAAAAGAACTCACAAATAAATCTCACCACATGGCACATGAAAACTCAAGTGGAATACAAATCTGAAATCCAATTGAAACAAATAACTCAAAGAGGTTACATATAGCATAAAACAAGCTATTTAGTGAATTAAAGAGCCAAAAATTGAGTCTAAAAAGTCATGACATTTTTACTTCAATAGTATTTTTTTTCTTTTTCAATAACCAAAGATCAAGAATTCACATGCCGAGGTTTAAATTATGTTGGTACCAAGCAAGCCACAAATTGGCCAATGGGCACAAACCCCAACTCACTTATTCTTTTTTTCCCAAATTAACCAAAGCTATATCTAACTACTAGACTAATTCCCTTAAGAAAGTTGTCTATCTATCCATCATCGGGAAAAGTCGACAAAACATTTTCTACAATTACCCGGTTCAAGAAGAAAATTGGCATCCTTGGAAAAAGAATCGTGGTATAAAGAAAACCAAGGATATCGCCACTAACATAAAACCTACTATATATAAAAAATTAAGAAGCTAATAAACATACTAATATCACACATGAACTTAACTAAAAAAAAAATTAGGAAGCTAATAAACATACTAATATCACACATGAGCACATGACATTGAAATATACTAATAACAAAATGAAAAAAATCACAGTACTAATCTGCTATCACACATGAACTATCAGAATAACAGTTATACAAGAAGCCACCCCCAACTAAAGATGTTGCAATATCCCCAATGCAACAAAACATGATAGAGTAAAAATGGTGGAAAGTGCTCCCTGAATATTGCATCAAGTGCTCTCCTCGCTATCTGAGTCAGAATCATCCTCATCTCCTACTTCCTCGGGCCACGCAACAGGAACATCATCATCCTTCACAGCCCCCGTCGATGGTATCCGATCCTGAGGCTTTAGGACCTTCCACAGCCCCTTCACACCCTTCCACATGTGAGTAAAGAATTTATCTCTTTTCTTCTCCCTTTTACCATCTGGGTGTGTGCCATTTCTAGGTTGCCATGTGAAGTGCTCATTTCACCATGCTTCTTGGCCAGCTCAGTATAGGCTTTCTCCAGTGCCTTGAGGTGATCCCCCTGCTTCCTTTAATCTTCAATGTATTTCTGGAACTCTTTCTTTGAAATGTAAGAAGGTCCCTCAGATGTCTCCCCAGGTCCTTGGGGAAGGCCATCCACTAGATCGAGAATCACTCGCATCTCCTCACTAAGCACAGCAAATGGTCCTCCTGCAGAGGATGACGGCTGACTACTCAGATCAACTTGAGAAGAAGAACCCAGCTTTCTCTTTTTGCTCTTCACTACGCCACCCTCTCCTCTCTTCTTCAACGGATGCATAGGCTTTCCCGGATCTATCCAATTGTCCCCTGGAGCCTCTTCAACCCCATCAAGCTGGCATAGCTCAGTGATAAGCGACGGGAAGATCAATGAAGGACTGTTCTGCATCTGATACTCCCTTAGTTTATTGATGAAGAGTTCACCAACATTCAGCTGAATACCGTCAAGGATGCAGGCTATCATCTGAGCTCTTATGACCGGGACATTCCATATGTTTGAAATAGGGGAGATACGACTGCATATGATGGCCAGCCTTATCTTTACTTCCGCCATGAACTCTTTTGATGTGATCCCCTTCTTCTCAGCTGCCCATGGAACATCTGCACCCGGGCATAATTTGGACACCCGCCACTCTCCTAGAGCACAGTCTTTTTCCCTGAATGGAGTCATGTCGTGGTTTTGGAAATGATAGAAATTGTTTACATCTTCAGCCCCAAATCGCACTATTTTGCCCCGAATTCTCATCTTGGGCTTTTTTAGCCGGATAGCTGGGAGGTTGGCATAGAATTCCCTTACCCATTGCTCATTGGATCGGCAAGGTTGAGGGGTAAAACAGTTCCATCCCATGTCCATTAGCCATTGATAGAACTCGGGAAGATGTTCCTGGACATCGTCCATCAGTATACCGCTTTCTGGAAGCACCTTCTTCGAGATAAGGTTTTCAAAATACTGTTCTTGACACTTCAATGACAAGAACTGGTCATGGTCAAAGTTCTGTTCAACTTTCACGGAGTTGTCACTTGTCGATCCTTCAGAGTTCGAGCCCATTTTCCAATTATAGTACCTGTCAACAAATGATAAGAGTGAAAACATGGTATGACTATGAAGAATAGTGCAAAAGGACTCAAATATGCCAAAAGAATGATCGGACAATTGAAACTCAGACTTAGAAAAAATTTCAGGATTTTGAAATTGTAAGCTGCTTGCTCTCTGATGTTGTAATTCCCAAGCATTCTTCGCAATTGCGAAGTTAGCAAACATGGGAATTGCGAAGAAATCTGTCACAATTGCGATAATCTCAGAACTTCCCAGATTTGGGAATTGCGAATAAATCCTGGGAATTGCGAAGGTCTTCAGGAAAGGTTATTATTGCAATTGCGATGAAATCTTCGCAAATGCGAAGAAGCAATCGCAATTGCGATCCTTCGTCCCCAGTGGAGCTTTTCTACAGACAATAGTATTACGCTCTAAAATATTGCAATCCAAGCCATTTTTTATTGAACCCAATCATCATTCAAACACAAATCATGCACTAGACCTCACAAACAACCATGAATCCAAAACAATATCGATACTTCAGCCAAGAATTTCATTCGGGCCTTTTATCGAACACATAAAAAGCATAAAAACTTCACTTCTATATGACAAGCGTTGGGTACTCAAACTTCCCCAATTTTTTAACAATGAACATTGTCACACACTCTTAACCAACCTCACCCAGAAATCAATGTAAGTTTTGAACACATTTTTGACCATTTTGGGCAGAGGGTGATACCCAGTTGAGCCCTAGGTTTTCAGAAAATTAAGAAGAATAAATGAGAAGATGAAGAAGAAGAAGAAGAAGAAGAAGAAGAAGAAAGAGTGATTAAGCTTGCATACCTGGGTCCTTGCAATTAGGAGTGAGAATTGATGGACTTTACAGTGGTGAGAGTGAGGGAGACGAGTTAGAGAGCCTTACTATTTGTTTTCTTCAATTTTTGTTCACAATGAGCAAGTGTTTGATCTTAACTCGCAGATGTCGCAATTGCGAAGGTCACTAAATCCTTTTGTTGTCGCAATTGCGAAGAAATGATGGGAATTGCGACTGAGGAAATTCGCAAATGCGAAAGAAGTTTCGCAAATGCGAAAATTGCCCCTGCACTTTTTATCAGCTACTGGTTTTGGCTCTCCAGGTCACTCCGACCTGCTCAAATCAACTCCAAAAATCTAAAACTTCGCAGATTAGTTACAAATAATATACTAAGCTATTCTAAATAATAAAATTTCAAAAATGACTAAATTTTTTGAAAAACAATGGGTTGCCTCCCACCAAGCGCCGCATTTAACATCGTGGCACGACTCAAATAACTTTACCACTTTTCTTGCCACTTGGATGATATGAACTGGGCACCTAGCTTGGAATCAAGCTTGTGACCACGAGCGATGGGGGTGGTAAGTTGATGATCAAGCCAATGCTTAAATTTTTCATTTTGCACTTCTTGGCTCTCATGTGAGGAATGTCATTTTGCTTTCTTGCTTCCTCAAACTATAAAATGTATGATTGTTGTCTTTCCTCCTCGCAATCCCTCATTGACTCGTGTAGTTCAATTTCCATATCACCACAAAATTCCAATGTTGAAAAATGCTTGGAATGTGACTTCAAACCTTCACTTTGTAATTTTTCTTAGATTTTGACATCCTCATTTTCTCCCGAACTAGAGTCAATTTCAACCAATTTTTCATTTACACCAGATGACTCTAATTCCACATTTTTCTCGGCATCATTAATACTCATGGAGTCGGTTGGTGGATGTTTAATTCTTGAATCCTCAAAGTAAAGCTCACTTTCTTCCTCGGACTTGGATTCTTCTTGGCTTTCTTTCACACTCTCAAGTTGGTGGGCATAGTGAGCCTCAACCAATATTTACATTTGATCCTCCAAAGTGCGAATATGTTCATCATTGTAATTCAAGCCTTGTTTCAAGTCCTCGAGTGCAAAGTTGTGCTTCTCCTCATTTTTAAGAATGGTCTCCAACATGAGCATTATTTTCTCATTTTGAGCATTTGGGAGTTCTTCTTGGTTTTGATCAAGTACCAAGGAAGGATTTTCAACTTCAATATCCAAGGAAGGTTCTTGGCTATCATCCACTTTCGGGGCTTTTTGAACCCTTAAGGCTTTGATCATTTCATTCATTTGTGAGTGCAACCTTTCAAGTGCCAAGTCATTTTGGAGACTATTCTCCAAAAGCTCCTCCAAGGCATTTTGCTCCTTGTTTCCTTCTTCAAGTAAACACTCCAATATAAGCTTGAACTCTCCACTTTGACCATGCTCAACTTCTTCCATTTCCATAGCCCTATAATTCTCATCACAAAAAGTAGAATCATCATAGTAGGGGCTTGGGGAAGGGAAGGACAAATATGCACAATCATCCTAATGACCATTTTTAAAACCACACTTATCACAAATACTCCACTCATGGGTTTGAGATTGTGTGCACAATCCACCCCCGGGAGAATTTAAACAATTTTGCCACGAGTGTGGTCCTCCACAATAAGGACACGGGTCATCAAAGTATGAACAACTGCCATCCGACCAATTTTCATTAAATGATGTCATTTTTCAAAACTAAGAAAATAAACAAGAAACTAACAAGAAAAATAGACCAAGGTAAGAAAAATAATTACACAAATATTCACAAGTTTGGACGAAAGCACTTTCGCTTATTTCTCAAACAACCTAAATTATGCCAAATTGTTTCGCGGCAACGGCGCCAATTTTGATGACATCCAAATCCACTACTAAAAAGTAATAGACACGGTCGCATCCAATATAATTTACCCAACTATGAGTCGGGGTCGAATCCCACAGAGAACAATGTGTAAGCGATTAGGAATGTAAGAAAATTATCGCTTATCGCGCAATGCAAAACACTAAGAATTTTGGTTTGAAAATGTTTTATACCTAATTGCGAAAATGTAAACTAACCTAGAAAGCATGTAAAATGATCAATGGCTACAAGTATGAATGCATCGGTAATGGCACTCAAGTAACGATCCAATATATTTCACGATTATACAAATATGAGCGAGTTTATGTTAATTAGCCACGGATAATAATTCTTAATTAGCTTCTTCCGAAGACTAACAAGACTTCCTAATTGAATTATTCCTAAAAATATTAGAAGATTAAGTACTCCCGGAATGGCTATAAGTAGTTCAATCATATCCTTAGGTAGAATCTATAAAATGAGGGTTAACGCCTCAAGTTCTTGTTAATTAATCTTTCCCAACCCCAAATTATCTTTTTCAAAATTAATTCGGAGTTAATGAGCGAGTCCTAGGGTTAGATAATCCCTTTGGAAACATTAAAGAACAAGAATAATTAAAGAAACAATAAGTCACTTCATAAATAAATAAAAACCATTCAATACATAAGCACAACAAGGTATTAAATCCACACTTTAAATATGAATATTTCAATAAACAAGATTCAAGTGTTGAATAAAATACTACACACTTAAATATATAATACAAAGCAAGGAAATGAAGAAATAAACATAAATGGGCAAGAAAATCTTAACCACAAGCTTGAAATCTTCAAGACCAAAGAGTGTGTGCAAAACCCTAGCTTCAATACTTGTTCTCTCTAGCTCTAGGAACTAAAAATAAGCCAAAGATCTGATAAAAAAGATAAGATGCCTAAAATATCTGCTTGATCGTGTATAAAAATAGTTTGGGGATTAAAAATGTGAAATTACAGAATTGCCCAGGCCTGAAGCTCGATTTTCGCAATTGCGAACAAAGGTTCGCAATTCCCAACTTTTCCTGTGCTGCTTCACTTTGCATTTGCGATGCTATCTTCACATTTGTGAAGCTTTACTTGTTCGGTTGACTTCGCATTTGCGAAGTCCTCTTCGCAATTGCGGTGGCTAACTTATTCCGTTGACTTCGCTTTTGCGAAGAAATTTTCACATTTGCGAAGACTAATTTTCCCAGGTTAGATCGCATTTGCGAAGGTCTCTTCGCATTTGCGAAGCTTGACTTTCCCAGTTGACTTCGCATTTGTGAAGGGTTTTCGCATTTGTGAAGACTGCATTGCCCAGATTTGTCTCTCTTTTTAGCTTCTTTTGACTTGTTTTCACTTGGTTTCTTCACCATTACTTCTAAATCATATTCACCCTGTAAAATAGAAGTAAATGACATTAAATACATGATTTTAAATACAAGATAAGTTGGTAAAATACCAACTTATCACACCTCATCTAATATGAAACGGAGAGAGTATTATTATTATTATTATTATTTCGCACAAGTTATTTATGAGTGACTTTCCATATCCTCGTCACTACTTCGTCGAGGTTAGGCTCGACACTTACAGAGTACATAGGGTCGGTTGTACTTATTCTACACTTGTGCACTTCTTGTGCAGATACCGGTGTTGGCCCCAGCGGCGCGTAGTGAGACTACTCGGATTTAGCTACTTTTGGAGACTTGAGGTATAGCCGCACGACGTCCGCAGCCTGGAGTCCCCTTCTTTATTAGTTTCACTATTTATTTAGTACCAAACAGTTGCCCTTTATTTTAGACCATACTTGTAGTATTATAGATGCTCTTGTACTTGTGATTCCAGATTTTTGGAATATGCTTAGATTTTGTAAACTGGTATTTTATCAATCTGTTTCAGACTAGTGCAGTTGGTTACTAATAATAGTTTTATTTAAATTGTCAAAACTGGTTAAATTTAGCTAACATTAGCTTGCCTAGCAAGTAAAATATTAGGCACCATCACAGTTCCCGAGGGTGGGATTCCGGGTAGTGAAAGTGTTAGTAACTCAAATAAAGCTCAAAACTGTCACGACCCAATCCCCGCACCCGGTCGTGATGGCACCTCTCATGAAGAAAAGGCCAGCCAGACCAAAATAGAACACCTCTTTTAAACAGCTAAATACCATAAATAGTTCTAAAACATGATATAATAACCATAATTTGCGGAAATAACGATAACAACAGTAGAAACCATCCCGACACAGCCCAAACCGGGGTGTCACAAGTCATGAGTAGCTAATAAATCCGGATACAAGTCTACTAGATACGAAATCCGATACAGAAGTTCAAGAACATGAAAATAGTAAGATAAGGGATGCACGGGGGCTGCGAATGCCAACAGCTACCTCGTAGTCTCCGAAAACACTGCCTGGACTGGGAGGATCAGCACTTAGGAGCGGACTCTGCGATGCCTGAATCTGCACACACGGTGCATGAGTAATGTGAGTACTCCGACCCAGTGAGTAATAATTATAAATAATGGATGAAAGCATGAAAACACGTAAAGGCACAAAGCAATTCTATATCAGGCAATAAAGTCACTTAAAGCAGTAAATCAGTGAAGAAGTCAAGTAAAATCTCTTTAAAACAAGTAAAACAGGTAATTTAACAGGTAAATAACAAGTAGAAGTTCGCCCCTCGGGCACAGTATCAATCACTCAGAACAGTATCAGCCCCTCGGGCTCACTCTCATTATAATATCATCCCCTCGGGCTCACTCTCAGATCATGATGGGTACCCGTGCTCACTGTGGGTGTGCAGACTCCGGAGGGGCCCCTTACGGCCCAAGCGCTATATCAAGCTACCTCGTGGAATCATCTCTCGGCACTCGGGCTCACATCACTCAGCACTCGACCTCACATCACTCAAGCAACCTCGTGGCATATAAAAATATCTCAGACCATCGACCTCATATCACTTAGTATATCCTCACATATGGCCCTCGGCCTCACTCAGTCCGAAAATCATCACAAGCCCCTCGGGCATTAGTAAAACAGTAGTTCTCAGCCCAGAACATCATTTAAAAATATCATTTAAGTTTCAAATTTGAGTAAAAGTGGCTGAGTTTGTAAAACAGTAGATATCAACAGGACTGAGTTCAAGTAATAAGTCAAAACAATGAGGAAATAGTGATAAAAATCCCCGAAGGGTTCAACTAATTGGCACGAAGCCCAAATATGGCAATCAACCCAAATCATGATGATAACAATTAAGTTTCAGTCAAATACGCGGTAAAATCATCAATCAGGATGGACTAAGTCACAATCCCCAATAGAAAATGACCCCACGCTCATCATCAAGCGTGTGTCTCACCTCAATATAGCACTACGATGTGCAATCTGGGGTTTCAAACCCTCAGGACATCATTTACAATCACTACTCACCTCGAACCGGCTACAACTCTAGCTCGCGATGCCTTTGCCCCTCGAATCGGCCTCCACGCGCGTCGAATCTATCCAAAATAAGAACGAATACGTCACAATATGCTAAGGGAACAAAGCCCAAGCGAAGACAATTGAAAAATATCAAAAATCCCGAAATTAGCAAAACTCGAGCCCCGGCTCACTTCTCGAAACTCATAAATTTTCATATCAATGGGTTCCTTATCTTCCCACGAGTTCATACATATCAAAAGTTCTCAAATCCGACCTCAAATGATCCTTCAAATCCCAATTCAAAAGTTCAAAGTTCTAAGCCCTAGTTTTTCCATTTTTAGTTTAAGTTCCATAAATTTCTAGGTTAATTTCACAATAGAATCACGTTTTAGGTTCAAAAATCTTACCTCCAATCAATTCTCCTTGAATCCCTCTTCAATCTCCCTCAAAGAGATGTCAAAATGAACTATAGAGTAAAAATGACCCAAAATCGCGGATGAAATAACTTATAAACTTTCTGCCCAATTATGATATCTCTTCATCGCGATCACGGCCCAAGCCTCGCGATTGCAAAGAGCAAAATTCCAAGACTTCAAAAACACGCTACGCGAACGCGACATATGCACTGCGAACGCGATGACTTCACTTCCCATACTATGCGAACGCGAGACCTCTACTGCGAACGCAAAGAGCAATAATCTCTGAACCCCAAATCCTTATGCGCGAACGCGGGAAGCTTCATGCGAACGCGAAGAACCATCTCACAGCCTTATGCGAATGCGATGCCTCAAATGCGAACGCGGAGGCATAAATTCCTTCCTTCCAAATTCCTCCTACGCGATCGCGACACAACCCACGGGATCGCGAAGTGCAAAATCTCTGCAACACCTGAACAACAAATCTGCAACTTCTCAAAGCCAAAAATGGTCCGATTGACCATCTGAAACTCACCCGAAGCCCCCGGAACCTTAACCAAAAGTACCAACACATCCTAAAACCTTATTCAAACTTGTTCCAATCATTAAAACACCTCAAACAAAACCAAATCCATCAATTCACATCGAATTCAAGCCTAAGTTTTCTAAAAACTTCCGAAATACGCTTTCGATCAAAAACCCAACCAAACCATGTCCGAATGACCTAAAAGTTTGCACACATATCACAAATGACATAAAAAATCTACATCAACTCTCGGAATTCCATTCCGACCCTCGGATCTAAATCTCACCTACCAACCGGAAATCGCCAAAATACTAACTTCGCCAATTCAAGCCTAATTCTACACCGGACCTCCAAAACTAATTTCGATCACACTCCTAAGCCATAAATCACCTCCCAAAGCTAACCGAACCATCAGAACTCACATCCCAGCCCTCTAACACATAAGTCAACATCCGATTGACTTTTCCAACTTAAACCTTCTTAAAATAGACTAAGTATCTCATTTCTTACCAAATCCAAGTCCGAACACAACCTAACCAACTCGATCACACAAAATACGGATAACGAAGCATAAAAAAGCAGAAATGGGAGAAACGGAGCGGTAACTCATGAGACGGCTGACCGGGTCGTCACAAAAACAAAACCAAATCAATACTAATACGAATGGATAAAATTCCATTCAATACAAGGAATGATAATAGTGTTGGCTATATTTTTTTATAGTTTTGCATTTGGATTAGATAGTGAAAATTTATAACATATTTTTTAATTATTAGTCATGTAATTAATATTTATTACTTATTAGTCGTACTTATTTTAGTATGACTTAGTACTTTTAGATTATGTTCATTTTTGTTATGACGTATTAATTAATAAAATTTCTTTATGCAATTTCATTATCTTTATTTTTATAGTTGTATCCTACGGACCAAAGAAATATTCAGAGTACAAATTATATATTTTATGCTATAAAGATTTTATCCGAAAAATTCGAGAAAAATCGAGATTGAAAAATCCAATTTTTTTTGGTTTGGTTTGATTTTATATAGATTTAGAAGTCTGACATACTTGGTTAGGTTTGGCAATTGAAAATTCTGAACCAATCTGACCTATGTTGTAATGACCCGACCGGTCGTTTTGAGCATTTGTACTTCGCTCGGTAGTTTTAGGGCACAAATAGCTCTGTATGATGTATTAAGACTTGTGTGAATCGTCGGCTTTGGTTTTCAGGTTATTCAGAATTTGATTTGGAAGAATGATTCTTAACTAGGAAGCTTTAAATTTGAAGAGTTGACTAAGCTTGAATTTTTTGTATTTAATCGTGGATTGGAGTTTTGATGGTGATTTTGAACTTGGGCGTATGCCCGGATTTACAAAAATTAGAAATTTGAAAGTTTGGAATGTTCATAAGTTTGACCGGGAGTTGACTTTGTGTATATCAGGTCTAGGTTGTGGTTTCGGGAATTAGAATAGCTTCGTTATGTCATTTGAGACTTGTGTGCAAAATTTGGGTTCATTCCGCATTGATTTGCTATGTTTCGACAAAAGTTTTGGAAGTTGAAAAGTTTAAAGTTCATCAAGTTTAAATTGAGGTGCGATTCATCATTTCGATATTGTTAGGTGTGATTGTACGCCTCGAGTAGGTTCATGTTATGTTATGGGACTTGTCGGTATATTTGGATGGGGTCCCGAGTGGCTCGGGTGAGTTTCAGACGAGGTTCAGACCATTTCTCATTCTTATTTAGTTGCTAGTAGTTGTTGGTACTAGTGTTGTGCACCTGCGGTTGAATTTGCGCAGATGCGATGGTCGCAGAAACGACAATGCAGTCGTAGAAGCGAGGTGAGAGATGGGTGAGAAAGCCCGCAAAAGCGGAAAATTTGGCGCAGGTGCAGATGCGCAAGTGCGTTTGAGTGGAAGCATAGGTGCGAGGGGTTGTTGGGTAAGGCTGTTTTCGCAGAAGCAAAGTTTTCCACCGCAGAAGCGAAGGTCTCAGGTGCGACCTACTGTCCGAAAATGCCAAAAACGCTGGGCAAAATGCTTTAAGTTCGAGGGTTTGGTCATTTTTGCATATATGGAGCTATGGAGCTCGGATTGGAGCGATTTTTTAGGAGATTTTCATCAAAAGGATTGGGGTAAGTATTCTATACTTGGTTTATCGTATTTCATGAATCTATCTTCATTTTGGCAATTGGTTGATGAATTTTAAAGTGGAAATTGGGGGTTTTAGCCTAAAGTTTCATAAAGTAAATTTTTGAGTTTTGAATATAGATTCAGAGTCGGATTTGAGTGAAATTATTATGGTTGGACTCGTAATTGAATGGATTATCGAATTTTGTGAGTTTTGTCGGGTCCGAGGTGCGGGCCCGGGTTGGACTTTTTGGATGATTTTGGGCTTTTTATTAAACATTCAACATTAATCGGTGTGTTTGTTTCCTTTGGTATTATTTGATGTATTTGAGTTGCTTTCTGCTAGTTTAGAGATGTTCAAAGTCCGGTACACGCGAGATGGCATGTTTGGAGCATCGTTTGGTACTGAGGGTATGAGACACTAAATTACGTGGTATGTGTTTGGTGTTGAGGTGACGCACATGCTAGGTGACGGCGTGTGGGCGTGCACCGTGTGAATTGAGACTCTGTTATTCTTGTGGTACTATGTAGCTACCTTATCGTATTTGTAACCATGAAATCTTTACGTACTAGAGCTATTGAGCTGTGATCCATGTTAGAAACCATGTCTATGATTTATGCTTATTCTGTTGGGACCCACTGCAGTCATATTGTTGTTGAATTACTTGTTTAATTTGCAAATTTCATACTTAGTCATGTTCATTCATTTCATATTACATCTCAATCTCTGTTGTTATTTATTGACAAATCATATCATTATCTTGGGTTAGTTTCATGGAATTGTGAGCCTGAGAGGCTTGAGAGATTGATGACTGAGTAAGGCCGAGGGCTTGAGTGTGAGTGATATTTTGGGATCTGGGCGCTACATCATGTTATATTGATTATATTATGGGATCGGGTTGCACGCTGCAACATGTTATATTGATTTATGCCATGATTGACTTGATATAGCTCTTGGGCTGAAGGAGCCCTTCCAGAGTCTGCACACACCCCAGTGAGCGCGATTGATTTATATTGAGGGATGGATCTTCCCTGGACATGGATCTTGTCCGATATTTGGGGATGGATCTTCCCCGGGATGGATTGGCCTTATACAGTACTAAGTGACTGACTGGAAGTTACTCTGTATATATTCGGGATGGATCTTTCCTGGGACGAATTGGCCATATACTGTGCTGAGTGACTGAGCATGTCGAGTGATTGTGAATGATGAGTGAAAAATGTGAGATAGCGATATTGAGTACTTTGAGAGTGTGAGTACATGAGTTCATCTTTGAGATACATTGCATTGACATGCATACATGACATACAGGTATAGAGATGCATTTTCCTCATGATGTACGATATCATGTCATCCCCGACTTCTCACACATGTTTACATATAGGCATAGAAATGTATTTTCCTCATGCCATTTGAAAATGAAACTTTTACTTGTCGAAAGCTTTCTGAGAAAAATTACAGTTTTTCAAACTTACTTACATTTTTGGCAATCACAGTAAAAGATTTGGATTTTCACTAATTTACTTGAAAAGTAGACCTATTTTCTGGAAATGTGAATGAGCCAAGCATTTTATCTCTTAGTTGCTTCTTTTATTGCTTTCATTATGTGGTTATGAACTGTTGTTGGCTATTGGTGTTGGACTCTGACCTATGTTCCAGCTCGTCACTACTTTCATCCTAAGGTTAGGTTTGTTACTTATTGAGTACATGGGGTCGGTTGTACTCATACTACACTTCTATACCTTGCGTGCAGATGTTGGATGTTGATGTTGCTGTGATCAACATGAGCTAGAATTGAAGGCGTACATGCGTTCCGGCCGTAGCTTCTTCTTGTTGATGTGGCCTTAGATTTATAAAAATATTTTTATGTACATTTTGAATAGATGACGTATTTATTTCATACCAGCTTTGTAAATTCTAATTTTAGAAGCTCATGATTTGTACTACCAGCCCTTGGGGAATGTGTAAGACTCAGATACTTTCTTTTATTTAATGGCCTTATTAATTTCATTAGAATTGGATAGTGTTAATTTGCTTACCTAGTAGGTTAGGTTAGGTACCATCACAACCAGTTGGATTTTGGGTCTTGATAAGTTGGTATCAGAGCTCTAAGTTCATAAGTTCTACAAGTCATAAGCAAGTTTCTTGTAGAGTCTTGCGGATCGGTATGATGACGTCCATACCTATCTTCGAGAGGCTACATGGCATTTAGGATATACTTCCCATATTTCTTTCCTTTTCGTGCGGAATTGATTCAGCTTGAAACATAACTCTTTGAATTCCTTCAACGCATTCGTATGCGCATGTGAGTGCTTGGTATTAGCTGTGCATTGATGGCTTGTGATTCCATGGACGAGGTGCAATATGTGATTTCTGTGTACTGATGATGGGCCAATCTGAAGGACTTGAAGCTGGGTTTTGACTATAGCTTGAGCACGGGGATTTTGATTGTGGGAGCATGTGCTTTTGGACGTATATGTCCGATAGTGTCCCTATGAGTGGAATTTGTGTCTTGATGAGTGGTCGGATGGCTACGTGATGAGTACGATATGACAACGAGATATGTTCATATGGTTTGAATATGACGAGAAGAGTTTGCTTGAGATGTAGAAAGGACTATTGGGTGTTTGATTTTTGTCTTGATTTGACGTATAGTCTCAAGTTATGAGTGTATTGGATGATCTTTCAAGTCGTTTAATTGTGGAATAAATTAGGTTCTCATGCCTTGCTGGTGAGTTTAGATTCAAGAAGATTAAGTGATTGCGTAGTAGTTGTGGCTATGAAAAAGGTATAAAGAGGTGTCAGTTTGAGGCTAAGAAGGTGGGTTACAACCTGCGAGGTAATCTTCGGATGTGCGATTTTATGATGTTATGTGGAGGATTTCGTATCTACCAGTGGGTTATTTTTGTGCGATTTGAATTTGGATTGGTTGTAATAATCGACATGACCGTCACGAGGATGAATATGAGATTTGTAGATGATTTGAAGTATTAGATGGTTTGTGTTGCATGAGCTTATGAAGGCATTAGTTGAATCTCACTGCGGTATTATGGCGGTAATAGAGTATGGTTATTGTAAGTTATCATATGTTTTGTTCTAGGGCTTTGAGCTAAGTAGAGGAGTCTACTATTGACAATTTGATTGCATGGTTACGTGTTGTACTGGTTTTAGATTAAGGCATACTGGTGAATCAATTATGACTTGTAGAGGATGAGTTCGAGGATGACTTGAGTAAGGGAATTCCTGGATATGGGTTGTATTACACTCTATGGGTATATGGAAATCATGGAATGATTGAGTGGTTATTCGTGAAGGATGTAGTGTGCATGGAGTAGGAATTTTCTTGGTTGTGTTAAGGTGGGTCACTTCTTTGGGTGTTGTCGTGCTAATGGGGCACAGGTTGTTCAGCCCGTTTGGGCGGTGCAATTGAGATTTGAGTAGAGTGGATGACTCTCGAGAATGGTTCTAATGGATTCAAGATTTAGATATAGCTATTGAGAATTTTGCGGATTTGCATATGGCCAGAAACTAAGATTTACATTGGATGGTGTCGTGACTCGCGGTATTTCTATTTCATTATGGATTATACAATCAGGGAGGTAAAGGAAATAGTTTTGGGTTCACATAAGGTCTCTTCAATATGGATGTCTTGATTGTGGCACTTTGGGGTGCTAAGAGGGAGTACTACAGTTTATGGACCTTCGGGTGGTGTGGTTTTATGCTAGGGTTCGTGGGGTGAGTTTTGGTTAAGGATCATGGTGTTCTAGCAAGAAGTGTATTAATTTGAAGGCAATTCGGAAGGAACTCGGAGAAATATGACAACTTGGTAGTAGCTTCGATCAGCACAATAATGGATATCATTGGGTACTTATGATGTGGTGACTCCCTACAGGTGTTTTGTGGCAATAATCTTGGGCTTGGCAACCTGCGTGGCTTGGTTGAGTTAGAAAGATTTAGTTCTGATGGCCTGGTTATGTGAAAATGGGTTTTGAAGAGTTCTCGATGATTTCTATCACTGTTCGAGGTGGATATTTCCTACTAGAGTGAGGAACATGTTGCTCATTGTGATTTTCTCCTGGATGAGATCAAATGAAAGGTTCCTGGCTAATAGATTATATAGTTTGCTTGTGCCTTGGAGTGGATTATGAGATTTTCATACTTTTAATATGATGGCATGAGTGATGCAGTGTGTTGTGTAGGATTAAGATCTTTGTGTGCAAGGTCAGAATTCAGTTTTGAAAGGAAGGTCATGAATTATTAGGCAGCACGAACGGTTTCAGATGACTTGGGGAATGATGTTGCTGTTTGGTATTGCCTGAGAAGAGTGTATATTTCAGAAGGCGCATTGTTCTATGGCTTGCAGATGCTTCATTAGTATTGTGGTACTCACCGAGTTAATCTATTATTGATATTCAGATTTTGCTATGTGGCACGGGTGAATTACAGAAGTATTCCTAGTGGGGTGACCATTTATGGGAGATGTGTTAGATATTCATGTGGTGGAGTTGGGATCAGATATGGTGATTCATGTATTTAATGGATATGGAGGACGGGAATTCACAGAAGTAGATTGTTTCGTAGTTGTAGACTCTGAAGATGTGGCTAAAGCTAGCCAAATGGTAGTATGCGTTATGATTCAGTCATTGTGGACTTTCGGAGGGTTATTTGTCTATTTGTGGGTGACTAGAGTTGATTTGGGGCCCATTTATAGGCCCAATGAGGATGTGTATTTTACACCGGGTAGGATTGGTTGGCTCCACGTTGTTGTTGTTAAAGGATGTTCCATTTGGAGTTGAGCTTATTCGTGTTCTGAGATGCTCTATGAGTTACCCTTCTATGCTACGAGGGATTGTGATTTGTTGGTTATATGCACACATGGTGCAGTGCTATGTGGGTCTTATAGCAAAATTTGAGCGAGATGGGTATTTGGGCGTTGCATGGTTGATTGCACATTGGTTATGTTCTTTCGGGTTTGTGTGGCATGGTGTCATTTGCTTCTCCGTGAATATGGTAATGCACCTTGGGTACTTGATGTCGAATTGTGTGTGGTTATTGATTTTGAGTAGGGTGGCTCGAGGTATTTCATATGGACCAGCTATTGGATGGGGTCACGCATTGCAACAGAGTTATGTTGAGATATGATCCTTTGTGTTAGATTCGCGTGTTATGGTTCTATGGTGTGTGATGGGTTTTAGCATTTCGTTGTGGCGATACTTGTTGTGCTTGAGGTACGGTTCTCTCGTTTGAGTCATTTTTCATGTTTGAGTACATTTGAATTGTTGCGTAATGGTGCATGGATTGCACGGTTTGTGGCTTTGGGTAGTATTGGTCTGGCATGTTAGTAGAGTAGTTGGTATTTGTTAAGACGAGGTCATTGGATCTAGGATGGTTGCTATCAGATTTGATTGCGGTATATTTGAAAGGATACATCGAAAGTCGGCTTAGAAATTGCTATAATACTTGTCGAAGGAGAGGGAGTCCCATGACTTGTTAATATGAGTTCTGCATGTTTCTTTCATCATCGACTGTATACGAAGGTTTTAGAACGAGGTTTTCTCGATATGAGGACTATTATCGGTATGGGTTTTTTTGAGCAGCTACTGTGATTGAAAATCATTGATATGAGTAATTGAGTTATGTGGTATATCATGTTATTGTGCCTTGGGTTATGGTTGTGTATTGATACTAGCTTGTTCAAACTTATACAGTAAATAGATGCGAGATTTGGGTCTTATAGGAAATTTCGGATGTTGGAAAATTGGATTCTAAGGTCTATGGTCTAAGATTGAATTAATGATCTTAAGTATGTTGTATTGCCGGGCCTATATGGAATAGGTTGACGTGGGACCGGATATGTGCATGGTAAGGTTACATGGTGATATGATGGCTTAAGAATAACTCTGGGCACGTTCGAGGACGAACGTATGTTTAAGTGGGGGAGGATGTAATGACCCCGATCAGTCGTTTTGAGCATTTACACTTCGCTCGATAGTTTGGGGGCATGAGTAGCTCCTTATGATGTATTATGAATTGTGTGAATCGTCGGCTTCGGTTTTTATGTGCGTGTGCATGGCACATGGCAACATTCGAATTTTGGCGCCAAAGTCCAACCCTGTCATGTCTTCGCGCCAAGCCCTCGTGCAACATGCCTTTGCGCGCATATCTGTCACTGTCGCTTGTCCAGCTCGCCCATGACACTACCTTGCCTGCGCCCATCTGCCTTGTCATGCCCTGCCTTAGCTTGCCTTAGTTTTTCCAGCCTTTGCCATGCTACTGTTGCCCGTTGTCTTTGCCTTGCCTTGACCACACCAATGCCATGGTCTTGTCATGTCTTGACACCTTAGCCATATGTCGTCGTGCCAAAATCCATGCCTACCAACACATGCCCATGTCGGACAACTTTGTCAACATGATGCCACAATCATCATAGGGCCGTGCCGAGCTCCATCATGTAAATCCCTCGCCACGCACATGCCATGTTCGATCAATCAAGCCGAGGGGCTGTAGACAAATAAAATTTCATTAAATTTAAATCCACAAGTAATTTGAATTTCATCATGTATTAAATACATATTAGTCCAAATGATACTATGGGCTAGTATAATCGGGTCGATTATTTAAATATAAAATGAATTGGTTTAAATAAAAGTCCTATATATTATTAGGCTAGCCCGCAAATTGGTCTTCTATAAAATAGGTCGGCCCATAAGCCTCAAGCCCAATGATCCACTAGGGTTTTCTTGGAGACTACTCCACCCCACGCCTATATAAAGGGGTTAAAGGAGAAGGCTAAAAAAGAAGCAAGTAAGTAGAAGAAAAGGCTAAAGAAGCTCTAAAGAGTAGCATCAAGGTCTCCATCCATATCTGCAATCATCGTCTGTGGTCAAATTCCAAAGGCGAACTCAAATCATAGGCGGACGACTTCAAATCTTTCGTTCGTGAAAACCCAACACCAAATCCTGGTTTATGACAACCTCAAATTGTTCGTGTCGTACTACAAATCTGAAATTCGTCAAGTTCAAGATCAAGCTCTCAAGATCTTGAACCATCGGCCGTGAGGAGAAGAATCAGAGGACTACATCTCTTTAGATTTAGAGATATTTAGATATTGTAACCCCATCACTTGAAATCGAATATAATATTTGTCGCTATATTTCTTGTCTTGATTATTATTTTTTAGGAGCAAAATTTAGTTGTTGCAAATTTTGGCACGCCCAGTGGGACCATCTCTACCTCTCATCTCTTATCTTCGAAGTTCAAGAACACCAAGATGGACATACAAAGGTCAATCCCAAATTCAACGTTACTGAGGGTTTTGACTCCTAAATCGAATTGGTAGTTGCCATGGAGATTAGTGGCCAAATCAAAAGAAGCAAAGCTGAAATACTAGGACAACAAGTGCTGGAAGTGCCGTCCATAACTCATGTTTTTGGTTCATCTTCTCCAAAAGAAGTGAGATCCTCTTCGTACATGCTAAAAGAAGGGAACAACATCGCTGAGATGGTCGAACGAACTTTGGCGCGATTTAGCCTTTCAAAAGAATATCATCATCGGTCCCATAATCCTTTCATACAGAAATATGATGATGTGTAAAGCAATGAATTTGCTCTAATATGTCCTCGTGTCACTCCACAATCTGCTCTCTATACAAGTGATGATCCATATCATTCTTCGTCATCTGTGGTGGTCATGCAAACAATGATGATTGAAGCTTCTACCATAGAAGAACAACTTGCAAATTTGATAAAAGCAGTTGAAGGACTGACAAAGTACATTAAAGATCAAGATGACAAACTTTCCAAGTTGATGAATAAGGTAGAGAGTATGACAGAGGAAGAATCAAGCCAAGCACCTATGAAACTTCCAGAAATTCAAGAGAAAGGAGAGTCCTCTACAAAGCTAACAACAATGACCAAAGAGCTGCAAGTCTCTTCTGATGGGCTGATTCATATTGAGCAATTAAAAGACTTCATCATAGGGGCCATCAAGGATAAAACTGAGCCTTCGCCTAAATTTTTCCTTACATACGCAAAGCCGTAGACACCAAGGATTGATAACTTGAAGATGCCAAGCGGATATCAACCACCTAAGTTTCAACAGTTTGATGGTAAAGGAAATCCCAAGCAACATATTGCTCACTTTGTCGAGACATGCAATAATGCTAGAACTTATGGCGATCACCTTGTCAAGCAGTTTGTTCGATCTCTTAAAGAAATTGTTTTCGATTGGTACATAGATCTTGAACCTGGTTCGATCTATAGTTGGGAGCAACTGGAGCAAGAATTTCTTATTCGCTTCTACAACACAAGGTGCATTGTGAGCATGATTGAACTTACAAATGCTCGCCAGGGGAATGAAGAGCCAGTTATTGACTTTATCAATCGCTGGAGGAGCTTAAGCTTCAACTGCAAAGACTGTCTTAGGGAAACTTTTGGCATCGAAATGTGCATCCAAGGTATGCATTGGGGCCTTCGCTACATCTTGCAAGGAATAAAGCATAAAACCTTTGATGATTTGGCCACACGTGCTCATGATATGGAATTGAGTATGGCCACAAGTGGAGACCAAAGGTTTCCTGGCTTTGAACCTCGTGATGAAATAGAAGCAGATGATGCTGAGAATGGGGGCAAATATTCATTCGAAGATGAAACTGAAGAGTCCATGCATGTTGCTACGCTCCTTGACTTATGAGCCTAAACTGCAAGTCTCAACGCTCCTTGATGTATGATCCTAAACTTTAAGTCTCAACGCTCCTTGACGCATGAGCCTAAACTACAAGTTGCAAAATACTCCTCGACGCATGAGCCTAAATTGCATATTGCAATGCTCTTTGATACACGAGCCTAAACTATATGTCACAAATTCCTCAAATTCGAGCCAAATCTTTAAGTTATAAGGCTCCACAAATTCAAGAAAAAGTCTCCATGTTGCAAAGCTCTTCAAATTCGAGCCAAATCTTTATGTTATAAAGCTCTACAAATTCAAGAAAAAGACTTCAAGTTGCAAAGCTCTTCAGACACGAGCTAAGACTTCAAGCCGCAAAGCTCTTCAAATTCGAGCAAAAGTCTTCAAGTTGCAAAGCTCTTCAGATACGAGCTAAGACTTCAAGTCGCAAAGCTCTTCAAATTCGAGAAGAAGTCTTCAAGTTGCAAAGCTCTTCAAATAGAGCAAAGACTTCAAGATGCAAACTCTTCAAATTTGAGCAAGTCTTCAAGATGTAAAGCTCTTCAAATTTGAGCAATGTCTTCAAGTTCCAATACTCCTTGTCCGCACGAGTATAAACTGCATACAAAAAGATAAAAAACTTATACTTTATATGAACTACGTAATGACTTGATCTTCTTTGCTGGGGTACGTAGGCAACTTAGAGTTCATTCTAAGTTCAATCACTTAAGCAACAAAAAAAATCAATTCCTTTCACGATAGCCAAAGAGGATGCTAGCTCCATGTATGCACCATGCGCTTCTTTGGGAAAGTTAAAAAGGAAGTTATTCCACATTAAAGCTTAAAGGAAGATGCGCCATGTTTACTTTCATCTAGCCGCACGAAAAAAAGAAATGCTTCATGTGCTTCTTTCGATAAGGGTTGAAAGACGAGATGCTTTGCTAGCTCCAAAGCTCTAAATAATGTGCACTACACGTATCTTTTCATCAAGTCATGAGAAGGATACTTCACAAACTTCCTCACCAAATTGAAAAAAGATGTGGTTCCGCACAAAAGCTTGAAGGTTAAGATACTCCACGTATTTCTCCGACAAATTACAAGAAAAGGTGGTTCCATGCCAAAGACTGCAGGATAGCTGCTTCCCATACTTGCTCGCAAAGGATGAAAGAGTAGTACTCCAAGTTTCGATCTTTCCAAGCCGCAAAGGATGGGATGCGTCACATGCTTTCTTGCCAAAGGTGAAAAGGAGTTGCTCCAAATGTCCCCTTCTCTAAGACGCAAAAGTAGAAACACGCCATAAAATTCTCTATCCAAGCCATAATAAAGAGACGAATGGTTCATTCCTAATCATGTGTACCTCTAGTGAATCTTCTTATGGATATCAAGATTGCTAATATTCTCTCAAAAAACTGCAAAAGAGAAAAGATTTTAGAGCTTCCCGGTGCCAATGGCACGAAGCTTTTGGTTCTGTTTCTTTGATCGGTGCCAACGACACAGAGCTTATCAAGTACCAGTGTCAACGACATGATGCTTCAATGTGGATGGTGAATATTGTGCCATGCACTTCTCTGCCAAACCTTGAAGGATGAAATTCTCCATAAATTATTTTGTCAAAGTCGTGGGAAGGATGCTCCATGAACATCTTCGCTAAGTTGCAAGAAAAGATAATACACACCAAGGTTCGATGGATGAAAAGTTCCACGCACCTACTCGCTTGCAAAAGGGAGAATGTTAATCATTTACTTCCTCACCTGATCTAGGATGGAGAGCTCGCCATATACTTCTTCACCAAATTGCAAGAAGAGGGCGCCATGAAACTCCTTCTAAGGCAGGGACAGAATGCGCGCCCTAATTGTGTGTTTGCCAAACCTCGACTGAAAAGGTGGATGCACCAAACTTTTTCCCTCCAATGCCACAAAGATGAGTATGAGCCAAGCTTTCCCTAGCCAAACCTGCAAAAAAAAAAAGTATGCTGCCTAAAAAAATATAATCCTCCTGATTTCTAAGCTTGATTAAAAAATCTTATTGTGACTGGATCAAAAGGGTTAGGACTTCAAGTTTTATATGTATTGTACCCTCGTATTCTTCTTTTCAGCAATACAAACGGCTCATGATTTGGACCCTCCTATCTCGAGATACGAATTTTTCGGCAAGAATGCGCAATGTTAAAAGAGCCAGCACGTCAGAACTCGTCATGTAACTTCTTAATAGTATCTGGGACGATCTAGGAGCAACTGGATTGTGATATTTATGGAATTCGTAGTTCGGGGAGTCTAGTTTTTATAGCTGCAAACCTCTCGTGATTCCGATATTCTTGAACCAAGATATGAATCTTTCTGTGAAGGCGCGCAAAGCTGAAAAATTGAGCGCGGCAGAATCTGAAGTGAAGTTTTAGAAATAATTTTGAGACAGTACATTGCCAATTTGGATTCCAATTTTTAATATGTTGCAGTACTCCGAGTCTAGTTTCTATAGCCGTAAACCGCTCGTGATTTCGACATTCCTACACCAAGATATAATTTTTTTATTAAGACGCGCAAAGCTGAAATTCCAAGCAGCAACTGCCAAAAAAAAGACAAACGTTAGGAGAATCGAGCGACGGGATTGCGTAGCCAACTATTGAAGAGTATATATTAAAATCAACCAAAAGGTGGTATTGTTGCTTTCATCAAAAAGAGCGGAGGACTGCTGCTATAGCAACAATACAAGGAGAAAGTGGCGAATTTATAGGAACCAACAAGGATGAAATTAAGGAAATTCTTGATGTTCAAGCTACTGACATGTGCAAATAAGGAAATATCATATCTAATTGTACATGAATAGGTTTGAAACTAGGAAACCAAAGCAGAAAAGGAAAATTATTGTTAGCTTGAATTGGGGTCATTGACCGTCATTAAAGTTTAAAGTAGCAAATGACCACTCAATATGGCAAAATATTAGCAAATCTCAAAATCTAGTATAAAGACAACAACTTGTCGCATGAAAAGGTAAGAGACAAAACCTTTTTTTTTTACGAGAAAGTGGGGAATGCTTTTACAATTTCTATGTTTGACATAGAAAAGTTACTAAGGATAGCTA
Source organism: Nicotiana tabacum (assembly GCF_000715075.1). Taxonomy (NCBI): domain Eukaryota; kingdom Viridiplantae; phylum Streptophyta; class Magnoliopsida; order Solanales; family Solanaceae; genus Nicotiana; species Nicotiana tabacum. The sequence continues at coordinate 119,384,948 of NC_134095.1, forward strand.
ATTTGGAGTCTCTGCAATTCATAGGAGGAAACAACGAGTAAGGAAAATATATTATTTTAGCAACCAAATTGGAAGAGCACTATGTTTTGAGATTTTCTTTGAATAAATGTTCCAAGCGCATCAAATGAAAGCATATCTTTTGAACCGGAATTCAAGTGAATAAACCAAAGGATTCTTGTAAATTTAGCGGTTTAAATTTTGATTTGTCCTGATATGGACTTAGTTATTCTTTAATTAAGTTGATACTACATAAGAAAGGCCACCAAATTTGTTTTCTCACTCGAGAAGGGGAATTAAGCTAAAGAGCCAAGCTTGCTATTAGGGGTCATTTTTGGCTCACTTTGAATGAAGTTAAAGAGTTGCCAATTGCAATCATTGATGACATCAAGTCACTCCTCAGAAATAGAACATGTACACATTTGTCAATGCGGTATCTTACAAAATGATGGGGAAAATATGATCGTCATCACCGGTACTTCAAATCTCGACATTCATTTCGGCAAGCCTACAACCCGACAAGCCTTGAAGTAGGGGGCATTTGTAGACAAATAAAATTTTATTAAATTTAAATCCACAAGTAATTTGGATTTCATCATGTATTAAATACATATTAGTCCAAATGATACTATGGGCTAGTATAATCGGGTCGATTATTTAAATCTAAAATGAATTAATTTAAATAAAAGTCCAATATATTATTGGGCTAGCCCGCAAATTGGTCTTCTATCAATCGGCTCGGCCCATAAGCCTCAAGCCCAATGATCCACTAGGGTTTTCTTGGAGACTACTCCACCCCACACCTATATAAAGAGGTCAAAGGAGAAGGCTAAGACACAAGCAAGTAAGCAGAAGGAAAGGCTAAAGAAGCTTTAAAGATTAGCATCAAGGTTTCCATCCATATCTGCAATCGTCGTCTATGGTCAAATTCCAAACGCGAACTCAAATCATAGGCGGGCGGCTTTAAATCTTCCGTTCGTGATAACCCAACACCAAATCCTGGTTCGTAACTACCTTCAAATTGTTCGTGACATACTACAAATCTGAAATCCGTCAAGTTCAAGATCAAGCTCTCAAGATCTTGAACCATAGTCCGTGAGGAGAAGAATCAGAGGACTGCATCTCTTTAGATTTAGAGATATTTTAGAGATTGTAACCCCATCACTTAAATCGAATATAATATTTATCGCTATATTTCTTGTCTTAATTATTATTTTTCAGGAGCAAAATTTAGTTGTTACAGGGGCTAACACTAATTTTGATGTCTCGTCATTAATAAGCGAAGTGCATGAATTCATCATTAAGAGAGTTGCATGTAGCCCTTTTCATCAAATTAAGTGTTCAAAAGTTGGTTGTGGTAGTTAAGAAAAAACATCGCAAAAATTACAGGGACGATTATGGAAGTATAACAAAAAATGCTATATAAACCTCTCTTTCAGTTCTTATTCTAATCTTATAATTTGAGCTTAGGATTTATGTGAGGAAATTAATGTCAAGCCAAGACTATAATTGATGAATTAAAATTTTTGTTGTTTCTCAAGTCAATGCACAAGTCTTTGCCATGGAATTTTCAAAAGAAAGTTACAACACACAAATTATTTCCATTTGATGCACAAGTACTCTTGCCATGTAATTTTCAGAAGAAAGCTACAACACACAAATCCTTTCAATTTGATGTCACTCTTTCACTAGGAGATAGAACAGAAGAGCCTCGTGCAGATCCCGAACTACGGTGTCTATCTCCCCTTTTCCCCCTAAGAGGAGCATTGGGGAAGGTATCAACAATGGGAACTCTCCTAGGGTTAGGGTTCGATGAAGACATAGCGAAGAAGGATGATACAAGGAAGAAACAAATAGAGATTTGAGAAATAAAGTGTTCAGTAAGCTTTATGTGGTAAAAGACAATGAAAGAAGTTATATTTATATTGATAAACAACCGTCAAAGGAAAAAGTGCAGTGATGGAAGGACCATAATAATGAAAACTGACACTTCGTGAACAGTGGCGCCGTAAAAAAGCCTTGAAAAGGGCTGCAAAACTGCAGAGTTAATGGAAAAATGACACGTGTACGGAACATTAAATAGAAGCGACAATTGAAGCGTCAATTTTGTCATAGCATTAATGGTGACAGAAATTCTCTTTTAATGAAATTCACTTACCAAATATTCAACTGATGAATAAACGAAAAGTGGGGGACTATCTGTATTGGAGAAAAATTGTGTTTACATATAAACATGACGTGTCAAGACAAGTAGACTGGTCAAAAAGTGACAACTGGCAAAGAGGTACGGATTGCAACAGATACGAGCAAAGGCAAAGGAAGAGGCACGGGCAGTTATTCAAATAACTCAGCACCCGTACCTATTTAAGTCATTTATATCCAAGAATCAAAGGGAATGAATCTGATAATATAAAAGAGTGCAGATACGGTATTTAATGGGCATTAAAAGCTGAATACGTTAGAGAATTTGTATTCAATATAATAATTATGTAACGTAGCATTCAATGTCTTTAATTACTCATAATAGCCTCACTATGATTTAGGCAAAATGCATATTTCCAAGATATTTATAAAAGGGAGATATCTGATCAATTGTAAGGACACGAAACACTATTGGAATATACTTTGGTTTACTTGTTTTTCTCTTGATTATATTCTTGATATCCAAATTATTTCCTTTCATACATTCTTTTGATTATCAGTAACCCGTGTTCTTCAAAATTATAGCTTTGACTAACATTCCAAATTCTGGTTAAACAAATTGGTTCCGTTACCGGGAATCTGATAATCTATTCTCTTTTAATTTAACTTTCCTTGTTGCTTCCACCATGTCGAACAACAATGAAAACATTCAAGGAAACCAAGAAAACCAAACAAACCAACAACTTTAGGGAGATCCACCAGATAATAATGCAATGATTGTTTCTCCACGAGGCTCTCCTCGGCAGTCTCGTGAAGGCACACCTGATGGATCCCATACAGATGGACAGGCTCAATTCGAAAATGTTGAAGCTATGGATGAGGCTTTGCAAAAACTTATTACCGCACAGGTCAATAAAATTGTTCAGGTTTTGGTTAACCAGTTACCTACTGCACCACCCACACCCACTCCAAATAACAACACTCTGGAGAACCCTCATTCCGGGCTTGTTAATTCAGGTAGTGGTGGAACCCCCAGCGAATCGCAAGAGGGAGAACCAGGTAACTTAGTTAATTATGATTTGCAAAATTTAGTACTAACATTGCAGAAACAGCTCAAGGAGTAAAGCGATTGCATAGAGCAAATACCTGGGGTGCCGCCCGTAAGCAAAGGGGTAGATATGGATAAATTTTCACAACAACCCTGGAAGCCAAGTGCTGCTCCCCTCCCAATTCTAAAGAAGTTCAAAATGCCTGACATCCCAAAATACGATGGAACAACAGACCCACGAGATCACGTGACTGCATTCACAACAGGCGCAAAAGGCAATGATTTGACCAAGCAGGAGATTGAATCAGTATTAGTCAAAAAATTGGAGAAATACTCACCAAGGGTGCCTTAACATGGTATTCTCTTTTACCCAAAAATTCTATAAATTCTTTTGTTGAGCTTGTAGATTCTTTCATCAAAGCACACTCGGGAGCTTAAAAAGTCGAAAAAAGGAATTAAAGATATTTTTAAGATCAAGCAACGGGACTCAGAATTGCTCAGGGAGTTCGTAGACAGATTCCAATGTGAAAGAATGACCTTGCCCCGTGTACCTGATAATTGGGCTGCTATAGCTTTCACAAGCAATTTGAATGAAAAGAGCTCAGAGGCTACAAGGCGACTCAAGGAAAGTCTTCGTGAATTCCCAGCTACAACATGGAATGACGTTTACAACAGGTATAGCACGAAGCTAAGAATAGAAGAAGATACCGCTCCTCGATTTCAAAAAGAGGAAAAGGGCAGATCAAGAAAGGCGGAAACCGAAAAGAGGTCCGGTAAAAACAGGTACGATCCATACATGGGACCTACGGGAAAAGACTCACGGTCAAAACAAGACAATCAACGATATGATCACAGATCAAGAAACAGAGAGTCAAGCTCTTCATCAAGATTTAGAAATGATCGAAACACCCATGAGTCACGAGATGATTATAGGAATCTGAAGGCAAGGTTTGGCGGTTACAATTTCAATATCAGCACTTTTGAGCTCGTGACTATTTTGAGAAGCATGGATGATAAGGTACGATGGCCAAAAGGGATGAGATCAAATCCAAACAGGCGCAACCCCGATCATTGGTGTGAGTTTCATAATGATCACGGGCATAAAACAGCAGAATGCAGGTTTTTACAAAGTGAAGTTGATCATTTATTGAAACAAGGATATCTTACTGAGTTGTTCAGTGAGAAAGGTAAGCAAGCTTACATGAAAAACAGGCAGGACCCTCCAAAACCACCTTCTCCTAAAAGAACTGTCAACGTTATAAGTGGGGGTGAAGACATCAATGGCATATCATATACTGCAGCCAACAAAATTTCCAAAGTTACAATTACCCAAGGGAAACGGGTGCGAAATGTCTTAGAAGAAGAAAACATCACATTCAGATGCAGACGACGTGTTAACCCCTCATAACGATACACTGGTAATATCTCTAATTGTACATGATACTAATGTAAAATGAGTTTTGATTGATCCAGGTAGTTCCGTGAACATTATTTTGCTAAGAGTATTGCGTGAGATGCAAACTTAAGATAAAATAATACCAAAGGCGCATACTCTATCTGAATTTGACAACTCCAGTGTTGTGACGAAAGGAGAGATAACACTCACCACATTCGTTGAAGGAGTCGTCAAAGATACAAAATTTCAAGTAGTAGATATGGAGATGGCTTATAACATGATCCTCGGAACACCATGGATCCACGAAATGGATGTTGTTCCTTCAACCTTACATTAAGTTATCAAACTTCCATCACCATGGGGGATATATCAAATTCGTGGAGATCAACATACATCCAGGAGTATCAGCTTCGTAACAGAAGCAAGTACGAAAAATGAAGAAAAATAGCAATCACAGAAGACAGCTGAGGGCGTCACAACACAAACTTCAACTGAATAGGGGCAAACAGATGTAGATTCAAGGCCTGATACCATTTAAGAACCAGAAGAAAATGAAAATATCAAAACAACAATAGAGGAATTAGAGCCCGTTGTGTTATTTGCTCAATGGCCTGATAAGAAAGTCTACGTTGGGGCCAACCTTAGCCAAGGCATGAGAGGTAAGTTAATTGAATTTTTAAAAACTCACGTGGACTACTTTGCTTGGTCCCACTCTGACATGACAGGGATACCACCAGAGGTGATGACTCACAAACTAAATGAAGACCCATCATACCCTCCTGTCAAGCAAAAGAAAAGAAAGTAAGGAACTTTCAAGAATCAGGTGATTCAAGAAGAGGTTCAAAAATTGCTAAAACTTGGTTCCATTCGTGAGGTAAAGTATCCTAACTGGTTAGCCAAAACTGTAGTAGTTCCAAAGAAGAACGGTAAGTGGCGGGTTTGTGTATATTACACAGATCTTAATAAAGCCTGCCCTAAAGATTCTTTCCCACTACTACACATAGATCAATTGATTGATGCAACTGCAGGCCATGAGCTATTAAGTTTTTTAGATGCATATTCATGTTATAATCAGATTAAAATGGATCCGGGAGATGAAGAAAAAACCTCATTCATAACAGAAAGGGGGACTTACTGTTATAAAGTAATGCCCTTTGGTCTAAAGAATGCAGGTGAGACGTATCAGAGGTTAGTTACCAAAATATTTCAAGAGCATTTAGGAAAAACTATGGAGGTGTATATAGATTATATGCTTGTTAAAACTCAGTATTCAAAAGATCACATATCATATTATCTGACACATTTTCAATTTTGCGCAAATTCAATATGAAGTTAAATCCCGAGAAATGTGCATTTGGTGTGGCATCAGGTAAGTTTTTGGGCTTTCTTGTTTCTAACCGTGGTATTGAAGTGAATCCTACACAGATTAAGGCCATTAAAGAAATCCATGACATACTTTCAAACAAGAAAGAAGTTCAAAGATTAACAGGGAGAATTGCAGCCTTAGGAAGATTCATTTCTAAATCATCAGAGAAATGCTTTAAATTCTTCTCAGCCCTTAAGAAGTAGGATCATTTTGAATGGAATGAGGAATGTTAACAGGCACTTAGGAATTTGAAAACATACTTATCAAATCCACCTTTGCTAGCAAAACCAAAGGCTAGGGAAAAGCTACTCATTTACCTTGTTGTTTCAGAAGTAGCGGTAAGTGTTGTTTTGGTCCGAAAAGAGCAAGGTAAACAATATCCTATCTATTATGTTAGTAAATCTTTGTTAGCTGTGGAGACGCGGTATCCTCAATTAGAAAAGCTTGCACTTGCATTAATCATGGCATCTAGGAAATTAATACCTTACTTTCAGTGCCATCCTATTGCTGTAGTAATTGCCTACCCTTTACGTAACATATTACATAAGCATGAGTTATCAGGTTGGTTGGCTAAGTGGGCTATAGAGTTAAGTGAATACAATATCACGTACCAACCTAGAACTGCTATAAAATCACAAGTGTTAGCTGATTTTAGCCAGGGGATGCAATTAGAAGCAGAGAAAGAATTATAGGTGTTCAATGGAGCTAACCCAGGAACTTGGACTTTATTCACTGATGGTTCATCTAACGTAAAAGGTGCAGGTTTAGGGATTGTTTTGGTACCACCTACGGGTGAAACCATTCGACAAGATATTAAATGTCATTCTATAACTAACAATAAGGCGGAGTATGAGAGTATGATTGCAGGTCTAGAATTGGCATGAGAACTTAGCATAAATCAGATTATATTCAAAAGTGATTCACAACTCGTGGTTAATCAAATGCTGGGGACTTATACAGCCAGGGAAGCGAGGATCCAACATATTTAGAAAAGGTACGGGAATTGATAAAACAATTTCAAATCTAGAAAATTATACAAATACCAAGGGATGAAAATGTTGAAGTAGACGCCCTAGTTAATCTCGCATATGCGGCTGATGTGGCAAGTGATGCAAATGCCTCAGTTATACATCTATTTCATTCAGTTCTCGACCCTGATAAGAATGAGGTAAATTTTAATAATTTAACTTGGGATTGGAGGAACGAGATTGTTGCTTTTTTGCAGTATGGTACCGTCCCTCATGATAAGAAAAAAGCTCATGCGCTTCAAAAAAAGGCTACTCGGTACTGCTTAAAGCAAGGCAATCTATATCGTAAAATGTTTGGTGGTCCCTTAGCAAGATGCCTTGGACCTTCTCAAACGGAGTATGTAATGAGAGAAATACACGAGGGACATTGTGGGAATCACACAGGTGGAAGATCACTGGTAAGAACCTTAATTATGGCAGGTTATTACTAGCCTAAAATGGAAGAAGAAGTAGAAAGCTTCGTGGCCAAATGTGATAAATGTCAAAGGTACGGTAACAATATGCATAGACCTGCAGAGTTATTACATCCGGTCATTACATCATGGCCATTTATGAAATAGGGAATTGATATCGTGGGTCCATTACCACAAGCAAAGGGACAAGTAATGTTTCTACTCGTACTCACTAATTATTTTACTAAATGGGTAGAGGCAGGAGCATTCAAACAGGTGCGAGAAAAGGAAGTCAAAGATTTTATTTGGCGGAATATCATATGCCTATTTGGTGTACCAAAGGAGATCGTATGTGATAATGGCCCTCAGTTTATAGGAGCTCAAATCACGGAATTCTTTCAAAGTTGGCAAATTAAAAGGATTACGTCTACACCTTATCATCTGGTGGGTAATGGACAAGTAGAATCAACAAACAAGGTTATTATCAATAATTTAAAGAAGCGTTAGAGGAATCACAAGGTAACTAGCCTGAAGTGTTACCTGGAGTTTTATGGGCATATCGCACAACTGCAAAAACGAGCACAAGAGAAACACCGTTTTCATTGGTTTATGGAGTTGAGGCTTTAATTCCATTTGAGATAGGAGAACCGAGTACACGATTCACACAAGAGACATAAGAATCTAATGATGAGGAGATGCGGGTCAATCTTGATTTAATCGAAGGGAGGAGAGAAGCCGCACTAATAAGAATGACAGCACAAAAGCAAGTCATAGAACGATATTACAACCGAAAAGCACGCCTCAAATTCTTCAAAGTTGGGGACTTCGTGCTTAAAAAGGTTTTTCAATCTACAAAGGCAACTAACGCGAGTAAATTAAGTCCAACATGGGAAGGACCCTATAGAGTTCGTGATATTGCAGGAAAGGGAGCATATGAACTGGAGACAATGGATTGCAAGATACTACCTTCACATTGGAATGTTGTTCATTTGAAGAGATACTATTTCTAAGGAATACCCACGGTCAGGTATCACCATTTTGAATTTAATTTTTGAATTGTTAAAATTTTACTAACGATTTTAGATGATAGGCAAAATGCTAACCCGTACTAAATGATGAGTCATGACCTGTAAGGCAAAACAGAATAAGCTAAAATTCCTGGCCTAAGGTTACAATTATTCTGATAGAAATTCAAAAAGGTTAAGTTGTCTTCATCTATAATCGCACCTCCGAGTCCCGTATGTTTTTCCTTTTCAGGAAAAGGACCAAATAAGAGAACTATCAAGTGCTCGAGGCTTTATACTTCAACACTCAAACACTTGGGGGACTACATAATATACACATACATGTGTATAAAAAGGCAAAAAAGATTGAGGAAAAATCAAGCCTAAAAGAGTCAAGTGCAGAGTAAAAGACACGAAGTCACTAGCGAAGGCCAAAGAAAACCTCACTATAGTTAGGGTAAAGGCTATGTACTAAAACGGGTTATAAGGAAAAACCTTGTGTCTATTATTCTTCTTTTGTAAAAATTTGTTACAAGAAAAACAGCTACGAGAAAGTTATAGATGTAATTCAAATGCATGTAATGTATTATTCAAAACTTGACAAGGTTCAAAAATAAAAACTTGTCAAAGTTATTTCAAAGAAACATGTGTATTCCTATTTCTTTTATCGTATGATAACACCATTATGAAGTTGAGACATCTTCTTCATTAAGTGTCGAAATATAAAAGGGCCCTCTTTTATAAAACTCATGTTTAAATTAATTAGTCATGAGATTAACAGAAGCATTTTCGATGAACAAAAATGCAAATTATTTTGTATGTCCTTAAAAATAAAGACAAGAATAAAGCAAATAGAAGTTTAAGATAATAACATAAAAAAGTTCTTAATATTTAAAAACTTAAGACTAAGTACGAACTTAGTCATAAAACTATGAAATTGTTTATGCAGATTGCCCCATAAAAGACTTGGGAACTTGTGTTTCCAAAATCAACCCTCAAATGAAGCCAAGGGTTTGATTACAATTTTCCAAAATAAAAACAAAAACAAAGTCATTCAAATGATTAAAGTTGGTCAGTGAGAAGTTTGTGGAATTGAAGCAGGAGCATCAATAGAAACGGGCTCAATTTGGGCAGGTGCATCAACAGTTGCGGGCTCAACTTGGCTTACAGCAACAGGCTCGATTGGGCTTGAAAGAGTTGGGATACCAGAATCGACTTCAATGTTTACGGAAGCTTCAGCCACGAGAGAAGGAAAGTCTTGAGTTTGCTGAGCTTTCTCAATGGTTTCATTGATTTTATCCAATTCAGATTCCAAGTTAAAGTTTTCTTGGCTAGCTTCGATTAGGGTATCACGGCGTGAATTCAAAAATGCCCAACTCACCTCAACATCATATTTTTCCTCAAGGGTCTCATAATCCCTTTCCCAATCAACAATATCATTCCTTAGCTCCTTATTTTCAGCCAAGAAAGAGTTGTAAGACGTTTGAAGAGAGGCATGGGAGCTTTCTAAAGCACGTACCTTATCAGAAGAGACTCGAAGGTCTTCTTGTGCTTGAGTTAAGCTTTGCACGAGCTCCCCAGCATAAGTTTCTTTTTGACTCAAAAGAGCCTTCAACTCTCTATTCTCTTCACTGGCCTTGGATAGTTGTTTTGAGAAGGAAGATTCGAGACGATCTTTTTCTTTTTCTGCTTGGCTTGAGGAAGCTTTTACAACTGCCAACTTTGAGGTTAAAGCCCGCACCTGCTGCTCTAAGGTGCTCTTTCTCTCCTGTAAGAATTCCACATCAATTTGCGAACTCTCGAACTATTCCTTCCAATTGAACGCCTCTAATTGAGAGTCGCGTGCTATCTACTCCAAGAGCGGGATTCTGTTCATCATTTCTATGCCAATGAGATTGGCCTAAAAAGAGAAGGGAAATAAGAATCTCAAAGATAGGAAAATTATAAACTAAAAAAGGGAGAGAAGAAAAATACCTTCAAAGTGGCATGCACGATATCATTCATTAGAGTCAGTGAACTATGGCTCTCCAACTTGGCTTTTTCAATTGGGCCAATTAAAGGCTTTAGCCATACATCTGTCTGACCTGACTTCCTCAAAAGGATGCTCTCAGCAGGAACTTCAATAACCACCCTCCTTATAGCGACACTTTTACTTGAAGAACCCACTTCAGTATGATGAACGATTAGAGGGGGAATTGTCAAAAGAGGAGTGGTAGAAGAGGTAAAAACATTTGAGGAAGGAACAATAACAACTGGGGTTGGCAACGAAGAAATCACAGGCACGGGAGTTGAAAGAGAGGCTAAGGGTGTTTCATCTAAAACGGGCCCTAAACTTCCACTACCAAAACCGCTGATAAAAAGTTGTTCAATAGACTCACGAGTATCAATGGAGTGATGTCATCGTCAAGAATTATTATCGGGGTTTCAACAGGCTCGGTGAGAGAAACAGAAAGATGGGGAGATGCTTCAGCTTCGTCATCAGAGATGATGTGTCTTCGAGCTCATGGCCTCGTCACCAAAGAGCCCCCATCTTCATCTTCTTTGGTATCCCTTCTTCAATAGCTTTTCTTTTTGTAGAGGAAGAATCCAAGATTATTTCTTGAGCTCTTTCTAAAGAGATACGGGTTGTTCTCGAAGAGACACGAGAAGCCGCAACTGCCTCGGCAGTAACTCCTCGAATAGCAAATTCTGATAAAAAGAAGGATTAAAATTAGAGACATAAAAAGAAATATATGCGTGAAAAAGGAAATAAAATAGAAGCTCTTACCATGAGTCTTTACTTTCCAACCAAAATGGTTAGAAAGTGTCTTCCAAGACCTACCATCCATTGGAGAGGTCTTCAATAACTTGTCTACCCAACCACAAAAATTGGGAACATCTTCCACAACTCCCATGGTTACTAAAAAAAGAAGAGGAAAGCAAAATTAGAAAAGTTGACAAACTTGAAGGATAAAGGCACGAGAAGGATAAAAGACTTACGTGCAAAATTTCACTTCTCAGGGAAGAGAACATTATCCTCACCCACTAAACCAACAGTGAGGTCAGCAACAAATCGGGCATACCAGCCACGGTCCTTGTTATCCTCAGGGCTCACCAAAACCCTCTTGCTCCTGGCTACTAGTGTAAAAACACCATTGCGAAAACGCCTAGGGGAGTAAAGATGAATTAAGTGAGGGAAAGTAAAGGGAACACCAGCTTTATTGGTTAAATGCCTCAAACAGGCAACAACCCTCCATATGGTTGGGCCAATTTGACCCAAACAGACATTGAAGAAACGACAAAATTCAAGAATGACTGGGCCAATAGCTGGTTTAAACCCTAAGGTGAAAGGGTAAGTGTAAACAAAGGAGAATCCAGTTAAGTAAGAAGTGATTCTTTGATTTGGATTAGGAATAATGATAGGAAAATCACTGCTCCAATGGCAATCTTTACGAACTACAGGAGTCAAAACTTCTGTAATTTGAGTGGGATAGGTATCAGCACGATCTAAAGCAAAAACCTAATTCCTAAGAGATTCCCTGTCATGGTAAAAAGATAGTTCCGTAGGGACTATCTCTTCTACTAAAGGCTCACATAATGGTTCAGAAGGTTCTTTACCCCTAGAAGAAGATTTCTGAGAAAGGGAACCTCTGGTTCTAGAAGAAGGACCAGAACTAGGAGATAGAACAGAAGAGCCTCGTGCAGATCCCGAACTACGGTGTCTACCTCCCCTTCTGCCCTTACTAGGAGCATTGGGGAAGGTATCAACAATGGGAACTCTCCTAGGATTAGGGTTCGATAAAGACATAGCAAAGAAGGATGATACGAGGAAGAAACAAACAGAGATTTGAGAAATAAAATGTTCAATAAGCTTTATGTGGTAAAAGACAAGGAAAGAAGTTATATTTGTATTGATAAGCAACCGTCAAAGGTAAAAGTGCAGTGATGGAAGGACCATAATAATGAAAACTGACACTTCATAAATAGTGGAGCCGTAAAAAAGCCTTGAAAAGGGCTGCAAAACTGCAGAGTTAATGGAAAAATGACACGTGTACGGAGCATTAAATAGAAGCGACAATTGAAGCGTCAATTTTGTCATAGCATTAATGGTGACAGAAATTCTCTTTTAATGAAATCCACTTCCCAAATATTCAACTGATGAATAAATAGAAAGTGGGGGACTATCTGTATTGGAGAAAAATTGTGTTTACATATAAACATGACGTGTCAAGACAAGTAGACTGGTCAAAGAGTGATAACTGGCAAAGAGGTACGGGTTGCAACAGATACGAGCAAAGGCAAAGGTAGAGGCACGGAAAGTTATTCAAATAACTCAGCACCCGTACCTATTTAAGTCATTTATATCCAAGAATCAAAGGGAATGAATCTGACAATATAAAAGAGTGCAGATACGATATTTATTGGGCAGTAAAAGCTGAATACGTTAGAGAATTTGTATTCAATATAATGGTTATGTAACGTAGCATTCAATGTCTTTAATTACTCATAACAGCCTTATTATGATTTAGGCAAAACACACATTTCCAAGATATCTATAAAAGGGAGATATCTGATCAATTGTAAGGACACGAAACATTATTGGAATATACTTTGGTTTACTTGCTTTTCTCTTGATTATATTCTTGATATCCAAATTATTTCCTTTCATACGTTCTTTTGATTATCAGTAACTCATGTTCTTCAAAATTATAACTTTGACTAAGATTCCAAATTCTGGTTAAACACCAACCAATAAATGTTACACAAAACTGAGAACATGTATTTAAGGTTTTAGCTTTGTTGGCCCAAAGTGTTAGGCCTTTCCTTCATTGCGCCCGCTTAGCCTTCACTGAGTTATTGCGTGGTTAAAAAAGAAAATACAAAAGGATAGTAAAAAGCACAAAGTAAAATTACAATCATTAAACTATAACTCTAAAATTACGTCAATGGCATTTTTTTTGGGTGAGTTCCATGGAGGTATATAGGCGTAAGAATGGGTTCAATCGGAAGAATTGAACATTTCTAGTAAGAAACCTACCTTATCAACTACGAAAGTAATCCACAGGCTCCTTCCATACGTTTCAATTTATGTGAATCTTTTTGACTGGGCACAGAGTTTAAGAAAAAATGAAAAATTTTGGAATTTGTAATCCTAAACAAGTCAAAAAGGACATGTTTGACTCAAAAGTTGTTAAATACTTTTTAAGCAAATCAATCAAAAGAAATGAAGGGGTAAATCGTAATCGAAGATAATGAGCCCTAGGATAATCTTCATAATCGGTATAGTAGCAATAGTAAAATATGAGAGCTTCTAAAATACGGCAATAAATATCTAACTAACATGAGTGATATATATTTGTTGGATTCCATTTAGGGCAGAGGGATAAGGTGGGGCAGAGAGAAGAGACAAGGCTAAAAGGCCTTAGCTTGGTGTCTTGACATGGGCCATTATAATATATATTGATAAGGAAATCACAAATTATTGGCTATCTCCAGAATGCTAAACAAGCAACTACTTTCATTCCTTCTCATTTGCATCGCGGTGGTGGTCGTCACGGCCACAATCACCACCACGGCAGCACCTATAGCTGCCGACACGGTGATTAATAGCGTGAGATCATGTTTTTGGGCTACGTGATTGGTGGCGGAATTGTGCCGTCAGAGTGCTGCAACGGGCTTAAATCTCTCCTCATCGTTGCACGTACCACAGCTGACCACCAAAGCACGTGCAAATGCCTGAAGAGCGTCGATTCCGGCGCTACCAGAGGAGAAATCAGCCGTGCTGCTAGTATCCCCAGAATATGTAAGGCCAAGGTTCCTTTCAAGATTAGTCCAGATGTTGATTGCTCAAAGGTCAAGTAAGAGACTCCTTGTGTGGAATAGTGTGAATTGTAGTCCGGATCATTGATGTCCATTATTTTCCGACAATATATATATATATTTATATCTATATTATTATAAAAGTATAAATAAAATATTGGATTACAAAAATAGCCCTAAAATATAACTATACTATTGGATATAATAGTAATATTGTTATTTTCCTTTTTGTTTTGAATTTAGTTTGATTTAGGAGAAAGAGTGTGCCTAGGAATTCTATTTAAATTGGTTTATGATTTCCAATTAACCTTTCCATCTTTTAGTTTATATAGCGTTTGAATAGTCCGTTATTAGGAGTAGCTTCAAAGGGTATAAAATACCGATTTTATGAGCGGACAAAGGAAAGAATGTAGGACAGGGAATTTAACTAAAGTTATAATAATGTCTAATTTATTTTCAAGAAGATAAAATACCTAGGATATTAGGACCGAGGATTTAAAGTTTTTTTTTAATGTTTAATTTTAATTTTAATGAAGATAAAATACCTAGGGTATTAGCCGTGTTATTTATTTTCAAGGGAGAGAATGTACGAGTAGTCAAGAGGCAACTTGTGGTGGTATAGCAATCATAGATAGAAGCAAAATATTGAGCGACAAAAATATATTAATTTTTAAATTACAATAATTCGGATGAAGACGAAATATACCTATTTGATTTTATCACATCTGTTACTATTAAATGAAGATTTTTTTCCTTTGAATAACATTGTAATTACAATCGATTTTCAGAGTTTCAAAGAAAACTTTTTCAAGTTGGGATTCAATTTTTTACTCCCACCGTCTCAAGTTATCTATCGTTTTTCTCTTATACACGCCTGTTAAGAAACATTAATTAGGAGGAAGGTTGGACGATTTTATCCTTCTTTATGTTTTAAGATATAATCTCTCTTCATTGAATATTTATTTTATTTATGTGTTATCTCCATTTTCAAGAACAATTATTATTAAGGGTAAACTAAAAAATATATAATTTATTCTGTCGTGGACTTCTAAAATGCCAAAATAATATGAGACAACTATTTTAAGAAAACACGACAGGTAATTTGAGATGGAGGAAGTAACTTTAATTAACCAAAAATAGAAACTCTAAAACTTTCAAAGCAAAACCTTATTTGAGTTAGGACTCATTTCCTTCTGTTAAGTAACGACTAATTAAAACTTAAATTTCTGAAGTCAAACTTTATTTCTGTTGGGGCTAACTTAAGCAACGAGTAACTAAAATCACTAAGTTCTAAAGTAAAACCTTTTGGCGGTGGAATTAAAATACACAATTTCTTTCCTTTTTCTATTTGCATTGTACTTCTTTCACGAGTCATATATTTATTTGCTTGATATAAATATTCAATACGACTAAGTTCTAATCTAATTTTATATTGGTATTTCATTACCAAATTACTTCATTATATTTTCTTATGTGTGTCTTCTCTTTGAATGCTAATATCCGGTACACCATCTTCTAAAACTGGCGGAAAATGAAATATCTTATCATGAAAATATTTCTCATAGTAATATTTTTGCTATCTAAATTTTGCAATAATTTTAGGGATTACACGTGCGAGGCACGTGATATAGAGACTAGTATGTATGTATGTATGTATATATATATATATATATATTTCTTGACAACATTATTTCCCGGAAGAGATTTAAAATTATACAAAGTCATACCATCAATTTCACCATTGAACATCATTTATTATTTTGCATCGAATCTAACTTAGTAATAAAAAGTACAAATTACTATCATAATCTATGCTTCCCAAGTCCGAGAGTGCAAGACTAATTAAGCAACACACTAGCAACTAATTGAGCAACATACTAGTAAAAGAACGAAAACCTTCATGGCTTGGCTCTTAATCTAATTCCCAACTATATATATTGTTGTTTCGGAATTATGCTTTACGCTCGAAGAAGATCAGAAATAATCAATACTTTGAAATTTAGCCAAAAACTTGAAGGAGATTAGGAATAAAAGAAAAAAGAACGAGGAAGTTTACAACAACCTTAAGTTTTTCTGAAGTTATGTTATGACTTACTTCCTTTTTTAATTTTTATTTACTTATTTTAAATAAAATTCCTAATAGATCTTAGTTTATCTTACATGGTTAACTTAACTACATTGGGTGTAAACACCTAATGCGGGTAAGTTTTTACCTATATATATATACACACACTCCCTCCGTTTAATTTATGTGATACTCTTGTCCCAAAAAAATGATTCATTTTCCAATTTAATAACCTTCAGCTTCAAATTTATCTTTTTACCCTTGATAAGGTAATTTCTAGCCATACAAATTCCTATGATTTATTTTACACCATAAGTTTTAAAAATCTTCCTTTATTTTTTAAACTTCGTATTCAGTCAAACACATTCACATAAATTAGGACATAGAAAGTATGAGTATGTGCCTATAATGCGGGATACTTCGTGCCAGTGGCGAAGCCACACGTTGATAAGGGTGGTCAACTGACCACTCTTCGTCGAAAAATTGCAATGTTTACATAGGTAAAATATTACGTTTCAGAAGTATGTAACACATATTGAACACCCTTTGTCGGATTTATTTTTCACTTCTTTTAAATTTAAACACCCTTGAAGAAATTTCTAACTTCGCCACTGCTTCCTGCACCGGGATGCCTTTTATAATTTACATATTCCATTGTGTTAGAATATAGTACCCAGTAATAAATAACGAATTCAATCTGGATACTTGAATTTGGTAGTATAACAAAGAGAGATCGATGTCTAACTTTTTGTTCCCCCTCAGTCACTGCCATAGTTGACCCTCTCTTCCAGATCCTCGCTTCTATGAGCCAAATCACTCTCCTCGGGAGTTCTCTCCTTGACTACACCCTCGGTTGGTCGGTTGGCCCACCTAACAAATGATGAGATTCTCGATCGATTTGATCGAATTTTAAATAGTCTTTCTCACTATTCAGAACAGTGGAGCTTTCGATCAAGATCTTCTCGCCTCACCCGTTTGGGCTCTCACTCGAATCGGAAACTTTATGCGTTGGTAGGCTTTCGACTCAATCTAATAGCTTACCTATCGGGCGAAAGAAAAAATATGAACCAACAGGAAATGTAAGCCATAAAGCAAACAAACAGATAGAGAAAATAAATTTACTAATTTACCTGAGCAAATAGCGTGATGAGCAGACATGCCATGAAATAATTTCTTGGCCTCTGAGACCGAACAAAGAAAAAAAAAGAAACTGAGAGGGGAAAACGCTATATCTCTTGACATGTCAATGCCATAAAAAATTTAAAAAATGTGCTGTGTAAAACAAAATGTAGAAGATATTGTTAGGGATATAGTAGATATGCCCTAGATCCAATATCATATTTGATGATTTGAACATATTTTGTGAACGTTATTTCACTTAAAATATATATGGCATCTGATATTCTTTATCATAGTTATTATTAATTGCTTGATTAATTTAATCAATTAATAAGGTCCTTGATTAAATTTTGAGACTTATCATCGTGATAGAGATCATGATATGAGAATAAAGTCTCTTACAACTTAATCTAAATTTTGTTCTTGATCCTAGGATTATTAGTTTGGACATTAGTAATCCGGTTAGATTAATATTTATGTGATTGTCTTTATGAGATAAAGATTAGTTGATCTCATTAACTAAATCACATAGATAGATGATGCATATAGAGATATGATCATTGAACCGACTCATTGGATAATTCCTAATGGTTAGAATTACCATAAACTGTCAATAGGATATTCTCTTGAAGAATGTGATGTAACCGTTTCCTTTGACCGGAGATCGTCATAGTAATTGACAAGTTATTTATTGTGCTTTGATGCTAGACATCTATGGCCCTAGGGCGATAGTTGAAAGGATATTGGGTGCGATTAAATACTTGTATAATTAGTGATTGATCAAGATGTAATCTGTCAACTCTTGGTAATGAGTTTAAGTTCCATGTTGTCATAAATTATAAACAATCAAATTAAGGCCTTGGCCAGGGCAATTGAATGAAAGAAGAAAAGAGTTTCTTAGGTCATTCTATGATCGATTATATTTGACATGAACACATAGTTGGTCGCCTATTAGGATTTGACAGTTGAACCATATCCTAGGGTGATCCAGAGTTATAAGGACAAAAAGAATTACTACATTATTCTTCTACTGGTTCTTGAGAGTAAATTGTATACTTCATTCTATCCGGTCGTTAAGGAGTGTTGCTAGACGCCACCCTTGATTAGTATATTGATGTAATCAATTTGCTACCGGCTTAGTATTGAACCTATGGGGTCACACACTAACGAGTGTTCTGATCTTTGCTAAAGGATTAATTATTTTTGTTATTTGATAATTAAATTATAGAACTTAATTAGTCAAATAAATAAATTATTAGTCAAAATGAAATATTATTATACTCTTTGCTAGCACAGAGACTATAATTAATATTGTGAATGAATTGAAGTTTCTATTTAGAATAAAAAATTAAAATATATCTCATGGTTGAAATATATATGTGACATATATAATTAATATTTATTTATATAAGAGATGCATATAAAATATAAAATAAATGAATGGCTTGCTAGTAATTCCAATTTGAATTTGAATTGATTCACGTGGAATTTCATCCCATTTGGAATGGGATTAGTATTCTATTAATATATGAAAGCAATTCCAACTTTGAGTTGGAATAATCACGTGACATTACTATTCGGCGAAACCCATCTGAATGGGATTCGAAATTTTATGGAAAATTATACTAAGTTTATTTTTGGAATAAATTTTTACCCTAAGTAAATCATTACCTCAATCAAATAGAAAAATGATTTGTAGATGATGTTATATAAAGGGTGATGGAGAAAATTTGCCGCATAATTTTTCTTTGAGAAGAAAACTCACTTTGTGAAAGTGAGCGTGCAATACAAAGCCAAGAGAGAAAATACAATTACAAGAAAAGTGTTTCTTGTTCTTCTAATTTGAGTTGAGATTTTTGAGAAAAATTTCAACACAATATTCTTTGTTCTATTTATTCGCGGGTTTCATTAATCAAAGAGTTGATAGCAAGGATCAGTCTCGGTGTGAATACTCATAGAGTCTTCGCACTATCGAAGAATTTAAAACGAGATTTTCTTCACCAGGTACGTCTTAGATCCGATCTATTGACATGTAAATAAATTTTAAACACGAAAAGATCTGCCTAGGATTGTTATTGTCTTTCGTTGCGTGTTACGAACACCTATATGCAATCCTTCAGTGGTATCAGAGCCATGGTTTATTGTGTCTAAAATTTATTTACGAAATATTTTAATATTATATTTGAAGAGTTCAAACCATAATACATGAGTCTTGTACAATAGTCAAATCGTTTGAATGTTGATATTATTTTATTGTGGATAAAATATGTATTCATATAACTAAATATTGAGATAGTTTATAACTTGAATTTGAAATTTTGTATTAGATACAACAGAAATCTATAATATGTTACATGATTCTATAGTTATTTTTTAATCGTTATTAGTTTATGAGATGTTAATTAATAATGATATTCTAGCACGAATTACTTTTTTGTGATATATGTGATATATAGATTAAACATATTAGAAGAATGCTGAATTTTGTTTTTATGTCATGTGCTTGTTCGTTACATAATTTTAAATTATTTATTACATGTTGTCACGACCCGGAATTCCCACCCTCGGGAGTCGTGATGGCGCCTACTCGTAGAAGCTAGGCAAGCCACGAACTTAGAAATCTTTAAACACTTTTGTTTTAACCTTTTTACAAATCGTATTAACAAGTGATAAACATTTAAATAACAGCAGAATGTGAGATAAAGCGGAAGACTTAGATAAATTCAAACCCAAACAATACGAAAGTAAACATATGCCTCTACCCAGAAAGTGGTTTCACAACATTCACGGACTGACTAGGAATGTTACATACAAGTGTCTGAAATAAAAGAAATATAGTCTGTCTTGGATACAAAATAAAACAGAACATCTAAATAGATAGAGGAGATGCCGGGCCTGCGGACGCCTGCAAGACTACCTCGGGATCTCGGTGGACTGAAGGTTGGTTCCCGAGCTACTGTTTCTAACCAAATGCTGCTCCGGTATCTGCACATAAGTGCAGAGTGTAGCATCAGCACAACCGACCCTATGTGCTGGTAAGTATCTGGCCTAACCCCGACGAGATAGTGACGAGGCTAGGACCAGACTCCAGATAAACCTGTGCAGTTATATAATATATAGCGGAAAAAGTAAACAGGTAATAAGCAGCTTAAAAGGGGAGGGGGAACATGCTTCGGGGAAACATATCAATCTAACAGAAACTGCATAGAAATATGAAAGGACAGTACAGTATCTATAACAACACAATAATACTACTGTTGCGGTGCGCAACCCGATCCTTTATCATCTAACACTGCTGCGACGTGCAACTCGATCCATATATATTTAAAATGCTGAGGCGTCCAACCCGATCCAATATAATATCTATTGCGGCGTGCAACCCGATCCAACATATCATTGTTGCAGCGTGCAACCCGATCCATATAATATAATGTTGCGGCGTCCAACTCGATCCATATATAATAATAATGTTGCGGCGCACAACCCGTTACAAATATTCCGTCAACAATAATTATAATAACTATCCCGACAAGGGATCAACAATAAACTACACTATCTCGGCAAGGGAACTCAACAGTACAAGTATATACGTCCCAACAAGGGAGAATCAGCTATAACCAATCATAACTTAACTCTTACTCATCTCAGTTATCACTATTTCTCAATCATAAGTAGATTCCTCGAAAATAAATTAAGTCTTTGCTCAATATCAAGGATTTGTCACTATTGCAACCATAGTATCATTCAAGAATACAACAAGTATCAATTTAAGACTCATGGTCATGCTCGACACCAACGTATAGATACTCATCACCATGCCTATACGTCGTATTCAACAAGAAGCAAATAACAAATAAGACTCAACTCCTAATCCCTCAAGCTAAGGTTAGATCGAACACTTACCTCAAATTTCCACAGCCAACTCAATTCTCAATTACCGCCTTTCCTTTCGAATTCGGCTCCAAATCAAGTGTATCTATACATAATTGACTTCATAACATCAATAAATGCCAAACAATTCAAATCCAATTCCTAATTATAGCTTTCCAGTCATTCTTCCCAAAAACCCAAAAATCGAACCCGGGCCCACTTGGTCAAAACACGAGGTTCGAACGAAAATCCGATCACCAATTCACCCACGAGTCCGAATATATAATTTGTTTTCAATTCTGACCCCAAAACGAGGTCTAAATCACAATTAATCAAAAAGCCCTAACTCTACCCAAATCCCTAATTTTCTACCCTTATTCACATGATTTAGGCCTAGAAATCTAATGGGTGTTAAGGGAAATCGAAGATAATGAGTCTACAATTACATACCTATGAATTTGTGGTGAAATCCACTTTCAAAAATTGCCCAATTTGGAGTTGAGATGAATAAGTTATGAAATTTTGAACAAATCCCGTATTAGCTACTGTTTTAAGTGCTGGGCAACAGTGTTCATCGCGTTTGCGAGAACACTGTCACGATCGCGAAGGGCTGCTAGTAAGTGGACTTACGCGATCGCGAGTTCTTCCACGCGTTTGCGAAGGGTTGAACCCCCCTGACCTTCGCATTCGCGGACACACATACGTGTTGATAAGTTAGGATTTTAACGTGTTTTATTCCCCTACTTGCCTATGCATTGAGTATAAATTGCTACAAAATAGTCCCAATATGCTCACAAGTTGTGCTTAATTGCAGGTTTGATCGACAAAGTGATGAAATGTCAAAGATCGGCTCAAAAGGAGTGAAACCTGCTCAAGTATCAAAGATTAAGTGAATTGAGGAAAAGAGGGCCTAGTGCAGACCGCGCAAAAGTGAATGCGGCCGCACTAGGAGGTTCAGAGACATGGCTAGTTTGGGCTTAAGGCTACGCGGACGCAGTACTCATTACGCGATCCGTGGTGATGACTTCGCGGCTGCACTACCTTTTGGTGTGGTCCGCGGAGCAGAGGTTCAGAGAGATGTGAACTCCCAAGCCCCTGTTGCCTTCGCAGCCGCGGTTCAATCCACGCGGTCCACAATCCTCAAGATCAGAGAAGCTGAAAGTTGAAGTTAAAGAGCCAGTGCAGCCGCGGTCCATTTTGTGTGGCCCGCATTGACCCCGCAGGGGTATGTTTATCCAGTTTTTTCAGCCTAGTATAAATAGAATATTTTACCATTTTTAGGTTATCTTTTTTATCTGGAAACTTCAGACGATAGCTGAGCTTGGTTTTGTAGCCATTTTTGGCACTTTTGTTTTTCATTAACGATAGATTATTGTAGTTTCTTCTTAGTAATTAATTAATATGCTTCTTCATCTATTTCTTCAATTTCTGCATCTAGCATGAGTAGCTAAACCCATTAGCTAGGGTTGTGGCTCAACCCTAGTGTGGGTAATTGATGGGTGTTGTCATCTAGGGTTAGATTGGCTATGGGTAATTGCTATTTGGTATGATTTCATGTTTTAATTTAGAATTGGTGGTTGCAAACACTGATTCAAGCTTTGTGAGTTTAACTCTTCTTGAGAAAGAGAGTCTATGACCCCAAAATTGACCCAACAAGGAATTGGGATGGACTCATGAGAAATGATAGTCCCAATAACGGGATAAATCTCGAGAGAGTAATCACCCTACTTGAACCCTAGTTCCTTGGTCTAATTTTCCTACCCATTTGGTCTCGAGAGAATCACTTGGGCAAAATCGCTCTCTCTACCGAGAGGTGTGAGAATGAGTAAAATTGTGCAATGGTTATAGCATAAGTCCCAATTATGTCAATCGAATTCTAGTAATATCTACCCGTCAATTAGCCACCTAGGTAGTGTCACGACCCTAGTGCCCTTCTTTCCATCAGATACAACTTAGCAATATTCTCGTAGCATAATTAATCATTAGTTTTATAAAAATAGTTATAAATCAAAACCCCAAAAATGTTTGAAGTGACATTAGGAGTACAAACGCATCTCTAGACTAGACAGAAAATCCAACTCCACTTCTAGCTCCCTGAGGAAATCGATCCCGACCTCTATTCGGGTAAAAGCTATTACGACCCGCTCTTCCTACCATAGTGTAGCGTCGAGGCGGCAGCGATCACTTTTTGGTGCCGTTGCCGGGGAGCTTACGGTGTTGACTATCTGGTTAGTTAGTTGTGTGTTTTGCTTTTCTTTCCTTCTTGTTTACTAATTTTGTTTATGTTGATCACTCAGGTACACGTGGCTCTTAATGCAAATGACCCTATTGGCAATGTTGTAGCGGGGGAGGAGGTTGATGATCTTGAACAAGAAGAGGTCTTACCTCAAGCTCAATGGAGAGGCCGAAATGCCAATGCACATGCTAATCCGAATGAGAATATTCCAGACCCTCCTCCGCCACCACCAAGAGTGGCTCCAAGAGTTCTACCCAATCAAGGATACTCCAATGCTGTTGTTCCTCCCCGAATCCGAGCAGGGAACTTTCAAATCACAAATGTTATGTTGACCTTGCTCGAGCAAAGAGGGTATTTCATGGGCGCCTCTAATCAAAATGCATACAAACACTTGAAGGGGTCCGTGGATACATGTTGGGGTAGCAAGTAGACAAACGTGTCCGAGGATGCGTTGAGATTGAGGCTTCTCCCGTTCTCTCTTCGGGGTAAAGCGTTGGATTGGTTAGAAAGGCTACCCAATCATTCTATCACAACATGGGATGAATTGGAGGACAAAGTTATTGCCAAGTTCTTTTCTCCAAGTCATATGGCAGCTCTTCGGGATGAAATTCCAGCTTTCAAGCAAGAGACAACGGAACCTTTGCACGAGATATGGGAAAGATATAGAATAATGGTGAAAGAGTGCCCCAATAACAACATGACCGAGGCGATGATACAACAAACTTTTTATCAGGGCATCAACACCACGAATCAATGCATTGTGAACCAATTGGACGGAGGGAACTTTATGAAACTTTCTTACCAAGAGGCATGTGATGTACTTGATGAAATGGCCGACACCTCTTCGGCATGGCAAAACCGAGAAAATGTGCCCCAAGGTGACCCCATGGTCATCCATTTGCATATGGAATTGCACGATCATGGCCAAGCTATTGTCGAGCTTACAACAACTATGAATCAATTGGCAAAGGCACAATTGCAACAAGTCCAAAACCCGCACCAAGTCAATGCAATGGAAGGTGTTTCTATGTTGAAAAGGAGGCAAAGAGGGCAACAACAACCTCAAGGTAATTGTGAGAAATTTGACAACAACAATGATGGTGGTGGTTATTCGAATGAGTGCTATGATGATCAAATTGAAGAAATCCAATATGTGAATAACTACCAAGGGAATAGAGGAAATCAAGGGAATCAACAATGGCATCCCCAAGGAAATTGGGGAAATCAACAAGGCGGCGGAAATTGGAATAATAACAACCAACAACAAGGTGGTGGCAATTGGAACAACAACAACCAAAACAACAATTGGGGTAACCAAGGCAACAATCAAGGCAATTGGAACGGGAACAACAATAATTGGAGCAATAACAACAATCAAGGAGGGTAGAAAATAGCGGAAACCAAGGCAACCGGGGGCAAGGCTTTCAAAGACCCCCCATGTACCAACAACCGAACAATCCACCTCCCTTTCCTTCTCAAGGTCCGAGTTCTTCTGGGAGTGATATGGGGAGAATTGAGAACATGTTCGAGCAAATGATGAAAAAGAACCAAGATTCCGATGCACAATTGGCTTCTCATAACACTTCTATCCGGAACTTGGAAGTGCAACTAGGGCAAATTTCTCAAGCTTTGAATAATCGTCCCAAGAGTACTCTACCAAGTGATACGGTAGTGAACCCGAAGGGTAGGAATAACAACCATGTAATGGCGGTTACAACTAGGAGTGGAAGAGGAGGTGATGTGCATGCCTCAAGATAAAAGCGAGTTGTAGAGGATGATGTTGTGTCCCATGATGATGATGTGCCTATGAATGTTGATGATGTGGTTGAACAAAATGTGAACAATGATGTGCGGATTGATATTGATGATGAGGCCGAGGTAGAGACTCAAGATGCCGTGAACCCGTCTAGGGAACACGTGATTGACATGCCCGAGCCGGTTATGCCAAAGGCCAAGGCACCCTTGCCTAAGACACCTCCACATTATCCTCAACGGTTAGCCAAGCAAAAGAGTGACAACCAATTCAAGAAATTCATTGAAATGATGAAGAGCCTCACAATCAACGTGCCTTTGGTAGAGTCACTTGAGCAAATGCCAGGGTATGCGAAGTTTATGAAAGATTTGGTAACTAAGAAGAGGTCGATGGAGTGTGAAATAATTAAGATGACTCATCAAGTGAGTGCCATCGTGCATTCAATGGCACCCAAGCTTGAGGATCCCGGAGCTTTTACTATCCCTTGTACGATTGGAAGTGCGGATTTTGCTAAGGCCCTTTGTGACTTGGGGGCTAGCATTAATTTGATATCGTACTCGGTCTTCAAGACTTTGGGAATTGGGAAACCTCGACCTACCTCAATGAGACTTCAAATGGAGGATCGATTGATGAAGCGACCCTTGGGCATAATTGATGATGTTCTTGTCCGTGTTGATAAATTCATATTGTCGGCCGACTTTGTCATATTGGATTGTGAGGTGGACTTTGAAGTGTTGATTATTCTTGGGAGACCTTTCCTAGCTACGGGGAAGGCATTGGTTGATGTTGAAGCGGGTGAGTTGACATTCTGAGTGGGAGATAAAAAGGTGGTATTCCATGTTTGCAAATCAATAAGACAACCCAATAGCACGGAAGTGTGTTCATTTGTGGACATTGTCACAGCTGTGATAGTGGATGACACAAGTTCTATGATCAATGTTAAATATCCTCTTGAGGCCATGCTTCTTAACATGGATATCAATGATGATGCTAGTAGAGTGGAGTGCGTGAATGCATTGCATGGTATAGGTTTATATTCATATGAGCCTAGGAAGTTATCTTTGGATCTTGAAAACCGCAAAACTCCACCAACAAATCCATCGATTGAGGAGCCACCGGTGTTGGAGTTGAAGCCACTTCCTCCACACCTCAGGTATGAATTCTTGGGTTCAAATTCTACTTTACCTGTTATTATTTTGTCTTGCTTAACTAACGTGCAGGTTGACGCCACTTTGGCGATTCTTCAAAAGCGCAAGAAGGCGATTGGATAGACATTTGTCGATATTCGGGGTATAAGCCCCACCTTTTGCATGCATAAAATCATCTTGGAGGAGGATGCAAGGCCTTCACTTGAACATCAAAGAAGACTAAATGAGGTGATGCAAGAAGTGGTAAAGAAAGAAGTTATCAAGTGGCTTGACGCCGATGTGGTTTAACAGTTCGTGGACTTCTCCGGTGCAATGTGTACCGAAGAAGGGTGGGATGACTGTGGTGACCAATTACAACAATGATCTTATTCCGACTCGGACAGTGACGGGTTGGAGAGTTTGTACGGATTACCGGAAGCTGAACAAGGTGACTAGAAAAGATCATTTCTTGTTGTCGTTCCTTGACCAAGAGAAGACTACCTTTACATGTCCTTATGGCACATTCGCTTTCTCTCGAATGCCATTTGGATTGTGTAATGCTCCGGCAACCTTCCAATGTTGCATGATGGCTATTTTCACCGACATGGTGGAGGATATCTTGGAGGTCTTCATGGATGATTTCAGCATGGTTGGGGATTCTTTTGAGGAGTGCTTGGTAAACTTGGATAGAGTGTTGGCCCGATGTGAAGACACCAACCTTGTTTTAAACTGGGAAAAGTGTCATTTTATGGTAGAAGAAGGTATAGTGTTGGGTCACAAGATCTCGAAGCGAGGAATTGAAGTTGATAAGGCCAAGATTGAAGTCATTTCAAGGCTTTCTCCCCCTACTTCTGTCAAAGGGGTGAGGAGTTTCCTTGGGCACGCGGGCTTCTACCGGAGGTTCATAAAGGATTTTTCTAAAGTGGTACATCCGTTGTGCAAGTTGCTAGAGAAAGATGCAAAGTTCTTGTTCGATGAGAGTTGTATGCAAGCATTCGAGCTTCTTAAGCTCAAGTTGACTTCTACCCCCATCATCACCGCACCAAATTGGAGCTTGCTATTTGAGCTCATGTGCGACGCTAGTGACATTGCGGTTGGGGCTGTTTTGGGCCAAATGATCAACAAGATGTTCCATCCAGTGTACTACGTAAGTAAGACCATGAATGAGGCTCAAAGGAACTACACAGTCACCGAGAAGGAGTTATTGGCTATTGTTTTTGCTATGGAAAAGTTTCGACCTTACCTTATAGGGGCCAAAGTCATTGTGCACACCGACCATGCCACCCTTAGGTATTTGATGACCAAGAAAGATTCAAAAGCGAGATTGATTAGATGGGTTCTTCTTCTTCAAGAGTTTGATCTAGAAATTGTGGATCGGAAAGGGAGTAAGAATCAAGTGGCGGACCACTTGTCCCGTTTGGAGGAGGAGGGGAGGCCGTGTGACGGCCTTGAGATCAATGATGCATTTCCCGACGAGCAACTCTTTGCAGTGTTAATGAATGTAATGTTGTGGTTCGCCGATGTCGCAAATTATCTTTTTACCGAAATCATCCTGTGTGAGCTCTCTTCCTACCAAAGGAAGAAGCTCAAGCGGGATAGCTTGGATTTTTATTGGGATGAGCCATATTTGTTTAAGATCTACACCGATGGTGTGATTCGATGATGTGTCCCGGAGGAGGAGCAATTGGGTATTTTGGAGGCTTGCCATTCCTCACCTATGGTGGCCATCATGGCAGGGCAAGGACGACTTCTAAAGTGCTTAGTTGTGGATTTTATTGGCCTACCTTGTTTAAAGATGCAGGTGATCTTGTCAAAGGATGTGATGAATGCCAACGAGCCAGCAGGATTTCTAAAAGGGATGAGATGCCTCTAAATACAATTCTCGAAGTGGATATCTTTGATGTTTGGGGCGTCGACTTCATGGGTCCATTTGTTAGATCTTGCGGAAACACTTACATCCTTGTGGTGGTAAATTATGTATTGAAGTGGGTTGAAGTTGTGGCTTTACCCAATAATGAAGCCCAGAGTGTTGTGGCATTTCTTAAAAAGAGTATCTTCACAAGGTTTGGTACCCCTCGGGCTATCATTAGTGATGGGGGATCTCACTTTTGCAACAAGGCTTTTGATTTGTTTCTTACCAAATATGGAGTCAATCACAAAGTGACCACCCCCTATCATCCTCAAGTTAGCGGTCAAGTGGAGGTCTCCAACCGGGAAATAAAGACTATCTTGTCCAAGAAGGTCAATGCTAATAGGACCGATTGGTCGAAAAAGTTGGATGACGCTCTATGGGCGTACCGGACGGCTTACAAGACCCCAATTGGTATGTCCCCGTACCGGTTGGTGTTCGAAAAAGCTTGCCATCTTCCGATGGAATTGGAGCATAAAGCTATGTGGGCCTTGAGGAAGTTGAACTTGGAATGGGATGTTGTGGGCAATCTTCGTGTCGAGCAACTCAATGAGCTTGATAAGTTTAGATTTCATGCATACTCTAGTTCATCCTTGTATAAGGACAAGATGAAGTATCTTCACGACAAATATGCTTGGGGAAAGGAATTCA
Organism: Nicotiana tabacum; assembly: GCF_000715075.1. NCBI lineage: Eukaryota > Viridiplantae > Streptophyta > Magnoliopsida > Solanales > Solanaceae > Nicotiana > Nicotiana tabacum. Next base: position 119,413,850 of record NC_134095.1, read on the forward strand.
AGGTTGGTGATATGGTTCTTCTTTTCAACTCCCGATTACGTCTGTTTTCGGGAAAGCTCAAATCAAAGTGGAGTGGGCCATTTGAAATTGTGTTTGTGACCCCATTTGGTGCTCTTGATCTAAGGAACAAGAATGGTGAAATATTCAAAGTCAATGGGCATCGTGTCAAGCATTATCTTGGGAAATTTGATGACAGCCATGTGGTAGCTCTTCTCCATCTAAAGTGATATGTTGGTAACATGCGTCGTGCCGCGACGTTAAATCTGCTTCTTGGGAGGCAACCCATGTCTTTTTCTTTCTCTTTGATTTTCTTTGTAGTTTAGGATTTTTAAGCTAATTGGTTGTGAGATGTTGCAGGTATTGTGTTGATGCAGTGCAAAATAAGTTGGAAAAATTGCACAGTCTCTGAAGTTTTCTAGTGCGGCCGCGGTACACATTGTGCGGTCCGCATTGTAGGAGCAAAAAGAGGTGTTCTCTGAAGTCTTCCACCGCGGCCGCATTCTAGTTAGTGCGGTCCGCAGTGGTCCTCCGCGGCCGTGGTCTACTTTTGTGCGGTCCATGGAGGCTGCCTTCTGAAGCTTCACTTGAACAAACCCAGCGCGGTCCGCGGTCGCTTTTGTAAAGGTCATGCTGGTAGGTGAGTATGGGTCCCACGGTTTGTCTATAAATAGGCCCCAAGGGTCACATTTTACCCTTTTTCGAACTCTAAACTCTCAGAGCCTAAAATTACTGTTCATTCCCCACTGAGTCCGTAATTCTTGCTTAAGATTATTTAATTGCACTTCATTTTTATATCCGGTAATGTTTCACTCATCTTTTGTTCATTTAGTTGATTAAATTTTGTTTTGTTTTATTACATTTAGCCCGTAACTTCTATTTCTTCCCGTTTTTATTTAATTTGATAGTTTAGGTTAGTTTACCTATTAGTCTTTGTATGCTGGTTAAGTTTAGTGATTGGGCAATTGAGTAGAGACAAGTTAGGTGGAAACAATTGAACAAAAATGGCAAAAATGAAACCCTAACCTAATGCCTATGAAACCGACCCAACGCGACCCGTGGTTGCCTTAGCGCGGTCCGCGGTGCCTTGAAGCGGTTCGCGGTGCCTTTCTGTGCGGACCACAATGTTCACATGTCTAAAAATTAACCTGTTTCCTGCACGGCCGCATTGCACTTTTGCACGGTCCGCGCTGGCCCACCGCGATCGCGACCCCATTTTGTGTAGACCACGGTGGGGTGATTCAGAGAAGGTGAATTTCTGGGCCTTTGCCCAATGCGGACCGCGGTCGCCTCTGCGTGGTCCGTAGTGCCCCCTGTGTGGCCGCACTACTGTTTGTGCGGGCCGCAGTGTCATGTCTGCAACTAATCCTGCAATTTTCATCTGCTTTCTGCAATTCCATTTCAATGTCTGTTTTAATGCATGTGCTTAAACTAACAATGTTAGATGTGTTTGCTTGCAGACAATGGTAAAGCAAAGAGGTAGAGGTGCAAAACAACCCGACTGAGGTGATTCCTCTCGGGGAGGCAAAGGAAAACAAGTAAAACTCACTCCCCAACCTAGATTGAACAAAAGGAAAACATTAAGAATAGTTGACACAGCCGATGACCAATCGGGGAGTGAGTACGTGCCTTCTCAAGACCTCTCCTCTGACTCAGTGACAAATCCCTCAGTCCCAGCTTCACCCACTGCCCAAGCTCCACATCGTGTATTTTCTGAGTCGTCTGATAGCTCAGTAGCCGGCAGCGGAGAGTACTCCGCCTCCCCCACATCTTCATTATCTGGGGAGAGTGCAGAAGTTGGGAATGACAGTGATGATGAAGTACCCGAGAGTGGTGTTCCCCAGGTAGGGGGTGTTGAACGGATAAGAAAAACCATAGCTTGGGAAGATAGATTTGTTAGTCAGGTGGCTTTCCACCAGCTTAGGGCATGGTGGCCATTACGAAAGCTGATTCCGGAGAGGAGATTTATCACAAGTGACCTGCTTCCCCTTCACCCAAATGTACATAGACAGTTTCACATAAGAGTGGGTTGGGAGTTCTTTCGAGATGAGGTTGAAAAAGCCAATGAGCACATGTTCAAGAAATTCTACTGCAATGTGGCCTACGTCAAAAAGGGCACAATAGTGACCAAAGTGCGGAACAACAATGTGGTGTTCTTCGAGAAAGCTTTCAATGATTATTTGGGGTTTTATGATGAAGATGAGACCCGGTACAACGAGAAGTTGTCAATGAGCGAAGAGGTTCACCTGTGGTTAGCTGAATACCTAGCACACTCGGGTACTGTTCCAGACTGGTTACAAGCAAGGGTGAAAATAGCTCAGAGGACTTTAAATTTCGAGGCTAGGGGGTGGTTGACCTTTGTATGCAACCGACTTGACCCCACTTCCCATGATCAAACTATCCCACTTCCCCATGCTGTTTTGATTGCTTATATCATGGCGGGTTTCCCCATCAATGTGGGAAATGTGATGTACCGGGCGATTACTACGGTGGGGGATGAGAGTGACCGAAACTACCCTTGTCCTAACACCCTCACCATGTACTTCCGGGATTTGAAAGTGGAGAAGAATTCATTTGATGTCACGGTAAGACCGGTGGCCCCATTCTCATGGTACAGCTTATAGGGTCCAGAAAACCCCAAGGACAAGAGGTACAAGACACCTGCTTCTGCCCCAACTGGCTAGTCTGAGGAGCCAGTTGCGGTAGACCCTTCTACTAAGCCTTCCACTGAGCCCGTTGCACCTACTACTGACTTGCCTTTATGACCTTCCTCTACTGCTGGCCCCTCTACTTCATCTGGCCTGGGGATCCCATCTTCCCGAGCCCATTCTATCACTGCCCACCAGATGAGTTAGACATTGCACAGCTTGAACACTGGATGGCAGCTCCATCATCCAAGTTGACCACAGGCAGCCCAGATCCCTCAGTCCATTGAGGACACACTGAAGAAACTCCTGGAGAACCAGGAAAAGATGATGAAGACACAGGATGCCTTGTCTAAGGTAGTGGATTCACAGGGCAAGGCTCTAAAGGAGCTTGCCCGGGAGCACAAGAAGATGAGGAAATCACGGGCTTCCAAGGAATTTGTGAAGGAACTCAGAGCAGATGTGGACAAGCTATTGGCAGACCAGATGCCTCTAGACTTGTTATTCAAGGATCCAGCCCCAGCAGCAGCACCAGTACCAGAGCCACAGCAGGAGCAGGCACCGAGGCTTCCAAGGAAGAAGAGGAAGCTCCCCAGTGCAGCTGAGGCAGTCATTGAGTTGGAAGACCCACAAGAGGCTTCCTCCAGTTTTCCATAGGATGCACCTGATATCCAGCCTGTCCAGGTCCAGGACCCAGTCCTAGCAGTTGAGCAACAGGAGACCAGGAACCATTATGAGGTTCCCGCACATACAGAGGACCAGGGGACCACTGATGACCCCATGCATATGGACCAGGCTTAGGGAGTCCTCCTATATCCTTTCTTGTGATTTTTTATGCTTATTTGATAGTTGGCATTGGGGACAATGCCAGCTTTTATTCGTGGGGGTGCGCCCTACTTTTTATCAGGATAACTGTATATATAGATTGTTAGTTTATGCTTTATTTTGATTTTCTATTTAGTCTGTATATAACTCTGCATTCAGTACTTTTATCATACTTTTTATCTTCTCTTTGGTCTGTATATGAAGTTACACTTTTGTATATATTCATCCCCCATTGTATATTCTAATCCCCTTTTGTAAATATTCATTCTATTTTCTATTTTCGTACAAATATTTCATTTTTCGCTTAGTAGATAGGATCGTAGCCTTTTTGTTTTGTTTTTGGCGTTTTCAATAAGCCCTTGGTTTTCTTAATGCCACGGTTCTTTCGAGGGGTAGAGTATTGTGTGAACCGGGTGGCTCTCCCGATGATGGATGGCGTGACAACCTTCTTAATGGTTTGAGTCCATTATTTATTTTTCTTTTGTTTTTAGGTAGTTTATAGTTAAGGGTACCTCAAGCAAAGCTTCACTTGGGCCTAACACATTTGCCTTTGATCCCATGGTCAAAGAAAAGTGGTTGTGTGTGGGATGGTGAAAGTAGTGACCTTGAGACTCTTGTGTTGACCAAACAAACATCATGTGGTCTTTTGGGACTATTGTGTGCTCAATCGTGTCTAAGGTTGTTGTTGGGCCCCGACGCTATGTCTTTAGCGATCCTTGAGTGTGTGTGGTGAGAAATCAAATCTTGAGTCCAAGTCCCGAGCCAATGGTCTAGAACTTGCCCTAATGTTTGTTGAGGCGAAATTATAAGTGAAATGCGACTTGACAAGTGATTATAGGCTCTCCATGATCCAAATGATAAGTTGAACAATTCTATAGCCTACCAATGAGATAATCCCTAGCTAACCCTTTTGAGCCTTAAACCCTTTTCTTGGAAGAACCATTGCTGCAAGCCTACACCTGTTCTGAATTATACCCTCTCTTGGCACCTAAATCTTCCCTTGAGTAATGGCAAAAGTCTAAGTTTGGGGGGATATACAAGAAAGGAAACAAAGTGGTAAAAGGTACAAAAGCAAAAGAAAAGGAAGGCAATGAGAAAGAAAGAAAAGAAAAAGACAAAAAAAAAGCCCAATGTGAACAAGAATAAAAAGGGATTCGAGGAAAACAAAAGTGAAGAAAAAGTGTGGAAAAAGTAGAAAAAGGAGAAATGTTTTGAATTGCATGAGAAAAAGTGACAATGTGTCTCTCTAACCCCTTGAAAAGAAGTAAAACACTTAAAAGAGTCAAGAGAATTGTGTCAAAATGAATCAAAAGAAGTGCTTAAGGGAAGATGGAACCCATATAGACCAACAAATTTTCCTACCCTCAACCAAAAACCTTCACATTGACTCCACAAAGGCCCTATATAATCTTGAGTTGGATGACACTCGCATTAGTGGATACTTACATGAGGGTCAAGCATATGGTACTTAGAGCCAGACTTGTGACCTTTCCATGAGAGAGACGAGTGAATTCCCATTAACCTCGGTTTGTGTGTCAATACTCTAAAGGGTGAGGTTCGCTTAGGGAGAGTTGAGGATGTTTGAGTTTGGGTTCCACAGTGACCGAAGTAATTGAGAGAGTTCCTTGATGTAATGAGTCAACCCTCAGTGCTCTTGTATCACACTTGATCCATGTTTTTTTTCAAAGTTTAAATGTGTTAATGATGCATTCGTATTGAGGGTAATTGTTAGTCCCAATTGATGCTTGTTGAGGTTACTTTAGGATAGCTGGAATTACTTGGCTTTTCCTTTAAGGGGTGTGTCTTATCTTGTTTGCTTGGGGACAAACAAATGTTTAAGTTTGGGGGAGTTGATAAGTTAGGACTTTAACGTGTTTTATTCCCCTACTTTCCTATGCTTTGATTATAAATTGCTACAAAATAGTCCAAAAATGCTCACAAGTTGTGCTTGATTGCAGGTTTGATCGACAAAGTGACGAAATGTCAAAGATCGGCTCAAAAGGAGTGAAACCTGCTCAAGTATCAAAGATTAAGTGAATTGAGGAAAAGAGGGCCTAATGCGGACCGCGCAAAAGTGAATGCGGCCGTACAAGGAGGTTCAAAGACATGGCTAGTTTGGGCTTAAGGCTACGTGGCCGCAGTACTTGTTACGCGGTCCGCGGTGATGACTTCGCGGCCGCACTACCTTTTGGTGTGGTCCGTGGAGCAGAGGTTCAAAGATATGTGTACTCCCAAGTGCCTGTTGCCTTCGCGGTCGTGGTTCAATCCATGCGGTCCGCGATCCTCAAGATCAGAGAAGTTGAAAGTTGAAGTTAAAGAGCCAGTGCGACGTGGTCCATTTTGTACGGCCCGCACTGACCCTGCAGGGGTATTTTTGTCCAGTTTTTTCAGCCTAGTATAAATGGAACATTTTACCATTTTTACGTTATCTTTATTATCTGGAAACTTCAGACGATATCTGCGCTTGGTTTTGTAGCCATTTTTGGCACTTTTGTTTTTCATTAACGATAGATTATTGTAGTTTCTTCTTAGTAATTAATTAATATGCTTAGTTCTTCATCTATTTCTTCAATTTTTGTATCTAGCATGAGTAGATAAACCCATTAGCTAGGGTTGTGGCTCAACCCTAGTGTGGGTAATTGATGGGTGTTTCCATCTAGGGTTAGATTGACTATGGGTAATTGCTATTTGGGTTGATTTTATGTTTTAATTTAGAATTTGTGGTTGCAAATACTGATTCAAGCTTTGTGGGTTTAACTCTTCTTGAGAAAGAGAGTCTATGTCCCCAAAATTGACCCAACAAGGAATTGGGATGGACTCATGATAAATGATAGTCCCAATTAACGGGTTAAATCTCGAGAGAGTAATCACCCTACTTGAACCCTAGTTGCATGGTCTAATTTGCCTACCCATTTGGTCTCAAGAGAGTCACTTAGGAAAAATCACTCTCTCTACCGAGAGGTGTGAGAGTGGGTAAAATTGTGCAACGGTTATAGCATAAGTCCCAATTATGTCAATCTAATTCTAGTAACATCTACCTGTCAATTAGCCACCTAGGTAGTGTCACGACCCTAGTACCCTTCTTCCTATTAGATACAACTTAGCAATATTATCGTAGAATAATTAATCATTAGTTTTATAAGTATAGTTATAAATCAAAACCCCAAAATTATTGGAAGTGACATTAGGAGTACAAACGCATATCTAGACTAGACAGAAAATCCAACTCCACTTCTAGCTCCCAGAGGAAATCGATCCCGACCTCTATTCGGGTAAAAGCTATTGCGACCCGCTCTTCCTACCATAGTATAGCGTCGAGTCGGCAGCGATCACGTGTTCGCGTAGAAGAACAACCAAATCCCAACCCCCCTCCAATTAACACTACGCGTTCGCGTCACACAAGTCGCGTTCGCGATGAGAAATCCCCCAAGCTCCGTGTTCGCGATTGTGGCTTCACGTTCGCGATGGACAAATCCACCCCTGTCCCCATTTACCTTACGCGATCGCGAGAGTGACTACGCGATCGCGATGAACAATAGGACTGAGCACCTGTAGCAGAAATTCTGAAACTTTTTCTTAAGTTCAAAACTTCCCGAATCACATCTGAAACACACCCGAGCCCTTGGGGCTCCTAACCAAACACACATACTAACTCACAACATCATACGAACTTATCCGTGCGATCAAATCGCCAAAATAACTTCAATAACAATGAATCAAACCTCAAAATCAAAGCGTTTTTCCCAAACTTCATAAAACATGAACTTTAGCAGTTTAGGTTCGAATTACGTCAAATGATATCCGTTTTAACCAAATTTTACAGAAATGACTTAAACCATATATAAGACTTGTACCGGGCGCCGAAACCAAAATATGGGCCCAATACCATTGTGTTCTAATCAGATTTCATTTCAAATTTCCTTAAATAATTTCAGAAAACAATTTTACTTAAAAAATTCATTTCTCGGGCTTGGGACCTTGGAATTCGATTTCGGGCATACGCCCAAGTCCCATATTTTCCTACGGACCCTCCAAGACCGTCAAATCACCGATCCGTGTCTGTTTACCCAAAACGTTGACCGAAATCAAATTAGCTCAATTTATAACCAAATTTTATCATTTTTCATAGATTTTCATATTTAAGCTTTCCGGCTACACGCCCGGACTACGCACGCAAATCGAGGTAACTTTAAATGAGGTTTTCAAAGCTTCGGAGACACAGAATTCAGTTAAAAGCAAGTGATGACCTTTTGGGCCATCACATTCTCCACCTCTAAAACAACTGTTCGTCCTCGAACGGACAAAAGAAGGAAGTACCTGAGTCGGGAAAAAGATGAGGATAACGGCTCCGCATATTGAACTCGGACTCCCAGGTCAATGCCTCAGGAGCCTGACCTCTCCACTGAACACTAACAGAAGAAAAACTCTTGGATCTCAACTGACGAACCTGCCGGTCTAGAATAGCTACCGGCTCCTCCTCATAAGACAGGTCCTTGTTTAACTGGATAGTGCTGAAATCTAACACGTGAGATGGATCACCGTGATACTTCCGAAGCATGGACACGTGAAACACTGGATGCAAGGTTGATAGGCTCGGCGGCAATGCAAGTCTATAAGCCACCGCTCCCACTCGATCAAGAATCCCAAACGGGCCAATGAACCTAGGGCTAAGCTTGCCCTTCTTCCCAAATCTCATCACGCCCTTCATAGGCGACACTCAGAGCAATAATCACTGACCGACCATAAAAGCCACATCTCGAACCTTGCGGTCTGCATAACTCTTTTTCCTGGACTGAGTTGTACGAAGCCTATCCTGAATGATCCTGACCTTGTCCAAGGCCTCCTGAACCAGATCTATACCCAACAACCGAGCCTCTCCCAGTTCAAACCATCCAATCGGAGATCGACACCGCTTACCATATAAAGCCTCATAAGGAGCTATCTGGATACTCGACTGGTAGCTGTTGTTGTAGGCAAACTCTGCTAAATGCAAAAATTGATCCCACGAGCCTCAAAGTCAATGACACAAGCTCGGAGCATATCCTCCAAAATCTGAATAGTCCGCTCGGACTGCCCGTCTGTTTGAGGATGAAATGTTGTACTCAACTCAATCTGGGTGCCCAACTCTCGCTGAACTTCCCTCTAGAAATGCGAGGTAAACTGCATATCTCGGTCCGAAATGATAGATACAGGCACACCATGAAGACGAACAATCTCCTAGATATAGGTCTTAGTTAACCTCTCGGATGAATAGGAGACTGCCACAGGAATGAAATGCGTTGACTTGGTTAGCCTATCAACAATGACCCATACTGCGTCGAACTTCCTCCGAGTCTGCAGGAGTCCAACAACGAAATCCATAGTGATCCGCTCCCACTTCCACTCGGGAAGCTCAATCCTCTAAAATAATCCAACAGGCCTTTGATGCTCATACTTAACCTGCTGATAATTCAAACACCGAGCCACATATGCAACGATATCTTTCTTCATTCTATACCACCAATAATGCTGCCGCAAATCCTGATACATCTTCGTGGCACCCGGATGAATTGAGTACTAGGAGCTATGGGCCTCCTCTCGGATCAAATCTCGAAGCCCATCCACATTAGGCACACAAACTCAACCCTGCAATCTCAAAACTCCATCATCATCTAAGGTAACCTGCTTGGCACCTCCGCGCTGCACTGTGTCTCTAAGGATACACAAATGGGGATAATCATATTGTTGATCATGAATACGCTCCAATAGAGAAGAACGAGCAACCGTGAAAACCAATACATGACTAGGCTAAAAAATATCCAACCTCACAAACCGATTGGCCAAATCCTAGACATCCAAGGAAAGCGACCTCTCACCGACCGGAACATAAGCAAGACTGCCTATACTGGATGATTTCCTACTCAAAGCATCAGCCACCACATTATCTTTCCCCGGGTGATATAAGATAGTGATATCATAATCCTTCAACAACTCCAACCACTTCCTCTGTCTCAAATTCAACTCCGTTTGCTTGAACAAATACTGAAGACTCTTGTGATCAGTGAACACCTCACATGCCACGCCATACAGATAATGCCTCCAAATCTTCAATGCGTGAACAATGGCTGCCAACTCCAAATCATGAACCGGATAGTTCTTCTTATAAATCTTCAACTGCCTCGAAGCATAGGCAATGACCTTGCCATCCTGCATCAACACTGCACCAAGCCCAATACGAGATGCATCACAATAAACTATATAAGGCCCTGACCCTGTGGGCAAAACAAAACATCGGTGCCGTAGTCAGAGCTGTCTTGAGCTTCTAAAAGCTCGCCTCACACTCGTCCGACCATCTGAACTGGGCACCCTTCTGGGTCAACCTGGTCATCGGGGCTGCGATAGATGAGAACCCCTTCACGAACCAACGATAGTAGCCTACCAATCGCAAGAAACTCTGAATCTCTGTAGCTAATGTTGGTCTAGGCTTGTTCTTGACTGCCTCAATCTTCTTCGGATCAATCTAATACCCTCTGCTGATACAACATGACCTAGGAATGCAATTGAACTCAACCAGAACTCACACTTCGAGAACTTAGCATATAACTGACTATCTTTCAGAGTCTGAAAAACCACTCTAAGATGCTGCTCATGCTCCTCCTGGCTGCGGGAATATATCAAAATATCATCAATGAAGACTATCACGAACGATTCCAAATAAGGCCTGAACACTCGGTTCATCAAATCCATAAAAGCTGATGGGGCATTGGTCAACCCAAATGACATAACCAAGAACTCATAATGTATGTACCGAGTATGGAAAGCTATCTTAGGGACATAGGATGCCCTAATCCTCAATTGATGGTAGCCAGATCTCAAGTCAATCTTTGAAAACGCCTTGGCACCTTGAAGTTGATCAAACAAATCATCAATCCTCGGAAATGGATACTTATTCTTGATTGTAACCTTGTTCAACTGTCGGTAATCAATACACATTCTCATCGAACCATCCTTTTTCTTAACAAACAACACCGGCGCACCCCAAGGCAAAACACTGGGTCTAATGAAACCCTTCTCAAGCAAGTTTTGCAACTGATCCTTCAACTCTTTCAACTCAGGAGGGGCCATACGATACAGAGGGATAAAAATGGGCTGAGTGCCTGGAGCTAAATCAATGCAAAAGTTAATATCCCTATCAAGTGGCATACCCGGCAGGTCTGAAGGGAATACCTCCGGGAACTCACAAATAACAGGTACAGAATCAATAGAGAGAACCTCGGCACTGGAATTACGAACATATGCCAAATAGGCCAAACACCCCTTCCCGACCATGCACCGAGCCTTAACATAAGAGATAACACTACGGGTGGAATGACCAGGAGTCCCTCTCTACTCTAAACGAGGCATACCCGGTAAAGCTAAGGTCACAGTCTTGGCATGACAGTCCAAGATAGCATGGTAAGATGATAACCAGTCCATCCCCAATATAACATCAAAATCGACCATGTCCAGAAGCAACAAATCTACTCGTGTCTCAAGACCCTCAATCACAACTACACAAGAGCGATGGACTCGATCTACCACAATAGAATCATCCACCGGCGTAGACACATAAATAGGAACACTCAATAAATTACTAGGCATGACCAGATACGGTGCAAAATAAGATGACACATACGAGTATGTAGACCTGGGTCAAATAACACTGAAGCATCTCTTTCACAAACCAGAACAATACCTGTGATGACCGCATCTAAAGCCTCAGCCTCGGGCCTGGCTGGAAGAGCATAACATCGGGGCTAGGCCCCACCACCCTGGACTACATCTCTAGGTCGTCCTGCAGCTGACTGGCCTCCACCTCTATCGGTCTGAGCTCCATATCTAAATCATCTACCTCCACCTCTAGCACCTCGTCCCCCGCCTCTAGCTGGCCGGGCGGTCTGCGGAACATCTGGTGCCTGAATCATAGCATGAGAACCCTGATGCTATGACTAAGTACCCACTAACCTCGAACAAGCCCTCCGAATGTGACCATACTCACCACACTCATAACATCCACTTGAATGCTGCAGCTGAGGAAACTGAGACTGACCTTGGCAACCTCAATGACCACCCTGAAAACTCTGGAGCGGCAGTGCACTAATAGGAGCTGGTGGTACACTGTAGGGCTACTGATCAGAATACTGCATGCAAGAACCACGGCCACCAGAAGCACCGTTAGAAACCTGAAAAGCTGACTGAAAGGGCCTTGGAGGATGGCCTCTACCATATAAATCATTGCCTCCAGACGAGGCACCACTGAATCTACCTGAATGTCGGGGCCTCTTATCTGAACCATGACCACCTCCTTGTGGCAGAACCATCTCAACTCTACGGACCACATTGGCCGCCTCCTGAAAAGTAATCTCACTCCCAGCCTCCTTAGCCATCTGAAGATGAATCGGCTGAATAAGACCGTCTATAAACCTCCTCACCCTCTCCCTCTCTCGGTAGGAAGCATGACAAGTGCATGGCAAGCTAAGTCGATGAACCTGGTCTCATACTGGGTAACCGTCATGGAACCCTACTGGAGGCGCTCAAACTGCCTCCGATAAGCCTCTCTCTGAGTAATGGGGAGAAACTTCTTCAGAAATAGCTGTGTGAACTGATCCCAAGTCAAGGCTGGTGAACCGGCTGGTCTAGCTAAGCAATAATCCCTCCACCGAGTCTTGGCGGATATAGACAAGAAAAATGTAGCAAAATCGACCTCATTGGTCTCAACAATCCCCATGTTCCTAAGAACCTCGTGGCAACTGTCTAGATAATCCTGGGGATCTTCAGTAAATGCACCGCTGAAAGTAGAAGTGAAGAGCTTGGTGAACCTATCCAACCTCCACAAAGCATCGGTAGATATAGCTGCTCCATTGCCGGTCTGAGCTACCACACCCTGCTGAACTGCTCCAACTGGTTGAACTGCTGGAGTCTGAATCTAGGGAGCTACCTGCTCCGGAGTGCGAGTAGCAGGAGTCTGGGCCCCTCCTCCAGCCTGAGAGACAGCTGGTGCTACAGGAAGCAAGCCTGCTCGGGTAACACTTTCCATGAGGCCCACTAATCGAACCAAAGCATCCTGAAGAATGGGGGTAGCAATAAACCTCTCTAGGACCTAAGTTGGGCCCACCGTAACTACTGGAGCCAGAACCTGCTCGTCAAAATCAACTTGAGGCTCTGCCACTGGTGCTGCTACTCGAGGTTGAGCTCAGCCTCTAGTATGGCCTCGGCCTCACCCTCTGCCCCTCATTGGAGCTGCTGCTGGGGGCTCGGGCTGCTGAGCGGTGGATGAGGAAGCACGTGTTCTCTCCATCTGCGAAAGAATAGAGTAGAAGTTCAATTAGCATTTAAGAAACAAAACCGCACGACAAGAAAGAACAAATATGAAGTTTTCCTAACTCTGTAGCCTCTGGTGGATAAATACAGACGTCTCCATACCGATCCCTCAGACTCTACTAAACTTGTCCATGAATTCTGAGACCTATGCAACCTAGAGCTCTGATACCAACTTATCACGACCTGGAATTCCCACCATCGGGAGTCGTGATGGCGCCTAGTCGTAGAAGCTAGGCAAGCCACGAACTTAGAAATCTTTAAACACTTTTGTTTTAACCTTTTTACAAATCGTATTAACAATTGATAAACATTTAAATAACAGTGGAATGTGAGATAAAGTGGAAAACGTAGATAAATTTAAACCAAAACAATACGAAAGTCAACATATGCCTCTACACAGAAACCGGTGTCACAACATTCATAGACTGACTAGGAATGCTACATACAAGTGTCTGAAACAAAAGAAATATAGTCTATCCCGGATACAAAAGAAAACAGAACATCTAAATAGATAGAGGAGATGTCGAGCCTGCGGATGCCTATAGGACTACCCGGGATCTCGGTGGACTAAAGGCTGGCTCCCGAGCTACTGCTGCTGACCAAATGCTGCTCCGGTATCTGCAAATAAGTGCAGAGTGTAGCATCACCACAACCGACCCCATGTGCTGGTAAGTGTCTGGCCTAACCCCGGCGAGGTAGTGACGAGGCTAAGACCAGACTCCAAATAAACCTGTGCAGTTATATAATATATGGTAGAAAAATAAACAGGTAATAAGCAGCTTAAAAGGGGAGGGGGAACATGCTTCGGGGAAACATATCAATTTAACAGAAACTACATAGAAATATGAAAAGATAGTACAGTATCTACAACAACACAATAATACTACTGTTGCGGTGCGCAACCCGATCCCTTATCATCTAACACTATTGCGGCGTGCAACTCGATCCATATATATTTAAAATGCTGAGGCGTGCAACCCGATCCAATATAATATCTATTGCGGCGTGCAAACCGATCCAACATATCATTGTTGCAGCATGCAACCCGATCCATATATAATAATAATATTGCAGCACGCAACCCGTTCCAAATATTTAGTCAACAATAACTATAATAACTGTCCCGGCAAGGGATCAACAATAAGCTACACTATCCCGGCAAGGGAACTCAATGGTACAAGTATATACGTCCCCGACAAGGGAGAATCAGCTATAACCAATCATAACTTAACTCTTACTCATCTCAGTTTTCACTATTTCTCAATCATAAGTACATTCCTCGAAAATAAACTAAGTCTTTGCTCAATATCAAGGATTTGTCACAATTGCAACCATAGTATCATTCAAGAATACAACAAGTATCAATTTAAGACTCACAGTCATGCTCAACACCAACGTATAAATACTCGTCACCATGCCTATACTTTGTATTCCACAAGAAGAAAATAACAAATAAGACTGAACTCCTAATCCCTCAAGCTAAGGTTAGACCTAACACTTACCTCAAACTTCCACGGCCAACTCAACTCTCAATTACCGCCTTTCCTTTCGAATTCGGCTCCAAATCAAGTGTATTTATGCATAATTGACTTCATAACATCAATAAATGCCAAACAATTCGAATCCAATGCCTAATTATAGCTTTCCGGTCATTCTTCCCAAAAACCCAAAAACCGACCCCAGGCCCGCTTAGTCAAAACACGAAGTTCGAACCAAAATCCGATCACTCATTCACCCACGAGCCCGAATATATAATTTATTTTCAAATCCGACCCCAAAACGAGGTCTAAATCGCAATTAATCAAAAAGCCCTAACTCTACCCAAATTCCTAATTTTCTACCCTTATTCACATGATTTAGGCCTAGAAATCTAATGAGTATTAAGGGAAATCGAAAAAAATGAGTCTAAGATTACATACCTATAAATTTGTGGTGAAATCCTCTATCACAAATCGCCCAATTTGGAGTTGAGATGAAAAAGTTATGAAATTTTGAACAAATCCCGTATTAGCTACTGTTTTAAGTGTTGGGCGACAGTGTTCATCACATCGAGAACACTATCGCGATCGCAAAGGGCTGCCAGTAAGTGGACTTACGCGATCACGAGTTCTTCCACGCGTTCGCGAAGGGTTGAACCCCCTTGACCTTCGCGTTTGCGGACACACATACACGTTCGCGTAGAAGAACGACCAAATCCCAGCCCCCATCCAATTAACACTATGCGTTCGCGTCACACAGGTCGCGTTCGCGATGAGCAATCCCCCAAAGATCTGCGTTCGCGACTGTGGCTTCGCGTTCGCGATGAGCAAATCCACCCCTGTCCCCATTTATCTTACGCGATCGCGAGAGTGACTACGCGATCGAGAAGAACAATAGGCCTGAGCACCTGTAGCAGAAATTCTACAACTTTTTCTTAAGTTCAAAACTTCCCGAATCACATCTGAAACACACCCGAGCCCTCGGGGCTCCTAACCAAACACACGTACTAACTCAACAACATCATACGAACTTATCAGTGCGATCAAATCACCAAAATAACCTCAATAACAACGAATCAAACCTCAAAATCAAAGAGTTTTTCCCAAACTTCATAAAACATGAACTTTAGCAATTTAGGTCCGAATTACGTCAAATGATATCCATTTTAAACAAATTATACAGAAATGAGTTAAACTATATATAAGACCTGTATCGGGCGCTGGAACCAAAATACGGGCCCAATTCCATCGTGTTCTAATCAGATTTTATTTCAAATTTCCTTAAACAATTTTACTTAAAAAATTCATTTCTTGGGCTTGTGACCTCGAAATTCGATTCCGGGCATACGCCCAAGTCCCATATTTTCCTATGGACCCTCTGGGACCATCAAGTCACGGGTCCGGGTCCGTTTACCCAAAACGTTGAACGAAGTCAAATTAGCTCATTTTATAACCAAATTTTATTATTTTTCACAGATTTTCATATGTAAGCTTTCCGGCTACGCGCCTGGACTGCGCACGCGAATCGATGTGACTCTAAATGAGGTTTTCAAGGCCTCGGAGACACAGAATTCAATTAAAAGCAAGTGATGACCTTTTGGGCCATCACACATGTGATGTAAATTAATTTAGAACTAAGCATGTAGACAACTTGAACCAAATTTACGTGCTATAAAAGATTTGATCTTCATGTTATTAAAAGTTGTTTTAGTAACTACTCCCTCTTACTAAAATTTGGCTATCCATCAAATTAAATAATTTTACTCATTTCTTGTTTATAAGGAGCGGCCTGACTACTAGGAGACTTATAGTTCGAGAATATGTTAAAATTATTTATTGCATTAGATGTATGGATTGAAAGAATTATTCAATTTTACACTAGACGCCTGGACCACCCGGGGAGTATGAAATTTAATAAATTCTTTGCTATCATGATGGTTGAACTCAACTATGCCAATAGAATCGACCTGACTACCAAGGGACTATTTGACATAGAGCTATTTAAGGAAATTATATGAGGATACAATTGGTAAGAGTACCTACCTTTAAAATATATGTGAGAAATGACTTGACTTCCAAGGGGCTCATACATATTGTTAAAGGATTCCTTTACTCCACTAACAGAAACAAAGATTTCGTAAACTATAATGAGGGTAAATAGTTTAAAATAATTAGTGGAAATATCATTTAGATAAAAGTCCATATCTTTATGATATATGCAAATATGTTCTTATGTCATTGCCTTTTCTTTTCTATATTTTAGATTTCTCGATATGTTTGTTATATCACTGCATGAAATACTTAAGACCAACAAGTTGGTAGGACCAAACTTTGATGACTGGTATAGAAATTTGAGAATTGTTCTCATGCATGAAAAGCTCATTGATGTGATCGATAAGCCTGCAAAGATAATCCCACCAGAGAATGATGTTTAAGGCACCAAGGTTTATCAGAAATACATGGAAGAATGCCTTGATATTAAACGCATCATTCTCGCTTCTATAACTTTTGAACTCCAGAGGAAACATCAGAATATGGATCCAACTGCAATCATTGAATATCTTAAGAAGATGGTTGCTACACAGTTGGACATTGAAAACTCTCCAGTTGGACCCCTTGTCAATCATACGATTGTTCTTACCGAAGAACATGAGAAGTTGGGGTACAAGCTTGGTAAAGAGCTTTCTGAAGATTTGATCTTGCAATTAGTATATGATGTTGAATGTTTTCAGTATAATAAGAAAGGGCATTGGAAGAGAAACTGCAAGGAGTATCTTGCAACTCTAAAGGATAAGAAACAAGGTGAGACAATAATGAAAAATATTTTCAAGGTTTCTTTAGCTACTACTAATTCTTCACTGTGGGTATAAGATACTGGCAACGGTTATAACATCTATAATATGTTGTAAGGGTTCAAGATAAGTAGGAGGCTAAAGAAAGGAGAAGTTAATCTACAAGTTGGAAATGGTGTAAAAGTTGTGGTTGTAGCTATAAGATCAATTTCTTTAATAATGCCTACGAGCAAAGTACTTATGTTGGATAAAGATTGTTATTACGTTCCTAAATTTGTTTCGAATGTAATTTCATGTTAGACAAATGTGATTTTCGCATTAATATAGGCAATGGTATTTGTTCTATTTATTATAGTGATAATTTATATGTGAATGGCTATCTCCAATATGACGTTTATGTATTACCTAATGTGAATGCTAATTAGATTATGCATGCTTCAAGTCTTAAGAGGAAAAGAGATGATCAAGTAAATCATGCATACCTTTGGCATTGTACGCTTGGTCATATTGGATAGAAAAGAATTAACAAGTTGTACAAGGAAGGGTACCTTGACAAATATGATTTTGAATCATATTCAACTTGTGAATCTTGTCTCAAAGGAAAAATGACCAAATATCCATTTACTGGAAGTGGAGAAAGAGCTTCTGAATTACTGGGACTAATTCATATAGATATTTGTGGGCCCATGAAAATTCAAGCTAGAGGTGGATATTCTTACTTCATCACCTTCACTGATGATATGTCAAGATATGGATTTGTGTATCTTATGAAACAGAAGTCTGAATCTTTTGAAATGTTCAAAAGGTTCCGTAGTGAATTTGAGAAGAATACTGGTAAAAGTATCAAAGTACTAAGGTCTGATAGAGGTAGAGAATATCTTAGTGATGATTTTACCAGATATCTCAAAGAGAATGGGATTCTCTCACAGTGGACACCTCCAGGAACACCACAACATAATGGTTTGTCTGAAAGGAGAAATCGAACCTTATTAGATATGGTGAGATCTATGATGGGGTTCACTAATCTTCCAAAATAATTATGAGGATATGCTTTGGAAGCAGCAATATACTTACTTAATAAAGTTCCCACTAAGTCAGTCTCAACAATACCATATAAGATATGGAAAGGATGTAAGCCTAACCTTAAACATATTAAAGTTTGGGGTTGTCCAGCTTATGTTAAGAGACTACAGTCTGATAAACTTGACTCAACATTTGATAAGTGTAGGTTCATTGTGTATCCCAAGGAAACAATGGGATATTATTTCTATCACCCTTCTGACTATAAAGTATTTGAGGTCAGAGGAGCAACCTTTCTGGAAAGGGAATTTCTTTTAGAAGGATATTATAATGGAGAAATAGAACTTGATGAAGTTCAAGAAACTAATGAATCAACACAAAATAAAGATCATGAGACCCAAGTTGAAGAACCTTTATTGGATGTTTTGAAGTTGCCAAGGAAGTTGCCATCTTCAACGGTTGAAGTTCAAGAACTAAATGTAGTTCAAGAATAGGTTAATTAACCAGTTCCAAACCAAATTGAATACCAACCAAATCCAGCACAAGGTGAACAATCTGTACAAGCACCTCTTAAAAGGTCTACAAGAGAACGTCATGTACCAACTAGATTAAATATAATGGTACAAGATGATGTATCAAATGAGGTTGATCATAATGATGATACCCTAAGACCTATGAAGCTATACAAAGTTCTGATTATGAGAAATGGCAAAAGGCCATGGAATCTGAAATGGAATCCATAAAGGAAAATAAAGTATGGACTTTAGTTGAACCTTCAAAGGATATAAAACCTATAGGTTGTAAATGAGTTTTTAAGAAAAAGATTGGAGCAGACGGAAAGGTGGAGACCTACAAAGCCCGTATTGTTGCCAAGGGATATCGTCAGAAAGAAGGAGTCGACTATGACGAGACTTTATCTCCCGTGGCAATGCTCAAATCAATTCGGATTTTGCTTGCTATAACAACATACTATGATTATGAAATATGGAAAATGGATGTGAAAATAGCTTTCCTTAATGGTGAGCTAGAAGAGCATGTGTACATGACACAACCTGAAGGTTTCACATCTTCGTCTGATCATAATAAAATTTGTAAGATACAAAGATCCATTTATGGACTAAAGCAAGCTTCTCGAAATTGGAATATTCACTTTAAGAAGACAATTGAAAAGTTTAATTTTGTTAGATGCAAAAAAGAACCTTGTGTATACAAAAAGGCTAGTGGAAGCACAATTATATTCTTAGTGTTGTATGTTGATGATATATTGCTCATAGGGAATGACATATCAGCATTGCAAAGTACCAAGATTTGGCTATCTGAACAGTTCTCCATGAAAGACTTGGGAGAAGCACCTTATATATTAGGAATAAAGATCTATAAAGATAGATCTAGGAAGCTGCTTGCACTTTCCCAATCTTTGTACATTGATACCATCTTAAAGAGGTATAACATGGATAATTCCAAAAGAAGCTATCTACCGATAGGCACTGGAATTACTCTCGGTAGGGAGGATTGTCCTAAAACACCTGAAGAGAGAGAACGCATGAGTAGGATCCCATACGCTAGTGCAGTGGGAGCTATCATGTATACAATGACATGTACACGTCCTAATGTGGCTTATGCACTTGGAGTGACTAGCCGATATTAGGAAAATCCTGGTTAGGAACATTAGAAGGTGGTGAAGACCATTCTTAAGTACTTAAGAAGGACTAAAGACCAATTCCTCATCTATGGAGATTCTGAGTTGAAACTTGAAGGTTATGCTGATGCAAGTTTCTCTTCAGATAGAGATGATATCAAATCTATTTCTGGTTATGTATTCACCTTAAATGGTGGCGCGGTGAGTTGAAAAAGTTCCAAACAAGCTACAGTAGCTGATTCAATGACTGAAGCAAAATATATAGCAGCTAGTGAAGCTGCTAAGGAAGTTATATGGATGAAAAAGTTCTTAACTGAACTTGGTATGGTCCCTTCAATAGAAGGTACAATTCCATTATTGTATGACAATACTGGAGCCATTGCTAAAGCAAAAGAACCAAAATCACACCAAAAATCCAAACACGTTCTGCCAAGGGATCACTTGATAAGAGAAATCATTGGACGTGGAGACGTCTAGATTCAAAAGGTTGATGGAAAGGAAAATGCTCCATACATATTCACTAAAGCTCTTGGTGCAAAGGAGTTTGACATGCACAAGTAAAAATTAGGAATGAAGTACAAGAGCAATTGGCTCTAGTGCAAGTGGGAGATTATTAGGGATATAGTAGATATGCCCTAGATCCAATATCATATTTGATGATTTGAACATATTTTTGTGAACGTTATTTCACTTAAAATATATATGGCATCTAATATTCTTTATTATAGTTATTATTAATTGTTTGATTAATTTAATAATGTCCTTGATTAAATTTTGAGACTTATCATCGTGATGGAGATCATGATAATGAGAGTAAAGTCTCTTACAACTTAATCTAAATTTTGTTCTTGATCGTAGTATTATTAATTTAGACATTAGTAATCCGGTTAGATCAATATTTATGTGATTGTCTTTATGAGATAAAGATTAGTTGATCTCATTAACTAAATCACATAGATAGATGATGCATATAGAGATATGATCATTAACTGACTCATTGGATAATTCCTAATGGTTAGAATTACCATGAATTGTCAATAGGATATTCTCTTGAAGAATGTGATGTAACTGTTTCCTTTGACCTGAGATCATCATAGTAATTGACAAGTTATTTATTGTGTTTTGATACTAGACACCTATGGCCCTAGGGCGATAGTTGAAAGGATATTGGGTGTGATTAAATACTTGTAGAATTAGTGATTGATCAAGATGGAATCTGTCAACTCTTGGTAATGAGTTTATGCTTCATGTTGTCATAAATTATAAACGATCAAATTAAGACCTTAGTCAGGGCAATTGAATGAAAGAAGAAAAGAGTTTCTTAGGTCATTCAATGATCGATTATATTTGACATGAACACATAGTTGGTCGCCTATTAGGATTTGACAGTTAAACCATATCCTAGGGTGATCCAGAGCTATAAGGACAAAAGGAATTACTACATTATTTTTCTACTGATTCTTGAGAGTAAATTGTATACTTCATTCTATCCGGTCATTAAGGAGTGTTGCTAGACACCACCCTTGATTAGTATATTGATATGATCAATTTGCTACCGGCTTAGTATTGAACCTATGGGGTCGCACACTAACGAATGTTCTGATCTTTGCTAAAGGATT
Source organism: Nicotiana tabacum (assembly GCF_000715075.1). Taxonomy (NCBI): domain Eukaryota; kingdom Viridiplantae; phylum Streptophyta; class Magnoliopsida; order Solanales; family Solanaceae; genus Nicotiana; species Nicotiana tabacum. Next base: position 119,435,204 of record NC_134095.1, read on the forward strand.
AATTATTTTGTTATTTGATAATTAAATTATAGAATATAATTAGTCAAATAAATAAATTATTAGTCCAAATGAAATATTATTATACTCTTTGCTAGCACAGAGACTATAATTAATATTGTGAACAAATTGAAGTTTTCTATTTAGAATAGAAAATTAAAATATATCTCTTGGTTGAAATATATATGTGATATATATAATTAATATTTATTTATATAAGAGATGCATATAAAATATAAAATAAATGAATGACTTGTTAGTAATTCCAATTTGAAATTGGATTGATTCACGTGGAATTTCATCCCATTTGGAATGGGATTAGTATTCTATTAATTATGAAAGCAATTCCAACTTTGAGTTGGAATAATCACATGACATTACTATTCGGCGAAATCCATTTGAATGGGATTCGAAATTTTATGGAAAATTATGCAAAATTTATTTTTGGAATAAACTTTTACCCTAAGTAAATCATTACCTCAACTAAATAGGAAAATGATTTGTAGGTGATGCTATATAAAGGGTGTTGGAGAAAATTTGCCGCATAATTTTTTTTTGAGAAGAAAACCCACTTTGTGAAAGTGAGAGTGCAATACAAAGCCAAGAGAAAAAATACAATTACAAGAAAAGTATTTCTTGTTCTTCTAATTTGAGTTGAGATTTTTGAGTAAAATTTCAATATAATATTCTTTGTTTGATTTATTCGCGGGTTTCATTAATCAACGAGTTGATAGCAAGGATCAGTCTCGGTGAGGATACGCATAGAGTCTTCGCACTATCGAAGAATTTAAAACGAGACTTTCTTTACCAGGTACGTCTTAGATCTGATCTATTGACATGTAAATAAATTTTTAACATGAAAAGATCTGTCTATGATTGTTATTGTTATTGTCTTCCGCTGCGTGTTACAAACACCTATATATGCAATCCTTCAGATATATCACGAAAGAAATTAAACAGGAGATAAATGCATATTTTTTAGAAGCTAAACATCCGTGTATGATGTTGTTGTCCTCAGGAGAGCTGTGCATAATTGCATAATCTCTAATTTATCTAAACGAAATCCCTATTTTATGCCGTTGTTATTGGCAGAGATGTTCAACCGTCTTAAACCCATTGAACATCTACCTGGGCACCTACCTCTACATTTTGTATACAACAACAACAATAATATACCCAGTAAAATTCCACTAGTGGGATCTGGAGAGAGTAGAGTGTACGCACACCTTACTCCTACCCCGAAAAGGGTAAAGAGGTTGTTTTCAGGAGACTCTCGGCTCAACAGGAGAGGCAATAGTATTAAAAAAGAAACAAGAGAAAAGACATGTAACAACAAAAGATACCAAAAAGAAAATAACAACAACAAATAAGTGAAAGGACAATAATACAAAACTATGCAAAACAACAATGTGAATACAAAGACCGCTAACAAACCTAAACGAAACGCTATCAAACTACCTGGTACAAAGAGGGAAGAACTCCCGACTACCTCCTGACCTACCACCCTAATATTCGACTTCCATATGTTCCTATCAAGAGTCATGTCCTCGTAAATCTGAAGTCGCACCATGTCCTGCCTGATCACCTCGCCTCAATACTTCTTAGACCGCCCTCTGCCTCTTCTCATACCTGCCAAAGTCAACTGCTCACACCTCTTAACCGGTACATCTAGGCTTCTCCTCCGCACGTGACCGAACCATCTAAGCTGCACTTCCCACATCTTGTCGTCCACGGGAGCCACGCCCACCCTCTCCCGAATATCTTCATTTCGAATCCTATCCAACCTAGTGTGCCCATACATCCATCTCAACATCCTTATTTCTGCTACTTTCATCTTCTGGATATGTAAATTCTTGATTGGCCAAAACTCAACTCCATACAACATGGCCAATCTAACCACCGCTTTATAAAACTTACCTTTGAGTTTTGATGGTACATTCTTGTCACTCTACATTTTATATTTTTTTTTTGGGGGGGAGGGGGGGGGCTTATATGGTCTCAAATAATTAAATATAGAGGTAGGCGCTCACGGGTGCATATCCATTTTCAATAGATAAGAGTAGGATCACATTAATGGGACCAAGGAAACAATAAAGATTTCTTTAAGTGAATCATCTTTTGGAAACTGTTCCCCTTTGACGTACTTATAGAAATTTTTAAAAAGGAAAAATTACTTTGTTTATCACGTGGGATGATATTCCAACAAAACTGAGCCCATCTTTTTAAAATTTACCCGGGTTGTACATAATTTGAGGAAAAGTTTTCAATCATTAATCTAGTGATATTTGTCTTCTTTTTTTCCTACACGCCCAAAAAACTCTCTTTCTACGCGCCTCTTCAATCTTTTCTCCTCTCTAATTTCCAAATCTAACTTCCTCCAATTTTTTTTAAACCTCTCAAACTTCTATAATGCAAAAAGATGAAATTCTAGAGTAAGACTAAGAATATGAAGTTAGTTGTTTGTTTGAAAGGATTTGACGCAGAAAACATTTGACCCATTTATGATTAAAGTAATTCTGATTGAGAAATATTGAATCTCTTACTGTGAGATTTGGTATCAAAATGAGTCCCAAAATTATAAATCCGCCATTGACGAAGCTAATGTTTTCAGATCAGGAAGTACCCATTGTGAATTCGTGCTTCAATCTGGGTGGGTATTGATTAAAAATAGTATTATTGATCGGGTAAGACAAAATTCACGACTTTGGGGTTCATTTGGACCTATCTTGAGTTGATTGGTTCTTCTTCTTTTTCTTTTTGATAATATTTGTGTTAAAACAAAGATGTTGTGGACATAAGGTATTATTTCGTGCATATATTGTATAACTGGTGTTTATGTACACTTATACAATATTGTATAATAATGTTTAAATAGGTACAAGTGCGTAGATTTGTGTTTAGTGATATAAAAATATATTTTCAGTGTATAAGGGTGTATATACATTATTAATATATAAGAGATCTTCATGGAAGTTTGACACTTTGCCTTTTTTTATATGATAAATTTTATGTAGAAATAAATATTTAATGATGGCTAAAAAGTATTTTTCTAGTGTAAAATATGCACGCTGAATTTATGCATGTAAACTTATATATATATATATATATATATATATATATATATAATAACAATGTGTTCTTTTTTCTTTTCGGTAAATTCCGGATAAAAAGAAGGCAAGAGAGGGGGGGGGAAGTAAGGATTATAAAATTAGGTGATGACTTGACTTTTTGTCAGATAATCACATTAATTGGGAAGAGAGAAGAAACAAATAAGAAAAATAGAAAAATAAAAAGAGACGTCAGAAGAGTGATGTCATGCAATGATTTCATATTATGAGGGATTCATGGGTTGCACGGATGAAAAATTAAAATGGTGACGACACCACATCACAAATGTGAATTCCACCAAGTTCGAAAATATTCGACCTTGCTACTCCGTCAACCAAATCCTGAACACCCATAGTTCAATTGCCTTTCCTTCGTTGGGATTAAATGTCGAAGCTCTAAACTATGAACCGAGTAATTCTCCTTTCGAGTCATTCACTATCGTGACACATAAATAAGCACCATATTATTTACACAAAGCATTGCGCGATAATGATAACTAGGGATTTTGATACATTTTATACTCCTTCTTGCTTAAGTTTTGATTAGAAATGTGTTCAAAATAGTCCCAAAGGTTCACAAGTTGTGCTTGATTGCAGGTTTAAATAACAAGGTGACAAGGTGTCAAATAACAGCTCAAAAAGGAGAGAAACTTGCACAAGTACCAAGATAAGACAAAGCTCAGTCAAACAGGGCCCGTGCAGCTGCACACCATTTTTGTGCGGTCCGCACAAGTGAAGTTCAGAGAGTGTGCATCTCAGGCCACAAGGCAATACGACCGCAACGGATTTTCTGCGGTCCACATTCCGCATTGGGTTCAGTACGGCCGCACTCAATTTAGTGTGGTCCGCAGAGCCAAGGTTTAGAGAGTTGTTGGTTTGAAGATTGAAGCCCAATGCGGTCTGTGCTCTATTTCATGCGAACCGCACTAGAAGTTACCGCGACCGCACTCGATTTCATGTGGTCTACAGAGCCAAAGTTCAGAGAGCTGGATATTTAAGTCAAGAGCCTTAGTGCGGCCACACTCGATTTTGTGCGTTCTGCACTAGCCCCGCAAGAGTATTTTTATCCAAGATTTTTAGCCTAATATAAATAGATTCTTTTCTCATTTTTAGATCATCGGATAGTTTGTACTCAGAGCTATGCTCGTGACTTCGTTGCTTTTAGCTATTTCGAGTAATTTTAGTGTGATTTCAACATTGAATCTTCAAGTTTAATTTAGCAATTAATTATTATGAGTTTCTCTTCATCTATTGCTTTGTTTTCTTCTCTAATTATGAGTAGCTAGACCCATAAGCTAGGGTTATGGCTCAACCCTAGTGTGGGTAATTGATGGGTCTTGTGTTTTGATGCTTGATTGTCTATGGGTGTTTAATATTTGGGCTAATTTAGGGTTTTAATTGTGAATTAATGGTTGCAAACACTAGTTTATGCCTAGTAGACTTTGGCTCTTCTTGAGAAAGAGAGCCTAAGTCCATAAAATTAGTCTAACAAGGAATTGGGGCGTACTCAAGAGATTGATAGCCCCAATTAAAATGTTAAACCTTGAGATAGTAATATCCGACTTGAACCTTGATTGCTTGTGCAAATTTACATACCCAATTGGTCTTGAGAAAGTCAATTCGGGCAAAATCACTCGAACTACCGAGAGGTATAGAGTGAGTAAAAGCGTGCAATGGTTATATCATACTCCCCAAATGTGACAATCTAGCTTCAGGTCAAGAATCCGTCAATTGACCACCTCGGTGAAAGTCACTACCCTAGTGTCGTTTATCCATTTGAACAACTCGCAATAGTTTAACCTTAGCTTATTAATTTAATTGAGCATTGTAGTTTTATAAATTAGAATCATAATCAAAACCAAAAATGTGTAGAAGTGCAATTTGGAGAAAATACACAACTCCGTTTTAGATAGACACTCGACTCCAACTTCTAGCTCCCTGTGGAAATCAATCCCGACCTCAATCGGGTAAAAGCTGCTTCGACCTCTCTTGCTACTCAATAGTAGTGCAGGGTTGGCCTCGATCATTTTTTGGCGCTGTTGCCGGGGAGCTAACGGTTTTGGCTATCTATCTAAATAGTTTTTTGTATTGTTCTTCTTTCCTTTTGTGTTACTAATTTGTTTGTGTCACAACTTCAGGTACAAAATAGCAGTGAATGTTAATGACCCTCTTGAAAATGTGATTGCGGGAGAGGAGGTAGATGATGTTGGAGATGATGAGGTGCCTCTTGTACCTCAAGGACAACGTAGAGGCCGCCAGGCCAATGCTAATGTTAATGACAATATTCCAGACCCTCCTCCACCACCTCCAAGAGTGGATCTGAGAGTGCTTCCAAACCAAGGCTATGCAAGTGCAATTGTCCCACCCCGGATCCGAGCGGGCAATTTTCAAATAACCATTGTGATGCTGACATTGCTGGAGCAGCATGGGTATTTTACGGGCACTGCAAATCAAAATGCTTATAAATATCTCAAGGGGTTCATGGATACATGTTGGGGGAGCAAGCAAACAAATGTATTCGAGAATGCTCTTCGGTTGAGACTCTTCCCATTTTCACTTAGAGGGAAGGAACTGGATTGGCTTGAGCGACTTCCCAACCATTCCATCACTACTTGGGATGAGTTGGCGGACAAGTTCATTGCAAAAATTTTCTCACCGGGACATATGGCTGCATTGAGAGATGAGATATTGGCCTTCAAGCAAGAGCCCACGGAACCTTTGCATGAGATTTGAGAGCGTTATAGGACAATGGTGAAGGAATGCCCCAACAATGATATAACCGAGGGGATGATCCAACAAACCTTCTACCGGGGCATTAATACAACAAATCAGTGCATAGTGAACCAACTTGCTGGGGGCAACTTTATGAAGCTTTCATATGATGAGGCTTGTGACATTCTTGACGAGATGGCTGACACTTCTTCTGCTTGGCAAAGTAGAGCCAATGTACCCCAGGGTGACCACAGGGTTACTCATTTGCACAAGGAATTACATGATCATGGGCAGGCTATAGCTGAGTTGACAACTACGATGAACCAACTAGCAAAGGCACAGTAGTAACAAGTTCAAAATCCACGCCAAGTGAATTCCATGGATGGTGTCAACATGCTTGTCAACAAAAGAAGACAAAGAGGTCATTAGAATCAAGGGAATTCAGAGCAATTTGACAATGATTGTGGTGGATTTCAAGATGATAGTTATGATGGGCAAAATGAAGAGGTGCAATACGTGAATAATTATCAAGGCCAAAGGGTCAATTCTTCCAACCAACAACAATGGAGATCCCAAGGCAATTGGGGAAATCAACAACAACGCAATCGTAATTGGGGGAACAACAATCAAAATAACAACTGAGGCAATCAGAACAACAATCAAAACAATCAAGGAAATTGGAATGGTAATAACAACAATTGGGGTGATAACAACAATCAAGGTGGATGGAACAATGGAAACCAAGGAAACCGAGGGCAAGGCTTTCAAAGGCCCCCAATGTACCAACAACCAAACAATCTGCCCCCATTTCCGTCCCAAGGTCTTAGTTCTTCTAGCAATGATATGGGTAGAATTGAAATAATGTTTGAACAAATGATGAAGAAGAATGCGGATTCGGATGCTCAGTTGTCTTCCCACAATACTTCCATTAGAAATTTGGAGGTTCAGCTAGGCTAAATCTCTCAGTCCTTGAATACTCTCCCTAAGGGTGCTCTACCAAGTGATACGGTAGTGAAATCGAAGGATGGGAACAATCATGTTATGGCGGTAACTACAAGGAGTGGACGAGGTAGTGACGTGAATGCCTCCAAACAAAAGCAAATTTTGAGTGACGATGTTGAGTTGCAAGAAGATGAAGTTCCTTTGATGGTTGAAAATGTGATTGATGAGAATGTGAATGAAGAAGTGAGGATTGATATTCAATATGCCGAGGTGAACACTCAAAATGACGTGAACCCGTCTAGGGAACACGTAATAGACATGCTGGGGCCGGTTGTGCTAAAGCCAAGGCTCCTTTGCCATGGCCACCTCCACCTTATCCTCAAAGGCTTGCGAAGCAGAAAAATGAGAATCAGTTTAAAAAGTTCATTGACATGATGAAGAGTTTATCCATTAATATGCCTTTGGTGGAGGCTCTTGAACAAATGTTGAGCTATGCATGAAGGACTTGGTGACAAAGAAGCGATCTATGGATTGTGAAACTATAAAGATGACTCACCAAGTTAGTGCAATAGTGTATTCAATGGCCCCGAAGCTTGAAGACCCTGGTGCTTTCACCATTCCTTGCACCATTGGGAGTGCGGATTTTGCTAAGGCTCTATGTGATTTGGGGACTGGTATCAATTTGATGCCCTACTCAGTTTTTAAGACGTTGGGTATTGGGTAACCGAGGCCTACTTCCATGAGATTATAAATAACGGATAGAACGATGAAGAGACCATTGGGTATTATTGATGATGTACTTGTCCGGGTGGATAAATTTATCTTGTCAGCTGACTTTGTGATCTTGGATTGTGAGGTGGATTATGAAGTTCCTATCATATTGGGGGAGACCTTTCCTTGCTACGGGGAAGGCCTTAGTTGATGTGGAAGTAGGGGAACTCACCTTCCAGATAGGCGATGAAAAGGTGGTCTTTCATGTGTGCAAATCAATGAAGCAGCCCAACAGTACCGAGGTGTGCTCTTTTGTGGACCTTGTCACAGCAGTGATAGTTGATGACATCAGTGTAATGATCAATGTGGAGGACCCTTTGGAGGCCGTATTATTGAATCTTGATGTCAATGATGATGAGGGCCGAGTGGAGTGTGTAAATGCTTTACATGGGATGAGCTCTTACTCTTATGAGCCTAGAAAATTATCTTTGGACCTTGAGAATAGGAAAACTCCACCGACAAAACCTTCAATTGAGGAGCCTCTAGTGTTGGAGTTGAAACCACTGCCTCTACACCTCAGGTATGAGTTCTTAGGCCCTAGTTCTACTTTGCCAGTTATTCTTTATTCTTGTCTTACTAACATGCAGGTTGATGCCACATTAGCGGTGCTTCAAAAGCAAAAAAAGGCAATTGGATGGACTTTAGCTGATATTTGGGGGATAAGCCCCGCATTCTGTACACACAAGATTATTCTGGAAGATGATGCAAAGCCCTCCTTGGAACATAAAAGGAGGTTGAACGAGGCAATGCAAGAAGTTCTGAAAAAGGAGGTGATCAAGTGGTTGGATGTCGGGGTTGTGTACCCCATCTCTGATAGCTCTTGGACTTCACCGGTGCAATGTGTACCGAAGAAGGGTGGCATGACCGTGGTTACAAATTCACAAAATGAGTTGATTCCTACCAAAACCGTCACCGGTTGGAGGATATGCATGGACTACCGCAAGTTGAATAAAGTGACCCGCAAGGATCACTTTCCTTTGCCTTTTCTTGATAAGATATTAGACTGACTTGCTGGGCATGCTTTCTACTATTTCTTGGAAAGGTATTCTGGGTACAACCAAATCTTGATTGCTCCGGTAAATCAGGAGAAGACCACATCACTTGTCTATATGGCACCTTTGCCTTTTCTAGGATGCCTTTTGGGTTGTGTAATGCACCGGCTACATTTCAGCGGTGTATGATGGCCATTTTCACCGATAGGGTGGAAGACATTTTGGAGGTGTTCATGGATGACTTCAGTGTTGTGGGAGATTCATTTGATGAATGCTTGAAGAATCTTGATAGAGTTTTTTGCCCGTTGTAAAGAAACTAATCTTGTTCTCAATTGGGAGAAATGCCACTTTATGGTGGAAGAGGGCATAGTTCTTGGGAATAAAATTTCAATGCATGGTATTGAGGTAGACAAAGCAAAAATTGATGTGATTTCAAGGCTCCCCTACCTCTGTCAAGGGAGTTAGATGTTTTCTTGGGCATGCGGGGTTCTATCGTAGATTTATCAAAGACTTTACGAAGGTAGTGAATCCCTTGTGCAAGTTATTGGAAAAAGATGACAAGTTCGTGTTTGATGAAAAATGTATGCAAGCCTTTGAACTTCTCAAGCATAAGTTGACCACCACTTCTATTATTACCACACCTAATTGGAGCTTTCCCTTTGAGCTCATGTGTGATGCGAGCGATGTTGTGGTTGGGGCAATTTTGGGTCAAAGAGTGAACAAAATGTTTCATCCGGTGTACTATGCGAGCAAGGCAATTAATGATGCTCAAGTGAACTACACGGTGACCGAGAAAGAACTTTTGGCTATTGTGTTCGCAATAGAGAAATTTTGGCCGTATCTCATGGGTGCCAAGGTCATAATTCATACCGACCATGTTGCACTCTGGTACTTGATGATGAAGAAGGATTCCAAAGCTAGACTGATGCGATGGGTCTTGTTTTTTCAAGAGTTTGATTTGGAGATTGTGGACCGGAACGGTAGTGAAAACCAAGTGGCGGACCACTTGTCCTGCTTGGAAGAAGAGGGGAGGCCTCGTGATGGCCTAGAGATTAATGATTCATTTCCCGACGAACAACTCCTTTCGGTGTCGATGCATGGTTTGTGGATGTTGCTAATTTCCTTGTGACTGGTATAATCCTGTGTGAGCTCTTTTCTAACCAAAGGAAGAAACTCAAGCGGGATAGTTTGGATTTCTATTGGGATGAGCCGTACTTGTTCAAGATTTACACGGATGGTGTGATCCGAAGGTGTGTCCTGGAGGAAGAGAAATTCAGTATCTTAGAGGCTTGTCATTCCTCTCCCAATGGTGGCCATCATGGCGGGGCGAGGACGGCTTCCAAAGTTCTTAGTTGTGGGTTTTATTGGACAACTTTGTACAAAGATGCAAGTGAACTTGTGAAGAGGTGTGGCGAATGTCAAAGAGCGGGTGAAATTTCGAAGAAAGATGAGATGCCTCTCAATACCATCCTCGAAGTTGATATTTTTTATGTATGGGGCATTGATTTTATGGGCCCGTTTGTTAGCTCGTGTGGGAACACATACATTCTTGTGGCGGTGGACTATATTTCAAAGTGGGTTGAAGCTGTGGCTTTGCCCAACAATGAGGCCCGAAGTGTTGTTGCATTTCTCAAAAAGAGCATTTTTACAACTGTGATTCATTTATTTAGAATCGTCCGCGGTGCCTCAGTCGGACCGCATTGCCATTTTGTGCGGTCCGCGATTCATTTATTTAGAGAGTGGGTAGTCTGAACCCCACCTCTGTGCGGACCGCGGTGCCATTCTGTGAGGTCCGCATTGGCCTCTCTGTGACCGCACTACATTTTGTGCGGACCGCACTCTGTAAGTTTGAACTGTCTGCAACATTTTTCTACAACTGTGAATCATAATGCTTTTTTGGATACTAACAAGTCAAATGAATATTGGTTGTAGACAATGGTGAAACAAATAGGCAAGGGTGCTAAACAAGTAGGTAGAGGAGAATCCTCCCGGGGTGGGAAACAAAAGATGATAAAGTTGACCCCTCAAGCCCAACAAAACATAAAAAATACAAGAAAACTCATCAGAGCTGCTGATAGGGCTATTGATTAGTCGGAGAGTGAGTACGAGCCCTCTTGGGAGGCATCATCAGATTCAGTGCCAGAGTACATCCCTGACTGGCCGGAGAGAAACAGACTGAGAGACACTCCTCCACCTTCCCCCACTGCCCAAGCTTCAGTGCATATATTTTCTGAGTCGTCTGAGGGCTCAGCTGCTGGTAGTGACAATGAATACTCCACCTCTCCCATAGCTTCATTACCTGAGAGGGTGAAGAAGGAGAAGAAGAGGAAGTAGGAGAAGAAGAGGTAGCAGGAGAAGGGGGTGAACCTCAAGTGAGAGGAGTAGCTAGAGCTAGAAAACTAGAGGTGTGGCAAGACCGTTTTGTGAGTGAGGAGGCCTACCATAAATTCAGAGAATGGTGGACTATAAGGAAATTGATTCCGGAGCGCAGTTTTGTGGATAGAGACCTCTTGCCTCACAACCCCAATGTGAGAAGACAGTTTAAAGAGAGAGTGGGTTGAGAGTACTTCTTGAGCAACTGTGTGGATGCAAATGAGCACCTGGTCAAGGAATTCTATACCAATGTTGCCCACATCTAGAAGGGCACCAAAGTGACCAAGGTGCAGAATTTGGGAGTGCTATTTGATGGAAAAACAATAAATGACTACTTGGGCTTCAATGAGGAGGATGAATCACTATATCTGACAAAGATGGAATTAGGTGAGGAGGTTCGTCCTTGGTTGGCACAGTACCTGGCAATCCTAGGTACCACCCCGACTGGTTGAATGCGGGAGTGAAGATCTTAAGGAAAAGTTTGTATTTAGAGGATAAGGGGTGGGAGACATTTGTGTGCAGCAGACTGGACCCCACCACCCATGACAACTCACTCCCTCTTCACCGGGCAGTACTAGTAGCATCAATTATGGTGGGGTACCCGATTAACGTCGGGAATGTGATAACTCGGGTGATTACACAGGTAGTCAGTGAAGGTGACAGAAACTACCCCTTCCCCATCATCTTAACAATGTACTTGAGGGACCTAAAGGTAGAGAAGTAGCCATTTGATATCAAAGTGAAAGCAAATACCCCTTTCTCATGGTACAGCATGCAGGGTGATGACAACCCAAAAGGCAAGAACTACAAGAGAACAGCCACTGCTTCAACTGGCCATTCTGAAGAGCCAATAGTGGTAGTGGCTCCTACTCAGCCTTCTTCCACCTCAGCAGACTTGCCCCTAGTCCATCCACTTCGGCAGTTCTAGACATACCTTCCACCCCGGCCTACCCAGTGATTGCCCACTGTTTGAGCCAGGCCCTTCTCAGCATCAACAACTGGATGAAGACAACTTCCTCTAAGTTGTTTGTCCTTACTACTACAGTGGCAGCTCAGTTGGCACCTCCGCCTCCACAGGTCTCACAGTCTATTGAGGACGCCCTCAAGGATATTCTGGACAACTAGAAGAAAATCCTTGACACTCAGAAAGTGCTTACAGATGCTGTAGATTCTCATGGGAAAACTCTCAAGGATCTTGCTAGGGAGGCCAAGAAGATGAGGAAGACGCGGGCTTCCAAGGAGTCCGTGAAGGAGTTGTGGGTTGAGGTTGATAGGTTGAAGGCAGATCACCTGCCTTTGGATTTATTGATACATGACCCGATGCTAGCAACCCATCCCCAGCCAGTGCAGTCAGAGAGGCCTCCCAAGAGGAAGAGGATGATTCCCCGTGCAGATGACGCAGTTATACAGTTGGAGAACCCGCAGGGAGATTCCTCAAGCCAGCCCCAGGAGTTAGCCCAGGCCTCGGTCCAGGTCCAAGTCCTAGTAGAGCAGCAGGTCATAGGGAGCCAGTCTCAGGTTCCCGAGCTTACAGAGGACCCAGGGACCACTCAGGATCCCATGCAGACAGACGGGCCATAGGGAGTTTCTTTATCCTCTTCCCTTTTATTTTTTGTGCTTATTTTGTTTAGTTGGCATTGGGGACAATGCCAACTTTCATTTAAGGGGGTAGGCCCTACTTTTATGGATTTGGATACGACTATATATATATATATATATATATATATATATATATATATATATATATATATATATATATATATATATATGACAAATTTTTTATGCTTTCTTTATTTTTCATCTTTGGTATGTATATAATTTTAGCACTTCATTACATTTTTTGTACTTTTTACTTTGGGTCTGTATATAAAAGTTATGTTATGTTGTATATATTCATTTCCCTTATTGTATATTCGATTAAACCCCCTCTTGTAAATATTCATTTTACTTTCCGTAATTTTTCTTTGTTAGCTTCTTATTGGTGTTCATAGCTTTTTGTTTTGGATTTTTGCAATAAGCCTTTGGTTTTCTTAATGCCATGGTTCTTTCCAAAGGTGGAATTTGTGTGAACCGAGGGCTCTTCCCGATGATGGATGGCATGACTACCTTCTTAAGGGTTTGAGTCTGTTTTTCTCTTCTTTTTTGATTTTTAGTATTTAGTGGTTAAGGGTGCATCAAGAAAAGCTTCACTTGGGCCTAGCACATTTGCATTTGATCTCATGGTCAAAAACAAATTATTGTGTATAGGATGGTAAAAATTGTGACCTTGAGACTCTTGTGTTGACCGATAATCATCAAGTGGTTTTTCGGGACCATTGTGTGCTCAAATCTTATCTAAGGTCGTTGTGGGCCCCCGACCCTATGTCTTTAGAAATCCCATAGCTTGTGTGGTGAGAAATTGCATTGCAAGTCCAAGTCCTGAGCCATTAGTCTAGAACTTGCCCTGAATGTTTGTTGAGGACAAATCCTAAGTGAATTTTGACTTGAGACATGATTATAGGCTCTCCTTGATACAAATGATAGCTTGAACACTTCCATAACCTACCAATGATAAAATCCCTAGTCAACCCTTTTGAGTCTTAGACCTTTTTCCTTCAAGAACCACAATACAAGCCTTTACCCGTTCTAAAAGATACCCTCTCTTGGCACCCGATCTTTCCTTAGCACATGGCAAAAGTATAAGTTTGGGGGGAGAGACGAGGAATGCAACAAAGTGGTAAAAAGGCACATAATGAAGAAAAGGAAAGGCAATGAAAAAGAAAGAAAAGTAAAACGATAAAAAGAATGGTCAATGTAGAAATGAATAAATGGGATTCAAGAAAAGCAAAAAATTAAAGGTATGGAAAATTGAGAAAGGAGAAAAGATTTGAAATGAATAAGAAAGAGTGACAGTGTGTCTATCTAACCCCTTAGAAAGAGGTGAAATGAATCAAAAAAGTCAAGTGAATGTGTGCCAAAATGAATCAAAAGAAGTGCTTAAGGGAAGATGAACCCTACTTAGACCAAACATTACCTACCCTAAACCAAAAGCCTTCACTATGTCTCCACAAATGCCCTATATGATCTCTAGTTGAATGAAGTTTACATTAGTGGTGACTCACATAAGGGGCAAGCATATGGTACTTAGAGCCGAACTTGTGACTTTTCATTGAGAGAGATGAGTGTGTTTACATTAACCTCATTCTGAGTGCCACTATCCTAAAGGTGAGGTTTGCTTAGGGAGAGGTGAAGATGTGCGAGTTTGGGTTCCACAATGACCAAAGTAATAGAAAGAGTTCTTTGATGTGTTGAGTCAACTCTTGATGCACTTGTGTCGCACTTAATCCATGGTGTTTAAAAGAGTAAATATTGTTAATGATTCATTTGAATTGAGGGCAATTGTTAGTCCTAATTGATGCTAGATGAGGTCACTTTAGGACAGCTGAATTTTCTTAGAATTACTCTTAAGGGGTGGGTCTTATTTTGTTTGCTTGAGGACAAGCAAAAGCATAAATTTGGGGGAGTTGATAACTAGGGATTTTGATACATTTTATACTCCTTCTTGCTTAAGTTTTGATTAGAAATGTATATAAAATAGTCCCAAAGGCTCACAAGTTGTATTTGATTGCAGGTTTGAATAATAAGGTGACAAGGTATCAAATTACAGCTCAAAAAGGAGTGAAACTTGCACAAGTACCAAGACAAGACAAAGCTCAGTCAAAAAGGGCCAGTGCGGTCGCACACCATTTTTGTGCGGTCCGCACAAGTGACGTTAAGAGAGTGTGCATCTCAAGCATCAAGTAAATACGACCGCAATGGATTTTCTGCGGTCCGTATTGGGTTCACTGCGGCCGCACTCGATTTAGTGCGATTCGCAGAGCCAAGGTTCAGAGAGTTTCTAGTTTGAAGATTGAAGCCCAATGCGGTCTGTGCTCCATTTCATGCGAACCATACTACAAGTCACCGGAGCCGCACTCGATTTCGTGCGGTCCGCAGAGCCAAAGATCAGAGAGCTGGATATTCAAGTCAAGAGCCTTAGTGCGGATGCACTCGATTTTGTGTGGTCCGCACTAGCCCCACAGGGGTATTTTTGTCCAAGATTATTAGCCTAGTATAAATAGATTCTTTTCCCATTTTTAGGTCATCAGATAGTTTGTACTCAGAGTTGTGCTCGTGACTTCGTTGCTGTCATACCCCGAACCTGGGCCTAGACGTAAAACAACACTTGGTGCCTAACTACATGTGACCGAGCGAACCAACTGGCTGGTTGAATCAACATGTGATATAATAACATACTGAATGCGTAAGATAAACTAACACATGTTAATATACTGAAAGTCTGGATGGCATAAATCAAAGTGCGAAAATACTATTACAATTCTGAAACGTATTTGCAGTCAACATAGCTTAACATGAAAATCCTTAGACTCTGTCTAACTGTTACTCTAGTCTATGAAGCCCCTAAAAACACTGACTATCTGAAAATACTGAAGACTGTAAGGTAATGATAATGCCTCGGAATAATTGGGAATCACCAAGTAGATGGTACGAGAATCCTAGCGCTCTGAATCATCAACCTGTAAATCATTACCTACATCGTGAGATGCCGGCCCCGGGCAAAAATTGACGTCAGTACATTTGAATTGCACTGGTATGTAAAGCAACTGAAAGAAAGAATTATAAATGCTGAAAACGGAAACTAAGCTGATAACTGAGAATTGATAATTTATAACTGAAATGATAACTATTGAAACTGAAACTGAAATGATAATTGGTAACTGATAACTGATCTGATAACTGGTGACTGAAATAATAACTGATAACTGAAACTGAACAAAGGAAGTAAGGATATGAATACTCCCTCTTTTGAATGATGAACAACCTATTTATCTGAATAAGCTACGGCCTCAGGCCCAATATATATATATATATATATATATATATATATATATGTGTGTGTGTGTGTGTGTGTGTGTGTGTGTGTGTGTGTGTGTGTGTGCGCGCACGCACAACTGCGGCCTCGGGCCCAAGTATATGTATACATAACTACGGCCTTAGGCCCAAAGATGCATAAATCATAAACTGCGGCATCAGGCCCAAACATGCATAAAACAATAGCTGCGGCCTCAGGCCCAAATATAGGTGTTCTACATTCAGGGATTTAAAATTAGGAACTGAGAATCATACTGCAATACATAATAGTAAAATACTGAATCACGCTGAGTTACATGATACATGAATACTGGATCACACTGAGTTACATAATACTGGAATACTGAATAGGACTAGAATGAGACATGTATTCTTGAACTGATTATAAACACTGAAACTTCAACTGTTTATGACATGTTGAGTAAGCTATACTGAAACTTAGGGACATCAAACCCAAGTCTATATTGAATAAAAACTGATCTCACAACGTTCAGAATGAAAGTCATGAACGAATTATGAAGCTAGAGAATAAAAGTTCTACAACTATTCAAGGAACTAGGCTTAACTATATTGCTGAGGCAATTGATACGTCGTAAAATAAACGTAGTGTGGGGAGAATCATTAACATTCCCAAACATAGAGAGTTAGCCTCACATACCTTAACCCCTGGCTCTTGAACATAATACAACATTCGCCAACCCTTTCAACTTTAATCTATATCAATACAAGTCAAAGGGATTCCAAATTAGCAACAATAGTCATGTTTTGATCACTTAGGCATTTTATCAAACACTCAATGGCATAAAGCTTCATATCCCTTATTAATGGTGTCCCTACATCAAATAACTCATTCTCTTGCTCCTAGATAAATTCTAAAGTCTCAAATGGCTATAATCAACATTATTCTCTATCACTCATAAGGTAATCAGCACTCATAACCAATAATAACCAATCAACAATCCAAACCTATCACCGTTCATTCTTTTCTATCAAACCCATCAACTCATATCTCATGAAATAGAGTCTATAATCATTAATCCAATGCTAGGATCAATTAGAGGGTGAAGACATTACCTTTTTGAGGTTCAAACCCTTTGAATTCGAGTTCTAGGCTTCCTTCTCTCAACAATGATGTCCCAATCGAATATCTAATGATATGGAGGGTTTACCCATGTTAATAAGATGTTGGGTAATTGAAATTAAGTTAGAATCACCATTAGAACTTACCTTGGGTGGTGGAGAGACCCTTAAGGAGTTAGGTTTTTGAGAGTTTTACTTTCTAGAGCAAGTTTTTATGTTCTGGGGCTGTGGGGGATGAAATAGGGATAAAAAATGACTTTCCAAGTTGGCCACCGCGTCCCAGTTGGTGCGACCATGGTCTCGACAGCGGTAAATCGCTAGGACACTGCCTCACCACCGCGGTCGCGATAAAAATGCGGTAGGACCGCGGTGGTTACACACCCTTCTATAAAACAGGAATAACCTTTTGTACAGAGCTCCGTTTGGGCTCTACAATATATCGTTCGAAAGCTATTTCAATGGCCTACAACTTTCATGCTTTGAGTTATCCCAAATTCCATATATATTTTCAGTTAATTCTACTGGAAGATAGACCTTCTGCAAACTTAGTCAATTTTGTCAAATCTTATGCACCTCACTTCCCATCTTGGTTTTGAAACAACTATTTTCACCCATAATCATCCTGATGGGACTTCACATGTTCAAAATATAACCTTACTACTCCTTTAACTTATTAATAACTAAGCCGAATTTACGGGGTGTTACATTATCTCCCTCGTGGAATCATTCATCCTCGAATGATGGTCCTGACTGTAACTTCTGCTAACTCCGGACCTTAAACGGGTATGGTGGAAACATGAACTTTCATTAACACTTGTATACTAAACTTAATGAATACATGATTACTGAACTGAATGACTACTGCATTGACTGGATATTGGTATGCCATAGATAAGTGAATACTTAATTAACATGGATATATGAATATTGAACTGGCACGAATATTTGAGTAATCTGGGTACTAAGCTGGCATGAATGT
Source organism: Nicotiana tabacum (assembly GCF_000715075.1). Taxonomy (NCBI): domain Eukaryota; kingdom Viridiplantae; phylum Streptophyta; class Magnoliopsida; order Solanales; family Solanaceae; genus Nicotiana; species Nicotiana tabacum. Next base: position 119,453,068 of record NC_134095.1, read on the forward strand.
CTAAGTATTCGAGCTGACATGAGTATCTGAGTACTGAACTGACATGAATATCTGAGTACTGAACTGACATGAGTATCTGAGTACTGAACTGACATGAGTATCTGAGTACTGGAAACTTGAATGTTATAACATGACACGTGAAATACTGGTTGTACCACCGCTAATTCTGGTAACAACTCCAACTCATAAGCTATTTGATCGATCTTTTGTAGGATTATATACGATGTGATATATTTGGGACTGAGCTTTTCTTTCTTCCCAAATCTTATAACACCTTTCATAGGTGAAACTTTCAGAAACATTCTATCATCAACTTGAAACTCTAGGTCTCTATGTCGCACGCTTGAATAGGACGTTTTGGCGGCTCTGAGTTTTCTTCAAATGCTCTTGAATCAACTTAACTTTCTCTATAGTCTGATAGACCAAATAAGGTCCTAACGACTCTACTTCTCCAACTTCGAACCAACCAATTGGCGATCTGCACCTTCTCCCATACAGAGTTTCGCACGGTGCCATCTTGGTACTGAAATGGTAGGTGTTATTATTAGCAAGGTCAATGAGAGGTATGTGACCATCCCAATTACTTTTAACATCAAGGACATATCCTCAACTGTTTAAATAAAATGCTTTGCCTGGCCATAAATTCTACGACGTTCTTTTTCATGTCGTTCAACCAATAAATCTCCTTGGTCATGATGCATATTTGGGAACCTGGATGGAAAGAATACCTAGAATCATGGGCTTCTAACATGATCTTCCCTCTTCAAGTCCATCTATGTCTGGGACACACAATCTGTCCTAGTACCTCAAAGTACCATCATCTCCCCTTATTCAAAAGCCATAGTCTTATACTTGTGAATCTCCTCTTTCAACTGCAACACGTAGGGATCATAAAAATTGTTTCTCCTTCTCAATGGCTACTAAGGAGGAACAAGTCTTGTTCTAGACAACAACTTCATCATCTTTAGAGTCTGAAGTCGAACTCCTATCTTGGCTGGTGAACTTCTTTTACCAGAGTTCTATTATCTACCTCAATCATGAGTTATACTTCCCACACCTTATCTTCTTAAGAACTTCCTGAAAACATTTATAGAATTGTTGTGAGCTAAGTCTTTAACCAGTACTCCGAAGACTAGAGTCTCGTGCAATGGCACTACCCTCGTGATACATAACTGGGCATGATTTTATAGCTTTCTGTGATCACTTTATCATCAATAACTAAACTCGGTGATCATTCTACTCACTTTGTTTTTCTTACACATGCTAAACATAATTCATGTGGTAATTATACAATTTTTCCTCATTACCAAACTGATTTTCTTTTTCATACCCGATGCTAACTATTCGGGTTTCAAATCTCTAACTGGACTTACTGAAAATTTTCACATCACCCCTTAGACCCAAGGTCTTATATTTGCGGATCTTTCCATTTTTTTGTTGGGATCCTAACAACTTTCTTTATCTTCTGCAACTCTCTGTACTCTACGTCAATAACAACTCATCTTCCAACTTACTTCTGAGAAATCTTTCTTACTAGGAAAAACTGAATTATTCATTTAACGGAAAGATAATATATTAACAACTATCATACACATACTCTGCTCACACTGTCAATCTTAGGGATATCCTTTTTCGATAATTCTTAAAGGCTATTCTTCTGTAGTTTTCTCTCTCATTGCCTAGCTGATTTTTTTCCACTGCCACTGTATTTCGAGTTTAACTTAAACTCTTTGGGTTCAAACACATGCGTTCGGTATTTCAAACTGACATCCACTCACTAGAGATAACCTGGCTAAGTGAATCAAATTTTACCTCTACTAGCTCTGCTAAAATTGCTAATTTGTTGTATCTACTCAACAGTTACTTAATATCCTTTTACTAACCACCTGCTAGCATCATATTTTATTCTTCTGCTTTGAATAACTAAAATGAAGCATAAGGTTATTTCTAACTTCCCTCATCATCCGATCCTATTGTGAGGTCGTATACTATCTACTGTTTTGTACTATGTACATATATCACACTTAGGGAAAGTTCATATATCTTAAACGAAATTGGAATATCTAACCCCCAAACTTTCTATATACTTCAAAATCACTTTAGACTATAAAACTTCAGCTTAAACACATATTCACATCATTTGAAGGGGAACTGTCATACCTTTTATCTCACAATAAATAGTCACTTCTTATAGTAACTTACTAACGTGGTACTTCTAGTTCTGATTTGAACAAATCTAAGCAACTTAGAATCATTCCCTGAAATTCACTATTGGCTGCTCTTGGTTCTCATTGCATACATCATATCTTCTAGTCATTTGCATGAGTTCTACGAAAAATACATCTCTAATAATAACAATCGTTTCTGACTCCTAGGTATTTTTTTCCTTAGGCTCTTTTCTATCCAAAACTATAGTGACCAATGTTAGGGTGGACATCTGAACTATCATCCAACTTGTGGCTCCATTCCCAAGAATTAAATGAAGTTGTTCAAGGAGGTAAAACACATACGAATACACTACCATGCAAACTTGTCCTTCAGAGTATATCATTATCTGATAGATCACTTCATGCACCATCTGGTGAGTCTTGGTCTTAATCCAAACCTAAAATATGCGAAGGTTTCTCTATAATCACTGTTACTTATATTTTCTTTGAGAACCCATATGCATCATTGTATACTCACAAGTCACCAAAAATTTTGTTACACTAAAAATGGATATTTGGTAAACATATAACCGAATACTGGCGTACTGAATAACCATATTGCTAACTGAAAGATTGTATAACCGGTAACTGAGGTAAACTGATAACCATAAGACATGATAACAGCTTTTGTACTTTCTGATAAGGTTATGTTCTAATATGTACTACTATCCATTGCATCACACTTTTAACGTCCTCTCAAGTCTCATATTTACCAACATGTACTCCATAATTATACCCCAATGGGCAATTATCCTCTCTAGGACCTTAGGTTTTTCCTGCGCATCGCTTGGGTATCCAATACGTTTGGAATTCGATAGGAAGAAAAGGTTACCTATTGCTCTAAGATTCATGGCACAATCTAGAGTAGAAAGAAATGAGACAATCCTGGATGTCTTGGTAGTTAACCATTTATATGAGTGGCCGGCACACACATATAAAGGAAACTCCACTAGAAATGGCTTCATAGACTCCCTAGGACACTTGAACCTAGTGCTCTTATACCAAGATTTGTCACACCCCGAATATGGGCCTGGACGTAACACGGCACTCGGTGCTTGACTACATGTGATCGAGCGAACCAAATGGCTGGCTGAATCAACATGTGATATCATAACATACTGAATGCGGAAGATAAACTAACACATACTGATATACTGAAAGTCTAGATGGCATAAATCAAAGTGCGGAAATACTAATACAATTCTGAAATGTATTTGCAGTCAACATAGCTTAACATGAAAAGCCTAAGACTATGTCTAACTATTACTCTAGTCTATGAAGCCTCTAAAAACACTGACTGTCTGAAAAGACTGAAGACTGTAAGGTAATGATAATGCCCCGGAAAGAACTGGGGATCACCAAGTAGCTGGTACGAGAATCCTAACGCTCTGAATCATCAACCTGTAAATCATTACCTGCATCGTGAGATGTAGGCCCCGGGAAAAAAGGGACGTCAGTACATTTGAATTGCACTGGTATGTAAAGCAACTGAAAGAAAGAATTATAAATGCTGAAAACAGAAACTAAGATGATAACTGAGAATTGATAATTTATATTTGAAACGATAACTATTGAAACTGAAACTGAAATGATAACTTGTAACTGATCTGATAACTGGTGACTGAAATGATAACTAATAATTAAACTGAACAAAGGAAGTAAGGATATGAATACTCCCTCTTTTGAATGATGAACAAACTAATAATCTAAATAAATAAATTGCGGCCTCAGGCCCAATATATATATATATATATATATATATATATATATATATGTGTGTGTGTGTGTGTGTGTGTGTGTGTGTGTGTATGTGTGTGTGCGCAACTGTAGTCTCAGGCCCAAAGATGCATAAACCATAAACTACGGCCTCAGGCCCAAACATGCATAAAGTAATAACTACGGTATAGGTGTTCAACATTCAGGGATTTAAAATCAGGAATTGAGAATCAAACTGTAATACATAATAGTAAAATACTGAATCATGCTGAGTTACATGATACTGGAATATTGGATCACACTGAGTTACATAATACTGGAATACTAAATAGGACTAGAATGAGACATGTATTCTTGAACTGATTATGAACACTGAAACTTCAATTGTTTATGACATGTTGAGTAAGCTATACTGAGACTTAGGGACATCAAACCCAAGTCTATATTGAATACAAACTGATCTCACAACGTTCAAAATAAAAGTCATGAACGAGTTATGAAGCTAGAGAATAGAAGTTCTACAACTATTCAAGGAACTAGGCCTAACTATATTGCTGAGGCAATTGATACGTCGTAAAAGAAACTTAGTGTGGGGAGAATCATTAACATTCCCAAACATAGAGAGTTAGCCTCACATACCTTAACTTCCTGCTCTTGAGGATAATACAACATTCGCCAACCCTTTCAACTTTAATCTATATCAATACAAGTCAAAGGGATTCCAAATTAGCAACAATAATCATGTTTTAATCACTTAGGCATTTTATCAAACACTCAATGGCATAAAGCTTCATAGCCCTTATTAATGGTGTCTCTACATCCAATAACTCATTCTCTTGCTCCTAGATAAATTCTAAAGTCTCAAATGGCTATAATCAACATTATTCTTTATCACTCATAATTAATCAACACTCATAACCAATAATAATCAATCAACAACCCAAACCTATCACCGTTCATGCTTTTCTATCAAACCCATCAACTCATATCTCATGAAATAGAGTCTATAATCATTAATCCAATGCTAAGATCAATAAGAGGTTGAAGACATTACCTTTTTGAGGTTCAAGCCCTTTGAATTTGAGTTATAGGCTTCCTTCTCTCAACAATGATGTCTCAATCGAATATCTAATGATATGGAGGGTTTACCCATGTTAATAAGATGTTGGGAAATTGAAATTAAGTTAGAATCACCATTAGAACTTACCTTGGGTGGTGGAGGGACCCTTAAGGAGTTAGGTTTTTGAGAGCCTTACTTTCTAGAGCAAGTTTTTATGTTCTGGGGATGTGGGGGACGAAATAGGGCTAAAAATGACTTCCCAAGTTGGCCACCGCATCCCAGTTGGCGCGACCGCGGTCCCGACCACGGTAAATCGCAGGGACACTGCCTCACCACCGCGGTCGCAGTGAAAACGCGGTAGGACCACGGTGGTTACACCCTTCTGTAAAACAGGCATAACGTTTTGCACAGAGCTCCGTTTGGGCTCCACAATATATCGTTGGAAAGCTATTTCAGTTTCCTACAACTTTCATGCCTTGAATTTTCCCAAATTCCTTATATATTTTGATGCTTGATTGCCTATGGGTGTTTGATATTTGGGCTAATTTAGGGTTTTAATTGTGAATTAGAGGTTGCAAACACTAGTTTATGCCTAGTAGACTTTGGCTCTTCTTGAGAAAGAGCGCCTAAGTCCATGAAATTAGTCCAATAAGGAATTGGGGCGTACTTAAGAGATTGATATCCCCAGTTAAAGGGTTAAACCTAGAGATAGTAATACCTGACTTGAACCTTGATTGCTTGTGCAAATTTGCATACCCAATTGGTCTTGAGAAAGTCAATTCTGGCAAAATCACTTGAACTACCGAGAGGTATGGAGTGAGTAGAAGCGTGAAATGGTTATATCATACTCCCCAAATATGACAATCTAGCTTCAAACTCAAGAATCCACCAATTGACCACCTAGGCGAAAGTCACTACCCTAGTGCCTTTTATCCATTTGAACAACTCGCAATAGTTTAACCTTAGTTTATTTTAGTTTAATTGAGCATTATAGTTTTATAAAATTAGAATCATAATCAAAATCAAAAATGTGTAGAAGTGCAATTTGGAGAAAATACACAACTCCGCTTTAGATAGACACCCGACTCCAACTTCTAGCTCCCTATGGAAATCGATCCCGACCTCAATCGGGTAAAAGCTGCTTCGACCTCTCTCGCTTCTCAATAGTAGTGCAGGGTTGGCCTCGATCAGATAACAACGCATGAACATCATAATACACTATGCATAGCCTCGAAATTGTAGGCAACACTAACATTGAGCTGAAATGACAGAACATCCTTCCATAAGGTGACAATAGTCCGCCAAATACACAGGGGAAAAATATCCTATACCACATCTGCAGCACCATTACAACTCCACGATGCCCAATTGATAACAAGCGCCTCAACATCGTATAAGAATGATAAGGAAGGAAATGAATACATAAACTTCAATGGAATCAAATCGCACGACGAGGAATCAATAAGGGAAATTCACATAACAGCCCTGTAGCCTATCAAAGATAAGTATAGACGTCTCCGTACTGACCCGCAAGACTCTACTAGACTTGCTCATGACTCTGAGACCTAAGTGAACCTAGAGCACTGATACCAAACTATCATGACCCTATTCCCACCATAGGTCGTGATGGCTCCCAACATTGTCGTTAGGCTAGCCAACGGTGAATCGTCCATATAATTATTCATTTTATTACTATTAAAATTTATGCTTTTATTAAATAAGGAAATTAATGCTTAGAAAATTTGTGAATATATATAAAATATTAGTTAAGAATAAAATAAGAAGAATACAATATTAGACAAGTCCATAAATATCTACTAGAGATTCCCAAAATTTGGTATCACAAGTGCATGAGCAACTACAATGGAGTACAATAATAATACAACATCTGCCTGGAACATAAAATAGACACGATAAAGTAAATAAATATGATGGAGACTCTCTATGCTGCGGCACGTAGCATGGAATGCAGCTCATGGTAAAGTCCTACCAATAGTTGCGCCTTTGCGCCCAAATGATCCCCTAAAAAACCTGCACAATCAGTGCAGAAGTGTAGCATGAGTACGTAAATCAATGCATACCCAGTAAGTATCTAGCCTAACCCCGGAGAAGTAGTGACGAGGGGTTGACATCGACACTTACTAGTGGTCTAATAGATCAATATGATAAATTATAAATAGATATGAAACACAATAGTAATATTGAGGTAAGAACTGTAACTAACATAATCCTCAACCTGATGACAACATAAATTTCTCAAATCTCAAGTACTATCTTAACAAATAGAAGAATCAAAGTCTACCTCAAACGGGTAAGGGGCATCAAGCGCTATCTCAAACAAACAAGGCAAATCATGTAATTGTCAGATCTCAATCAAGGGGAATCTCATATATATTTGGACTCCTAGCGGTATCACGCACGATTATGTCAAGGTCATATGGTCTGATTCAAAATAGTGTGTACATTTTCGAGGGTCGAACGGCGTGAACCATTGATGCATCTCAATTCGGTCCCATCTACAGAAAAGGAAGAAACTTATCGAATTACGGGTCACACATTAGCAACACAGGTACCGGAGCATAAAGTCAACATGTCTTTTACCGTCTATCAAATATCTCACCAAACAGCTCAAGGTGATAAAGCTCCGCCTAACATATTTCCAATCAAATTTTAATTATAAATTCAAGTAATTAAACTACCAAATTGAATTCAAATAATTCAAATATTACATGATAAAGTCCTAAGTCTACCCGTAGATAAACATGCTTTTAGCTACGTTCGAACTCTCGTCACCTTGTGCGTACATAGAACCCATAACTAGTAGCACATAGCAATTTAATATTTGCGGGTAGTTTCCCTCTCACAAGGATAGACAGGAGACTTACCTCGCTCTGAAATTTCATAACCGGCTCCAACGCCTCTATAACACCTCAAACCAATGTCCATCAATCCTAAACTAGTTAGACAACAAGCAAACCAATAAAAATATGCTCTAACACTCATAATTAATCAATTCATAACAATTCTCAACTCCGCTCGAAAAGTCAACAAAGTCAATCCTCAGGCTCGCGTGCCCGAATTTCAAAAACATTCGATTATAAACATTACCCATAACTCCATGAACTCGAATATATAATTTATTCTCAATTTCATGTCCAATTTCGTGGTCAAAATCCAAACATTCACTTTCTAGATTTTCTTTAAAATAATTCACAATTTTCTACGAATTTCCATGTTTAAATCCATATATAACTCATGTATTTAGCTCACAATGTGTAGTAATTCACTTATCACATGATGGATGATGAAATGACACTTCAAAATCTCCCCAAGCTCGGCTCCCACGGAAGAATTGAGATAAAATGAATCAAAACCTATTTTTGCAAACTTATACACTGCCTAATCGACCCTTCTTCCCGAACGCTCCAAGTACCTCGCTTTCGCAAAGCACAACCAGCTTCTGCTCCACAATTCCTCTATGTGCACGCGAGACGGCACGTGAAAGCGAAGCTTTACTATCATTCCCATCGCGAACGTGGTCGTACATTCTCGAACGCAAAGACCAAGTTCCCTACCAGGACAGCTTCTTCATCATGAACGCGCTCATGGAATCGCGAACACGAAGCCTTGCCGTTCAAACCTTCACAAACGCGAGACAACAGTCCCGAACATGAAGCACAAAATCACAACAACCAAAATTCTTGTTCACGAACGCGTGAATCTCTTCGCATTTACGAAGAACCAAAATCAGACACCACCACCAATAATTGCAAAACAAGGAAAAAATGGTTTGAAACCACCCGAAACACACGCAAGGCCTCCGGGACCCCGTTCAATCACACCAACAAGTCTCAATACTTTATCAAAACTTATCCAAAGGCTCGATACACCACGAATAACATCGAAACCATGAATCACTGACCGAAATCCTTTTTTAAACTTCCAAACTTCTTCGAATGCGTCTGAATCACACTTAAACATTTCGGAATCACGCCAAATATTATTTACACGTCACAAATCACTATATGAAGCTATTCCAATACTTGAAATGCCAAACAGACATCGATAACACCAAAGTCCACTTCAACTCTAACTTGAAAAATTCTAAAACCTTCAAAATTCCAACTTCCCACAATAAGTGTCGAAACGCTCCCAGTCCACCCGAAACTCGATCCGAACATACGCTCAAGTCCAAAATTATCATACGAACCTAGTGGAATCTTTAAATCCTGATTCTGAGGTCATTTACTCAAAGGTCAAATCTTCCAACTTAGTAATTCCAAATTGAAAATTATTCTTCCAAATCAACTCTGAATTTCTCGAAAACCGAAACCAACCACACGTGCAGGTAATAATACATAAAGTGAAGTTATTCAAGGCTTCAAACCGGCGAACGATGCTAGAACTCAAAACGATCGGTCGAGTCGTTACAAGGTAAATTTACTATTTGGTACAATTATATTATAGAAATAGTGTTTAAATGAGGGGTAAAAATATCTTTCAGTTTTTTATGGACATTATAGTAATTTAGTTTTACACTTTAGACCTTCCAACTTTTAGTATAACTAGTATCTCGACACGTGCGTTGCACGTATATCCTGTATAAATTGGTCCAAACTTCTAAAATGATATATATATATATATAACATAAAATCTAAAGGAAACATTACAAGCTCAAAATGATGAACATTCAAACTATTACTATGATTAGATAACCATGTGAACCTGCTTAGTTAAACAACTATATTTTAGTTAAATAGGATAAGAAAGCGATGCTGAGTATGAAATTCTGCAAGACTGAGAAGATAAATTAATTGAGAAGTATGTCAGGGTGGGAAGCTTGTTAAGAAAATATTTCTATATAATAACATGATGAACACATGAATCCTACTTTCCTGCATCATTAAGCATTGCAGTAAATTAAGAATAAACAAATAGACAAAACAACCAACCTTTCTCAAGTTAGAAGCTTTCAGCAACGCCTGCATTAGATGCCTCATCAAATTTAGGAGCAACCTCCCAGCTCGTATTCAAGAATTTATCAGGACGCATTGAATATCCTATACGGACCTTTCCATACTGCTCACTACAATCATATCTTATGTGATTTCTGCTGATTTTTAGGAAGAATTGGCTGGATAATGATAGAAATGAAACTGTTAATCACATATGTGGCAGGCATGACGCCTAAGTAACAAATAGGCTTACAAATACTAATTAATTATGAAGCTCAGATAATTTTTTTGAAAGAAGGTTAATTACTTGAAAGGAACCTATAAAAATAACAGGCCAAAAAGCAAGGAGTCACACTTTCCCTTAAACACATTGCAATTTGAATCATAAAGAAATCACTTAGAATAACTTAGTTACTGCAGGGCTTAAGGAGAAGCAGTATGATTAAGGGGTCACACTTCCCATTAAAAATTTACAATCCAAATCATATGTTAGCACAACAATGCAAATAAATACGGAGTATTACCTTATGCGCTTTTTCATTCCTTCTTAGGCTTTTCCTTATCAGCAGTCTAGAAAAATGTGAAAAATTGTTTTCAACTGAAATTTGAAGCCAGCACAGGAATTAAAACACACAAAAAAAATAGGACTATATGATGTATCAATTGCCCACAGATTTCTTGAACCAAATCCTTGACAAGCGTCACTTCCTCTCCTATCTTTAAAGCATCCAAAGTTTTTCTCTCTAGAAGCTTCTTATTATTTCTTCAAGTAGTCCTGAAAGAATTTTCAGATACCATATTGATATATATATTTGATGCAGATTGAAGTGAAATATTTATCAACTGTTGTGTTCCAAGAATGACCGTTATTGTTCTATCCTTTCACAAATATAATCTAATGCTTACTTACGGTTATGTTATAAGAATAGTGGTTACTTCCACCCTTCCATATTCATTATTTATTGTGTGTTTGAGGCATTTAAGTGTTGCTGCTTCACTTCTAATGTAATAAGTAACTAATTATTTTATTGAAGGTTTATTATTTTATTTTTAGGGCAAAATGGTAACTCAAATTTTAAAGAATATTACTGTAAATTAACTTTCAATGTAGGAGCTTCCTACTTTGTAATACTCACTAAAAGAAAGAGGGTAATTATGTAATTTACCCAAAAATAATTATTACAAATAAGATTAAATAGGGCAAATCCCTACATTAACTAACAGAAACAAAAAAAAGGAAAAAAAAGGGTCGAAGCCCCCTTTCTCTGGCAATAAAATCTGCATAAAACCAAGCAAAAGCAAAAAGGATTTTGACGGGTTGGAATTAAAGCAAAAATCAAAAACAAATACAGAAGATAAGTGTAATGTACTAGAATTATTAGAAAAGAAATTGAAAGAGAACAAGCAGAACAGGATTTATTATTCAATTTCATAGTTAATTGGGTTACAATTATAATGAATATAAAAGAGCTCATGTATCCACCTGGAAAATAGAAGAGAGAAAGAAGTTAGGAAGATGAAAGGAGAGAGTGAGAGAGAGAGAGAGAGAGAAAAGAGTAACAAATTTACCAGAATCAAACTAGTAACTGCTCCCCCAATTCTGTTATTTATTAGCTGGCAATGATTAGTAATTGGCTTAGTAATTGGGCTGCTGCTTCTCATAATTGGGCCTGTTACTTGTGACTTAGGCCAAATACCGACTAAGCCCAGTATAGGCTCCTTCTCTTATCCCTTTCCCTAATTCATTTTTTCACTTTCTTAATTTCTCCGCCTCAGATATAACATTCTCCACCCCTTCAAGACAGACCTTGTCCTCAAGGTCTTTGTTGTGCCACAAAACCTGGAAATCGGTGCTTGATGTAGCCCCAATCTTCCCAGGATGCTTCTTCGCTGCTCAAGTTAGCCCATTAAATCAATACCTTCACTTGAACCCCATTATCGATCTTAACTATTCTTCTCTCTAAAATGGCAATTGGTTGGATCAAGACTCGACCTTCATCATCACAAGTGGGAGGTTGTGGCTGAGATGTCACAGTTGGACTGATTCTCTTCTTCGACTGAGACACGTGGAAGACGGGATGAAGCTAAGATCCACTTGGAAGTTCAAGCCGGTAAGCCATTGTACCAATCTTCTGTAGAATCTTGTATGGATCATAATAACGAGCACTTAACTTCACATTTTTACGAACATCGATTGAAGATTGTCTGTAAGGTTGAAGCTTTAGGTAGACTAGATCCCCTACTGCCAAAGTCTTTTCTGACCTTAGTTTGTCTGCATAAAATTTCATTCTAGACTGAGCTTGAGTGAGGTTATCTTTGAGAATCTGGAGCATGTGCTGTCTCTGTGCTAAGTTGACTCCTGCTGGGTTGTGACCACTATGAGGCAGTGAACCCAGTGGTAATTGAGTCGGGGGGGTGTCCATATAGCGCCTCAAATGGTATCGTCTTGAGAGAAGTGTGGTAGTTAGTATTATACCACCACTCTGCAAGATGTAGCCATTTAGCCCACTATTTGGGATTTCCAAATACCATAGCTCACAAATAAGTCTCTAAACACATGTTAAGTCGTCAGTCTGACTATCGGACTGTAGGTGATAGGCAGAACTCATGTTGAGTTTAGTGCCTAAAGCCTTGAAGAGGTACTGCCAAAAATGGCTAGTAAAAATGGCGTCCCTGTCAGAGACAATAGTCTTGGGAAGCCCATGTAATCTGTATATCTCTCTCATAAAAAATTCTGCTACATCTTGTGCTGAATATGGGTGTTTAATATCTAGGAAACGCCCATACTTTGTTAGTCTATCTATGACCACCAACACAGCATTTTCTGCCCAGAATTAGGTAATCCTTCGATAAAGTCAAGAGATATATCCTGCCAAGCATGTTCAAGAATGGGTAAGGGTTGGAGTAACCCTGGATAACGGTTGTTCTCAGTCGTAGTCCTTTGACAGATATCACACGCACTAACCCACTTAAAGATTTCTAATTTCATGTTTGACCAATATAACATTGATTGTACCCTCTTGTAATTTCCTTGTTGACCTGATTGTCCTCCTAAGGATGATTGATGCAAGGCCTCTAATATATGTTGCTTCAACTCTTTATTCTGCCCAACATAGATCTTTTGCTTGAATCTGATGATCCCTTGGTGTAGTGAATAATCAGCTTTACTGTTAGGACTGATCACTAACTCACTTAAAATCTGTAGAGCTATTATATCATTCTCATAACTCTGAGAAACCTCCTGTAACCAAGTGGCCTGAGATGTAGATATAGCTAGTAAAGTAGAGTCTTCTTCTTGTTTTCTTGAAATAGCATCTGTAACCTTGTTCTCCACACCTTTCTTGTATTGAACCTCATAATCCAACCCTAGTAATTTAGTGAGTCCTTTCTGTTGTAAGGTTGTGGTCACTTTTTGCTCTAACAGATTCTTAAGACTCTAATGATCTGTTTTGACAATGAAGTGCCCCCCTTGTAAGTAATGCCTCCATTTGTCTATGGCTGAAAGTACAGCTAGATACTCCTTTTTATAAGTAGAAAGTCCCATGTGTCTCAAGGCTAATACCTTACTGAAATAGGCTATAGGTCTGCCCCCTTGCATGAGTACAGCTCCCATACCTGTTGCACATGCATCAGTTTCAATAATGAAGGGTTTGCTGAAACCAGCAAGAGCCAATATTGGTACAGTTGACATAGCTTCTTTCAATTGCTGGAAAGCCTCTTCTGCTTTTGTACTCCACTGAAAAGAATTCTTCTTGAGAAGATTTGTCAAGGGTCTACTGATAACCCCATAGGACTTAACAAATCTTCTATAATAGCCAGTTAATCCAAGAAATCCCCTTAAGGCTTTCACAGACTTAGGAATAGGCCAATTGATCATTGCTTCAATCTTTGAAGGGTCAGTGGAAACTCCCTTTCCTGAAATAATGTGACCTAGGTACTCAACCTTATCTTGTCCAAATGAACACTTGGACAATTTGGCATATAGTTGCTCCTTGCATAGTACCTCCAGCACTTTTCTAAGATGTAATGCATGCACTTCTACTAAAGAACTGTAAACTAGGATATCATCAAAAAATACCAATACAAATTTCCTCAAAAAAGGTTTAAAAATGTGGTTCATAAGACTTTGAAAGGTGGCAGGTGCATTAGTCAAACCAAAGGGCATGACTTTGAACTCATAATGGCCCAAATGAGTTCTAAAAGTAGTCTTATAGATGTCAGTTTCTCCCATCCTTATCTGATGATAACCAGCCCTTAGATCAATTTTTGAGTAAATGCAGGAACCATGTAATTCATCCATCAAGTCATCTACCAAAGGAATAGGGAACTTATCCTTAATAGTCATTTTGTTTAACTCCCTATAATCGATACAAAATCTCCAACTTCCATCTTTCTTTTTAACTAAAAGAACTGGGTAAGAGAAGGGAGAATGACTAGGCTGTATGGTACCACTAGAGAGCATTTCATTAACTTGTTTCTCTATTTCATTTTTTTGAAAATAGTTCTACCTGTAAGGTCTAATACTGACTAGAACTACTTCAAATTTGAGGGGAATGAAGTGATCCTGCTTTCTTCTGGGAGGTAGTATTTTTGGCTCCGCAAAGATCTTTGTAAAGTCTTTCAACACTGACTTAATCTCCTCAGGTATGGCTTTTGTTACCCTTTCTTCTTTGGCTGTTAAAGTGAATAGATGTGCCCACAATACTTGACCCTTCTTCAGTAGTTGTTTCACACCTGAAGCTGACATAGCTTGGAGGCTCCCTTCTTCAGTGTATCCTTTCAAATCTACCATTTTCCCATTGACACTGACTTGCAACCTGTACCCAATGAAGTCAAATAGTATAGGATTATGTTTTCTCATCCAATCTTCCCAAAGTATATCACAACCTCCAATATCCAACAACCTGAGTTTGTAATCAAATTCTACTCCGTGAACCTTCCATTTGAACTGAGGGCAGTAGTGGTAGCTCATCAGATGACTACCATTGGCAGCAGTCACTCTCATAGGAGCAGCTTCTCTAATCACACAACCTAATTATTTGGCAGTGTCACTAGCCACAAAGTTGTGGGTGCTCCCATTGTCAGCTAATATTATCAACCCTTGCTTCCCATACATTCCTTTTAGCTTGGCTATGTTGGATGTAACAGTACCTGATAAGGCATTTAAACTAATGGCTTCATCAATCACCTCCTCATAAGGCTCCTCCAACTCCTTAATCTCCTCCACATTGGACCTTTCTACTATCTCCTCTTGTTCAGTAGTACCAGATAGAGTATTAATTTGTCTACTCTTGCACACATGACCTGGAAAATATCTCTCCCCACACTTGTAACACTCTCCTCTAGCTTTTCTAGCCTCAAACAGTTTGTTACCATATATAGAACTGCTGGGATTCCCTTCTTTTTGCCCCATACCAGAATTCTTTACCACTCCTGCACTAAGATTAGTGTTGTACTGAACACCCTGCCTACTACTACCCAATTTTCCTTTTTTGTTCATTGATTCCAACAAATCTTCCTTATGTCTAGCCTTCTCTACTACTTGACTCAAGGAATAAGGATCCAACATTTTAATTGTGTGTCTAATTTCTTCCATAAGACCTTCAATGAAGAACCCTAAGAAAAATTCTTCAAGTATAGTAAGGTGTTTAATCAACACCCAAGCTTAAAGATCTTCGAACTTCCCAAGATACTCATTCACAGTCCCTATTTGTTCAATCCTTTTGAATTTCCCAAGTAAATTCAGATTGCTATTATCAAAATTATTAAACCTCTTACAAATTTCCTCCATAAAATCAACCCATCTTACAACTCTCCTGCTTAATTGATATGAAAAGTACCAAGACTCAGCTCTACCATTTAAATGTAATACAGCAGTTTCTAATTTGTGTTGAGGATCTATTATGCAATTATAATGAAAATATCTCTCACATTTTTGCAACCAAGATCTAGAGTCACCTTCCTCGAAGTAAGGACAATCAACCTTGTTGTTATTCACATGGAATCTACCGCCAGAATTTTCATGAAGATCCTTCATCCTGTCTCTACCAGATCCTTCTGTTCTTTCATGAATTTCAGTTGGTTCACTCCCCAAAAGTCCGTCCTTGTTGGTGAATAGCTTCTCTGTTCTTTCATGAATTTCAGCTGGTGCACTCCCCAAAAGTCTGTCTTTCTTGGTGAATAGCTTCTCCATCATCACATCCAATTTGTGACCAAGATCATCCATTTTTGCTTCACTCGTTTCCAATTTCTGATTGGTTTCAGTCATATAATTCTGTAGTTGATGGTGTAATATTTAACGCTTTCCTCTATAACTTTGGCTCGAGTTTCTGTAATCGTCATGGTGCGAAGAACGGGCTCTGATACCAACTTGTAATGTACTAGAATTATTAGAAAAGAAATTGAAATAGAACAAGCAGAACAGGATTTATTACTCAATTGCTCAGTCAATTGAGTTACAATTACAATGAATATAAAAGAGCTCATGTATCCACCTGGAAAATAGAAGAGAGAAAGAAGTTAGGAAGATGAACGAAGAGAGAGAAAGAAGAGAGTAACAAATTTACCAAAATCAAACTAGTAACCGCTCCCCCAATTCTGTTATTTATTAGCTGGCAATGATTAGTAATTGGCTTAGTAATTGGGTTGCTGCTTATTAAGGACTGCTGCTTCTCATAATTGGGCCTGTTACTTGTGACTTAGGCTCAATACCGACTAAGCCCAGTATAGGCTCCTTCTCTTATCCCTTTCCCTAATTCATTTCTTCACTTTCTTAATTTCTCCGCCTCAGACATAACAGTGAGTTGGGGAAAAAGCTTGGTACCACAAAAGAAGCCACTTCCATCCATTATTTGTTCAAATCTTCAGATACTGTATTCCACCAATTTGGGAATATATTTTAATGTTTAGAGTTAAATAAGGAGATTGGCAAAAGTCAGTGAAACAAGGAAAGATATGTATAAATTTTTGTTAATATTTGGCAATATGTTGAGGAATCTTAAGCACGAATTGTGTCTTACGGGTATAGCTTGAGCTTCTCCTTCTGGTAGATCTTAATTTCGATTCTCATGATTGGGAGATTCTACAGAGAAATAGAAATTACTCTAGTTCATTCACACTTGAGAATTTTCTTCCTAAAGAATCAATAGAACTTTATGGAATTAGATTAATAAAATATATGAACATGTTGGAGTTGATAGATTTGAAATTACTCATAGGTGGGTAAATATAATTCGACGAATTATGAGTCAAATATAAAACCTCGAGGGTCGGGTATTCTAAATTAGCTATGAATTATCCTAACAAGGAAATTAACATGAGATTGATATTATGTAATTATAGATTGATTGGAGGAATTTGTACAAATTGCTCGAGGTGAAGCATCTGGTATTTCGGCACGAGTACTGTGAGTAGTAATCTTACCGCAATTTGTATTTTCATAACTTGCATGATTTACACATGATTTTTAATATGAATATGTTACCGATTATTTTAAGTTGCATGTGGGACAAGTCTTTTACTCGAAAGGATACCGAAATAGTTATTTGAGAAGATTACCGTTGTTTTAAATATTTTCGTTGTCACTAGACTTATTTTACCATTACTTGAACTTACTGTTATCGAAAAGGAATTAAATGATTTGATAAGAACCGAAATGCCCTATTGTTTTAAAATATTTTCTATGAGTATATACGGATTACAGAAACAAGTATAAATAGGAGTAGACATTGAAGAATCCCGTAGCTAACGGCGGGTTCGTTAGACCTGGTGCACCTTGTAATTACAGATTACCGTTATAGCCCTCGCTAGTGGGAAGGTAGAACTAGCATACCGTTACCGATTTCCCTTGAGTAGGGACTACCGTTATATTTGACTTCTTGCGAAGAAATCCACAGTTATACCGATTACATGATCCGTTCATTGAAACCTCCCAAATGTGAATATTGATATTAGACAGTGGTTACCGAGCTTATTACCGAACTGTTAATTATATTATACTACAAGAAAAGCATGATGAAACTGAAAATTATTTATTGTTATGGTCTTTTATTTGAATTCTTAGAGTCGCTCCATAGTCATTCTTTTAGTGTCATGAGTATTATTTATGTATTATAGTCTTATACTAAGTATTGTTCTTTATTTTCAAAGTTGGAGATGAATTAGTATTTCTAGTTGTTAGTGGATTGATTAGTAATGGTGGAGACTCATTTTAGTTGATTGATAAGTTGTCGATTATTTTGGTATGATATTAGGATGTTTGGTTGTTGATTTGAGACAGGAAAATTTTTGGGATAGTCCAAAAACAGAGAAAACTCTGTCCGATTTTCTGTAAAATACCGATAAGGCTTACTTGGGAGCACTTGCTCCTAAGCGTCGGTCATGATCCTAAATTGGTTCGTGACATACTTTTAGTATAATATGATGATATGATAATATAGAATAGATATAAATAGCTATAGATACAGACATAAATATATGCAAGATATTTTCTTATAGTGTATCATATAGTTTGTTCCGATGATTTGCAGAATTAGTTAAACTCGAATAATCTTACAGTTTGTATAACTTTATTACTTTTAAAATTAGTCAAATTGAGATAAATAATTCCTTTTTCTTTTAACATTGGGATGGTTAGAATTTTTTCTAAACATATCCTAAGTAGCAGAATAAGGTTTGAGCCGTTAATCTTTTTATTCTTAAAAGTTAATATTTTTATGTGAATATTGGGCTATCTGTTAGCTTAACATGGAGTACAAAATTAGCCAGCATATTATTCAAAAAACATAGGAAAAATCCGAAGGATTAATTCAACAAGTAACACACATGTCAATGAGAGCATCAGTAGAAATTTTATGTAGATTTTCCTCCAAACAAGGGCATCTACATGATTAATGGTTACAACTTTCATAAAATTGTTATTTTCTCCGGTCCACAATAAGTTACCAATTTGCTTTTGGCACCCGTTAAGGAAATACTAAATTTTAGACGAAAATAGTTAGTATGATTAAACTACCCATTCAATTAATATTGCACCATAGTTATAGTAGTACTTACTTCTCTTCTCAAATGTGAGGAGTAAAAGACTTTTTAGGGATACATACATAAGAGTAATTTTGGAAAAATAAATTAAATTTTTTTTATTATATAGATGGACACTTATTTTGAACCAAAATAAAAAAGCAAATTGATCACTTATTGTGGACTGGAGAGAGTATTAAGAGAGTTGCTTGCAGCCCTTTGCATCAAATTAAGTTTTCTTCGACTTGTCAAAGTTCGTGTAAAGTACTCAAGAATGTATGTTTAGATATTTTACAACTTTTAAACTAATGCTATTTGTGTCAATTAATTTTAAAATTCAAACTTGGTCGAAGTAGTATATATTGATTAAATCAATTTGACTCAACTGAATATGATTGAGTTGTCTATAATAAATGTTACAAAGTATGCTATACAAACCTATTTTTCTTATCTTAATTGAGATTAGGATTCATTTGAGGAAATTTAAAGTCTAGCCAAGACTACGATTGATGATGAATGAAATTTTTCGTTGTTTCTCAAGTCGTCAATGCACAAGTCTTTGGCATGGAATTTTCAAATGAAAACAACAACACACAAATCCTTTCCATTTGGTACACAAGTACTCTTGACATGGGATTTTCAAAAGAAAGCTACAACACACAAATTCTTTCAGTTTGATGTTACTCTTTCACTGAACGTATTCTCTACTCTGAGATGCAGTGAATCATGGTGCATTAAGTCTTTTCTCCACTGTTTGAACTAATAAATTAAAAAAATTAAAAAAAGTTTTCCATAGAAAGGTAAAATTTTTACTAATTGAGTGTAGATGAAGATCTCAGTTTATGGTATTGTAACACAAACTTAGTGGACAATAACATATATTTGTTTCATAATATTAAGGCAGAAAGTTGGGACCCCTGTACTTGACAACTTTTATTTAATTTCCCCTTGAATTTGACGTGATCTTTAATACCCTTCTGAACTTGGTAATTTCATAGCCTGGACGCTGACAATCCATGGGAGTCACATGCGTTGTCACATGGATTTTTTTGTCCATATAGCATTTTTTATAATAAAATATATATTTTTATCTTTTTAAGTCCACCGATCATTTAAAAAAAAAAATTGAACCAACGTTATTCTGACGATAAGTTTTTATTTTTGGCTAAAGATAATAATATTTTAATCAAATTACTTTACATATTTGGTCAGGAAAAGATGGAATACACAGTTAGAACATATTATCATTATGGCATATTTTTTATGGGTTGTTTTAAGAAGTGTTCTTCGAATTTATAACTTCAATTTCGATCAAACCCATCCCAAATCTGCTCCAAATAATCTTTAATTTGTAACAAAGCTTCCAAATACCAACACAAGTAATCACCAATTTAATCAAATAACACCAACCAAAAAGACTCACTTTGTCTTCTTCAATATTTTCTAAGGTCCAAAAATAGAATTTTGAGATTTTTACATTAAATCACCAAAATTTGTGTTTGAACTAAAAGTTAAGCAAAAATTATCAACATTCAAATGATTTTAACATCGATTATTAACTCCGTTCTAATTTATGTGAATCTGTTTGATTGGGTATAGAATTTAAGAAAAAATGAAGACTTTTAAAATTTGTGGTCTTAAACAAGTCAAAAAGGGACCAGAGTATTTGTGTGATTATAAAAACTTTTCATTAAGGGTAGAATTGAAAGTTCAAGTTAAATTATTTTCAAATTTAAAAAGGGGTCATTATTTTTTAAACAGACCAAAAAAGAAATGAGTTCACGTAAACTGGAACGGAAGATTTAACAATTTTGATGTCAAAAGAAGAAAAGGCAGAGTATTTTATTTAACACGGGGGGCAAGCAAATACGGGTGCTTTAATGGCAATAAATTTCGATTTAAGAAAATGTCATTCTCAAGTCAATGCACTAGTCTTGCCCACGCAAAATGTTAAATCATCGAGTCCATTTGTTTAATAAAATAATTTTTTTTTGCTTGTCCAAAATCAAATCCATGCAATCAAAATAGGAAAATAATCTCTCACACCAGCTATTAGAGTATAAAATTGAGTACAGTGTTGTAAAAGACAGAGGCATGGGGCAGAGTATTTTATTTAATACGGGGTGAGGTATAAGCCCAATACATGAGGCGTAAGTCCAATGGGTCTTTAAATTTTTTAAATTATAAATTAATAAAATATAAAAAATAATCATAAAAATATATAAAGTACATTAAGAGTTCAAAAAATTAAAAAACTCACAAAAATAAAATATCTAGCATTTTTTATAAATGTAAACAATAAAATACTATTAACGTTACTATAAGATAAAAATCAACCATAATGTTTTTTATCTTTCAAACGATTAAAAGATTACAATATTTTAAAAAATATTATCAACTTACATTTTACCTTTTAAAAAGTTAATAATAAATAAACTCCATCAATAATATAATTTAAAATATTACTGTAAATATAAATTACTTTTAAATAGTAAAATAATAAAAGTTCGATAATTTGAGAGACATAGAACTAAAATATGAATACCTATATTAAGTAAAGATGTAAATTTTTGGCTATTCAAATGATATTCACTCTCCGATGTTCTCAATTAATAAATATAAATACTTTAACTCATTATTTTAAGTTACTCTCAATCTTCATATTTCTATAGATGAATAAAACTTTAATCATTCATTTATTAGAGAAATTTGAGTTTCGACAATGCTAATTAGGGAATTTGATGCATGATTTACGCTAGGAACTATTAGGCGAGTCCCCGAGCAAAGAGCGTTAGACGTGTTCCGAGCACACAGTCGATCGCTTGGGTTGTAAGTCTCACAGAACTAAGCCTCATACGTGAGCCTCAAGGAGTAATTTCTCTAGTAAATTATCTCTAATATACCCTCTACTAGATTCTCCCATATCTTGCCTTTAATTCATAAATCTTATTTCAAAAATATCTTAGGACCAATAAAAGCTCTAACCATACTTAATTAAGTAGCCAAAAAAGTAGGGATATGTACTCTATAATGTGAAGGATCATTCAAGTCTTCTTTTACTGAACTATATATTACAGACCTTTTCTTTTCTTCTTTTTTTCATGTTGCTCCCCAAAAGAAAAGAAGAAAAATACAAAAAGTAAGGTTTTTACTAGATGATAATGTAAATGATGATCTCAGTTTATGATATTGGAACACAAATTATTTCATTATTTTTCCACATGTCTTGAACATTGCACTTTAGAATTACTTCAAGAGGCTCTTCAATAAAACTCAAGTAGATCAATACAAACCTTGTCAAGTCACGAACAAGAAAAGAAAAACAAATGTGTAAACACAAATTAGAGACATGCCAGAAAATAAAGCTTAAAAGCAAACTTGGGAATAACCAAATGCCCTCTTATCATTGACACCTGAAGTTTTGAAAAATATGATAGTGTGAGTCAAACACTTAGTATAGATTAGTTGTTGCAACAAAAAGTATGAAAACTAAGATATTAATAGTTACAATAAACTAAAAGAATACCTGCTTCTTTTTTCTCCTTTTTTGTTCCAATCCTTCAGTGATTGTTGCAAGCCATTTCAGATTTCCAGTTGAGATCATGAAATATATTATGGATAATCCAATACATAGTCCACTTCCATATCCCATAAGAGCGCGCAGCTTTTAGGAAATCATGGAGAAATTCAGAAGTGCTTTCTTGATCATCCAGCGCATAATCAGTATAATTTGTCTCTGGTATCCAAATATTTCCACAAGCTTTTGAAACAGGGAATCCACGTAATCCATCATTACCGTCATATGAATTGTTTTGAAAGGTAGCAAATTGAGGTCCTAGAGGAATGCATCCTTGGAGATGATTGTGGGAGAGATTTAAGAATTCAAGAAATGTAAGAGCAGCAAGTTGTTGTGGTATCTCTCCTGAAAGCTGGTTAAATGAAATATCCAATGATTCGACTACAGATAAATTTCCAATGATAGTGGTATATGACCTTGCAATTCATTATAAGATAAATTCAATACACGAAGTGCAATGAGATCTCCCATAATACTTGGAATATGTCCCTCAAATCTGTTACTTGAAAGATCAATAACGCTGTAAACTGTCAAAATTTTACTCAGCTCAAGCTCAAGTCCTTTAGTTGCAACTGTCACAGAATCATTGTAATCTCTCTCTCCAACTTTACCAAGATATGTCGGTGCCTTCGTTGTTTGATCAATTATCCTCATGGCTTTCAATTGTTGAAATAGACTCGTCGACAAGTTTCCTGTGAAGGTATTGTAAGAGAGATCTAGGATTCGAAGCTCAGGAAACATATTTTTATCCCTTGAAGTTCTAATGGGTCCATGCAATTTATTTGATCTCAAGCTTAAAACTGTTAGATTTGGCAGAATTCCCAACTACATCGGGAATGTATCACTGAGATGATTATCTCCTAAATCAAGAACTTGCAACTCTTTGCAATTGGCCAAAGATTGGGGAATTTTACCCCCAATTTGATTGTCATACAAGTCGATGCTTCTGAGTACACTTCCAATGCTAAAAGTTGTTGGAAGAGTCCAGAAAGATTGTTGTTGTGGATATCCAAAACCTCAAGATGACAACCCATGTCGCCAAAACATTGTGGAATTGCTCCCTTAAGATAGTTTCTCGCCAAATCTAAAATTCGTAGTGATGTTAAATTGCAAATAGAGGAAGGGATCCCTCCATTGAGATTATTATATGCTATTTTCATAACCTGGAGGCCACTGATATTATCTAGACATTGCTGAATTTCTCCCTGCAAGTTGTTTGTCCCCAAATACAGCACTTCCAATGATATCAAATTGCAGATAGATGAAGGAATTTCCCCAATGAGATTGTTGCTTTGGACAAGTTTCTCAAGTTGCCAAAGGAAGTAGGAATTGAACCATTGAGTTGATTATTCGATAATTGCATATTATTAAGGTTTTTTAGATTCCCTAACTCACTAGGAATGGGACCAGAAAATTCGTTAGCAAAAAGATGAGTATAAAATAGTCAAGTTGCCCAAATTCCCCAACGAAGAAGAAATGGGGCCAGAAAGGTGATTGTTATTAAGGTACAAACGAGATAAGCTAGTCAAGTTCCCAATGAAGTAGGAATAGAACCACTCAGTCTCAGAAGGTTAATAGACAAGTAGTTAGATAACCTATTTCTTCGGGAATGGACCCAGAAAGCCGATTGGCAAAAAGATACAATAAAGATAAGTTGGTCAAATTCCCCAATGATGCAAGAATAGAACCAGTAAGAAAGTTGTCGGACAATTCCCAACCAATAAGATATTTCTTCAGGAATAGAACCATTAAGAAAGTTACTACGCTAGTAACAGAAGATAGGTAACCTATTTCTTTATGAATGGAGCCAGAAAGGTAATTATCATAAAGACACAAGTTGTTCAAATTCCCCAAGGAAGCAGGAATAGAACCATTCAGACTGTTATTACTCAAATCTAACTCACTAAGAGACCTCGGGTAACCTATTTCTTCAGGAATAGAACCATTTAAATGGTTGCCACATATTTGGAGGGTCTGAAGCTTGGCGAGTGAACCGATTTGTGGTGGGATTGTGCCTGAAATCTGATTGAACGACAAGTCAAGATAGACAAGATTAGTGAGTTTACTAATTTCAGGTGGGATCGTGCCAAAGAGTTGGTTCATGCTAAGATCTAACATATTTAAGAAAAGGAAGAGATGAAAATGGAAAATCATAGAGCTTACCAATGACACTAGCATCTGCAATATCCAACTTATTTACCCTGCCATTAAAGCACACAACTCCATACCAGTCATTGCATACTTTAGAACTTTGTGTCCATGAAACCAATAAAGAACTATTCTGGTTTTGGAGAGTTGCTTTCCATTTTAGGAGAGCAGTTACTTCCTCAAAATGTATAAGATAGTGAAAATCTGAAGTAAAGAAAATATTTTGCTGGGAACCTTCATCATAAATCACTAAATTATGTTGAGTTGATTATTTTGGTTTTTGATTGGTGAACTTGTGCAGTATATATACTGTTTTATATTGTAGTAAATCAGTACAAGACTTGCGTGTAGAATACGGCGTAGAATCAGAACGACCTGGAAGTCAATGCATCTTTCTCTCACTCTCCGGGGAAAGTAATTTTTTTTGTTTCCCCCGGTGTTCGGTATCCGCATTGGAGCCCGACTATATTCGGATTCGCACCGCTTAGGACCCCATTCGGGAGGAAGCGCTCTCTACCAAGGATTTTTCCATACCCAGGGCTCGAACTCGAAACTTCTGGTTAAGGGAGGAGCAGTCTCATTCACTGCACCACATCCTTTGGTGGTTCCCGGGAAAGTAATTAAAACCAAGGAATAACTTTTCAATTGATCAAGCTTAATTATTACTTTCTTTTAAATTTAAGTAAACCAAAAAGCAAAAAATGATAAATAGTCTTGCTCAAACAAGAATATTCTCTTCAAAACCAGATCAAACCAATCGGACAAAGATGATACAAACATGTTTGGTTCTCAGTCTTAGACCAATAAGCCCGAGTAAATTATCTCTAATTCCACTCCATTAGATTGAGATGAATTTAGATATTGGACATTGAGAATTCATATAGTTGACCTCAACTCATTTTAAAAATTAGGCATAATTATTATTGTTATATACTCTCTAGTAGTTTGTCCAGTATGTTCGCCTTAAGACATAAGTTCCAATCAGAAAGTAAAAATTTATCCTAACAGAGTGTTTATACCAAGCCAATAAAAAAAATATTGCTATTTAATCTAATTACAATTATTAGTTCTGAATCATAGTTAACTTTTTTGTGTACATAAACTAAAATAATAATTAATTATACTTAGTAATCTAGTTCGCCATTCCGTTACGCTCCTAACGTTAAGTAAATCTGGAAACAAAATATATTACTGTGAGAGAGCAAATATGAAATCTAAAACTGTGAGACACAAATTTCCCTTCTTTCTTATAGTCTCATCCTGACCTCACAGTTAGAAATTTGAAATTATGTTTGGACATGCACTTTACTTGAAAAGATATTGTGGCTTTGTGAGTGGAGAAAAAAGTTTTATCCATAAATCTCCAAAAACTTACAAATTTTTACGGACAAACATTTTTTTTAAAAAAAAAAAATCTATGAACAAACGGGTCATTAGAATCTATGGTGAGCTCTGCAAGGACAGCTCACTAAGTAATAAATGAAAATATTGTTGTTTTCCAAAAAATCAAATGAAAGCTACTTAAAACACACGTCCTTTTTAGTGCCACATTGAAGCAAGGGTGTCAAGCGACACCCATTCGCAAAAAAATTATACTATTTTGCTAGATAAATTTTTTTATTTTATGTATATTTATTATACGTTGACCTCTCTTGACTTTTCGATATATCTAATTATTTATATTTTGATACCCCTGAAGAAAACTCTGAATCCGCGCCACTGGTCCCTTTCATATGAACTTTCATATTGATGTTACTACACGTTAAATGAACGCGTTCTTCACTCTCATTTTCATTGCCAAGGATCATGGGTTAGTAAACAGTAGTCACTCAAGTCTTCTTCTATTGTTTTGAACAAAAGAGACCCCCTTGTTTTGGTGTTGCTCCCCAAGGAAAAAAGGATAACAAAAAAATAATATTTACATGATATATAGTTTAAGTGATGATATTGAAACATAAATTATTCTTAGACTACTGAGGCTTATATGGGTGCCAAAAAGTGAGTGTGGTTAAACAATCAATTAAGTGGACAAATTATCAATGAAATGGGTGGAAATTACAGGAGATTACGGCATAAATTACATCCCAAACAAAAATATTAGGTGATTCGTTTTTATTTATTTAAACTATGATGGGCAAAGTTATTTAATACCTATATTAGAAAGGGATTAGTAGATAGATGATGAAATAATTGAGGTGTACGGAAGTTCCTAAAGTCCTGAACATCACCACTATTTTTCTTCTATGAAATAAATTAGTAGAAATTTCATTCTCAAAAGAAAATGAAAAATGAAGAAAAAAAGAAGAAGAAAGTGAGAATATAGAGGGAAAAGCCAAGCAACGAATCGTTCCTAACATGGCAATCCCAAGTTTAGAAGATGTTGTGATTGTTAAGTCAATGCACAAGTCTCACCGGGGAAATGTCAATTGGATTTATTTGTCCGAGAAAATATATTATTTTGCTTTTGCCTATTTTTTCCTTGTCCAAACACATCGACATTTACTTAAAAAAACAACCAAAATACAACGTGTGTAGTACCAACAAAAATATATATTTGTTTAATGTTTGGTTGGTTTAAGTATTTTGAAAAATATTTTTCTCATGAATACAAGAGAAGGAAAACATTTACTTGTTTTCAACTTTCGTCACACTATTCCGTATAGGGATGTCAATGAATATTTAAAAACCGACTAAACTGATCGAATCGTACTGTACCGAATCGATTTTTAGGTTTCTTTTAATAAAATCGTAGGTTTTTATATACGGTAAACGGTCAAAAATACCCTTTTACTATTCAGAAATGTTCATTTATCTCCGTTATACTATTGGTTCACTAGAGCCTCCGATGTCATAGAACTGGTGCAAAAATACCCCTTCGCTATTAGGACCCTCCACCATGCCAATATAATCTTCTATAAACTTATTCTTGAGTCCTAGATTCGTTAATATCTTTCCACACGTATGATTTATATTTTTTTTGTCTTTGCTTAGTTTCTTTCACGTTTTTTTAGAATAGTTGATGGATCTATACTTTAGTCATCTTTCATATTTTTTTAATTCATCACTCCTTTAAAAACCAAAAATATCTAGAGAGTTTTGCTAAGTCCCATAAAAGTACGTACATTATTGTGGTTTACTTCTACTAGTGACTGTTACATGATATTTAAAAAATTATTTGAACCGTACCGATACCAAACCGATACCAAAGAGAAACTGACATGATTGGGACGATTTCGGAAAGTCTAATTTTTGTTGTACATGATAGAATAACCGAAAATTGGTATGGTACAAATATTATAAAATAACTGGCCGAACAGAACCATTGACGCCCCTAATTCCGCATCCTCACCAACCCCCTCCCACCCACCCCATCTCACCCCTACATGCACTCTACCCCAACACCCAATCCCTACTACCCCTAACCCCACCCCAACCCCCACCCCAAACTCACGCCCAACCCCTTACCTATTTCGCCTTTCATAATATTGGCCTAAATTATATATTTTTTGCTCACTATCAAGCACTAAAAAATAATTTCAGGCAAAAATTTGTTATTCACCAACCAAACATGAAAGAATAAGTGATAAAATCACCTTTTTTAGGAAAATATTTTCGACATACCAAACACACCCAAAATAAGTCCCCTGAATATATAATGATCATATCCAAAACCAAATCCAAGCAGCAAAAAAAAAAGAGAAAATGAGAAAAGGAAGAGAACCAATACAAACACAAGATGATGACAAAGCAAAACAAATCATTTAAGTCTAAAACCATAACATAGTATAACATATTTCCTATTCTTGTGTATTTTATGAAAACGATAGTGGTATTTTGTTAACAAAAACACAAAATAATACTCCTATAATACTTTAGTAGAGACTTCTAGTTAATGGGACCATTCAAGAGACAATCACATTAAGCTTGAATAATGTCCATTAGCATTATCATACAGGGGAAGTGCACGGTTAACTACTAATAACATATATATTTACTTTTAAGCCATTGTTTAAAATGTCTTTAGTCTTTAGCCACTGCTTTAATAAACTTTAACTGCCCGGACGAAAATACCCTTCCGCTCATGTCCTTAACTTTTGAACTTAACTTCAGGGCTTCAGGACTACATGTCATTAACTTTTGAACTTGTAACTCTAAGTTCAGGACTTCAGGACTACATGTCCTTAACTTTTGAACTTGGAACTCTAAGTTCAGGACTTCGGGACTACATGTCCTTAACTTTTGAACTTAACTTTAGGACTACATGTCCTTAACTTTTGAACTTGTAACTGTAAGTTCAGGACCAAGTGTCCTTAACTTTTTGAGCTTGTTAGTCTAAGTTCAGGACCTATTGTCCTTAACTTTTGGCTTCTTAGCCTAAGTTCAGAAATATTGTCCTTAACGTTTGAGCTTGTTAGTCTAAGTTCAGGACTTCAGGACCTATTGTCCTTAACTTTTGAACTTGTAACTGTAAATTCAGAATCTATTGTCCTTAACTTTTGAGCTTCTTAGCCTAAGTTCAGGACCTATTGCCCTTAACTTTTGAGCTTGTTAGTCTAAGTTCAGGACTTCATGACCTATTGTCCTTAACTTTTAAACTTATAACTGTAAGTTCAGGACTTATTGTCCTTAACTGTCACGACCTGGATTTTCCACCCTCGGGAGTCATGATGGCGCCTACTAATGTGAGCTAGGCAAACCAAACCTTAACTAATTATTAACCTTTGTCATATTACTCCTTTTTAACCAACATGGAACAACAATGAAATAAAAGCAAAATTTTGAGAACTAAAGCGGAAGTCATCAATTATATAATCAAACTGCATCTATTACAACTTTAAAACTTAACACCACAAAATCTGGTGTCACAGTATCACAGACCGTCTAAGAGTCACTAAATACAAAGTCTGAAGAAATGCATAAAACTGTTTCTGAACAAGAATGAGGAAAC
Source organism: Nicotiana tabacum (assembly GCF_000715075.1). NCBI lineage: Eukaryota > Viridiplantae > Streptophyta > Magnoliopsida > Solanales > Solanaceae > Nicotiana > Nicotiana tabacum. Next base: position 119,482,697 of record NC_134095.1, read on the forward strand.
AGGAAATGAGATAGAGGGGGACACCAGAGCCTGCGGACGTCTGCAGGTCTACCTTGGGTCTCCGAGTGGACTGAAGGAAGCCCTCCAACTAATGTCTGAATGCTGCTCCGGGATCTGCACATAGTGCAGAGTGTATTATCAGCACAACTGACCCCGTGTGTTGGTAAGTGTCTAGCCTAACCTCGGCGAAGTAGTGACGAGTCTAGGACCAGACCAGCAATTAAACCTGTGCAGTTATATAATATATAGCGGAAAGTAAAACAGAAATAAACAAGTAAAGATGGGAGGGGGAAAACATGCTGCGGGGGTATACCAGTATTAACAGTAAATCCAGAGTAACAGTCTAAGGGCAGTTTAGAATTTACAGCGAACGAAGAAACCAATATCCGAAAATAAACACACTTGTATCAATAATTGTTGCGGTGTGCAACCCAATCCCAATATATAACAACACTGTTGCGGCGTGCAACCCGATCCATATCATTTAGCATTGTTGCGGCGTGCAACCCGATCCACAAATATCATTGTTGCGGCGTGCAACCCGATCCACAAATATCATTGTTGCGGCGTGCAACCCGATCCATATCATTTAGCATTGTCGCGGCGTGCAACCCAATCCACAAATATCATTGTTGCGGCATGAAACTCGATTCATATCATTTAGCATTGTTGCAGCGTGTAACCCGATCCACAAATATCATTGTTGCGGCGTGCAACCTGATCCATATCATTTAGCATTATTGCGGCGTGCAACCCGATCCACAAATATCATTCAATGCACAGTATCACCCTCCGTGCTTTATCACTCTTCCTCGCCCAAACGACAATTACAAATAAGGGGCAAGAATGTAAATAAATAATGATAGAAATCCTGGCAAGGGAATGCAATTTAAACTGTTAAGTCCCGGCAAGGGAACAATATCAACAAGTTTCCATACCCCGGTAAGGAAGAAATAGCTATAACCAAACTTGTTACAAAACCTAACTACCTCAACTATAACCAGACATGTTACAAAACCCAACTACCTCAACTATAACCAAGCATGTTACAACACCTAACTACCTCAACTATAACCAAACTTGTTACAAAACCTAACTACCTCAACTATAACCATAATACTTACCCAACACAAAGAATTATCAACCTAAACATCCGTATCAATTAAGAACACAATGCAAGGGAATCACAACTCAACAATAGCCCGACAAAGGAGCAACATAATGATCTCTTCTCTTTCTCGCTTTTACTTCACAATTCACTTTATCACTTGAGCCAATGCTCCAAAGATTTAAATATCTCATATACTTTCACAATTTGTATTTCAACTCGAGTCAACGCTCCACGAAGTTCAAAGATCACAGTTTCCTTCCACAAACTCTTTACAACATATAGAAATCATCAATTAAGTATGGAAGTTAAAACAAAACCAGGATATTCGCAATATAAAGACTCACGGTCATGCTAGATACCAATGTATAGATACTCGTCACCATGCCTATACATCATACTCGACAATTAGCAAGTAGCAAATAAGACTCAACTCCTATTCCCTCAAGCTAAGGTTAGACCAAACACTTACCTCGATGCCTTGAACACCACTCAAGTCTCAAGTACAACTTTACCTCTTGATTCCACCACCAAACCGCTCGAATCTAATCACAAGTTGCTTAATTACATTAATAGATGCTAAATGAATCAACCCCAATGTATGAAAATAAGTTTTACAAGGTTTTACCTAAAAAGGTCAAAAATGCCCCCGGACCCACGTGGTCGAAACTCGAGGTTCGAACCAAAACCCGGTTACCCATTCCCCACGAATCCAAATATATAATTTGTTTTGAAATCGGACCTCAAATTAAGGTCCAATTCCCCAATTTTTTTAAAAAACCTAAGTTCTACCCAAAATCCCCAATTTTCCCCATGAAAATCCTTGATTGAAGTTGAAATCATGTTAAAAGATGTTAAGGAGTGAAGAAAATAAGTTAGAAATCACTTACCACTCGTTTTGGAGAAGAAGAATTGTTTGGAAGACCGCCTCTTATGTTTTGGGGTTTTGAAAAGTGTAAAATAACTGAAATTCACGTGTATTTATACCTCTCTGAAGTTTCATGTATGGACCGCGCAAAAAAGACCGCGGCCGCACAGTCTTTCTGAAGGCCTGCGGATCATTGCCCAGTGCGGATCGCACCAAGCCGACCGCGGCCGCACAACACCCACCGCGGACCGCTCAAAGGAGACCGCGGCCACGCTGGCCACTCCGCGACCGCACTCGATTTCTCGCGGGCCGCGCTGGAGGGTTCAGAGACCTACAATATTTCCTGACCCTACAACATCTAATCTTTTAAGTATAAGGCATCCCGGAACCTACTCGAAACTCACCCGAGCCCTCGAAACTCTAAGCCAAGTATGCACACTACCTCAAAAACACCCTACGAGCATGTTCGTGTGATCAAATCACCAATATAACATCATGAACATCGAATTAAGCCTCAAGATCAATCAAATTTCTCAGATTTCCTTTTAATCATCAATTTCCCAATTAGGGTCCGGATCACGTCAAACGACGTCCGTTTTTAACCAAACATTACAGGAGTGATTCAAAACATATATAAGACTTGTACCGGGTGCCGAAACCAAAATACGGCCCCGATACCATTACTTTCAAATCAGTTTTCACTTAAATTTCCCTTAAACATTTTCACTTAAAAATTCATATATCGGGCTCGGGACCTCGGAATTCAATTTCAGGCATACGCCCAAGTCCCATATTTTCCTACGGACCCTCCGGGACTGTCAAATCATGGGTCCAGGTCCGTTTACCCAAAATGTTGACCGAAGTCAAATTTGTTCATTCTAAAGCCAAAACTTAACAATTTTTCACAAAAATTTTCACATTTAAACTTTCCGGCTACGCACCCGGACTGTGCACAAATCGAGGCAACTCTAAGCAAGGTTTTCAAGGCCTCGGAGACACAGAATTCGATTAAACAGGTGATGACCCTTTGGGTCGTCACATTAACTTTTGAGCTTGTTAGTCTAAGTTCAGGACCAAGTGTCCTTAACTTTTGAACTAGTACCTCTAAGTTCAGGACCGAGTGTTCTTAACTTTTGAACTTGTAACTCGAAGTTCAGGACCAAGTGTCCTCAACTTTTGAATTTGTAACTGTAAGTTCAGGAACCATAACGTAGTAGAAAACCAAAAATACATCACAGAAATCACAAACCGAAATACATCTACCACCATAATTGCATATGATCAAAGATCACAACTAGTTTAATTAGCACACCACTGAAGCTCACAAACCAGAACCAACACAAATTATATTTAAAAAGAAGAAAAGAACAACGAAATGAAGAGGACGTGCCAAGAAACGAGCACCTCTGCTGCTAGATCCACAGCTTCTACTGAAAACAAGGTGGAAACAAAAAGTACTAAAATCTTTGCTAGTCTTCTGACCGAGCAGAGAACCTAAACTATCTTCGTTAGAGGAGAGACGTGCATTGAAAGAGATAGAAGAAAGAGTAACACAGTCTTTTCATATTAATTTTAATAGACTAGTGGTTACTATTGCTAAGCATTAAAAATGCTGGATAAAAAGTAAATACCACTTTAAAAAGTGGCTATCACACACAATTTTTACTTATCATACGAAGTAGTAGCAATAAGGATGGGTTTGCGAGTTCAGCCCAGCTATAAAGCGGAGGAGCATTAGGCCCGAACACCATTAGACAACTGCAAAAACAACCGACGTGAATAGGTGAAGGAATAACAACAGAAAATAGTTCTTTGATCGACAAGGACTATTGTTATTCTTTAAATTATACACGACTAAGTCATACGATCGATTTTCTTCTGAACTTTAATTTGTGAGACTCCAATTATTTCTAACGTGTACTTTGTGCGTCTTCAACAAAAAAGAGAAACATGATATTTGGTTTCTCTCCTTGATGTTTTATTCATCAAGTGAACGTATTCTTTACTCTAATTGTCAAGCATCATGTGTAGGTAGTTATCTATTCAAATCCTCTTCTACTGTTTTGGACTATTAAAAGACCCCTTTTTTGTGATTCTCCCCAGAGGAGGAAAAAAAATGCAAAATTTTATTAGATGATAGTGCAAATAATGATCTTAATTTATTTTATCGAAAACATATTATTCACAAATTTATTGTCTCTTGGGATTCATCGACGTCGAAAAGTGTATGTGATTTAACGGTCAATAAGTAGCTAATTATCAATGAAATTGGTAAAAATTATAGGAGTATAAGGCTTAGATCATCTTATCAGAGACAAAAAACTTAGTCTGATTTTTTTTCAAATTTGCCTTAGCTGTGGTAGCTGAGTTATTAGATGTTTACTGATAAAAAGTAGCAAGTATCCAATGAAATAATCGAGTTACGATACAAATTAGCCATAACCCTATTGCTATTAAAAAAGGCAATCAAAGAGGAGAAATTAGGAAAAGACTGAAGCCTTCATATCAATCAATTCCAAGTTTTAAAAATCTTGTCATACTCAAGTCAATGCACAATCCTACCAGAGAAATGTCAGTTAGGGTCTATTTTCCAAATCCTTGCATAGTCTTGCTATAGAAACATTAAAACATTAAGGGGTTATTTGGTATAATGGTGGGAGATTTCATGAGATTATTATCCCATCTTCTGTACGAGATAACTAATTCCGTCATTTTAAAGTAAAAATTATTCCCAGATTAATAAATACCCCAAACCAAACATAGGATAAAGTTAATCCCAAACTTTATCCAAGGATTATTATCTTTATCCCATCTACCAAACGACCTAAGTGAACGTCTGCTTGTACAGAAAAACACTTCTTCTAACTCCTGAAGAGTTAAGAAAAAAGCAAACATCGCATTATCGTCGTCGTCGCTCCGCTCAACTTCTGCTCAACTTGATCAAATGATTTGATTGATGGATATATTTTTTAGACAAATTTTTTCCCATTATTTTATTTATTTTCAATAGGCACCTTCACACCTTTTCAACTTGAATCCGTTGACTATAAATTCAGAGGTTTTCCTTCATTTTAACTCAAATCTGAAAATACTCTTCCCTCTCTTCTGCATATTGCATATTTGCAAAGCACAAAAACATAAATATCAATATGATTTACTACTATTTGTTGAGTTCACCAAAATTCAGTAATTTCTATTATCAGAATTATACAATAATGCTTCATTCAATCCTAGGAGAAATTAATCCTAACACCTTGGACAATTGTGACAAAATTAAATTTCTTAAGAAAAAGCAATTTTCTGTTGGACTAAAAAATTTTAATTCTTCAATTTCGATTCTATTTATATTATTTTATAGAATTTATTATAGAATACAGATTAATAACAGTATTGACAGAGCATGTAACTAACTGAAAAGGATAATGGTCTTTCACATAAAACATCGCTTGAGTTTTTGTTTATAATGATATATTGATATATGTACCTCAATATTACTATAAAATATCAAGAGGGGAATACAGTATTACGACACCGAGTTCATTTCAACCCACTATATTTGAAATCAGAAAGTAAAATCATCTATAAAAAATGCGTAGATTTGAACCCAAAATTTTTTAAAATAAAAATATAATGAATCGGTGTTAAAGATCTTAGAAATTAACCCCATAAAGCTTAAATCGTGAACCCATCTCTGTATAATACTATCTTATTCTCCTCAGTGCTGTTAACTTTTACATCTACAACCTAAAATTTCTACCTACATTTTACAGCACATGATTCAGGTATACTCTATACGATATTAGGATCAATTTGCCATAGTTATTCATACTTACACAGTTTAAAGGAAACTGAACTAAGGTAAGGATGACAATGCTCAAGTTTTCATAAAATGAATCCACATTGAAGAATTAAAAGAAAAAGTGAGGAAAAAAGTCACAGTTATTGCTGTGTATGTTGTATTCTATGAACTTGATTCCCTCAACACTGCGCGAAAGACAGTGTATCGCCATTGTTTGTGGTCACAGAAAGGGAGAAGGGTTGGGTTTTATAACTATATGCTTAAGAGGGTGAGCGACGTCGCTACCTCCAGCATGCTTGACAAACTCGGCTGGCGAGAGAAAACTTCCATGACACACGCACATGATTCTAATGTCTTCCCCCTTACCATACTTGTATAATATTCCATCTATTCTTCTCCCACTAGGACCATCTCCTTTTGTGAAAACACATGGCATATCCCCCAACGCGTTTGCTCCAGTTTCCTGCACTTGACTCTTTGTCTTATCAAGCTTGTTACATGGACTTTCCATCTCATCTCTCGGTTTTCTGCTTCCGATAACTCTCATTTTTGACCCCGAGGAACCAATTTCTTGACCACATCCATCTTGTAATGACTGGATACTAGGAGGGCTCGCCTCAGCCGACCCTGAAAGGCATAATGGAATATATAAATGGCATGTATATGCATGCACACTTTTCTGCCTGAGCATTTATTAACTCCAGAACTTAGTTGAGGTTATCTGACCACCTCAAGAAAGATAATGCATGAACAGACACACGAACAAACTAATGAACAAGCAACCTTACAAGACTTCGAAAGGTACTGGCGCCATAAATATAAAAAACCATAAATGGTTACTGATATATAGAGAATGAGAATGTATATCAGCTCAGCTCAGCTCCGCCCATCACACCAACCATTACCTCCTTTCTAAAATAGAAGCACCAGCTAGCATTGCATGAATACCCTCAAAACCAGATACGTCCAGACACATTATGATTCTCTAAGATGTATGCTTAAACTGGAAAAGCATAATTCAGCAGTTAAGCCATAAAAATATACTTAGAAAGAAACCATAAGATAGAAACATAAGGAAAAAAAGAATAGAAGAACGTGACTGTCGGCAGGGAATTCATGCAAAACAAGCATGTGGAACTATATCACAACGGACAACCAATATTTTGCACCTAATTGAATAGCAGAGTGATTTGCACTACTGAATCTAAAACCAATATAGCTGCAAATTCCATTGTTAGATGAGACTCTTTAGGAGCTGGCTGAAACCTGGCGCATTTACAAACGTTTAACATTTTGTTTGATATGATGAAGGAACAACAATAGCACGAGCGTCCAGCCTGTTGGAAGCCTATTGAACTGCTCATTCTTATATCTTTTGACTAAACCTAAGAGCGTAAACATGTTGTCTCCAAAGGTGCAAGCCAAAAGAATAGGACTGGAAGTTGATAGCCTAATGAATAGTTATATATATATCCATAAAAGGAAATCATGTACTTTTACAAGTTAAGGATGCCATGATTGTAAATACATTTTGTTTGCTAGCATTACGATTGTGAACAATCTGTTCAAAAACATACAAATCAGTGGTTTCTGCTAATCAACAACTACCACGCAAGTTCATTATAATGTGATTTCATATAGCCAGAAATAAAGGCCACATAGGGACAGAAGAGAGGAAGAAATAGGTATATGAGTCAAAAGAGGTATGCCAGCTCATATTGAGTGCCTCTACGGACATAAGATGAGCAAGTAGCTAAGTAGAGGAAGCAAGAAGCTATCCGGTCCTCTTCCTTCATTCTTGACATAAATATTGTAATTTCAGGAAATTGTATACTTGATGTAGAAATTAACAATAGATGGATATTGTATATCCGACATGGAAATAAATTAAGGATCGGAATTGTATTCTGATCCAAAATCTCTGAAGTAAACTTAGTTTAATAATGGCTCTTGGGAAGTTTCCCAATCAGATGAAGCCCATCATAAACAACTTTTCCAACATTCTAAGCATCCAAAAGGTTGTATACATGATTAGGAAAAAAAGCTATAGAAGTTTTCAACCATTTTACGTGATTTTCAAATTTTTAAGTAAGACAACAGCAAACTTATCGAATACAACAATCATATATGATTAGAGCTCCTTTCAAGCATATTCCCACTTTAATTGCAAATAGCTCATTCAGGTTTGGTCAGCAGCACAAGAGTAATACCTTGATCAGACCTTATTAAATAACTTGTTCAATGCATATTTTCTAAAACGAAAAATCCAGAAGAGAGCATTTCACAGTAATTTCCATCAAGAAAATGAATAGTCTCAGCCATAATAATGTTATTCGATTAATGCCTATATAATGCGAAAGCTTTGTATGACAAGTATAATAAGAAACCTAATGATTGTGATCACCTTAGAACACATCATGCAAAATGATAACAAATACAGTGACTGGAACTTTTGGCCTGAAAAAGCTCTGGCAGAGAAATGACAGAAGGTTGAAGTTTGTCAGCACCTATATTAACTACTAACTTCTCCTCTACTCAACAATGTAAACCTGTTTCAACAAATGAATATTTTCCATCAATGGAAGCAGCGCAATTTCATTTTTCTATTTAGTCCATTATCGTGGTTTACATTTTAAAAGAAAATATCAGAAAGCAACTTTAATAAATTCCTCTTTTCTAGCATTTTATGTGACCTCCAATTCCCTGTTTGTATGATGAGAAACTTTTGAATCTTGTCATTCCTCAATTAGCATGCATGTCACAACACTTAAAAGGTATGGAAGATATATGAATCTATCATTGGACAATACAAACACAAATGGTCTAATTTGTATGCTCAATAGAGAGCAGTGCCGGCCCAAGGGGGAGGCAGCTAAAGCAATTGCTTTAGGCCCCCCTAGTTGAAGGCCCCAATTTTATTATTAGTTAATTTTATATTATTAAAATTATTATAAAAAGATACTAGATTTATGTTTTTTTCTTTTTGGATATAGAAGTTCTTTAGAAAAAATAGAGGTTATTAGGATAAATACTTGAATTTTATTAATAAACATACAATGGCAAAATAACAGTTTGATGATGACATTGATAATAAAAAAAATAAAAGCAAAATCTCTTGTAATATCTTTTAAAGTAAATTATTTCCTATAAAGAGTAGATCAAGTCATTTTTCTTAATTCAAATCACCTTGAACTATTTCAAATGTATAAAATTATTTAAAATCTACTTTAGTAGTAAAAATTATGATCATTACATGCTGGGAACTTATAAAAATGTTTTCTTAACCGCGATTATTTCTTATAAAAAGAATTCGAAACCTTGGTGAGTAGAGTTACTATATATCTTTAATGGTGGAAGCTAGAGGTAAACGAGTGAAGGGCCAAATTGGTTAGGCAGAGAAAATGGTGGAAAATTCCTGGTTGCATATAGTGGACCATATGGAGGAAAAGAAACACAAAATGTTTTTATGGGATTAGTAGCTCCATTCAGAAAATCAAGATGAATTGCCTATTTTTGTTTTTATTTTTGCATAAAAAGATTTTGTAGATGATGTATAATCATTGTTAGGCATCATAGAGTCCTTGTAAGAAGAACAAGGAAATATTTTGTATTTTGTTTTTTGTAATCTGTAAAGATGGATCTTAGCACAACCTTTGTGCTAAGGATATGAAACACTGATACGATTCTCAAAAAAAAAAAAAATCTTAGTGAAGATTGGTGCATGTGCAATAGGTAATGTGTTATGTCACAAACAAACTCATAAAACTTAAAAGCTCAAAAACTATTAGAACTCAGTAGCCATGTAGAGCAACTTCAGCATAAAGAAAATTTACCATATCGAAAGGTTACCTAAGTCAATGCCGAATGCACTAAGGTTACCTACAAATTCTTAACCAGCCAACTATCTAACTTGTCAAGAAATTTTCCACCTACTGGTGATAGGGATTTATGTTGCTTATTGCTGATTTTTTTCTTTTGTCACGCCATGTGAAAAAGAGACGGATCCAGGATTTGAGGTTTATGGGTTCCTACCTTAATTTCAAATTAATATGCAATAATAACTGGGTTCACAGTCAGATATTTACCAATATTTAATGAATTTCTTAATATAACTACAGGGTCTACGCAAGAGTTACTGGGTTCCCAGGAACCCGTAGTCTATGCATTAGGTCCGCCCCTGATGTGAAAGAGTGCCTCCTCCTCCTAAAGTTAACTAAGAGACGGAAAGGCTAACCCAACTCTCTAATGTTATTCTCCTTTTGTGTCATTTTATAGAACTATATTTGAATGCACACTGAGTCTAAAATGTCAAGCTGATATAAACATTAAATTATTCATAGTGAAAGAAACATTAAAACAATGATTTAAAAACATCAAATTATGATATGAATGTTTAAAAGTTTATAAGAATCTTGAAATTTATACACAATAATATCACTAGCTGAGTGGTGCAACATACTTGGGGGTGTCCCAAATGGTAAGAATTTCATATAAATTGGGACAGACGGAATACATCCTTATAATATTTCAAAGTTAAAAATCAAAATAATTGCTATTTAATGCAATGAGCACGGTCAGGATCACTCTTTGGAATAAATCATTTTATAAATATTTCTAACCTACTAGGTTAACACCAAGCAACCATGAGAATTAAAAGAAAAAAGTATATTCAATGAGCTTAGTTTGGTTTATCAACCACACCAACATTTATTATCTTAAGCATTTCCAACCGCATCTGTTTTGGTACATTAGCTTTTTTCCTGCTCTTTTCAATTTCCAAAAGCCACCTACCTAGACAAGTACAGTAGTAACAATACTTAAAAGTGTTTGCCAGACTAAGTACCTCTAAATAGTCAAACATTCAATACAATACCTAAGGTGGCACTAATAGAAGGAATTAGTTTGATAAACATACTATTGAATCAAGAACGTGGCAAATGGCAATTAAAAAAAAAACACATGCATGTGAATGTGAATACAGATAAAGCAAAAGCCAAAAAATCTGGAAGATCTTAACAGCAGGCTTTCAACAAGAAGCACTAAGACTTTTTCCACCACCTCATAAAATAAAAGAAAAATGAAAATGTCCTACTACAGTAATTTAACATGTGATAACACGCTTACTGAGCCAAAAATAGACTACTCATAGAAGGATCAAGAATTGTTCAATACCAAAGTAAAAAAGTGCATGTGCTCTACTTTGTTAAAAATTACTACTATTAACGTGGAACAGGAATTTCAAGGTTATGGATTCGTAATCGACATATTTAATAAATTTTTTAAACAAATACAAGGTTCGAACCAAAGGCTGCGGGTTCAGCCGAACCGCTCCCGACACTCTAGCTACCCCCAAATTGTCTTATACTCAACTCCAAATAATTTGATTGATCCATCAAAGTTGTAGGAAGAGCAAACAATAGCAACAAGAAGCACATCATAATGAATAAGTAAAACTAACATTATAGTATATATAAGTTAAACTCGTAGAAAAATTGTTGTACCTTGTGCAGGTTTACTTTCCAATTCAGAAATACTAGAAGAATTCCCACCTTGAGATTCCATTGATTCCTGTGATGCTGGTTTTCCAAGCCCTTGCATTTTATTACCCAAATAACTTCCTTTCCCTTTTGTCATTGCCCCAAAAGCAGCCAATGTTGGCAACCCACAACTAAACTTTTTTGCAGTAGCCAAATACTGTTCCCTCTCCAATTTTCTTCCTCTCAATTTCATCTCAATCCCTCTCTTTTCATCTCCTCCTCCTTTATTATCACCCCTTAAATTCCTTTGTACTTTCTCTGACCTTCTTCTCTTAGCTTGCATCCTTCTCAAACTCTGCAATTCTTTCCTTTTCCTCCATTCTGCCTCAGTTTCCACTGGCAATGAAGAAGTTCTAACCAAGCTGCTATGATTATAAGATACTTGTGGTGATGATGATGATGAATTCAGTGCATCATCATCTTTAACTGTTGGTAAAATAGCAGCTATAGAAGAAGACCTTACTAATGAAGTTTTGTCAACACCAAATCTACCTCCTAATGACAAACCAAGATTCAACTCATCTTCATTTATATCCTCAAGTTCAGATTTTTCTGAAGTAGTAGTGCCCAAAAATCTTTGCAATAAGTCCCTTGAAAATCTGCTTGTGTCCAATGAAAGATTCTCCATCCTCCTCTCATCTGCATCACCCATGTCAAAACCATATAAACCCCACCACAAAATAACTACACTATCTAACTTAACTATTTTCACATGTAGATGCATTTTTAAATGTTCCATGCTCAAATTTAAGCACACCCAAATGGAAAAATCTGATCTTTAAGTTCATATTAGCTTAGACTAAGCTTCAAGATTAAGTCTTTAGCACCCAATTTAAAGAAAACCTCAGCAACAATAAAAGAGCGATTCCACAATAACTATAAAAATCAACCAAAGATGTTAAAAATGGAGAAGCAAAAACAATCAAGTTATGCTCGAGAAAAAGGGCGGTGAAAAAATCAAGAAAACATGAAGAACAGGAAATGGAAGAGGGAGGGAATAATAATGAAACAAATTAATGAGAAGTTGGGAAAAAGAAAGGAAAATGGGGCATGGATTTTGAGTGTGGAGGGGACAAAGAAAGTACTTTGCAAAGGACAAGTGGCTGAAATGAGAAAGGGTGTAGGGCGACACGTGGGTATGACTGAATAGCCCCTTTTTGGTGGTGTCTCTAATGAAAGAGTTCGATGTTTAATTAGGAATTATTTAGATGTGGTCACTCACATATGAAACTTTTCTATTGGGACCAATAATTTAAGTTTGATTGATTATATAAATAGTTGTAGAGACACCATTCTTTTTGAAATATTAATTTGAACCCATGTTCTTTTTTGGATTGTACTTTTAGGGCTTAAAATTGTTGTGATTCATTTGATCATGTAATTTTAGCACTTAGTGAACCTTTTTTTAGATCCCCGACTATTCCGTATTTTGTCGTGTAAGGTTCATTAAAATAGAAGTGTTTTTTACAACAACAACAATAAAAAATTCATTTTTAGAATTCGAACATAAGATTTGGTGCGCTAAAATCTTAGCAAGGTAAGGGTAAGGCTGCGTACACGCACTACCCTCCCCTGACCTCATTTATGGGAATGCACTGGGTTCTTTATTGTTGTTGTTATTATTAGTGTTGTTGAACGTAAGATTTTTGGTTAAAGTATTTGGTGAACTGAAATTAGAGACATCATATATTGCCTCTTCACGTTTCTGTGTTTTTTAGCAGGATGAGTTTTTGAAAAGAATATCATGGATGTTATCCACTAAAGTTTGTAAAAATTAAACATGATAATATTTTTAATCAATCATGATTCATGTAAACCTTTAAATGATATGCTTTAGATTAAGTCTTCTTATTGAAAGGAGCAATTTCAACAAATAAATGAAATTTGAAGGACTTTTTGCTTGCACCCTTAGAATAATATATTAGTCTTCATTTTAAACTGTTTTAATACGAAAAATAGATATTTTAAATTTTGTATCTAATGAACGTTTTCTCTTTTACTTTACATAAACTCTTTAAGAGCTCAAAATTCTTTTAAACAACTACTTTGATTAGAGAGAAATAACTTTGTTAAGGCAAATAACTAAAAGGCTATGTTCATTAACTTTATATCTTGTAGTGAATTACAACAATTTAACATAGTCTTGATCCATTGAACCTTCAATTGGATAAGATGAATTTTCGATATTATCAAGGAGTAAATGCAATTTCTCACAAGTTGGAGGGGTACCTGGCAACCACTAGGGTACACGAGAGATATGGTGAGGCGTTGTAGTACAGAATGGAACTACGAGAAAGATGTTAAAAGAGAAATGAATTTGGCTGTCTGAGACACTTGTCATGAAATAAACAGAGCATGGAGGGATTGACATTTGTCAATTTATACTATGCTCACCATCTTCTATGTTATTTTTCTTTTCTTTTTAAATACTTCATCATCTTAAATTGTCTGTCATGATTTTTAAAAATAGTTATCCTAAATTATTTATTATTTTAAAAATTCAATAAAAAATTATTTATTTATTTCTCAATTTACCCTTAGTAATAATTATTCTTAAAGATAAAGATGACACATAAATACAATAAATATTCAATGACGATGAGTGATATCTTAAGACATAAATAGAAGTAAAATAGTCAAAAATTCATTCTAATTAATGTAAAAGTGAAATATAACAGATACTTTAAGACGGATGGAGTACTTAGATAATATTTTTGGTTTTCCAATCCAATGCTCTGTATTTTCATTTCGACTCCAGCTAATTTAAATTTGTGCCGAGTAATACCTATTAAAGGGTCTCTATCAGAATTTTGTAATTCTCAAGCTCGAATATAATATATATACTCTCTTTGTTTATTTTTAGTTGTTCATTTTTAATTTTACACTCCTTTTAAAAGGAACTTAAAAATAAAGTATATATTTTATAATTTTATACATAATAATAATATTATTAAGTATCTTAGAAAATAATTTGAATAATAAATAATTAATAATAAAAATAAAACATGAAAATAAAATTGTCTGTCTCTTAGTACAATCAATGAGTATAAGTTGATAAGGTGAAGGGGGATTTTATCCCGTCTCGCAATTCTTGATGGTTACAATGATGTGGTTAGCTGTCAACAAATAAGGGAAAAGGGGTCAGTCCTTTGGGATTAGCGTAATACTTTTTCCAAAATTGGATTAATTTACATTAATGAAGGTGTTTATCTGAGTACTACTCAGATTGGACATGACACGTAGTTGATAAGGTTATCCTCTCTTTGGTCAAATTTAGGATATTAAATTCTCAAGTATGAAAAAGAAAGTCCAAATATAATGCTCTAAATTGGACCCACTAAGGTGTACATGGATCGGGTTGGTTCGATTTTTATCAAAATCAAATCAAACCAACTATATCGGTTTGGATTGGTTCGATTTTGTCGGTTTTTTCGGATTTTCGGGTTTTTTTTGTTACATGAATATTATTTCAATCTTACTTTGTTAAAATTATAGATAAAGCTTTGATAAGTGAATATATGTTTAGTAAATATGGAAAAATTTGACAAACATATGATCTATTAAAATATTCTAATGGGATTTTTTTTTAGTAATACGTGATAGTTATTTTCTTAGTCATCTAACAATAGTTTTTCGTTAATTTATGCTTTCAATGTTAATACATGAGAGGATCTCAAATATTTCTACGTTTTCTAAAGAAAATTCACTATAAAGTCTTAAAAATATAAATAAAATTTATATATTTATATGTCGGTTTGGTTCGGGTTTTTTTACTCAATACCAAATCAAGTCAAACCAAACCTAGTCGGGTTTTTTAATTGGTTTGATTTGGTTTTTCGGTTTGGTGCGGTTTGAACACCCCTAGGACCCACACACAACAAGTGAATTATCCAAATGGGGACTTAAAAATGAGTGACGTTTATAGTTGTCACACCTCCTTTTTGCGCGCCCCGCCCCGAAGGGTTAAATGCGCGGG
Source organism: Nicotiana tabacum (assembly GCF_000715075.1). Classification (NCBI taxonomy): domain Eukaryota; kingdom Viridiplantae; phylum Streptophyta; class Magnoliopsida; order Solanales; family Solanaceae; genus Nicotiana; species Nicotiana tabacum. The sequence goes on from NC_134095.1 coordinate 119,497,985, forward strand.
TGGAGTTTTTCCAATTTAAGTGACAATATTCGAAATGGGATTATTTATTTAATTCAGAGTCGCCACTTGGGAAAGGTTTGGCTTTTGGTGTCCCAAGTCACCGGTTTATCTTGAATCCCAAATCGAGGAAATTTTCGACTTTTCCAAATGAAGTCTGCGAACCAGAAATTCTAAGTAAGGAATTCTGTTGACCCGAGGGAAGGTGTTAGGCACCCTCGAATCCCGTGGTTCTAGCACGGTCGCTTAAATTGTTATAATGGCTAAATATCTTATTTAAATACATGTTGTGACTTATGTGCTTTTATTAAGTTTAAACTGCTTTTATTATTATCATTTATTTTTTATAGAATTGCAACGTCGTGAAAATGCATCTCGAACCACGTCGCAATCAATGCACCCGTAGTTGTTAACACATTTCGACTCCGTTGAGATTTGAATTTGGGTCACCTAAATGTGCACCCGAATTTAAGAATGTAATTTAATTAAGTCGCGCCTAAAGAATCTAACGCGTTATTATCTTTGGGGAAGGCAGTGGAATTCACTAAACAGCCTAGCCTGAATTCTAAATATTTATTATTTATCGAGGGCCCCGCGATTTTGCATTTTTATTTGGCGAGGCTCGTCTCTATTTTAGAAAGGATATCCTAAAGTTGCTACATTTCTAGTGTGTTTGTCTCTAAAAATAGAAGAAAAGATGCATGCTAACCTCATTATAATGCTTTGGCCAAATCCAGATTTTTAGTTAATCGTCTGATTAATTATTTACAGAGTGAAGAAACGTTGTACCTCATGAAACATACTTTTAACTTGATAGAAGAATTATATACAAGATTGATGAAATGCTACGACTGCTGCAAGAGCTCCCTAACTCTGACTTATTTAGACGAAATTAATTAAAACTACTTATTAGAAAATGCGACTAATGATATTTGAAACTCATCCTATAAACTGCCTAATGAAACTGAAACTCAAGAATCTGAAACTGTATTATCTTTAGCTAGATTTAAAACAACCATTTGCCCTTACATATTCAAAGCATGCTGAAAGAGCGAGTTTAAGTTAAACAATCGTGTTAAATAGCTGCACATTTCATGAATTGTATTTACATCTTGTATACTACTTAAACGAATAAAATGTCGCAGTTCCAGATTGGCATAGACTTTAATTAAGTACCACCTTACTAATGTATCTCTATTAGGCCAACTGACTAGAGACTTACATATCTTAATAACATTTATATAAAAAATTCGTAAGCAATGCAACAGATGATTATAACATTCTTCAGATCTTTCGATTCAACTTTCATTGCAACATCAGACAGATTCGAAATGTGTACCTGAGGAAATGCTTACAATGAAGAAAGTAGGGGAGTCAGTTGAGCAACAGTGCAAGCGGAACAGCAGTAACAGATGAACAACAGCAGGACAAATTCCCAGTGCAAAAAAATGCTATTTAGAGCCAATGAAAGATGGCAGAATGTAGCAAATTCCCAGCAATATAGAATCAGAATTTAACCAGAATGGATCCAGAACTGAACTGATATTACACACAACCAATAATCTCAAACAAGACTCAGGATAGATCAATATAGAACAGGTAAAATCCAGACTAGTTGAGAATCAAGACAGAGATGAAAAAATGCAGTTCCCTTCTTTTCTGTGTTAGGCCTCTCTTTATCTATTTCTGTCTGTGTGTTTTCAGATCACTCTCCTTTCCTGTTTTCTTGTCAATGCCCCTTATCAGTGTATTCCCTTCCCTCTAATGGTTCTCCCTCTGTGTGTGTGTCTATATGTGCATATGTATGTATTTTTGCTCTCTCTTCTCTTCTCTCTCCCAGTCTATCAGATCTCCTCTATCTCTGTCTGTCTCCTAATTCTGTCCCTCTTTTATAAGCCTAAACCTCAGCCCTTTATCAGCCTGTTGGATTAATCAAATACCCCTCCCATGTGCTGCCCCTTTTCAGTTCCACTTAGCTAATTAAGTATTAACCCCATCAATATTCCCTGGCAGGCTTTCCTTTCCTATTTTATTAACTAAAAGCAAGCATGGGCAGTAGAATATATCTGACAGCATATGCTGTCAAACCATTTCTAAATCAAAAGCCCTTTATACAGGGACCAGGCTGTGCACAATGCACATGCTGTGCACAAGTGCACATGCCATCAATTCAGATTTTAGTTACAGACCAAGCCTTAGGTTTCTGAAATCATATTAACGACTATAATTAACAGGACTTGGTTCTTAATTGATTCAGGCAAATGTTCAACAGAAGCAACTCGATTTATTATTGTTTGGACAGTTGAAACTAATTGACGACACATGTCGACTCGACTATATTAGCATTAACACATACAATCGTAGCCAAAAATCAGACATTTAACAGTATCACATAAGGGGTTCATTTTGTAATGTCAAACAGAAAGGCCCTAAGAACTAAATGAATGACCAGTTACGGATTCAATTTAACATACATTTATACACATGCATTATGAAGAAAGAAACTGACTGAATACAAAGGTCCGGCCAAGGTGGACAATAGCAGTTCAAAAACACAAAACAAAAAGTTTGGCCATGCGGACAGGCCTTTAACAACACACAAACATACGAACTGAAATAAAGAAAAGAAAATTAACTCACCTTAAAGCTTTTTAAGGAACAAATCAGAAAAATCCACTGGCGTTTGGACGGACCTTCTTTAAGGTTGAATGGACTTTTAAACGAAGTGTTTCTCGGATGAGAAACACCTCGATTAAGGTCCATTGGGCCTTAATCTCTTCAGTTTGAACAAAGCACGGAACATGCACAGGGAAAACTAGAGTTCAAAAACTTAGATTTGGGATTCGTGTTTCCCTGGTTAGATTCGGACCAAACCAAGTATGGTTTGGTCACGAGGGGGGCCTGGGGAGTGTCTGGTATGATTTCAAGGCAGATCGGTGTAGATTAGGTTCCGACTCAAATCTTCAAATGAAGATTCGAGAAGGTGGGATAGGATTCGAGGTATGTGGTTGGTAGATTTGGGTTCAGGACGTCAAGGGGGTTCTATGGTGTTAAGGGGAAGGTCACTGGCGTTCATGCCGCCGGTTTTCATGGTGGGGGATACTAGGGCGGCTCTAGGGTTTGGGGGTTGTGGTGAGGACGACGAAGGCTGGGGTTTGGATAGGGGGCAGGGTAGTGTTAGGAGTTTATATAGTTAGTGAGCAAATGGATCCTGGCCGTTGGATGAGATGAGATGAAGGGCCAGGATCCTTTGGCTAACCAGGGACGACATCGTTTCAAGGATAAAGGTTTGGGGTCGGTCCGGGTGAGACGGGTCGGGTTTGTTGGTGGGTTACGGGGGATTGATCTTGGCCGTTGATCAATCTGAGATCAACGGCCCAGATCAACCTGTATCAATACGATGTCGTTTGGATTCTCTGGGCATCAGATGGTCTGGACCGGGCAGGCCTGGGTTTTGGGCTGAGTTTGTTGGGCCAATTTTAACAAATTGGCCCAAGTCCGGAAGGGGTCTTTTCTTTTCTTTCTTCTTTTTTTCTTTTCTTTTATTATAAAAATACAAAACTAAGTAAAATCAAATTAAAATAAACACCTAATACAATTATTTGCACACACATTAAAATGATTCAAAACAGGTAAAAATTAAACAAAACAAAATCATGGGCAAAGATGCCTGTTCATGCTTTTCTATTTAACAACCATGTTACGGTTCAGATCATGCATGACACGTACATTTTTTGTATTTTGTTTTAATAAAGTAAAAATGGGCCAAAGTCATAAACAATTAACGAAGTGCCATGTAAAAATCTCAAAATTGTACAACGGGATCAATTGTTGTTATTTTTTATTTCTTTTGGAGCGATTGTCTCGTGAAGAAAAAATCACGTGCTCACAGCTGCCCCTCTTTGTTCGGAAACACGAAGAGTTTTCGCGCAAAGATAAAGTGAGCGTGTATGAGCGATTTTTGCCTATGGACTACTCCGTATGAAGCATGTTTTTTTTTTTTTTTTTTGAAAGATCTGACCGAATCTTGCTTCAAAGATTTCCTACATATCCTGGGCTAAACAGGAATCAGGTCAATGTAGTTCGGGAAGTTTTGGTAGCTGGGACTACCATGGGATTGCAATGTTTGCTACTACTGCTGTTTCTGTTGCCACTGCTGCGTCACTGACCGCCTTATTACAACCAAATGGAAATTGGAAACTGAGCTAACTACTTGTGTGTATGTCCACTGCTAGTTACAAGATTCCTATCTATGATTCTTTTACGACTTGATCTTGGGTCTTAGCTGATTCTGCTTGCAGACTCCGATCTGAATCTTGATGCTTGCGAGTTGTGGTGACTTGTTTAATCTCTGGGATACTGAGTGAGGCGCGACTGGCAGGGTTCAGGACCTTAATTAAATGCTGGAGTCAATCCGCCTTCCATTTACTCCGAATCTTGGGACACCTCTTTTTCTTCTTTGATTTTGAGTTGAGACTCATCTCGTGGGTCATTTCGATCCGTGTGGCTCGAGGTTAGACCTGCGGGAAAAAACAAACAAACGAACGAAATTTTCTGCCCCAGTTTCACTAGGAAAATTTCGTTAATTATTCACCAGGAAGTTCATAAAATTGATGAAAGAGGATATGCATGCTCAGTTCAGGGCTGGAGCCCTAACACCGGCTAGCTGGGGAGAGGTTCGGTTTGGGGTTTAAAACCCTAACGTCGAACAAAGGAAGAATTCAGTTTAGGGTTTAAAACCCTAATGCTGATTGCATGGAAAAGCTCAGTTTAGAGTTTAAAACTCTAATGCTGGCTGAAAAGGAAAAAGTTCAGTTTAGGATTTAAAACCTTAATGCTGACTAAAAGGGGAATTCAGTTCAGGGTTTAAAACCCTAATGCTGATTGCATGGAAAAGAGTTCTCGGGTTATGCCGAAAAGATTCATCGAGTCATGCTGGGAGGATTCATCGGGTTATGCCGAGAAGTTTATCGGATTATGCCGAAAAGATTCATCGGGTTATGCCGAGGGGATTCGGGTTATGCCGAAAAGATTCGGGTTATGCCGAAAAGATTCGTCGGGTTATGCCAGGGGAATTCATCGGATCATGCCGGAAAGGTTTATCGGGTTATGCCGAAAAGATTCATCGGGTTATGCCGAAAAAGATTCGTCGGGTTATGCCGGGAGGATTCATCGGGTTATGCCGGGAAGATTCATTGGGTTATGCCGGGAAGATTTATCGGATTATGCCGAAAAGATTCATCGGGTTATGCCGGGAGATTCATCGGGTTATGCCGGGAGATTCGGGTTATGCCGAAAAGATTCGTCGGGTTATGCCGAGGGGATTCATCGGGTTATGCCGGGGGATTCACCGGGTTATGCCGGGAGGATTCATCGGGTTATGCCGGGAAGATTCATCGGGTTATGCCGGGAGGATTCATCGGGTTATGCCGGGAAGGTTTATCGGGTTATGCCGAAAAGATTCATCGGGTTATGCCGGGAAGATTCATCGGGTTATGCCGGGAAGATTCATCGGGTTATGCCGGGAAGGTTCATTGGGTTATGCCGGGAGGATTCACCGGGTTATGCCGGGAAGATTCATCGGATTATGCCGAAAAGATTCATCGGGTTATGCCAGGAGATTCATCAGAAATGTACGAAAGAAAATATGGGGAAACTTACCATTGGTCGTTTTCCCGCTGCAAGGCTGTTTCGATGCTTGTGTGCTCCATTTCTTTTGGGTTACACCAGCTTCATGCATGGCTACTTTGGGTCGCACCTGTCTCAATTTCCTACACAAAGAAAACATTGTCAGTTTGAAAATGGCGGTTGGTTTTGGGGGCCTTGATCGTTTCAATTGCTTTGTCTTAGCCTGATTCTTGTCGACAAACTCTGCCATTGATGTGAAACCCTTTGGACTACTCAGACTTGCGTTCCCAGATTTGTGATGATTTGCCTTATAAGGCTTTGGCTTTTCCGTCCCGTTCTGCTTGGTGATTTTGGTGGGGATTTTATTAAGGAGACTCGGCGGGGATTTGTACAAGAGAAACTCCGTGTGGATTTGTCTAATGTGAACTCTGTGAGGATTTTTTTTTTTTTTGATTTATGTATACACTTGCTGGGGATGTGCTGGGGTGGACTTCTTTGGGGAATTGTACAAAGGGAGACTCCATGGGGGATTTGTAACAAGGGATACCCTGTGGGGATTTGTCGGTTTTGGAAGCAAATCAACTACCATGGCCAGTCGGGATGGGACTAACGCGTCACTGAGGTCGTACATTTATTTGACTCTTGCCAAACGGAGCCCTGTAAAACCGGTCCCGCCACCTTTCTTTGTGATTATTACGGAATTAAGAGTTAGATCAAAAGAACTCAAAGAAAACTATGTAAAGGAGAACATATGAGTTTAAAGAGAAACGCCCCTTTCGGGGAGAAAAGAAGGACTTATCTGGAGTGTATGCCAGTTTCAAACTGACATGACATGCCTTTTGGACTGGATGCCCGACCTCCGAGAACTTGCATTTCCTCATGAATCAAAACAGATCTATATATTTTTTCAAAACCTGGGAACCTTGCCAGGACTTTCTGAGGTGGAATCATCTTTTTGGCCGACAACGCCTTTCGCGGGTTTTCGCTAGTCGACCTCTCTCATTTCTCTTCTTACTGTCGCCTGCTAGTACTCTTTGCGAGTTTTTACTACACATGCTCTCTCATTTTCAATTTCTCTTCTCGCATCGCCTCACGGTGCCCAAAGGTTTTCACCAACAAGACTCTCTTATCTTTATTCCCCTCATTTGTTGTATCGGACCCAAATAATTCTATCTTCCTATTTTGGAATGCTTCGTTGATTGATCAGAAGGACTTGAAAAAGGTTTGGGGTGAAAAGAATTTGGATTGAACTACAACTTTGGAACCTTTTGGGTGGGATTATTGCTGAATCGTTATAACTTCTGCCCCAGTTTCACTTTCGGGGGAATTCCTGGATTTTATTGTTGGTGTGACTGAACCCCAAGGAGAGGTTGCCTACGTATCCTTTCGGAATCAAGTCAGACGTAGTTCATACGTTCTACTTTTTTTTTATCATTTCCTTATTTTTCCAATTCTTTCTTCTTCCTTCTCTCTCTTTTTTTTTATTCAATTTTTTTCAATAATATTTTTCAGGTTCTAAAGAGGGTAATCAAAGAAGAGTAACCAGCTCAAATGGGTTTGCAAAGGGTTGATAGTGTTTGGGTAGCGAGAATGAAAGCCTTCGTCATCTCAAACTGTGTAAAGATATCGCTAGAGTGATTTAGACATATCACTACACCTGCTTTCCAAGCAAGGCTGACGTCGTTTCTTCCGACATCGCCCAGATACAAATGCTCCATTTGGTAACGTTTTTTGATGACGTATGGACCCTTATTTCTTGGTACAATTGCTCGTGACAAACCGCAGTTATTAAGGTTATCATTCTGTACGGGTCTAAACCCATTTACTGCTCTCAAACTCTGCTTTAGTGTAGGACATTTTCCAAACCATGAACCAATTTTCTTTAGTTGTTCCTACTTTTCAAATTCTTTATATCTCAAATTTTGACTCATTATATGAAGTCTGATTGGAGTTCTCGTGATCCGGGCATGAAGTCCGCAAACATGTCATGTTATTTAAAGCTGCATTCATCAGAATTGAAGAGAACACAAAAGAAAACATAGAAGAAGAAAGTGAGTAATCAAGCATGATTTCGTTTCTTGGCATTTTGGGGAAGATAAAGAAAAGGTTGACATTCAGGGAATTAAACAACATGAAAATGAAGAAAAACATCTGAGTCACCCTCTGGGGTTACTTGTGATGCAGAGAAAGTGGCAAGACAGGTTCATTAGGACTTCCGTTTGATCAAGAACGGCGTAGCCTTCTAGTTTTGAAACTAGGTGCTTGGTCCCATGTACGATGCTTCAACGGTGCTAGTGCCCTCTCCTGGCTGGACCATGTGTATTTCGCATAGCTCTTCCCTTGTCGCCTCACATATTCCCTTGCTCTCGTCGAGCGGGGACACCTTATCATCTCCTTCTTTGTTGTATTTTGGTTCCTGTGGTATGCGTCCGACAAACACTGGCTCGTTCGGCCGAGGTTGTTTGATCGTCCCCCATACCATGGAGGCCTGCTTGAATACATCACTTATTCCTTTTTCTGGCTCTGGAGTTACCCTGGGTCCTTTTTCTGTATCAGCAATAGCGATTATGGCTTTAAGTGCCGGATCAACTTCCTCGTCTTCACCAATCATCCCAACTATCGGCCCGTTGTTGTGGGCGGGCAACGGATTATTGGTCACATTTGGGATATCCTCATCTCTCAACACAATCTTCCCTTGGTCTAACAAATTCTCCACAGCTTGTTTCAATGTCCAACAGTCGTTGGTGTCGTGCCCTTCTACCCCTGAATGGTATGCACATCTGACACCCCGCCGATATGATGGTGATCCCGGGTTTTGCCCGTTCTGTGGTATGGGCTGCAACAAATTTATTTGGACAAGCTTAGGGAATAGAGTGGAATAGGGTTCACCGATTGGTGTGTAGTTGGGTCTCCTGGGTGGTTCCCGAGGGTGGAAATTATTTTGAGGAGGTCGAGGATTGTAGTGGTTTCGGTGAGGATGCTGATTCCTAGGATGTGGGGCCTGCCCTCGATTGACTGGTTGTGCCCGCTGGATATAAGGCTGGGTGCTCATGACCATGTAGTGCTGAGGAGCGTAGGTCGCATTTTGGTGGGGAAAATACTGTTGCGAGGTTCTTTCCGAAGAACAAAGCCCGGGATTATGATATTCTCCCACCTCTGCCACTGTCATGGACGTTTCCTCTTTTTTCTTCCCTCTTGCCATTCCTCCAGACCCGCTTTGGACGGCTTGGGAGGTTGCCCTTATGGCTGCCTGACTCAAAATTCTTCCCGTTTTCAAACCGTTCTCCACCATTTCTCCAATCTTAATCGCTTCTGCGAAAGGCTTTCCCATGGCTGACATCATGTTTTGGAAATAGTCGGACTCTTGAGCCTGGAGAAAAGTAGTGACCATCTCTATCTCGTCCATGGAAGGTTTTACCCTTGACGCTTGCTCACGCCATTTGACGGCGTATTCTCTGAAACTTTCCGAGGGTTTCTTCTTTAAGTTTGACAAAGCATTTCTGTCTGGTGCGATGTCGATATTATATTGAAACTGCCCTACGAAGTCTCTGGCAAGATCATCCCATATATGCCAGCGAGATATGTCCTGGTCCATATACCATTCCGAAGCGACTCCCACCAAACTTTCTCCAAAATATGCCATTAGCAGTTCTTCTTTTCCGCCGGCTCCCCGCAATTGATTGCAGTATTTTTTAAGATGTGCAATGGGGTCACCGTGCCCATCGTATTTCTCGAACTTTGGGGTCTTGAAACCCGCTGGCAGGTGCACGTGAGGGAACATGCATAGGTCGGCGTAAGAGACGCTCTTCTGTCCGCTCAATCCTTGCATATTTTTCAAACTTTGTTCAAGGCTTCTCATTCTCTTGGCAATCTCATTTTGTTCTGCAATCCTGGGGCTCTGATCCTGCCTGGGTGCAAGCTCGCACTGAGGCGGTAGAGGATTAGTGCTGGTAGCGAATCTAGTTGGTTCCATTGAGAACGATGGTGCTTGGAATGTAAAAGAGAATGAGTCAAAGCTTGGCTTGTACGTGGCAGGCTGTGCCGTGATCGGGCAAGGCGATGCAGTAAAGATGTTCATGCTTGCATCGGGGGCTGACATTCGGGGATGAGGGTCAGAAGGCGATCCAGCAGAGAAGGCTGAGGTGGCTGGGTACCCGAATGGGGTAGCAGGATAATTTATGGGGACATTTGAAGTCCCACTTGACCTGGAGAATAATTCAGGGAATCCGGGGACGACACTTGGCGGCTCTTTCCCATTATTCCAATCGTCCAGCATTTCCAGCATGCGGAGCCGTAGGATTCTATTTTCTTCCGCAGTTGCGGACTCAGATGTGAAGACGGCTGAGATCAGCTTTCCTCGGAAACCGGGATTGTTTGCGATGGAAGTTCTGAAGACATTTCCACACTTCCTTTAGACCTGGTGAAGTAAGTGTGAGTACTGCTTCTGGTCCTAACAACAGGTAGCTGAACACTTCTCCTTGACCTCGTGAAGTATGAGTGCGAGGCCAGACTTTCACCAAACCAACCGTCTTTCCAAAAACCCTGGAATATACTCATCGACAAGCGCACGGTTAATTTGCAGCAAACAACAGATAGTTAATCTCACGTTGGGCATGATGCACCTATACAGTTAAGTGGATTACTATATGTTTGCTACGAGAGCATGCGTCCTTCCGGCATTTTTCCTCCTATTAGTTCTTCCCCCCTTTTATTATTATTATTATTATTTTTGTTTTTCTTTTATTTGCAGTAAAAGAAATGCGACCGGATCCGATGAGGATTGCCTACGTATCACGATGCCTACGTGAATCAGATCATTACGTAGTTCGAAACTAACAAAATAAAGAAGCAAGTGTTCATTTAGCATAGGGCTCAAAAGATTTGGAATTTTGAAAGGAATACTTTAAAGAAGAAAGAATTTTTTTTTTTTTTTTTTTTTTTTTTTGTTTTGTTTTACCTTTTCTACGGAAGATTATTATGATGTTGCCCCTCAAATTTTGAAAGAGGGACTTTTAAGAAAACGATGTGAAATTCTGAGTTTTATTTATTTACAAAATCACCTCTAAAGAAGAATCCTAATATTTCGAAATTCAAATTTTCAAATATACATATATATTTTTTTTATTTTTAAAAAAAACATTTTACAAAAAAGAGACTAAAAGCAAAGAGTATTTTTTTTTGGATTTTTAATTCTTATTACATTATTTCACATGAAAGACTTCAGAAAGAAAGAGACTATTTTTATTTGAGTTTAAGAAAAACTTCTAAATTATTTTCTGTTTCTTTTCTTTTTATGTTTTCTAAGGAAAAATTTATAAAGAAATAACTAAAGGGAAATATATATTTTTTTGATTTTGAAAATTGGGGCCGGAACCGATGAGGTTTGCCTACGTATCTCACATCCGGTGAGAATCAGACCCGCGTAGTTCGGTCCAATTAACCGAATTATTTTAGAACAAAACTCTTTCCTTTTCAACAAACAACTTTCCAAAAAGACTATTTTTCTATCTTTTGTTGTTTTTTTTTCTTAGTAAATAAAACATTTTCACCTTTTATTAATGCAAAATTTCAACAGCGTTTTGACGGTAATTGGGCATTGCTATTTTTCAAAGTAGAAAATTAGTCCTATACACTGATATTATTATTTTTTTTTATTTTTTTTTTCAAATACTCCAAAGTCAGGTAACATGCATGTCCGAGACAAATAAATGCGCGGAAACAAATAGGATGCAACAAGATGGTCTTTTCATTTCAGGTTGCTAGTCTTAGATGGACCCAACCCCTGTGTTGAGTCCCCTAAGTCAAATGCAACATGATGCAAATAAGCGTTCCTACTAGGGATCCGGCATGAAGTCGAGTTATACTAGGTTTAAACCTTGGTATTTGTTCTAGACTGTGTACCCGAGCGGACAACTCGAGTCGAGGAGGGGCAACTTACCGGGAACCAAAAGGCCGTCCGGCTTCGTAACTTATCCGTCCTCTTTCTTATTCCAGGTATCGACACTAACAGAATAAGGAGTCTCGACCAGCGAGCTTCTCCCCGGAGGTGAAGAGAGAAGGGTTCGGCACAGTTTATATGCAGTTCAGATAATATCAAAGCGGTAAAAGACAACATTTAGTATGTTATGTCAAAACATGTAATATATATCAGATAGTGAGGCCAAATACAACAATTATTCTAAGCTTGAATTCTTGAACCCTGAACCAGCGGTTCTGGGTCTAATTCTCCAGCAGCGGTTTTGTTATACTGGGTTTATAACCTGGGTATACGTTCTAGACTGTGTACCCGAGCGGACAACTCGAGCCGAGGAGGGGGCTACGTACCGAGGACCCGCGAGATCGTCCGGCTTTGTAACTTGTCCGACCTCTTTCTTATTTCAGGTATTGACACTAACAAAATAGGGAGTCTCGACCAGCGAGCTTCTCCCCTGAGGTAAGAAGAGAAGAGTTTCAGCACAGTTTATATACAGTTCAGATAATATCAAAGCGGTAAAAGACAACATTTAGCACATTATGCAAAAACATGTAATAAAGATCAGATAATAAAGCCAAATATAACAATTATTCTAAGCTCGAATTCTTGAACCTGAACCAGTGGTTCTGGGTTCATCATTTTCCCCAGCAGAGTCGCCAGAGTTGTCACACCTCCTTTTTGCGCGCCCCGCCCCGAAGGGTTAAATGCGCGGGTGGAGTTTTTCCAATTTAAGTGACAATATTCGAAATGGGATTATTTATTTAATTCAGAGTCGCCACTTGGGAAAGGTTTGGCTTTTGGTGTCCCAAGTCACCGGTTTATCTTGAATCCCAAATCGAGGAAATTTTCGACTTTTCCAAATGAAGTCTGCGAACCAGAAATTCTAAGTAAGGAATTCTGTTGACCCGAGGGAAGGTGTTAGGCACCCTCGAATCCCGTGGTTCTAGCACGGTCGCTTAAATTGTTATAATGGCTAAATATCTTATTTAAATACATGTTGTGACTTATGTGCTTTTATTAAGTTTAAACCGCTTTTATTATTATCATTTATTTTTTATAGAATTGCAACGTCGTGAAAATGCATCTCGAACCACGTCGCAATCAATGCACCCGTAGTTGTTAACACATTTCGACTCCGTTGAGATTTGAATTTGGGTCACATAAATGTGCACCCGAATTTAAGAATGTAATTTAATTAAGTCGCGCCTAAAGAATCTAACGCGTTATTATCTTTGGGGAAGGCAGTGGAATTCACTAAACAGCCTAGCCTGAATTCTAAATATTTATTATTTATCGAGGGCCCCGCGATTTTGCATTTTTATTTGGCGAGGCTCGTCTCTATTTTAGAAAGGATATCCTAAAGTTGCTACATTTCTAGTGTGTTTGTCTCTAAAAATAGAAGAAAAGATGCATGCTAACCTCATTATAATGCTTTGGCCAAATCCAGATTTTTAGTTAATCGTCTGATTAATTATTTACAGAGTGAAGAAACGTTGTACCTCATGAAACATACTTTTAACTTGATAGAAGAATTATATACAAGATTGATGAAATGCTACGACTGCTGCAAGAGCTCCCTAACTCTGACTTATTTAGACGAAATTAATTAAAACTACTTATTAGAAAATGCGACTAATGATATTTGAAACTCATCCTATAAACTGCCTAATGAAACTGAAACTCAAGAATCTGAAACTGTATTATCTTTAGCTAGATTTAAAACAACCATTTGCCCTTACATATTCAAAGCATGCTGAAAGAGCGAGTTTAAGTTAAACAATCGTATTAAATAGCTGCACATTTCATGAATTGTATTTACATCTTGTATACTACTTAAACGAATAAAATGTCGCAGTTTCAGATTGGCATAGACTTTAATTAAGTACCACCTTACTAATGTATCTCTATTAGGCCAACTGACTAGAGACTTACATATCTTAACAACATTTATATAAAAAATTCGTAAGCAATGCAACAGATGATTATAACATTCTTCAGATCTTTCGATTCAACTTTCATTGCAACATCAGACAGATTTGAAATGTGTACCTGAGGAAATGCTTACAATGAAGAAAGTAGGGGAGTCAGTTGAGCAACAGTGCAAGCGGAACAGCAGTAATAGATGAACAACAGCAGGACAAATTCCCAGTGCAAAAAAAAAATGCTATTTAGAGCCAATGAAAGATGGCAGAATGTAGCAAATTCCCAGCAATATAGAATCGGAATTTAACCAGAATAGATCCAGAACTGAACTGATATTACACACAACCAATAATCTCAAACAAGACTCAGGATAGATCAATATAGAACAGGCAAAATCCAGACTAGTTGAGAATCAAGACAGAGATGAAAAAATGCAGTTCCCTTCTTTTCTGTGTTAGGCCTCTCTTTATCTATTTCTGTCCGTGTGTTTTCAGATCACTCTCCTTTCCTGTTTTCTTGTCAATGCCCCTTATCAGTGTATTCCCTTCCCTCTAATGGTTCTCCCTCTGTGTGTGTGTCTATATGTGCATATGTATGTATTTTTGCTCTCTCTTCTCTTCTCTCTCCCAGTCTATCAGATCTCCTCTATCTCTGTCTGTCTCCTAATTCTGTCCCTCTTTTATAAGCCTAAACCTCAGCCCTTTATCAGCCTGTTGGATTAATCAAATACCCCTCCCATGTGCTGCCCCTTTTCAGTTCCACTTAGCTAATTAAGTATTAACCCCATCAATATTCCCTGGCAGGCTTTCCTTTCCTATTTTATTAACTAAAAGCAAGCATGGGCAGTAGAATATATCTGACAGCATATGCTGTCAAACCATTTCTAAATCAAAAGCCCTTTATACAGGGACCAGGCTGTGCACAATGCACATGCTGTGCACAAGTGCACATGCCATCAATTCAGATTTTAGTTACAGACCAAGCCTTAGGTTTCTGAAATCATATTAACGACTATAATTAACAGGACTTGGTTCTTAATTGATTCAGGCAAATGTTCAACAGAAGCAACTCGATTTGTTATTGTTTGGACAGTTGAAACTAATTGACGACACATGTCGACTCGACTATATTAGCATTAACACATACAATCGTAGCCAAAAATCAGACATTTAACAGTATCACATAAGGGGTTCATTTTGCAATGTCAAACAGAAAGGCCCTAAGAACTAAATGAATGACCAGTTACGGATTCAATTGAACATACATTTATACACACGCATTATGAAGAAAGAAACTGACTGAATACAGAGGTCCGGCCAAGGTGGACAATAGCAGTTCAAAAACACAAAACAAAAAGTTTGGCCATGCGGACAGGCCTTTAACAACACACAAACATACGAACTGAAATAAAGAAAAGAAAATTAACTCACCTTAAAGCTTTTTAAGGAACAAATCAGAAAAATCCACTGGCGTTTGGACGGACCTTCTTTAAGGTTGAATGGACTTTTAAACGAAGTGTTTCTCGGATGAGAAACACCTCAATTAAGGTCCATTGGGCCTTAATCTCTTCAGTTTGAACAAAGCACGGAACATGCACAGGGAAAACTAGAGTTCAAAAACTTAGATTTGGGATTCGTGTTTCCCTGGTTAGATTCGGACCAAACCAAGTATGGTTTGGTCACGAGGGGGGCCTGGGGAGTGTCTGGTATGATTTCAAGGCAGATCGGTGTAGATTAGGTTCCGACTCGAATCTTCAAATGAAGATTCGAGAAGGTGGGATAGGATTCGAGGTATGTGGTTGGTAGATTTGGGTTCAGGACGTCAAGGGGGTTCTATGGTGTTAAGGGGAAGGTCACCGGCGTTCATGCCGCCGGTTTTCATGGTGGGGGATACTAGGGCGGTTCTAGGGTTTGGGGGTTGTGGTGAGGACGACGAAGGCTGGGGTTTGGATAGGGGGGCAGGGTAGTGTTAGGAGTTTATATAGTTAGTGAGCAAATGGATCCTGGCCGTTGGATGAGATGAGATGAAGGGCCAGGATCCTTTGGCTAACCAGGGACGACGTCGTTTCAAGGATAAAGGTTTGGGGTCGGTCCGGGTGAGACGGGTCGGGTTTGTTGGTGGGTTACGGGGGATTGATCTTGGCCGTTGATCAATCTGAGATCAACGGCCCAGATCAACCTGTATCAATACGATGTCGTTTGGATTCTCTGGGCATCAGATGGTCTGGACCGGGCAGGCCTGGGTTTTGGGCTGAGTTTGTTGGGCCAATTTTAACAAATTGGCCCAAGTCCGGAAGGGGTCTTTTCTTTTCTTTCTTTTTTCTTTTCTTTTCTTTTATTATAAAAATACAAAACTAAGTAAAATCAAATTAAAATAAACACCTAATACAATTATTTGCACACACATTAAAATGATTCAAAACAGGTAAAAATTAAACAAAACAAAATCACGGGCAAAGATGCCTGTTCATGCTTTTCTATTTAACAACCATGTTACGGTTCAGATCATGCATGACACGTACATTTTTTGTATTTTGTTTTAATAAAGTAAAAATGGGCCAAAGTCATAAACAATTAACGAAGTGCCATGTAAAAATCTCAAAATTGTACAACGGGATCAATTGTTGTTATTTTTTATTTCTTTTGGAGCGATTGTCTCGTGAAGCAAAAATCACGTGCTCACAATAGTCTGTTTGGACAAGCTTCTAAAATCTGCTTATTTTAAGAAGTGATTTTTCTAAAAGTGATTTTCAAAAAAGTCTTTTTGGTGAGAATCAGTTTGTGTTTGACTAATTAATTTAAAAAATACTTTTGAGCAGTAATTAGTGTTTGACCAAACTTTTGAAAATTGCTTCTAAGTGTATTTTTCTCAAAAGCACTTCTCAAAAAAATATTTTTGGAGAGAAGCTACATTTTTCTGTTTCTCCTCAAAAGCACTTTTTTCCTTCCAAACGTTTGGCCAAACACCTAAATTTTTTGCCAAAAGCACTTTTGGCCCTAAAAAAAACTTGGCCAAACAAGCTATTAAGCTGGTATTGTTTCAAAACAGGTGAAAGAATTTTTGGAAAAAGTCCTTTTTCATTTTTTGTAACTAGTGTTTTTAAAAACAAAAAGAAAGTTTTTTGTTTTTATCAAAAGCTGAAAAAATCAGGTTGGAAGAAGAAGCAGCTGCTATTGATTCGGGAGAATGATAACCCCGAGCAGACCATAATAGTCGAGAGGTGTATATTTTTAGTCGCTAAAAAAAATTGGTTATATATATATTTTTTAACTAGCGAATGTAATTAATTTTATCCGATCGATTAATTTTATATTTTTCCCTAATAAGTTCTGTCCCTGTCATTTGAAGAAATAATTAACAGCTTAATTAATTAATTGCCCTTTTTTGTTATTTTCCGAGAGATGTGACTCTTAGAACAAAATTACCAACTGATAAAACTATGAAGCATAATATCTTTGTAACTAAACAAATCAAGCCTAAGCGATGTATTCCAATTTTGACAAAACCTAAATAACTTTTCTCTAATGATTTTCGGTTGAAGAAGATTTTCAGAAAAAATAATAAGTTAATCTAAATATTTGGTTCTGTACGAAAAAGAAGGCCCAAACTTTCCAGTTACGTGATTCATTTTAGAAATATGAAAACGATTTAAAATACAAACACTTTATTCGTCAAAGAAATCTCCCAATAGATCTTTTTGAAAAACCTGTCCAAACACACACTATACATATGTGTTTGGACAGTTTCTCGGAAAAACTTTCAAAGAAATTTTTTGAATATAACAATTTGCTGGACTGATCTTAAATAAATTGAAAAAATTTAATTTGGTCGCATTTAAGAAATAAAAATTAAATTACAAAACGTTAATGACCTTGCAAGAAACCAGCAATAGAACACCGCATTATTTACTACTCATTATATAATACTATTGCGTCACGAAATAATGTCTATAATTTTGTGCATACAAAAAAATAGAGGTTCGCTTTGCTTTTTTTTTTTTTTTTTTTATAAAAAAAGTAGCGTAGGCTGAAGCTGAGAATTATACAAAAAGGGTTGAACTTGAACATAACAATAAGGAGGAATTTATTTTTTTGGGAAAAAAATGTAAATAAACAGACATAAAGTAATACCTAAATGTTGTATGAGCTATAGAAGAAAGTGAAGTTTGATTTGGTTTTGGTTTCTATTAAAACAAAACAGCAAAATATAAGAAAACTAAAGAAAAACTATATTTCTATTGAAGTTTTCACGACCAAAGCACTCGACTTTTCGGAAAGGGAAGAGAAGATGGTTGGAATTTTAACTACAAACTCGACTTTACAGAATAGTTGTGTTTATTTTTAACAGACATGACTTAACAGACTTATAATGTATTATAAATTGATAAGCTATGAAATCAATGAAGAATTTGGGAATGGATCAAGTGAGAAACCCTAGTTGTCTAAGTCGGTGAGAAAGAAAGCTGAGAGACAACATAGTACATATAATTCTGATCCATTAATTAAAAAATAGAGTCCATCTGACGCTTTTTATATGTACAGCTAAAAGTGGCTAGAATTGAAAAGTATAAAACTATCCGGACAAGGGCATGTTCCTTGAAATGTAAAAGTAAAAACTGGCCCAATACAAAGAGGTCCAATACTAGTAAACTCAACCAGGATCTGGACTTTGCATTAATACTTTATCACCCCCCCCCCCAAGCTTGAGGGTGATTGAACACCAAGCTTGCATAAAAGTCTGTGATGAGGAACACCAGTGAGGGCTTTAGTAAGCATATCAGTTAGTTGAGCAGAGGTATGCACATGCCGAAGAGAAATCACCCCAGAAGAAAGAACATCCCTAATATAATGGCAATCCACTTCAATGTGTTTGGTGCGCTCATGAAAAACAGGATTTCTGGCAATATGTACAGCAACTTGACTATCACAAAATATAGAAACATGAGAAGTGACAGACAAGCCCATATCAGTAAGAAGTCTAAGCAGCCAAGAAACCTCAGTAGAGCTTAAAGAAATAGTAGGTTGTTTCTTGGATTTTCAAAAAACAGGAGAATCACCAAAAAGAATATAATATCCAGTAATAGACCTCCTTGAGATAAGCACGCAGCCCAGTCAGAATCAGAGTAGCCCTTAAGGGTGAAATTAGAGGACTTGCTCGGTAGAATGCCTTGTGCAGGATCATTACTAAGGTATCTGTGAACATGCAATGCAGCCAACATATGAGGAACTTTAGGAGAGACCAAAAATTGGCTCAAATGTCAAACAAAGAAAGAGATGTCAGGCCTGGTGTGCTGCAAGAAATTCAACTTCTCAATCAACCTTCCATAGATAGAAGGATCAGAAATGGGATCACCAGAATCAATGTGGAGCTTGTGTTGGGGATCAAAGGGAGTAGTAACAGGCTTGGCATCTTGGCAATGAAATTCAGACAAAAGATCCTTGGTATACTTGTGTTGATGTACTACATAACCACCTTCTACCGAAGAGACTTCAAGGCCAAGGAAATACTGAACAGAACCAAGATCTTTGATTTTGAATTGTTGATCTAAAAAGACTTTCAAATCTGTAATTTCTTCACCATTATCACCAGCCAAGAGGATGTCATCCACATATGCCACCAAAATAACAATAGAGGAGGCAGTAATTTTGGTGAATAAGGAGGAGTCATTCTTGCTAGAAGAGTAACCTCTGGAAAGAAGAGATTGAGAGAGCTTTGCAAACTATTGTCTAGAAGCCTGCTTTAGGCCATAAAGAGATTTCTTCAATTTGCATGCTAAAGGAGGATCAGAGGAAGAAGGACCCACAGTCAAGCCCAAAGGGATTTTCATGTACACCTCCTCATGAAGATCACCATGTAAGAAAGAATTGTTGACATCCAACTGGTGGACTGCCCAACCATGCTTGACTGCTAAGGTGAGAAGGCACTTGACAGTTGTGATCTTGACAACTAGACTAAATGTCTCAAATAATCTATACCCTCTTTCTGAGAATCACCTCTAATCACTAATCTTGCCTTGTATCTCTCAATTGTATCATCAGACTTTTGTTTGATTTTGTACGCCCATTTGCATGGTATAACCTTCTTACTTGGAGGCAAAAGAACAATGTCCCAAGTTTAATTTGCCTCCAAGGCGTGAAATTCTTTGACCATAGCATCCTGCTAGGCAGGATGAGGTGCTGCTTGATGGTTAAACTGAGGTTCAAACATGTCACGACCCTAAAATCGACCCGGCCATGATGGAACTTATCGTCAAACTAGGCTAGCCGACACAACTCCCGAATTAACCATTAATCAATAAAGGTCATTTTTAAGCCTTTAATTAATCAAATATCTCATAATGTAAGTCTAAATGAACAGTGCGGAATAAATACACAAGCCCGACATTGGGGTGTCACAAGTCACGAGCATCTACTAAGGTCTGAATACAATGAAGAGTCTGAAAATATACTATAAACAATCTAAGGAAGACAAGAGGGAGAAGAGTAGGGTTGTGAACGTCGGGCAGTTACCTCGCTAACTCCAATGACTCTGCCACTGAGCAATCAACACCCGCTATCGGGTTCAGAAACACTTGAATCTACCCACAAGGTGCAGGGAGTAATGTGAGTACGTCAACTCAGTAAGTAATAAAAGTAAATAAAAGTTGAGGCAGTAAGAAAACACGTAAACCACGTCATAACGCTACAACAAATGCAGGACTTCTCCAACACAGTACAGAAATCATTTACTTCATAAATCATGCTCAGTTTCGGTAAAACCTTTTAAAATAACTTTCAATAGTTTCAATCGAGTGATAGAAACAATGAGTAAAAATGATAGAAAACGTAAACAACTCCTTGGGCTACCTCACAATCACTCGTAATCAGCCCTTCGGGCATAACATGAATCAAGAACCGCACCTTGGGAAAAACGTGGATCAAGAACAGACCCTCAGGCAACAATATGAAACAACAACAGCCACTCGGGCTACATCATATCACTCACACTGGGTACCCGTGCTCACTAGGGGTGTGCAGACTCCGGAGGGGCTCCTATAGCCCAAGTGTTGTTGATACCCAATTTTTCCCTATATATTTTAAATATGCAAAAATACCTTCAAAATAACATATATATGTATATATAAGCATGCACAAGGTTTTTATTATTTTTTTCATAATTTTAAAGGTTTAAATTGATTTATTTTCTCCCCTTTTATCCATAAAAATCCCAATAATTATTTCCAAAATTATTGTTTTGATAATTCTTTTATTTAATTTCTATATTTATGCCAAAATATGGCTAATGTAATTTTTATGTATTTTTTTACTATTATATTTGGTATTTGTAAAGCTAAATTGCATATAATTGCAATGTTAGCCTATTTTTAGATATAATTATGTTTATATGCATAAAATTGGATCCTATATTTTTAAATTGTTAATTATGTATTTTAAATCATTTTTGTACCTTAATTTAATTTCCAAAAATTACCTACTATTTTTTATAAATTAAATAAGGAAAGATTGGCTATTTAAATAATAGCCAAATTTGGCTTTCAATTATAGCCAAAATTGGACCCCTTTCCAGCCCTATTTCACACCACATCACCCGACTCATACCCTATTAATCCTTACCCAAATCCGGAACCCACCTACCCGTTTTAATCCTAATCAACAACGGTCCAAATAATTCCTTTCCTTTTTAATTTTCAAATGACCCTTAACCCTAATTCACTTTTCCAAAGGTGCCGCCTTCAGATGTTCTCTCATCTCCACTATTCTCTCAAACCTAACCCTAGACTCCTCCACTCACTTCCTTCTCCGGTCATCTCCTGTGACTACACTCACCTTCTTCTCCGGTCATCTCCGACGACTATCTCTCAAACCCCAAGCCTCCAATGGTCACTCTCATCACCTTGATCATCATCTATAAGGCATTCAAGGCTCCTGGGCCATGTCGATTCGGACCTAGGGTTTCTGATTCTGTTGTTCGAGGCTTCTCTGGTGTGATTTTGGGCAAAATCACACCATGTGTGTTACGATTTATAAAGTTATAACAGGTTTTTTCGATTTCTACCTAGGTTTCCTTTTGAAACCCTAACTCTCTTCCGGATCTCTCATATCTGTGTTATTTTCATGCTTTAAACCTGTTTCCTTCTATGATTTGCTTATTTTCGAGTTTTCTTCTAAAAGATCCTCTAGTCTAAACCGTTCTTACTTTCTTTGAAAACTAGAGTTTTCTCGGAGTTCTTTCTATATCTGGTTCAACCAATTTCTTCATCATTAAACCTTTTTCCCTTGTTTATTTTGACCGATTTTATGTTCCTACTGCTTTTTAACCCGACTTTGTTAAAAGCCCTAATTTTTAAAAAGATTTTCTTTACTTGTTTCTGTGAGTTAGCATGATTTTCTTTACTTGTTTCTGTGTGTTAGCCTGATTTTTCTTTGCTTGTTTCTGTATGTTCGCATGATTTTCTTACTCTGTTTCTATGTGTGAGCACGATTTTCTTCATTTTGGTTTCGTGTGTTAGCATGATTTTCTTTGCCTAGGCTCTGTGTGTTAGCATAACTTTCTTTGCCTTGGTCTTGTTAATTTCTCGTGGTCACCATGCTTCGAATATGTCCTGCTGAATCTCTAGCCTACTTACATCACCTCTATATGACTGTGATTGCTCATCTCTTATTTCTTTCTACCTATATAATTGACCTTATTTTGTTTGCTATTTCTGTTCATTCGTCTCTATTTATATGTTGAAACACGTAGAATCATGACCCATCATGATTAATTCTGATTTTTCTTAACTGTTGGTAATTGAAAGATTTTCCTTCAAGGCTCTAGAATCTACTCGTCTGTTTGAATTCACTGATTTTATTACCTTATTTACTATGATACTTGATTTTACTTAGTCTCTCCTTAATTGGGTCTTTCTGAATTTGGTCCTAATCGACTATTTTATGCCTAATGGACTCTGGCTCCTTTCCTTGTTTAATTATGCACTGATTCCTCCTTTCCCCCTTATATGGTACTGAATCTTTCTGATTGACCTTGATTCCCCTAACTCAAGGAAGTACTTCCTTGATTCTCTAAGTGATTGATTCTGAGTTCTTAAATTAGTATACTACTATATTTTTTTTTTACCTTATTCCACTACCTACTTTCAACTATAAATACCCTAAGTCTTTCACAAATAAGACACACTTGACTTCCAAAAAAACCCCTCTCTTATTTAAAATCTCTGTGTTATTCTATTACTGTTAGTCGGCTGCAAGCCAAGGCTAGTCATCTGTGTTTTTAGTTCTTTCATTCTGCTTACTTCTATCTTTACTGGTATGTCCTAGTTTAATTTACAGCCACAACAACAACATGTTTCTTTACTTGTTTCATTTTCTTTTATTTCTAGCCTACTTTACCTTATGGTTTTGTTGTGGAGATTGTAATTAAACATGCTAGTATGACACCCCTCCTTTTAAGCTCATGTATTCCCTTGTGTGATTCAAGCATGTCTGGACAATTGTTTTCCTTTACCTACTATGCACTTATTATTTTATAAATCCCAAATCCCTATTCCCCTTTAAATGTTTATATTCCTCATGACTGGTTTATGATTATGCCAGTGTCAAGCTATCTCTAAGCATGTCCATACCAGTCCTAATACTCCTGCTGGGGTCATGTGTCTGCAGGTAATGTCTGTGTATCCCCAAACCTCTTAACCCCTATGTGATTACTGAATACATTTAGATTATGTGAACTTGTTGTGTGTGGTCTTATCTTGAAGTGTTTGAACTCTGTTTACTACTCCAACCTCTTTGAAACAACCTCCACTGCTTTACTAATTGCTTTCAAAACAGACCTTTAAGTCCAGTCTTTAATAAACTTCTTTCAAACATGTGTCCTGCACTTTCACTCTACTCTTAGTTAATAAATTCTACACCCTCTAGTATGTGTACTACCTTGGGATCCTCTTGAGAACCCTTGGAACTTTGGCATACTGAGGCTGACTTTCCACACTGTACTGGTTCAATACTTGGCTACTAAGTCTAGGTGTAAGCATTGTTCGGGGTCCTTAAGACCCTTAGAGAACTTTGATGCACCTAGACCCTGATTTGTCTATGTAAATGAGGTTTGAAAGACCATTGGAAGCTTTGGGAAACTTGGGCCTGATTGCAGGCTCCCTATCGAATAGCTTCTTAGTTTTTATTTCATTTATGCAATTCATTTGTTGGCCTGTAATATTTTGTAAATAGATATTCGGGGTAATTTAGTAAAAGGGGTGGGTAGATGTATACTTTATGGGGTAATATGGGTAGAAATCCTGCTCTTAGGATTTTACTTTCAAATCTGCCTGCTTTACTCAATAGAAAACGTGTTCATAGGGTGTGACTCTTGTTGAATCTGATTTCATTTTGCATAATAGACATCATGTCTATAGGTTTTCACTTTTAATGTCACAAAACATGTTCATAATTCCTGCATTTGTCATGTTAGAAACCATGTTTTCAGGTTCCAAGCCATCATGTTTTAAATCACTTCAAGTATAGATATCATGCCTATAGGACATAATTCCGATTCAATAAGTTACTGCAAATTGCCTAAAACTAGTAACACGCCTAGATATCATGCCTATAGGGACTTCTACTCGCATTTATGTCTGATAATCTAATTATCCTAATGAGTCAATTTTATCTCACCTAGTTTACTTCTTAAAACTAGCCTTGTCAAGCGATAACTCTCTAAAATTGGTCCTTTCATAATTGCTTTAATCCCGTTAAATATTCTGCCTATAGGTATTGAAAGGTTCTATTTCGAAAACTTGTCTGTTTCTGCATTAACATAGACACAGTTCTGCATATAGGCAAGCCTTAGGGCATTTTATAAACTTGCATTTCTCTGAAGCTGGTTCTGTCACTCGACGTCTCTGAATTCTAATAAGCTTTTAAAGAGGAGGTCCTAGGTAGCTAATAATGTTATGACTTCTGTATATGAAAGTGATTTATTTCTGCATAATCACCTAGAAATCTTGCTTTAGGACTTTGATTACTAACTACCTTACTTGTGATTGAGTCATACTGCATGCATGCTTGTTTGCGGAGGAAACTATGAGCCTTTTTCTTGCTCTCATTATGTGAAAGTCCTAGATGTTGTTTGACTGTCGCCTTAGAGTTTTGTCTTTAAAACCTTAGGGGTACGTCTAGAACTACCTATAGATAGAGGTCCCAACTCCCTCTGGGACTATTAAGAAGGGACGGGTAGTAGCACGTTATAGGAATCAATGACCAAACACTCGCTTTGCATGACCAATAAGGGGATAAAAAAGGTAGACATGGGATATGATGACTACGTGTTAGTGTCACGTGTAGACCCTCATTGAGGAGTGTTTACTATGCATTGTGTGGAGTGATCCTATAGGATAAAAACCCTAGGACCCCCTTCTTACCCTAAGTCCTCTCTTTATTTAAAACTTTGTTCAAACCTTTATTTCATTACTTGACTTGTTCAATGAGCTTTACAACTTACTTGTTTATATGGACTAATTTGTAAATATAAGTTCAGTCGGGACCCATAGTTGTGGACCAAGAGGGGTGCCTAACACCTTCTCCTCGAGGTTATTTCGAGCCCTTACCCTAATCTCTGGTAATGCAAACCAACCCAAGAGTTAATTGCTCTAGGTTCCCTAACGCACCATAATTTGTTAGGTGGTGACTCTTCAAATACCCAATTCCTAAAAGGAAATGAGTCATTGCACCCCCATGAATGTCGAAACCCGGACCTCCCTCGGCGAGGATGGGCAAAACGGGGCACGACAGCATGGCGACTCTGCTGGGGATATTTGTAGGCTCTTACCATAACGAACTTGTTTTTACAAATTAGTCCAAGCATGTTTATCCCATACCCTGCTCCCTTATCTGGATTTAATTGTCTATTTTGTTTTTTTTCAAGCGTTTATGATTCTTTTATTACCCTGAAAACTGACTTGTCTCTCTGTTTTCCTTTTTATGTAACTGTCTTTTCAATTATTTAAATGATGTATTTATTTTTTCCTACGTGAAAATACTTGCATACATGTTATTAACTGCTGCATAAATCATGCTCCACATCATATTCCACTCGTGCGTCTCAAATCCTATAGCAACGCATTAATGATTGGTTGCACACTTCCAATTTGTTATTCTTAAATTCGAAAAGGCTTATTTGCGGTAAAACTAGTCGATCAGTGGTGCAGTCGACGGCTACGTGCCTTCCCCCTCAAGTTGTCCGCTTGAGGGTACCAGTCTAAAACCCCATAGAAACCTTACTCTATTTAAAATTGTTCATGCATAATGATCAAACTTAGTCGGATCAGTTATGTTATCCACATAATGATCCTTTAAGATAAGCCTTATCCCAAAGTCCATCGGGTTTTCCATAATCCCAACGGACACAACCACGTTCTGTGCATTAATTTGGAGAACTAAATGCCGATATGTTGATCATAAATGTATAAATAGTCGAGTCCGGTGGGGGTATGGTCTTAACCCTTTTGTTTTGTAGAAAATGAAGAATGAGGTCCCCAGCTTCGGTATGGTTAGCACACCCTCACTCTTGCTAGACTAGTGGAGGAATATTCCGTCAAATGATCAAATCAATGAATGGAAAGAGAGGGCCACCAAATCCAATGAAAAGATGGAATATCTAGAATACAGCCTATTGGAATTGGAAGAAAAGGTGAAGAAGAGAGTCACCGATTGCCAGAATGTTGAGGGAAATGAAGGAGAATATTTGGCAAAGGCATTTTTACTGGTGAACCTACGCGAACTGGAGGATTTGATCAGCGAGAACATTCAACCTGAGGAAGGTCTTTCTGGGACCAAGTAGATTAGGTTTACTCGCTTTCCAAATGTAATAAGGCCAAGTGCCAGTAGTGATTTATTTTTATTATCTTAGTGTTATTTTGGGATTCGTCTATTTTTATATTATGAAATGAAGCATTTATTGACATTTAAAGTTTTCCAAATTTATTTATCGCTAGGCCTACCTTGGGCACAACGAGGCTCCCAAATTAGGATACGAATTTATATCTCGCACTATATGTGTTTAAATACTGCAAACATTTTAGGATCCTCGCTAACTTGTTACCTTTTTGTTTTATTTATTTTTTATTATTATTATTCCCATCCCCATAGGTTGGTTCATCCATACTGATCTCATCAGCATATCATACCAGATCCAGAGGCCCTCCACTTCCTCCTAATCGTCCAAGCAACACAAAAGGAAGAAGGAAAGCAAAGATGGACAACTTAAGTGGAATTCGAAAGGAAAACATTAAGAACGCAGAGACCTCCGATGGCCGTAGTACTCCGGCCCCGAATGACCTGGTTTTGAGACTTGAACAAAAGATACTAGAAGTGCAAGGAGAACTTGAGTAGGTCCCCAATTTGGCTAATTTGTCACTCACCCTCAATGTCCCTGATATCCACCAACAGAACGCAAAGAACCCTACACCTCCTCAAAACCAATAGCCACAAAACCCTATCATCAAATTAATATGCAACTCCACCTCAAAATATCAATCCATTATTGATATCAGCTCCACTACAACATCAACCAATTCCATACCTACCAACCACCACTTACCACACTCCCCAAAATACACCACCACTCATTCCAGATCCACAAAACTCGACCAATGACCATCAATATACCCAAGTTCTTGGCACCTATTAAAGAAACCCCATATACATAGAAACTATACCACATTCTACCCAGCCAATCTCCTGTGCAATGGAACCCTCCGAAAAGGACCCACTCATTAAGAACATGGTCGAAGAACTCAAGAAGTTAACAAGCCGAGTTCAAGGTGTTGAAGGAGATAGTGGAATAGAACATTTGAGCTACGAAGATCTGTGTATACAGCCCGATGTGGAACTGCCAAAGGGGTACAAACCTCCCAAGTTTGAAATGTGAATGGTACAGGTGATCCTAGGGTTCACCTAAGGACTTACTGTGATAAGCTGGTCGGGGTTGCAAAATATGAAAAGATTCGGATGAAGCTCTTTATGATGAGCCTTACTGGGAACGCATTGTCTTGGTATATCAGCCAGAATCCCAAGAAATGGTCCAATTGGGTAAGCATGGCGTCAGATTTCATGGACCGGTTCAGGTTCAACACAAAAAATGCACTTGATGTCTTCTACATCCAAAATCTCAAGAAGAAGCCCACTGAGACTTTCTGCGAATATGCTACTTGTTGGAGGTCAGAAGCCGCCAAGGTCAGGCCCGCTTTGGACGAAGAACAGATGAATAAATTCTTCATCAGAGCATAGGGTCCACAATATTATGAGAGACTGATGGTCATCAAAAATCACAAATTCTCTGATATCATCAAGCTTGGGGAAAGAATCGAGGAAGGAATCAAGAGCAGGATAGTAACAAATTTTGAGGCGCTGCAAGCCACGAACAAGGCACTACAATCAGGTGGCATATCGAAGAAGAGAGATGTTGGGGCAGTAATGGTGGCCCAGGGCCCAAAAACTCCACTCACATATCAAACACCTCCGCCCATATACCAAGCACCTCTACCCACATACCAAGCATCTCCACCCACATACCAAGCAACACCACCTACATATCAACCCTCATCTCCTAGATATTCCCAACCAGCCGATGTCCATCATACCTACAATTCCCAACCATCCCACTTCTAATCACCATTAAATCGCCAAAATTATCCAAGACTAAGACCCAATTTCGACCGCAAGCCACCCAGAAAATACACCGCCATTGTTGAGCCCAACGACCAGTTGTATGAAAGGTTAAAGGCCGCAGGTTATGTCACTCATATTCCCACTGTGGCACTAGAAAATCCATCCTAATGGGTCAATCCGAACGAAACCTGTGCATACCACTCGACATGAAGGGGCACACCACTGCTGAGTGCCGAACATTAAAGGATAAGATTTAGACACTCATTGACAACAAGGTCATACAAGCGAAGGAAGATGCACCTAATGTCCGCAACAATCCCCTCCCTGATCATAGAGGTGACGGTGTACATGTTATAGAAGTAAATGAAGAATGGGACCCCGAAGGGTCAATCGGGCTTATCCGAGAAGGCGATGACTTTAAGGTTGCAGTTACACTTACTCCCATTGTGGTTCAGACTCAAGCACTTATTGACGTTGAGGTGACTGCATCAGTTCCATTCGAGGTGGAAGTAGCTCTGCCTGCAGCCACCTCCGCTCCATTTGAAGTAGAAGTGGTCATACCTTTTACTGTGACGGTGTCAACCACACCCCCATTCAACTCAAAGGAAATACCCTGGTATTATGTCGCCGAGGCTTGGCGAAAAGGGAAGACTAAGATGGAGGAATCTGACACTGCACAAGGGATGACTAGAACTGGAAGAGTCTACACACCTGAACACCTGGGAGGTTCAAGCAAAGATGTCGCTACGAGACAACCTGTCATAGAGACCGGATCAGATGACTTGTGGAGAAGAGTACAGGCAAAAGAATATTCTATTGTTGATCATCTGAACAAAGTCCCTGCTCATATATCTATCCTATCACTACTACAGAACTCAGAGGCATACAGGAATGCCTTGATGAAAGTACTAAGCGAGACTTATATACCCAATAATATCACCTGTGGTGAAATGGCCAACATGGTTGGTCAAGTGCTGGAGAGCCATAAGATTATCTTCCACGAAGATGAGGTGCCTCCCCAAGGTCTGAATCACAATCGAGTATTGCATATTACGGTACAATTTGAAGACACATTCATTGCTAGGGTCCTGGTTGATGGAGGGTCTAGTTTGAATATTTGTCCACTAGATACCCTGAAAAGGTTCGACAAAGGTTTCCATGAAATGCGGACCGGAAGCATGAATGTGAAGGCTTTCAATGGTTCCTAGAGGGCCACGATTGGGGAAATCAACCTTTGCTTACAGATAGGACCAACTTGGTTTGATGTTGAATTCCAAGTGCTTGACATACCATCCTCATATAATCTTTTGTTGTGCCGCCCATGGATCTATGTTGTTAGAGTCGTAACCTCCACACTACATCAAGTCGTAAAATTTGAATGGAACCGTCAGGAGGTAATCATTCATAGGGACGGGAGCGATCCCATATACACTAGTCAAACCATCCTGGCCATCGGACATAGAAAGAGGCTAGGAGGGGAAACTTATCATCACAATTAATGGGTCAATGCCGTCGAGAAAGATAAGTGGTGGAGTAACAAAATAGAAAGCATACTAGCATGGTCCGGATATGAACCCGACAAAGGGTTGGGAAAGAACCTCCAGGGTATCACCAAGCCGATACGACTGAAAAATCATGGTACCACCTTTAGACTCGGATACCAGTATACATGGCAAGAGTACAATGATTGGTCGCCCTATGGCGTGAACCATATTACCCTCTTGAGAAATCGATACCCCATTTGGAATAGGCTTTCCATCAGCGGACACAATATGGGGAACTACTGAAGAAGAAACACTAGCTGGGCTGAAGGATCTGTTCTTGGTAGATGAGGATATGGACTGCAGTGCCGTAATTGAGGAGGAGGAGGAGGAGGAAGAAGGCCTCTCCATTCAGACTGTGGCAAAGGGAGTTGTTCTCAGAAACTAGACCGTCACACCATCCCGAGCCCGCCGAGTCCCTGGGTAGCTTGGCAAAATTTATAAATCGTTCTAGTCATTTAAAATTAAAAGCAATTTTGTTTTAAGATTTCTTTGTTTCAAAATAAATGCTCAATTCACCGAGCCTAGCTTTGTTTGAACAATTTTCTCAGTTTTAATCAAATGCATTTATCTTTTATCATTATTCATTACTATTTTTATACTTTTTCCCTTCTACAGTATTATTATTACTTTTCCTGATGAACCCGTGACTGTGACATGTAATGAGGCAACGCAACATGAGAATAGTGACTCAGAGGAAGAAGATGAGATACCCGAGGAAATTATCAGGGAGGTTGAGAATTTTGAGAACAAGCGTAAATCCAACTTGGACGAAATAGAAGCAGTAAATTTGGGAGACGCCGAGACTGTCAAAGAGACCTGCATCAACATTCATTTGTCACCAACAGAGAAGGAAGAGTACATTCATTTTCTAAAGGAATATGAGGATATCTTCGCATGGTCGTATGAAGATATGACCGATTTGAGCACATCTATAGTAGCTCACAAGTTGCCTACCAATCCCATGTGCCCGAAAGTCAAGAAGAAACTCAGAAAATTTAAACCAGACATGAGTTTGAAGATCAAGGAGGAGGTTACCATGCATATCAAAGCCAAGGTTCTCAGGGCGGTTGAGTACCCAACATGGTTAGCTAATATTGTGGCAGTTCCGAAGAAGGACGGGAAGGTCAGGGTATGTGTCGATTATCGGGATTTAAATAAAGCAAGTCCCAAAGACCATTTCCCGCTGCCAAATATACACATCCTGATCGATAACTACGCCAAGCATTAACTCCAATCCTTTATAGATTGCTTCGCAAGTTATCATCAGATCTGGATGAATGAAGAGGACGCCGAGAAGACAGATTTTATTGCGCCTTGGGGTATATATTGTTACAAGATGATGCCATTCGGTCTAAAAAATGCTGGGGCCACTTACATGAGAGTCATGACAACCATTTTCCATGATTTAATACATAAATAAATAGAGGTATATGTGGACGACATCATCATTAAATCCAAGAGGGCCGCAGATCACATAGCAAACCTGAGGAAATTCTTCGACAGGATCAGGAGGTACAATTTGAAGTTGAACCCCGCAAAGTGTGCATTTGGTGTTCCTGCAGAAATGTTATTGGTATTCATTATCAGTCTCCTAGGGATTGAACTAGATCCGACTAAAGTCAAAGCTATTCAGAAACTGCCACTACCCAAAAGCAAGAAGGACATAATGAGCTTCCTGGGGCGGCTAAACTACATCAGCCGATTCATAGCACAACCCATAGTAATATGTGAACATATCTTCAAGATACTAAGGAAAGATGTTCCGCCAGTTCTGGTCCCGCCGGAACCAGGATGACCTTTGCTACTTTATCTATCCGTGTTAGATGGAGCCTTCAGATATGTTTTAGGACAACATGATGAGACAGGAAGAAAGGAGCAAACCATATATTTCCTGAGTAAGAAATTCACACCTTATGAAGCACGGTATTCTCTGCTTGAACGCACCTGCTGTGCTTTAACCTGGACTGCCCAGAAATTGAGGCATTTTTTTGTGCATACACTACATACCTCATATCTAGGATGGATCCTCTGAAGTACATATTTCAGAAGCCCATGCCTGCAGGGAAGTTGGCTAAATGGCAGATACTACTGAGTGAGTTTGACATTGTCTACGTAATTCAAAAGGCGGTCAAGGGACAAGCATTGGCAGATCACCTCGCCGAAAATCCGATGGGAGGAGAATACGAACCCTTGAAAACATATTTTCCTGATGAAAAAGTATCATTCGTAGGAGAAGTCATTACTGGAGCATATGACGATTGGAGGATGTTCTTTGACGAAGCCGCAAATTTCAAAGGAGTGGGAATTGGAGCAGTTTTAGTATCAGAAATGGGTCAACATTATTCCATATCTGCTAAACTCAAATTTCCCTACACCAACAATATGGCGGAATATGAATCATGTATACTAGGGCTCAACATGGCAGTCAACATGAACATTTAGGAGTTGTTGGTGTTCGGTGATTCGGATTTGCTTGTGCACCAGGTGCAAGGAGAATGGGCTACCAAGAATTCCAAGATATTGACATATCTGCACCATGTGCAGGAATTAAAAAGGAGGTTCACGAAGATAGAATTCCGACATGTGCCCAGAATTCAGAACGAGTTCGCCGATGCATTAGCCACTTTGTCATCAATGATACAACATCCAGATAAGAACTATATTGATCCCATCCCGGTAAGGATCTATAATTAGCCGGCATATTGTGCTCATGTCGAGGAAGAAGCAGATGGAAAGCCTTGGTTCCATGACATTAAGGAGTACCTATCAAAAGGAGAATATCCGGAGCACGCAAATCACATTCAGAAACACACACTCCGGAGGTTGTCAAATCATTTCTTCCACAGCGAAGGGAACTTGTACAGAAGAACTCTGGATTTGGGTTTGCTAAGGTGTGTCGAAGCAAAGGAAGCTTCTAAGCTACTTGAGGATGTGCATGCTAGGACATGTGGCCTGCACATGAATGGTTTCATTCTAGCCAAGAAGATAC
The DNA here is from genome assembly GCF_000715075.1 of Nicotiana tabacum. Classification (NCBI taxonomy): domain Eukaryota; kingdom Viridiplantae; phylum Streptophyta; class Magnoliopsida; order Solanales; family Solanaceae; genus Nicotiana; species Nicotiana tabacum. Next base: position 119,530,700 of record NC_134095.1, read on the forward strand.
TCAAGGAAGGTTACTTTTGGATGACCATGGAGACGGATTGTATTCAGTATGTCCGCAAATGCTTTCAATGTCAAGTACATGCCGACATGATAAAAATACCACCAAACGAGCTCAATGAAACAAGCTCACCTTGGCCATTCGCCGCCTGAGGAATGGATGTTATTGGTCTAATTGAGCCCATGGCTTCAAACGGACACCGGTTTATTCACGTAGCCATTGACTACTTTACAAAATGGGTGGAAGCTGCATCTTACAAAGCCATAACCAAGAAGGTCATCGTAGATTTTGTCAATGATCATATCGTCTGCCGATTCGGGGTTCCTGAGTCCATTATCACTGACAACGCCGCCAACCTCAACAGTGATCTGATGAAAGCTATATATGAAACCTTCTAAATCAAGCATAAGAATTCCACAGCCTACAGACCTCAGATGAATGGAGCCGTAGAAGCCGCCAACAAAAACATTAAGAAGATACTAAGAAAATTGGTAGAGAATCACAAGCAGTGGCATGAAAAGTTACCCTTTGCTCTGTTAGGGTACCGCACCACAGTTTGCACGTCAACCGGGGAACCCTCTACATGCTGGTTTATGGTATCGAGGTGGTCATTCCAGCCGAGGTAGAGATTCCTTCTTTAAGAGTCATACAAGAAGCTGAACTCAGCGATGCGGAATGGGTAAGAAGTCTCTATGAACAATTGGCCTTTTTCGATGGAAAGAGGATGAACGTAGTATGTCACGGCCAACTCTATCAGAATAGAATGTCCAGAGCTTTCAACAAAAGGGTCAAACCAAGGTAGTTCGCACCAGGACAACTGGTATTGAAGAAGAATTTTCCACACCAAGATAAAGCTAGAGGGAAATTCTCTCCCAACTAGCAAGGTCCGTATATGGTTCATAGAGTACTAATAGGAGGAGCGCTCATACTTGCAGATATGGATGGAGAGATATGGCCAAAACCAATCAATTCAAACAGAGTCAAGAGATACTATACTTAGATTATTTCACATTTTCCTTTCTGATGTAGTTTAACTACGCTTGACCTGATTCCCATTTAAGAGGGGATACATAGGCAGCCTTATGAGTTTGGTCATATCATAATAAAATTTTTATTTTCCCCAAAATCAGAACTGGGGCAGAATTTTGAGGAGGGTCCTCAAAATTCTGAAGCAAGTCCAGTCAGCCATCATATGCCAGGAAGTCAGTCATCAGTCAAGAACTGGGGCAGAATTTTGAGAAGGATTCTCAAAATTCCGAAGAAGATTCAACAAGGTCCGCCATCCGCAAACAGTTAAAAATCATCTACCAAACTGGGGCAAAATTTTGAGGAGGACCCTCAAAATTCCAACAAAAGAGAGCTGCAATGCCTTTGAAATGTGTCGCAGTCGCTAGTTCATCAAAAGTTACTTGATATATCAATACGCTTCCAAAATAATTCCATTTTTTATCAATGAATGCATATTTTCGAAAATTCTATTTTTTCATAACGGTCAGGTGCTACCTAGGGGAACTCAAAGGGGGATTCCAGAGAGAAGCAAAGCAAGGACGGCAGACGAAGCAAGAACCAATCTCCCCTCATGAAACTTACGATTTTTCTTTGAACGCAGGCACATTTGACGATAGCATTCGTACACAAAGCAAATTCACCATCCATCCGGCTGTTAGACGCTGAACCTATTCTAGCTAAGATATACTCTACCTTATCTGCTATTTTCTCTTTGCATGAATCTAATCCTTGACTCCATATTTGCATGAGTCTAAGCCCTAACTCCATATTTGCATGAGTCTAAGCCTTGACTCCATATTTGCATAAGTTTAAGCCTTGACTCCACATTTGCATGAGTCTAATCCTTGACTCCATATTTGCATGAGTCTAAGCCCTGATTCCACATTTGCATGAGTCTAATCCTTGACTCCATATTTGCATGAGTCTAAGCCCTGACTCCATATTTGCATGAGTCTAATCCTTGACTCCATATTTGCATGAGTCTAAGCACTGACTCCATATTTGCATGAGTCTAAGCCTTGACTCCACATTTGCATGAGTCTAATCCTTGACTCCATATTTGCATGAGTCTAAGCCCTGATTCCATATTTGCATGAGTCTAAACCTTAACTCCACATTTGAATGAGTCTAATCCTTGACTCTATATTTGCATGGGACCAAGCCTTGTCCCGAATCTTGCATAAGGTTAAGCTCTACCTCCATATTTGCATGAGGCTAAGCCCTGCCTCCATTTTGCATAAGGCTAAGCATTGCCTTCCATTTTCCATGGGACTAAGCCTTGACCCAAATCTTGCATAAGGCTAAGCCCTGCCTCCATATCTGCTTAAGGCTAAGCATTGCCTTCTATTTGCATGGGACTAAGCCCCGTCCCGAATCTTGCATGAGGTTAAGCTCTGCCTCCATATTCGCATAAGGTTAAGCGATGCCTTCTCTTTGCATGAGACTAAGCTCTGTCTCCAATCTTGCATGAGTCTAATCCTTGACTCCATATTTGCATGAGGTTGATCCTTGACTCCATACTTGCATGAGTCTAAGCCCTGACTCCATAATTGCATGAGGCTAATCCTTGCCTCCCCATTTGCATAGGGCTAATCCTTGCCTCCCACTCGCATGGGACTAAGCATTGTCCCTCCTTGCATCAATATTGCTCTATTTTCTACTACTATTTACCTGCTTTTCAATCGGGCTAAGCTCTGCCCTCTACTTCATAAGACTAAGCCTTGTATTGTTACATCATATTATTGTATATCATGGGCTGAAACATCGCCAATCTGTCCAAAGGCGTCATAGTCTAAAGGCACCATCCTCATAGCCTGAAAACACCATACCATGGCCTGAGGATCTCTCAAATTTGCATATTATTATTTAGAGGCATCATGGTTCGGAGGCACCATTTTCATTGCCCAAGAACATCATTTCATGGACTGCGAATCCCTCATTAAATAATTCATGGCCCAGGACATCATGGTCCAAGGACGTCATCTTTAACCATTTGAAGATAGCCTTCATTATCCAAAGGGAATTTGCATCATGTTTAAATTTTCGCACATACGTTTGTAGCATCTTTATCTGCAGGTAACCAGTAAGCAACCACTATCCTAGAAGGAGTAATCTCGCTCCAGTTCCCTCCAACCGTCCGAGCCTTAAACGCTCACCGTAGCCATTTCCACATCTTGTGTCCGTTCTTACAATGATTACATCGGCATACTCCGCAGGTGAATCCAGAACTACACATGGCCTGATTCCTATAAAACCAGGGATATGTAGGCAAATCGAAAACGGAGTTCGGCCTCCGCCTTTTGAAACATCCCATCCGATCAAAATTGGCCATCATTTCTTTACCCGAAAACTCTTTCATCCTTTCCGGGTAAAGAGGGGCAGCTGTTGATACCCAATTTTTCCTTTATATTTTAAATATGCACAAATACCTTCAAAATAGCATATATATGCATATATAATCATACACAAGGTTTTTATTATTTTTCCCATAATTTTAAGGGTATAAATTGATTTATTTCTCCCCTTTTATCCATAAAAATCACAATAATTATTTCTAAAATTATTGTTTTGATAATTATTTTATTTAATTTCTATATTTATGCCAAAATATGGCAAATGTAATTTTTATGTATTTTTTACAATTACATTTGGTATTTTTAAAGCTTAATTGCATATAATTGCAATGGTAGCCCATTTTTAGATATAATTATGTTTATATGCATAAAATTGGATTCTATATTTTTAAATTGTAATTATGTATATTAAATTATTTTGGTACTTTAATTTATTTTCCAAAAATTACCTACTATTTTTTATAAATTAAATGAGGTAAACTTGGCTATTTAAATAACAACCAAATTTGGCTTTCAATTATAGCCAAAGTTGGACCCTTTCCAGCCCAATTTCACACCAAATCACCCGACCCATGCCTTATTAATCCTTACCCAAATCCGGAACCCACCTACCCGTTTTAATCCTGACCGTTGATCTCCCAAATCAATGGTCTAAATAATTCCTTTCCTTTTAAATTTTCAAACGACCCCTAACCCTAAGCCACTTTTCCAAAGGCGCCGCCTTTAGATGCTCTCTCATCTCCACTCTTCTCTCAAACCTAACCCTAGACTCCTCCATTCACCTCATTCTCCAGTCATCTCCGGCGACTATCTCTCAAACCCCAAGCCTCCAATGGTCACTCTCATCTCCTTGCTCATCATCTCTAAGGCATTCAAGGGTCCTGGGCCATGTCGATTAGGACCTATGGTATCTGATTCTGTTGTTCGAGGCTTCTCTGGTGTGATTTTGGGCAAAATCACACCATGTGTGTTAACGATTTATAAAGTTACAACAGGTTCTTTCGATCTCTACCTAGGTTTACTTTTTAAACCCTAGCTCTCTTTTGGATCTCTCAGATCTGTTTTATTTTCATACTTTAAACCTATTTCCTTCTATGATTTGCTTATTTTCGAGCTTTCATCTGAAAGATCCTCTAGTCTAAACCTTTCTTACTTTCTTTGAAAACTAGAGTTTTCTCGGAGTTCTTTCTATACCTGGTTCAACCGATTTCTTCATGATTAAACCTTTTCCCTTATTTATTTTGACCTATTTTATGTTCTACTACTTTTTAACTCGACTCTGTTAAAAGCCCTAATTTTAAAAAGATTTTTCTTTACTTGTTTCTGTGAGTTAGCATGATTTTCTTTACTTGTTTCTGTGTGTTAGCCTGATTTTTCTTTACTTATTTCTGTATGTTTGCATGATTTTCTTACTCTGTTTCTGTGTGTGAGCACAATTTTCTTCACTTTGATTCCGTGTGTTAGCATGATTCTCTTTGCCTAGGCTATGTGTGTTAGTATAACTTTCTTTGCCTTGGTCTTGTTAATTTCTCGTACTCACCATGCTTTGAATGTGTCCTGCTGAATCTCTAGCCTACTTACATCACCTCTATATGACTGTGATTGCTCATCTCTTATTTCTTTCTGCCTATATAATTGACCTTATTTTGTTTGCTATTTCTGTTCATTCGTCTCTATTTATTTGTTGAAACACGTAGAATAATAACCCCTCATGATTAATTTTGTTTTTCCTTAACCGTTGGTAATTAAAAGATTTTCCTTCAAGGCCATAGAATTCTACTCGTCTGTTTGAATTAACTAATTTAATTACCTTATTTACTATGATACTTGGTTTTACTTAGTCTTTCCTTAATTGGGTCTTTCTGAATTTGGTCCTAATCGACTACTTTATGCCTAATGGACTCTGGCTCCTTTCCTTGTTTAATTATGCACTGATTCCTCCTTTCCCCCTTATATGGTACTGAATCTTTCTGATTGACCTTGATTCCCCTAACTCAAGGAAGTACTTCCTTGATTCTCTAAGTGATTGATTCTGAGTTCTTAAATTAGTATACTACTATATTTTTTTTACCTTATTCCACTACCTACTTTCAACTATAAATACCCTAAGTCTTTAACAAATAAGACACACTTGACTTCCAAAAAAACCCCTCTCTTATTTAAAATCTCTGTGTTATTCTATTATTGTTAGCTGGCTGCAAGCCAAGGCTAGTCATCTGTGTTTTTAGTTCTTTCATTCTGCTTACTTCTATCTTTACTGGTATGTCCTAGTTTAATTTACAGCCACAACAACAACATGTTTCTTTACTTGTTTCATTTTTTTTTATTTCTAGCCTACTTTACCTTATGGTTTTGTTGTGGAGATTGTAATTAAACATGCTAGTATGACACCCCTCCCTTTAAGCTCATGTATTCCCTTGTGTGATTCAAGCATGTCTGGACAATTGTTTTCCTTTACCTACTATGCACTTACTATTTTATAAATCCCAAATCCCTATTCCCCTTTAAATGTTTATATTCCTCATGACTGGTTTATGATTATGCCAGTGTCAAGCTATCTCTAAGCATGTCCATACCAGTCCTAATACTCCTGCTGGGGTCATGTGTCTGCAGGTAATGTCTGTGTATCCCCAAACCTCTTAACCCCTATGTGATTACTGAATACATTTAGATTATGTGAACTTGTTGTGTGTGGTCTTATCTTGAAGTGTTTGAACTCTGTTTACTACTCCAACCTCTTTGAAACAACCTCCACTACTTTACTAATTGCTTTCAAAACAGACCTTTAAGTCCAGTCTTTAATAAACTTCTTTCAAACATGTGTCCTGCACTTTCACTCTACTCTTAGTTAATAAGTTCTACACCCTCTAGTATGTGTACTGCCTTGGGATCCTCTTGAGAACCCTTGGAACTTTGGCATACTGAGGCTGACTTTCCACACTGTACTGGTTCAATACTTGGCTACTAAGTCTAGGTGTAAGCATTGTTCGGGGTCCTTAAGACCCTTAGGGAACTTTGATGCACCTAGACCATGATTTGTCTATGGAAATGAGGTTTGAAAGACCATTGGAAGCTTTGGGAAACTTGGGCCTGATTGCAGGCTCCCTATCGAATAGCTTCTTAGTTTTTATTTCATTTATGCAATTCATTTGTTGGTCTGTAATATTTTGTAAATAGATATTCGGGGTAATTTAGTAAAATGGGTGGGTAGATGTATACTTTATGGGGTAATATGGGTAGAAATCCTGCTCTTAGGATTTTACTTTCAAATCTGCCTGCTTTACTCAATAGAAAACGTGTTCATAGGGTGTGACTCTTGTTGAATCTGATTTCATTTTGCATAATAGACATCATGTCTATAGGTTTTCACTTTTAATGTCACAAAACATGTTCATAATTCCTGCATTTGTCATGTTAGAAACCATGTTTTCAGGTTCCAAGCCATCATGTTTTAAATCACTTCAAGTATAGATATCATGCCTATAGGACATAATTCTGATACAATAAGTTACTGCAAATTGCCTAAAACCAGTAACACGCCTAGATACCATGCCTATAGGGACTTCTACTCGCATTTATGTCTAATAATCTAATTATCCTAATGAGTCAATTATATCTCACCTAGTTTACTTCTTAAAACTGGCCTTGTCAAGCGATAACTCTCTAAAACTGGTCCTTTCATAATTGCTTTAATCCCGTTAAATATTCTGCCAATAGGTATTGAAAGGTTCTATTTCGAAAACTTGTCTGTTTCTGCATTAACATAGACACAGTTCTGCATATAGGCAAGCCTTAGGGCATTTTATAAACTTGCATTTCTCTGAAGCTGGTTCTGTCACTCGACGTCTCTGAATTCTAATAAGCTTTTAAAGAGGAGGTCCTAGGTAGCTAATAATGTTATGACTTCTGTATATGAAAGTGATTTATTTCTGCATAATCACCTAGAAATCTTGCTTTAGGACTTTGATTACTAACTACCTTACTTGTGATTGAGTCATACTGCATGCATGCTTGTTTGCGGAGGAAACTATGAGCCTTTTTCTTGCTCTCATTATGTGAAAGTCCTAGATGTTGTTTGACTGTCGCCTTAGAGTTTTGTCTTTAAAACCTTAGGGGTACGTCTAGAACTACCTATAGATAGAGGTCCCAACTCCCTCTGGGACTATTAAGAAGGGACGGGTAGTAGCACGTTATAGGAATCAATGACCAAACACTCGCTTTGCATGACCAATAAGGGGATAGAAAGGGTAGACATAGGATATGATGACTACGTGTTAGTGTCACGTGTAGACCCTCATTGAGGAGTGTTTACTATGCATTGTGTGGAGTGATCCTATAGGATAAAAACCCTAGGACCCCCTTCTTACCCCAAGTCCTCTCTTTATTTAAAACTTTGTTCAAACCTTTATTTCATTACTTGAATGGTACTGAATCTTTTCGTTTGACCTTGATTCCCCTAACTCAAGGAAGTACTTCCTTGATTCTCTAAGTGATTGATTCTGAGTTTTTAAATTAGTATACTACTATATTTTTTTATCTTATTCCACTACCTACTTTCAACTATAAATACCCCAAGTCTTTCACAAACAAGACACATTTGGCTTCCAAAAAACCCCTCTCTTATTTAAAATCTTTGTGTTATTCTATTACTGTTAGCCGGCTATAAGCCAAGGCTAATCATCTGTGCTCTTTGATTCTTTCATTCTTCTTACTTCTATCTTCACTAGTATGTCCTAGTTTAATTTACAGCCACAACAACTACATGTTTCTTTTCTTGTTTCAGATCTTTTTATCTCTAACCTGCTTTTACTTATGGTTTTGTTGTGGAGTTTGTAGTTAAACATGCTAGTATGACACCCCTCCCTTTAAGCTCATGTATTCCCTTATGTGATTCAAGCATGTCTGGTCAATTGTTTTCCTTTACCTACTGTGCACTTACTATTTTGTGAATCTCAAATCCCTATTCCCCTCTAAATATTTATGTTCCTCGTGACTGGTTTAAGTGTCAAGCTATCTATGAGCATGTCTATACCAGTCCTAATACTCCTGCTGGGGTCATGTGTCTGCAGGCAATGTCTGTGTATCCCCAAATCCCTTAACCCCTGTGTGATTACTGAATACATTTAGATTCTGTGAACTTGCTGTGTGTGGTCTTATCCTGAAGTGTTTGAACTATGTTTACTACTCCAACATCTTTCAAAAACCTCTATTGCTTTACTAATTGCTTTCAAAACAGACCTTTAAGTCCAGTCTTTAATAAACTTCTTTCAAACATGTGTCCTACACTTTCACTCTACTCTTAGTTAATAAGTTCTGCCTCCTCTAGTATGTGTACTGCCTTGGGATCCTCTTGAGGACCATTAGAACTCTGGCATACTGAGGTTGGCTTTCAACACTACACTGGTTCAATGCTTGGCTACTAAGTCTAGGTGTAAGCATTGCCCGAGGTCCTTGAGACCTTTAGGGAACTTTGATGCACCTAGACCCTGATTTGTCTATGGAAATGAGGTTTGAAAGACCATTGGAAGCTTTGGGAAACTTGGGCCTGATTCCAGGCTCCCTATAGAATAGTTTCTTAGTTTTTTATTTCATTTATGTAATTCATTTGATGGCCTGTAATATTTTGTAAACAGATATTCGGGATAATTTAGTAAAAAGGGTGGGTAGATGTATACTTTGTGGGGTAATATGGGTAGAAATCCTGCTCTTAGGATTTTACTTTCAAATCTGCCTGCTTTACTCAATAAAAAACATGTTCATAGGGTGTGACTCTTGTTGAATCTGATTTCATTTTGCATAATAGACATCATGTCTATAGGTTTTCTCTTTTAATGTCATAAACCATGTTCATAAATCCGGCATTTGTCATGTTAGAAACCATGTTTTCAGGTTCCAAGCCATCATGTTTTAAATTAATTCAAGTATAGATACCATACCTATAGGACATAATTCCGATTCAATAAGTTACTGCAAATTGCCTAAAACCAGTAACTCGCCTAGATACCATGCCTATAGGGACTTCTACTCGCAATTATGTCTGATAATCTAATTAGCCTAATGAGTCGATTTTATCTCACCTAGTTTACTTCTTAAAACTGGCCTTGTCAAGCGATAACTCTCTAAAACTGGTCCTTTCATAATTGCTTTAATCCTGTTAGATATTTTTCTTATAGGTATTGAAAGGTTCTATTTCGAAAACTTGTCTGTTTCTGCATTAACGTAGACACAGTTCTGCATATAGGCAATCCTTAGGGTATTTTCAAAACTTGCATTTCTCTGAAGCTGTTTCTGTCACTCAACGTCTCTGAATTCTAATAAGCTTTTAAAGAGAAGGTCCTAGGCAGCTAATAATGTTATGACTTCTGTATCTGAAAGTGGTTTATTTCTGCATAATCACTTTGAAATCATGCTTTAGGACTTTGATTACTAAAGACCTTACTTGTGGTTGAGTCGTGCTACATGTATGCTTGTTTGCGGAGGAAACTATGAGCCTTTTACTTGCTCTTATTATGTGAAAGTCCTATATGTTTTTTGACTGTCGCCTTAGAGTTTTGCCTTTAAAACCTTAGCGGTACGTCTAGAACTACCTATAGGTAGAGGTCCCAACTCCCTCTGGGACTATTAAGAAGGGACGGGTAGCAGCACGCAATAGGAATCAATGACCAAACACTCGCTGTTGCGAGTCCGGTGGGGGTATGGTCTTAACCCTGTTGTTTTGCAAAAATTGAAGAACGAGGTCCCCAACTTTGGTATGGTTAGCACACCCTCACTCTTGCTAGACTGGTGGAGGAATATTCCGTCAAATGATCAAATCAACGAATGGAAAGAGAGGGCCGCCAAATAGAGTGAAAATGTGGAATAAATGGAATACAACCTATTGGAATTGGAAGGAAAGGTGAGGAAGAGAGTCACCAATTGCCAGAATGCTGAGGGAAATGAAGGAGAACATTTGGCAAAGGCATTTTTACTGGTGAACCTACGCGAACTGGAGGATTTGATCAACGAGAACATTCAACTTGAGGAAGGTCCTTCCGGGACCAAGTAGGTTAGGTTTACTCGCTTTCCAAATTTAATAAAGCCAAGTGCCAGTAGTGACTTATTTTTATTATCTTAGTGTCGTTTTGGGATTCGTCTATTTTTATATTATGAAATGAAGCATTTATTAGCATTTAAAGTTTTCCAAATTTATTTGTCGCTAGGCCTACCTCGGGCACAACGAGGCTCCCAAATTAGGATACGAATTTATATCTCACACTATGTGTGTTTAAATACTACAAACATTTCAGGATCATCGCTAACTTTTTACCTTTTTGTGTTGTTTATTTTTTGTTATTATTATTTCCATCCACATAGGTTGGTTCATCCATACAGGCGTCATTAGCACATCATACCAGATCCAGAGGCCCTCCACCTCGTCCTCCTCCAAGAAACACAAAAGGCAGAGGGAAAGCAAAGATGGATGACTTAAGTGGAATTCGAAAGGAAAACATTGAGAACGCAGAGACCTTCGATGGCCATGGTACTCCGGCCCCGAATAACCTTGTTTTGAGACTTGAACAAAAGATACTAGAACTGCAAGGAGAACTTGAGCAGGTCCGCAATTTGGCTAATTTGTCACTCACCCTCAGTGTCCCTGATATCCACCAACAGAACGCAAAGAACCCTACACCTCCTCAAAACAAATAGCCACAAAACCCTATCATACCAAATTAATACGCAACTCTATCTCAAAATATCAATCCATTATTGATACCAACTCCACCACATCATCAACCAATTCTATACCCACCAACCACCACTTGCCACACTCCACAAAATACACTACCACTCATTCCAGATCCACAAAGCTCCACCAATGACCATCACTATACCCAAGTTCCTGGCACCCATCAGAGCAACCCCATATACGTGGAAACTATACCACATTCTACCCAGCCAATCTCTTGTGCAACGGAACATGCATGCTTGTTTGCGGAGGAAACTATGAGCCTTTTACTTGCTCTCATTATGTGAAAGTCCTAGATGCTTTTTGACTGTCTCCTTAGAGTTTTGACTTTAAAACCTTAGGGGTACGTCTAGAACTATCTATAGACAGAGGTCCTAACTCCCTCCAGGACTATTAAGAAGGGACGGGTAGCAGACACAATAGGATTCATTGACCAAACACTCGCTTTGCATGACTAATAAGGGGATGGGAAGGGTAGACATGGGATATGATGACTACGCGTTAATGTCACGTGTAGACCCTCATTGAGGAGTGTTTACCAGACATTGAGTGGGGTGATCCTATAGGATAACCAACCTAGGACCCCTCTATACCCCCAAATCCTCTCCTTATTTAAAACTTTGTTCAAACCTTTATTTCATTACTTGACTTGTTCAATGAGCTTTACAACTTACTTGTTTATATGCACTAATTTATAAATTTAAATTCGGTCGGGACCCACAGTTGTTGACCAAGAAGGGTGCCTAACACCTTCCCCTCGAGGTTATTTTGAGCCCTTACCCTAATCTCTGGTAATGTAAACCAACCCAAGAGTTAATTGTTCTAGGTGCCCTAACGCACCATAATCCATTAGGTGGCGACTCTTCAAATACCCAATTCCTAAAAGGAAATGAGTCGTTGTACCCCCATGAATGTCGAAACCCGGACCTCCCTCCGCGAGGATGGGAAAAATAGGGCGCGACAAGCGCTATAACAAGCCATCTCGTGGCATAATCAAACTGGCCCTCGGCCTCATAACAAGCCACCTCGTGGTGTAACAAATCAGGCCCTCGGCCTCATAATCATGAATCAGTACAACACTGCTGCGGAGCGCATCCCGATCCCACAGTATCCTCACAACATAAGCCCTCGGCCTCACTTAGTCTCAAGCCACTCGGGCAACAGTAAAACATGATGCTTAGCCCAAAATATCATTTAAAATATTAAAACAGAGTAAATATGGCTGAGTTATGAAAATAGTAGAATACAACATGATTGAGTACAAATATGAAGTCAAAACAGTGAGGAATAGAAGTAAAAATCCCCTAAGGGTCCAAAACAGTTGACACGAAGCCCAAATATCGCATTCAGCCCAAAACATGGTAATAATTTCACAAACACAATGATATCAAACAGTTTTCAAATAAATATGCGACTTAACAGTCATACGGGATGAACTAAGTCACAATCCCCAATGATGCAGACGTGAGCCCCACTTTTAATGCCTTGGCAACAATTTATTGAGACACGTGGCTCCTAATTTCACTTCATACATATGGGTATAATATACCCATCCTATTTGTTTGACCCGCCCCATCTTCCAAAAAAAATAAACATCTTCATTATCATTTTTTCATATAATTTCTATGGGTAAATCAAGAAACAAACCCATTACAAGCAACATTAATATTCAGAAAATTTCAAGCACAGGCACATGGATTATCAACGACCATAACATCCTCTTCACCGGTCCTAAAAAGCAAATATCTGATCGACAGACCCAAAATGATGGCAACAAAAACGCTGCCATTAAATGACATAATAGCCAACATAAGCATATACCCAAACGCCGAATTAATCCCAAATAGAATCGCCGTCGCAAATCTCGCTGAATTCCACACATCGCCGACAATCGAAAAAGAATAAAGAAGAGGGGTATTCACGGCAGCATTGGACGACGACGGAGGGTAGTTTTTCTTGGAATTTGAAGAGAGAATCTTGAATCGCTGATGGTGATCTTCCATATATTGATATAAAACGGAGACGATGAAACAAATGAATAAAGCGAGGGCATAGCTTGACCAAGAATCAGTTCTCCAAAAATCAAACAAAAGGGTCAGTTTGCTACCCCAGTAAAAGGTCATGTACATCATTTTTGCTTTGATTTTGGGTTTTTAGATTTGTGATCGGAAGAGGAGGAGTTTGTGGTAGGGTTTTTAAGGAAGATGATGGGTTGGTTTTAGATTGTTTGTTGGAAAAGTATGGACCTTTGAATTTATTGTGTTTGATTTTTTTGTTAGGGGGTGAGGGGGTGTTGGAGTGAGAATGGTGAGAAGGTGGGGAGAGATTAAGAAAAAGAAAAAATAATGAGTCGGGCAAATAATTGGGCGGGTTTGGTTAATGGGGCGAATATTTGGATTCTAAGCGAGAGCCACGTGGCCCGATAAAAAAATGACAACACATTAGACGTGGAGCCCACGTGCTGTGCCGTTAAAAAGAGGGGTACTTTTAGATATAAAAATAATGTCGTGTATTTTTTTGGACGGATAGATGGACGGAGGGTATTTATAAACCATTTAGCAAACGATAGGGGTAGTTTTGACCCTTTTTCGAAAATACAATGATATCAAACAAGTTTTAATCAAATACGCGACTTAACAGTCATACGGGACGGACTAAGTCATAATACCCAATGGTGCACGACCCCACGCTCGTCATCTAGCGTGTGTATCACCTTAAAGTAACACAACGATGTGAAATTCAGAGTTTCATACCCTCAGGACAACATTTACAATCATTACTTAGCTCTATCCGGTCCAACCTCTAGCCCGTGATGCCTTTGCCTCTGAAATCGGCCTCCGGATGCTCCAAATATAACCAAAAACAGATTTATACCATCAAAATATGCTAAGGGAACAAAGCCCACTCGAAATAACCAACTTACATAAAAAATCCCGAAATTGGCCAAACCCGACCCCTGGGCCCACATCTCGAAATCCAATAAAAATAACATTAATAGAATCCTTGTCCTGTCACGAGTCCATACATACCAAGAACATCAAAATCGGACCTCAAATGGCCCCTCAAATCCCCAATTTGCACTCTCCAATTTCAAGCCCTAATTCTCCAATTTTAGGTTTTAAATTCCACAAATTTTATGTTTAAACAAGTAAGAATCAATATAGGATCAAGTATTGAGCTCAAAAATCTTACCTTCAAGTGTTTCCCTTCGATTCCCTCTTCAATCCTTCTCAAAAAGCTCCAAAAATCGCTCAACAATGGAGGAAATAGACCAAAAATCGCAAAACCCACTTTTAAACATTCTGCCCTAGGCATTATTTCCTTCTTCGCGAACGTGGTGGATCCCTTGTGTTCGCAAAGCACAATTTTCCTCATGCCAAAATTCCCTTCTTAGTGAACGCGAAGACCAAACAGCCAACCCTACGCGAACGCGGAATGCTCCTCGCGGATGCGTAGCTTTAACTCAGGAACCTTCGCGAACGCGGGACTTACATCGCGAACGCGAAGAACAAACCAGCTACCCCTCTCAAAAACCCTTCGCGAACGCGAGGCCCTCTCACGAATGCGAAGAACGAAACCTTGAAATAGAACAGAAGAAAAATCTACAACTCTCAAAAACCAAAAATTGGTCCGTTTAACCACCCGAAACTCACTCGAGACCCTCGGGACCTCAACTAAACATGATAACACACCCCATAACATCATTCAAACTTGTTCCAATCTTCAGAACACTCAAAATAATATTAAAACATCAAATCATCATCGGATTCAAGCCTATGAATTCCAAAAACTTCCAAATTTCGAATTCGATCAAAAAGTCTATAAAACCTCGTTTGAATGACCTAAAATTTTGTACACACGTCAAAAATGACATAATGGACCTACTCCAGTTTCTGTAATTCCATTCCAACCCCAATATCAAAATTTCCACTACCAACTAGAAAATGCCAAATTCTCAACTTCGCCAATTCAAGCCTAAACCTTCCACGAACCTCCAAAATACATTCCGATCATGCTACTAAGTCCCAAATCACCTAACGGAGCTAACAAAATCATAAAAATTCCAATCCGAGATCATATACTAACAAGTCAAAACTTAGTCAAACCTTTCAAATTTTTAAGCTTCAAACTGAGAACTGTTCTTCCAAATTCATTTCGATTATCCTGAAAACCAAAACCGACGATTTATATAAATCATAATACATCACACGGAGCTAGTCATGCCCGAGAACTAGCGAGCGAAGTACAAAAACTCAAAAAGACCGGTCGGGTCGTTACAAAGCATATGAATCTCAGTAGATGTAACCTTGGAATTCACAAGAAAAGTGGGGATGGCTGTGTAGCAGACATAGTCCTGGAGATAATTAGGTGTGTTAGAATCTCTAGTGTATCTCCTAAAGGAAACAATAGAAAGGACAGTAGAAAGGATATGAGATGTAGAAGGAGAAGTGGAATAAGGAGCCTGAGGAGAAGAACCTACTGGAGAAGCAGGTTGAACAACCTGAACAGGTGAAAAAGCAGAAGTTGTAGTAATTGGGGAAATATCTGTGAAGGGATCAGATGTAATGGGGGAAAATAGAAGGAGGAGATGAAGAATAATAATGGAAGATATGTTCATGAAAAATGACATCCCTAGAAAATAGGATGGAATGAGATGTAATATTGAGCTACTTGTATCCTTAAACACATGAAGATTCTCTAGGTTGAAATTTATCCCTACCCACCTTTGGCAAGGTAGCAAAGCAAAGAGAACCAAAGGTTCTAAGAAGAGAATATATAGGATGACCATGAAATTTCTCAACAGGTGACAAGTTGTGTAACACACTAGAGGGAAACCTATTTATCAAATAGGTGGCAGTGAGAACACAATCACCCCAATATTTGACAGGTAGTTTAGATTGAAATAAAAGAGCTCTTGATGTTTCCAAGAGATGTTTGTGTTTTCTCTCAACAATCCCATTTTGTTGAGGAGTGTGGGGAATTGTGGTTTGGTGAAGAATCTCAGAATCAGCAAAATATGATGAGATTTGAGCAATAGAGCCTAGCTCAAATGCATTATCCGACCTAATTGCTTGAACTTTAGAGTTAAAATGATTTTGTACCATGGAAACAAAGGCTTTGATAATGAAAAAAGCAATACTCTTACAAGAAAGTAAATGTGTCCAGGTTACTCTTGAGAAATCATCGACAATAATCAAGAAATACCTAAAACCATTATATGTTCTTGTATGATAAGGACCCATAGATCAATATGTACAAGCTGAAAGGAGTGAGTGGATTTTATAGTACTATTAGGGAATGAGAGTCTTTGTTGTCTAGCTAAGGGACAAACATGACAAATAAAAGACTGTTTTGAAGACAATTTATCAGAAAGAATTGAAATAGATTTCATTATATTGAATGGCATATGCCTTAATATTTGATGCCAGAAAAGATCAGCTTTATTAACAGAAGAAACATGATTACAATTAGTTGTACAAGCACTGTAACCGCATTTAAGAGATGAAGACATAGCTGACATGGTATTTATATATGAAACAGACTGTCCCACAATGAGATATAAATAAATGATGTACAACCCATTGGTAGCTCTACCAATTTCCAATGGTCTCTTCAGAGAAGGGGCATGTATACAACAAGAGATATTGGTAAAGAGGGAGGTACATTGAAACTGATCAACTAATTATGGTGCAGAAATCAAGTTGAATTGAAAGGAATGAACTAGAAGTACATTTGCTAGAATGAGATCATTACACAATTTTAAAGAACCAGTGCAATTGACTTTTACTTTGTAACCATTTGGTAATGTTACTAGATAAGGAGAAGGTAATGGTTGAATATTGTGTAAGAGTTCTTTATGTAGAGTCATATGGTTAGTAGCTCCTGAATCTAGAATCCAAGTGTTAACCTTTAATTGAGAAACACGGTATAAAGCAACAGAATACACAGCAAAACTACAAAACACACCTGCAAATGCTCCCAAAGTAGAAGAAGCAATGTTGGGATCCTGATTTGTAGCAGAAACTTGAGACTATTGGAAAAGACTCATAAAGTGTTGATATTGCTCTTTACTGAAACCGTGGACTAGACTTCCAGGTAAAGCTTCAGGAGCTGAGAAGGAATCAGTTTTAGGATTATCAAGATGAACACAGGCCACAACCTCCTGCCCTTTGTTAAATTTAAAGTTAGTATGGAATCCATGCAGCCTATAACACTTGTCAACAGAATGACCAGGTTTTCTACAGTATTTGCACACAATGTTAGACCTTTTGTTCTCAAAACTGATTTTCTGAGAGTAGGACTTGTTTGTTGAGTTGTTTTGGACAGGCGTGGATTTGGCATGAAAAGAAGTAGATTCAGAGAGGAATGGAGATCCTGAAGCTTGAATTTCCCTTTGACTCTCATCATGTAACAACATCGAATAGGCTTTACTCAAATAAGGGACAGGAATCATCATGAGAATGTTACTTCTAACATTGTAGTATGTCTCATTTAACCTAGTAAGGAAATGAATGAGCTTTTGTCCTTCACTACCCTGTGGTTTTGCTCCACAGGTACAAGCTGGCCCAAATGAAGCAGTTTTTAACTCATCCCACAATTTTCTTAACCTAGTGTAATAACTAGCAATGTCACTAGAGCCCTGAGATACTCCACCAATTTCTCTTTGAATTTGATAGTATCTACTAGCATAAGATTTGTCATATCTCTCCTCTATATCTTTCCAAAGATCTCTTGCAGTGTCACAGTGAAGTACATTGTCAGTAATCCCTAGATACTGAATTACTTAACCATGTAAAGACTATGTCATTGCATCTTAGCTAATGATCATACATAAGAGAGTCAGGAGATGGCTGAGTGATTCTCCCATTAACCATCCCAGCCTTGTTCTTAGCAGATAGAGCAATAAAAATATTTTTTCTCCAAGATACATACCAGTGCCAGAAAAAGGACAATTACCAGTATAACTCCCAAATTATTTGATGCATGCACATACAATGGTGAGAAAGATCGATTGAGGTGTTAAAAGGAACTTCAGCAGAAATAGGTGATGATATAGAAGTCGAGTCTGGGGCCATGTATGTAATTCAAAATTGAGAATTTAGATTGAAAACTATTTGCCAACTACATCAAAATCTCAAATCTAATATTTTTTATCAGTCACACAGATGACAAACCACAAAGATGAACAATTTTCAAAATTAGGGCACAAATTTGTACAATCTATCAAATACTGTGAGCAATCGATGAGATGTTACCGGAATTCCTTGATTAAGCTCAAGGAAAGTGAAACCTGATCTTGTAGAAACAAAATTTGCAGAAAACCCCAAACATTGTCTGAACCAGCAAAATCTTCGAAGGAAGATCGTGATTGACAAAATCAAAGAAACTAAACCGATGAAAACAAGATGAGCGTTGCGGATAACTCAGATCGAAGCTTTGATACCATGATAAGCTATGAAATCAATGGAGAATTTGGGAATGGATCGAGTGAGAAATCCTAGTTGTCTAAGTCGGTGAAAGAGAAAGTTGAGAGACAACAGAGTAAATATAATTCTGATCCATTAATTAAAAATAGAGTTCATCTGACAATTTTTATATGTACAACTAAAAGTGGCTAGAATTGAAAAAGTATAAAACTATCCGGATAAGGGTCAGTTCCTTGAAATGTAAAAGTAAAAACTGGCCCAATACAAAGAGGCCCAATACTAGTAAACTCAACCAGGATCTGGACTTTGCATTAATACTCTATCATAAATACCTATGTTAGTCTCAAAAGTAAATGCGGAATAAGAAAATATTACTTCGCTTCTTTCTCTCAAACTCACAACTTGTTCTTGGAGGAAATTTAAGTTTTGTTGGACTTGAATTTTATTTAGCTTTGTAAAATCTTAGAGCAATTCGCTAAAACCCATGCACCAAAATGGTAAAGGACAAAGATTACTCTATTAAAACTATTATGAAACTATTATATTGTGGATGACCATTTATTACTCCGTTATAGATAATTTTTTTGAAGACGATTATCTATTTAGTACTCTGTTGAAGTTTATCTACAAGCAGATGATGCGGGCGGGTCACAAGCAACTCAATGAAATGATTTGCAACAACTTCTCATTAAGCAGGCAGGTTATAAGCAGCTCATCCAGACAGCTTACAAGCAGCTCAAGAAAAGTCTCGCAGCTCCTTCTTGAAAAGCCTTGCAGCTGCTTCCTGAAAAGCCTCGCAACTGTTTCTTTTCTTCTATAAATAGAGGAATTTTCAGTTCATTATGTACATGAATTTTGAAGTTGAATAATATATCAATCTCTGTCTCTATACTTGTCTTCGGTTTATTTTCTTTACAGTCTTTATTTTATAACACGTTATCAGCACGAGTCTCTAATTTCATCATCACTACCTAACTGTGAGCAACATATTGCCTTTGTGTGTGGTCAAACCGAGTTCATTCAAAAGATTATGAGGAAAATTATATCCTTGGGGTGGTGAATAGTAAGTTGGTTTTGTTAATTTTCCAACTCTACGAAGAGATGAAATCCTTCTGATGTCATTTCTCAAAGATAAGGCTTATTAATTTATAATTTTAATTTGATTTCTTTCATGAGCTTGAAAAATTATGATTATTATCTATGTTCATCACGTGCTAATTCTAAGAAACTAGTGATGCAGGACTTGCAGGTATATTATGATTTGAAATACAAATTTGAAGGCTAAGAAGGCAATGGTATATTGAATCAACTTGCTATGTTACATGCTCTGTATACGTATTAGCATATAACAACTCTTTTTTTTTATACTTGTTTTCATCATGTTGTCATCTCTATAAAAAAAATTACAAAGTGGATAACATTGTTAGATCTACTTAAACTCCAGCTGAGTCTGTAATAAATATATAGCCACCAGTAGTGGAAATATTTTCTAAGTCTTGTTATACCTTAATTTTATGGTTCACTTGAACTCTTGTAGAGTACGGCCTCTAGAAGTGGCAATGATTCGTATCTCATTGTAACTAAATTTTATTAACCACCAAAATTGGTATATGCCTACGACTATCAGAAGTGATAATTTAGGCTTGTTATGGTTACAATTGAAGATAAGTTAGAGAAAATTCAACCTTGATTTGCTCATGAAGTAGCAAATATCTTAAAAGAAGTTCGAAGTATCATGATTTGATGTGATTATGCACGTTCAGATAATTATGTTCGGTTCCTTGAAGGATGAGAATTTTTGATAAATATTAATCCAATCTCGGAAGTGAATGTGACAATATTAATAAAGCTTATAAACATGAACGCGCTTTTGATGTGAATATAATGCAATTCACCTACAGAAGAGGTAGTATGATTGAGGTAATATACACTAAATATTTCATATTTTAAATTTACTCCTGAAGAAGTAACACAATTGAAATTTCCTCCTGGAGTAGGAAAATATTACGAAAAGGTGTTTTCTTGTGCTTAAACATTTATATTGTTTATTTGATTATGATTTTCTCTCATGATACCAGAAGTGTCTAAGCAATATTACATAGTACAAAATGTATCAACAACTCCTGAAGAGCTAACTGTCTGATAAATAATAGATTGTGGATAATAAACGAAGGCTATCGAAGAGCTTATATACAAATATGTCATTCATATTATATAATTATGGTCAAAACATATATTATATAAACCAGAATTTTACTAATACAAATGGCTATTATATTAAAACTACAAATGATTGAAAGATTGATAATCTTCATAGGGGGTAAAATAATATGTATATGAGAAGTGACCCGACTTATTCTTCAATTTGTACTATTTTCTGTATCATAGTAAACTATAAGTTTACTAATGCAAAAGAAGTCACAGTAAATCAGAAGTTTTACTGAGGCAAAACTAGCTACAGTAAATCAGAAATTCATTGATACAAAAGTAGCAACAGTAAATCAGAAGTTTACTAATGCAAAAGTTTATGCCATAATAAACCAGAAGTTTACTAAGAGATAACACCTTCCATGATAAACTTGAAGTTTTCATTTGCCATTTTTCAATGAGCTATTTGAGAATTAAAATAAGCATATATTGACGAACTAGAACATTCTTCAAGAATTCTCTTGTATTGCTTGTTCTCATAATAAACTGATTATACCAACTAAAGTTGGGACTAATACCCCGAAATTTTGGACTATATAAAAGGTGAATATAGGCTTCTTCACCTATTGTGTGAACCACTTGTAGATTCATATATGAGATGGTTATGTGTGTGTTTATTGTCAACCTGCAGTTTGACATTTGAAATTGTTTTTCTCAATTAAGAGCATAATTTTCAGATTATGAAATCAAGATAGTTCATCTTGAAGATGCTGGTTTATATTCAAGCAAATTTAGCATTGAATACCTCCTATTAGTGGCTAAACTATTGCTTACGAGAATAAAGCTTTATGTGTTGGTCTAAGATTTTCTAAATTGCATACATCAGCACTTGTATGCATCAGACCAACAATATATCATAAGTCATCTCCTCACAATTGGTTTAGGATCAGAAATCAAATGTTTTACTATCTAATAACTTTTAATGCGTGGTATATGATTAATTTCTCTACTACAAAGCACAAATATAGGTTTTCCAAAGAGGATTTGGGATATATGTTAGTTTTTCTAATATTAGGGGGATGGAATAAGCAGTTGAAAAATATGTTATATGAATCGAATTATCATTAGTATGATCCTCATTCAGAAGATAATTCATGTCAAATGTCAAAGGCATTTGCTGATCCAAGATTAAATATCATATTTCAGCTGCAAATGCTCCTATTAAAATTAAAGTCCCTAAAGGATAGAGTTTATTGTATGCATGAAGCGTGGTAGACCAATCGGTTCCAAAGGTAACAATCCTTGAAAAGGATATGAGAAAATGATCAAAATGATCAAAATGATCATAATAACGAGGAAATAAGCTCTAGAAGAGTCTACAACATAACATTTCATGAAACTCCTGAAGAAGTTCAGGTACCTGAAAATAAAGAAAATGATGAGATCTCAACAAGCTATGTTGCTTGCAGACCGATATGAAATGATCACCGACGATATATTTGAGACAATATAGTGCACAATATTGTAAAAGATTATGAGGATCAGACCAGCAGACCAGACACTTGAAGATGTCATGCCATTTAGATATAAGTCATAACCTATATGACTCATCTGATTAAATCTATATGAAGATCCCTAAAGGATTTAAAATGGTTGAAGCATATAGTTCAAAGTCTCGAGAAATGTACTCGATCAGATTACAAAGGTCTTTGTATGGTTTAAAGCAGTCTGGACGCATGTGGTATAATCGCCTTAGTGAATATTTACTGAAAGATGGTTACATAAATGATGCTATTTTTCCATGTATATAAAAAAATGACATCAGAATTTATTTTACTTGTTGTTTATGTTGATGACATAAATCTTATTGGAAGTCCAAAAAAGCTCCAAAAGGCAATTGAATATCTTAAGAAAGGATTTGAGATGAAAGGTCTTGGAAAGACAAAAGTTTGTCTTTGTATGCAAATTGAGCATTTAGCAGACAAAATCTTTACCCATCAATCTGCCTATACAGAAAGGGTCTTTAAACGCTTTTACATGGACAAAGCGCACCCATTAAATACAACAATGATTGTTCGATCACTTGAAGTAAATAAGGATCCGTTGCAACCTCCAGAAGAGGATGAGGAACTCCTTGGTCATGAAATACCCTATCTTAGTGAAGTTGGTGCACCTATGTATCTTTCTAATGCTACAGGACCTGACATGGCATTTTCTGTTAATTTACTAGCAAGATATAGCTCTTCTCCTACACGGAGACATTGGAATGAGATTAAGCATATATTCGATATTTAAAGGGTATTCTTTATATGAGTTTATTTTATACTAACTAAGGTAGTTCAGATCTTGTTGGTTATGCAGATGCAGGTTATTTATTTGATCCCCATAAAGCTCGATCTCAAACCGGGTATGTGTTTACATGTGGAGGTACTGTCATATCATGGCACTCCACAAAGCAATCTATTGTTGTTACTTCTTCAAATCATGCTAAGATAATAGTTATTCATGAAGCAAGTAGAGAATGCGTATGGTTGAGATCAGTGATTCATTTCATTCGAGAAAAATATGGTTTGGAATGTAATAAAAGATTCACAATTTTCTACAAAGACAATACTGCATGCATAGCCCAATTGAAAGAAAAATTTATAAAAGGAGATAAAACGAAGCACATTTCACCAAAATTATTTTACACACATGATCTTCAGAAAAATAATGATATTGATGTGCAATAAATCTATTTAAGTGATAATCCGACAGATTTCTTCACTAAATCCTTGCCAACTTCAACGTTTGAGAAGACGGTATACAAGATTGGAATGCGGAAACTCAAATATATGAAACAATACTTTCATCAGGGGAAGGGAAATATGCGTTGTACTCTTTTTTCCTTACAAAGGTTTTTCCCATGGGGTTTTCTTGTAAGGTTTTTAAAGAGGCAGCTAGAAATGTGTATTACAAACATACTCTTTTTCCTTTACTAGGATTTTTCCGACTGGATTTTTCCTAGTAAGGTTTTAACGAGGCACACTATCTTTTAATGAAAATTCAAGGGGGAGTGTTATGAAACTATTATATTGTGGATGTCCATTTAT
The DNA here is from genome assembly GCF_000715075.1 of Nicotiana tabacum. NCBI lineage: Eukaryota > Viridiplantae > Streptophyta > Magnoliopsida > Solanales > Solanaceae > Nicotiana > Nicotiana tabacum. The sequence continues at coordinate 119,554,452 of NC_134095.1, forward strand.
TACTCCGTTATAGTAATCTTCCTGAAGAAGATTATCCATTTAGTACTATGTTGAAGTTTATCTACAAGAAGCTGATGCAAGTAGGTTGCAAGCAACTCAATGAAATGATTTGCAACAGTTTCTTAATAAACAGGCAGGTTACAAGCAGCTCATGCAGACAACTTACAAGCAGCTCAAGAAAAGCCTTGCAGCTGCTTCCTGAAAAGCCTTGCAGCTTCTTCCTGAAAAGCCTTGCAGCTGCTTCCTGAAAAGCCTCGTAGCTGCTTCATTTCTTCTATAAATAGAGGAGTTTTCAGTTTATTATGTACGTGACTTTTGAAGTTAAATAATATATCAATCTCTCTCTATACTTGTCTTCGATTTATTTACTTTAGGTCTTTATTTTATAACAAAATATCTTTTTCAAATGTATTCTCGTTTTCTTCTTTTATTGAGAGGACAAATTGTATTTCGCAGTGAAAGGAAAATACGAGAAAATAGTATAAGTGATTTTTCAATTGGATTGAAGTGCGGTAACTGCCAAAGCATCTATGTTGTACGATCCTTCTTTGAATGTAAGTCTTAAATAGTATTCTGCTAGCTAGTGTAAGTCGTAGTGGATCTAGAACTTTCTATTATGGGTGTTAAACTATTTTTATATGAAAATTACTGTTAAGACTGATGCTCAAGTAATGTAGTTGTACAATGCTTTTCTATATTAAATAAATAATAGCGTGTAACTAAAGAAGTAATGGGCACTTGAGCACCCATAACCCATAATATACATCCGTTAAATTTTTTAATATATGGCAAAATACATAAACGACCCCTTTAAGTTGTCCTCAACGGTCACACACACCTCAACTGAGCTCATTTTTCAGTTGGACACTTCAAGCTTTCAATAAAATAAGTCACCTAAACAGGACTTGGTCAGCCGATCCACAATCACTCAAATAGTATCGAACTTCCTCAAAGTCCGTGAGAGCCCAACTACAAAGTCCATGGTGATCCGCTCTCACTTCCACTATGGAATATCCATCCGCTGAAGCAAGTCACCCGGTCTCTGATGCTCATATTTTACCTGCTGACAATTGAGACACCCAGCATCATCATGCTGAACTCTGTATCTAAGGACAAGCAAATGAGGATCATCATACTGGCACTCTCTGATGCATTCATAAAAGGAAGACCGAGAAACCACACAATCCAATACCCGATTGGGCTCCGAAGTATCTAACCTCACGAACCGATTGGCCAAGGCCTGAACATCAACTGCAAGAGGTCTTTCCCCAACTGGAATATATGCCAAACTCCTCATACTTACCGCCTTTCGGCTCAAAGCATCGACCACCACATTGGCCTTCCCCGGATGGTGCAATATAGTGATATCATAATACTTTAGCAACTCCAACCATCTCCGCTGCCTCAAATTGAGATCCTTCTGCTTGAACCAGTGCTGGAGGCTACGATGATCAGTAAACATCTCACAAGACACACCATACAAATAATGCCTCCAAATCTTCAATGCGTGCACAATAGCAGCCAACTCCAAATCATGAACGGGGTAGTTCTTCTCATGGGGATTCAACTGATGAGAAGCATAAGCAATAACTATACCCTCCTGCATCAATACACACCCAATGCCAACTCTCGAAGCATCACAATACATGGTATATGAACCTGAAGCTGATGGAAAAACTAACACTGGAGATGTGGTCAAGGCTGTCTTGAGCTTCTGAAAGCTCTCCTCACACTCATCCGACCATACAAATGAAGCACCCTTCTGAGTCAACTTGGTCAAGGGCAATGTGATAGATGAGAATCCCTTAACAAATCAATGATAATAGCCCACCAAACCAAGAAAGCTGCGAATCTCTGTGGCTGAGGACGGTCTGGGCCAACTATGAACCGCCTCTATCTTCTTCGGATCAACCTGAATACCCTCGTTGGACACCACGTGCCCCAAGAAAGCCACTGAACTGAGCAAAAACTCACACTTGGAGAATTTTGCATAAAGTTTCTCCTCCCTCAATCTCTGCAACACAACTCTCAAATGCTCTGTGTGCTCCTCCTGACTATGCAAATACATCAGAATATCATCAATGAAGACTATGACAAACGAGTCGAGATAAGGCCGGAACACGCTATTCATCAAATGCATGAACGCTGCTGGGGCATTGGTCAGCCCACAAGACATCACCAAGGACTCATAATGACCATATCGGGTCCTAAAAGCCGTCTTAAGAATATCCAAGTTCCTGATCTTCAACTGGTGATAACCTGAATGGAGATCAATCTTGGAGAACACTCTCGCTCCCTGAAGCTGGTCGAATAAATTATTAATGCGAGGCAAAAGATACTTGTTCTTAACTGTTACTTTGTTCAACTACCTATAATCGATGCACATCATCATAGTGCCATCCTTCTTCTTAACAAATAGAACCGGTGTACCCCAAGGCGACACACTAAGCCGAATGAACCCCTTATCAAGGAGTTCCTAAAGTTGCTCCTTTAACTCCTTCAACTCCGCTGGTGCCATACGATATGGCGGAATAGAAATGGGCTGAGTGCCCGGCACCAGGTCAATACCAAATTCAATATCCCTATCCGGTGGCATTCCCGGCAGGTCTGCAGGAAACACATCGGGAAAATACCTCACAACTGGAATAGAATCAATATTGGGAGTCTCTGCACCGACATCCCTCACCAAGGCTAGATACGAAAGACAACCCTTCCCAACCATATGTTGGGCCTTCAAAATTGAGATTACTCTACTGGGAACATAATCAGTCAAACCTCGCCACTCAATCCGTGGCACACCCGGTATAGCCAATTTCATTGTCTTAGCATGACAGTCCGGAATAGCATGACACGGAGATAGCTAATCCATGCCTAAAATAACATCGAAATCCACCATACATAATAATAAAAGATCCACTCGGGTCTTTAGACCCCCAATAGTCACCACACACGACCGGTACACACGGTCTACAACAACAGTATCGCCCACCGGGGTAGATACATGAACAGGTGAAACAAGAGACTCACGGGGCGTATCCAAATAATGAGTAAAGTATGATGACACATAAGAAAAGGTAGAACCGGGATCAAATAATACAGAAGCATCTCTGTGATATACTGGGACAATACCTGCAATAACAGCATCGGAAGCAATAGCATCGGTCTAGCTGGAAATGAATAGAAACGGGTCTGACCGCCACCTAATCGACCTCCCCTTCTAGGGCGGCCCCTAGCTAACCTCCACCCCTAGATAGCTGGGCGGGTGGTGGCGAAGTAACTAGCGCTGAAGCCGATGGATGAATCCTCTGCTGGGATGAACCCGCAAGATGACGAGGACACTGCCTCCACATATGACCCATATCTTCACACTCATAGCAACTCCTGGGTGCTGGGTACGGGGATTGAAGGGAACCCCTAGCATCAGAATGACTAGCAGATGCGCCCGACATAGAAGAGCCCTGAATTGATGGAGCACGGGACGAACTCTGAGCTGGAAGGGCACTAAGTGATGACTGGCCCTGATGAGAACTGTGAGAACCATGACCCAATGAAACTAACCTCTCGAAGGAGCACCACTATAACTTCCAGATCCTCGAGGCCTCTTGGCCTCCCTCTCCTCTCGCTCCTGGCGACGAACTGACTCAATCTCACGAGCAATGTCTACAACCTCCTCAAAAGTAGCACCAGTCACCCTCTCTCTGGTCATGAGAATATGAAGCTGATAAGTGAGGCCATCAACAAACTTCCTAATCTTCTCTCTATCTGTCGGAACCAACCAAATCGCATGGCGAGATAACTCAGAGAACCTCATCTCATACTGCATCACAGTCATCTCTCCCTGATGCAACCACTCAAACTCCCTGCACAGCTCCTCTCTGCGAGACTGCGGCACATACTTCTCCAAAAAGAGAACAGAGAACTGCTGCCAGGTAAGGGGTGCTGCACCAACAGGCCTACGCCTCTCAAAAGCCTCCCTCCAAGTGAAGGCAGCTCCAAAAACTGATAAGTAGTAAAAGCGACCCCGCTGGTCTCCAGAATACCCGCTGTACCAAGCATCCTCTAACACTTATCCAAGAAATCTTGGGCATCCTCACCCTCTGCACCACTGAAAGTCGGAGGCTGAAGTCTACCAAACCTCTCCAACCTACGTTGCTCGTCCTCTAGCATGGCAGGAACTACATAGTCCTAAGCAGCTGCAACCGGCTGGGCTGGATGCGCCCACAGTGTCTATAGTCCCTGCATGACCTGCTCAGGTGTGCGAGCAGTGGGAGTCTGAGTGCCTCCCCCGGCCTGAGAAGTAGATGCGGCTGTAGTAACATAGACCGCCTGAGCTAGGCTAGTGCAAACTGATAGAATCTGAGCCAAGGCCTCCTGAAGACCCGGAATCACAATGGGCACAGCTAGTGCTTGAACTGGTGCTGCTAGAGCATCCACAACTGGGACTTGATCTTGAACTAGGGCGGCTGGTAGATCTGCAGATGCTGCCCTAGCTGTTGTGCGGGCCACACCTTGCCCCTATCGCGACCACGACCGCGTCCTTGGCCTCTAGTGGCCACAGTTGGTGGTAATGGTGGTTGTTCATCCTGACCGGTAGCGCTTGTCCTCACCATCTGTGAGAGAATAGAATAACAGAAGTTTAGTACTCGGATTGACAAATTCACATGACAAGAATTTCAAGTATATAAAGTTTTTCCAAAAGGTTCTGCAGCCTCTCGAGGATAAATACAGACTTCTCTGTACCGATCCGCGAGACTCTACTGAACTTTTTCATGACTCGTGAGACCTATGTAACCTAGGCTCTGATACCAACTTCTCACGACCCCAAACTCACACCTGGTCATGATGGCGCCTCTCGTGAAGACAAACCCAGCCGACACATTCCTAATTCATTTTTAGGTAATTATATAATACGAATTAAGTCTTAACCATATTAATAAATCCCAAAGATAAGGTAATAATACAATTTGTGGAAAAATACATACCCAATATCGGGGTGTCACCAGTCATGAGCATCTAAAATAATACTACAAGTCTGAACAAGTCTGCTCCACTATTACATAACTAAAACAGAAGGAAATAAGATAGAGGGAGAAGCACTGGGCTGCGAATCCCCGGGCAGCTACCTAATGAATCTCTGGAATCTATTGGACAGCTCTCAACCCTCGCAAACAGGACCTGATGCGCTTGAATCTACACACGGGGTACAGAGAGTAAAGTGAGTACTCTAACTCAGTGAGTAATAATAATAAATGCATACTGAGTAATAAGAAACCACGCAAAGGCACGTCAACAGGCTATAAAGAAGCAGTAAAAACTAGTAAAAGCAATGGAACAGTGAAAAATAGGTAAAATCACTTTAGTTCAATTAAAACTTCTTTGGAATGCCTTTTAACAATTAAGAAAGTAAATGACAGGCAGTTAGGAAAGATAAACACATAAAGAACCGCCCCTCGGGCACAATACCACAGAATCAACCCCTCGGACAACACATGGAACGATACCAGCCCCTCGGGCTATATCTCACATCACAATGGGCACCTGCGCTCACTGGGGGTGTGCAGACTCCTGGAGGGGCCCCTTACGGCCCAAGCACAATATCAAGCCATCTCGTGGCATCATCACTAGGCTCTCGGCCTCATATCAACAAGCCACCTTGTGGCATACAAATCTTAGGCCCTCAACCTTATAATCATAATTAGTGTTTCCTCACAATGTAGGCCATTGGCCTTAGTCAGTCAAAATTTTACAAGCCACTCGGGCAACAGTAAAACATGGTGCTCAGCCCAAAATATCATTTAAGTGTTAAAGTGGAGTAAATATGGCCGAGTTATGAAAACAATAGAATATAGCATGACTAAGTTCAAGTATAAAGTCAAAAAAATGAGGAAATACAGTAAAAATCCCCTAAGGGTTCAAATAGTTGGCACGAGGCCCAAATATGGCATTCAGCCCCAAACATGATAATAACAAACAGTTTTCAATCAAATACGCAGTAAAATAATTATTTGGGATGGACTAAGTCACAATCCCCAACAGTGCACGACCCCACGCTCGTTATCTAGTGTGTGTGTCACCTCAATATAGCATAACGATGTGCAATCCAGGGTTTCATACGCTCAGGACAATATTTACAATCATTACTCACCTCTACCCGGTCCAAGTCTCTAGCTCGCGATGCATTTGCCCCTCGAATTGGCCTCCGGATGCTCCAAATCTAACCAAAATCAGTGCAAAACCATCAAAATATGCTAAGAGAACAAAGCTCACTCGAAAGAAATCAAATTACAACACGAATCCCAAAATTGGCCAAACCTGACCCCCGGGCCCACGTCTCAAATTCCGATAAAAATTACATCAATGGACTCCTTATCACTCCCCGAGTTCATTCATACCAAAAGCATCAAAATTCAACCACAAACGGTGCCTCAAATCCCAAATTCTAGGTCTCCAATTACAAGCCCTAGTTCTTCAATATTAGGCTTAATTTCCATGATTAATTAGGTAGAATTCACATTAGAATCAAGTATTAAGTCCATAAATCTTACCTCCAAGTGTTTTCCTTTGAATCCCTCTTCAATCCTCTTCAAAAAGCTCCAAAATCGCTAAAAAATGGTGGAAGTTAACCCCAAAATCGCTGACAAGATGACTATTTAAATATTCTGCCCAGGACTCAATTCCTTCTTCGCGAACGCGGTCAATGCCTCGCGTTCGCGAAGCACAATATAACTTTGACCAAAATTCTTTTTTCACGATCGTGACGCCCAGCTTGCAAACGCGAAGTCATAGCTCCCTAACTCATCGCGACTCCCCTCTCGCGAACGCGAAGCACAAACCAGCTTGAACCTCAACTGCTCAACTCCTTCTATGCGAACGCGGCTCCACCTCGCGAACGTGATGCACAACATTCCAGCCCTTCGCGAATGCGGAGCCTTCCTCGCGAATGCGAAGGCTAAATCATTAGCCTCCTCAACTAACCATTCGCGAACGCGAGGGCCTACTCGCGAACGCGAAGGCCATTTCTCTGCAACACTGAACAACAATTTTCTACAACTCTCAACATCTAGAAATGATCCGATTGACCATCTGAAACTCACCCGAGGCCCCCGGACCTCAACCAAATATGCCAACATGTCCCATAATATCATTCAAACTTGTTCCAATCTTCAGAATACTCAAAAAAATATCAAAATACCAAATTCGCATCGGATTCAAGCCTAAGAATTTCAAAATCTTCTAAATTATGCTTTTGATAAAAAACCCAACCAAACCACGTCCAAATGACCTGAATTTTTGCACACATATCCCAAATGACACAATGGTACTACTACAACTCTCGGTATTCCATTCCGAACCATATATCAAAATATCACCTATCAACCGGAAAATGCCAAAAATCCAATTCCGCCAATTCAAGCCTAAATCTACACCGGACCTCCAAAACATATTCCGATCATGCTCCTAGGTCCAAATCACCTCCCGAAGCTATCCGAATCATCTAAAATCACATCCGAGTCCTCTAACACATAAGTCAACATCCGGTTAACTTTTCCAACTTAAGTTTCCTCAAAAGAGACTAAGTGTCTCAAACTTTCTCAAAACATTTATGAACCCGAGCCAACCAACCCGATCACATATAGAACCGATAGACAAAGAAATAAAAAACAGAAATGGGAGAAACGGAGCGGTGCCTCATGAGACGACTGGTCGGGTCGTCACAGTAGCCCAACCACCAGAATACAAATCCAGTCGACTACTACATTAAAGAAGATAAGTCTACCTTTTTGTGTTAAAAAATCATACTTTGTTATAACAATGGTAATATCATATCAATCTTATTCTCTTGTTCTTCATTTACGGCAACTGTGACCGCCGCGTTGATTGGTCGATGAAAATAAGCTCAATTACTTCTGAAATCAAGGAAAATATGAATATTTCAGAAGCCAAATATGCTCAGTACCACGGTCCATCAAAAAAATTTCGGATCCACTTCTACCAAATTCAACCCCTCCAAGCTGATAATCACCTTCAATAGCTCCCAAACAATCTTACATCACTACCAAAGTGGCAAAAATGGTAGTGGTGCTTGAAACACAATGGGTTGGTTAACGCGGGTGAGGGATGGGGATTTAAAATTAAAAGAGGATGGGGAGGAAATCTAAAATGAAAATAAGGGGGAATGAATATGGAAAAAAGGAAAACAAAGGAGGAGGTTTGGAGTTGAAAATGGTGATTAAGGAGAAAAGGAGGAAATAGTTGCTGAAGAAAATTGGAGACGAGGAGGAAGGGCTGGCGGTGATTTATAGAGAAGGTGATTAAAGGAGATTTTTCCATAATTATTGTTCTTCTTTCTTTTTTAAATTATTATTATTATTGCTTTTTTTTGTTGTTTTATAATAGGTTGCAAATTTTTTAATTAAAATTACACATGGCATTTTCTCATTTGTTCGTTTGACATGAATCCGAGAGTGTATTTCACGCGAGGTGGGCTGATGAGGTCGGAGATAACAAGTGATTTTCTTTTTCAAATTAGTATCAGAGCTTCTAAGATATTGGTAGAGACTCAAATAGGTTTTGCTATCCCTAACATTATGTATCAATAACTAATATTTAATTTGATTTATTTATAACCTTTAGTACATAATTTTTATAGTAATTATCCAAAAAACACGAATGAAAAAGTAAAATAATTATTCTTGTAAACTAAATACTTTTATATATTAACTAGATTTTTCGTGATAAAACAATTAAAATTAATTGACAAAAAATAAATATAAAGACACCATCAAAGCATCAATATTAGAAGATAATTGATAAATCATGAGGGCATCTCCAACCCTCCCCCATTTCTCCATAATGGAGCCATTTTTTTTTGTTTTGCCAAAATGCATTTCCAACCCTCCCTCATTTTGGGAGGGATAAATAATGTTACTCCAAATATGGAATGACACTATTCATCTCCTCCATTACTATTCATCCTTATTTTATTATTATTTTTTATTATTTATATATTTTAATTTATCTCTTTATATATATCTAATTATGTTTATGTAATATTTTTATAAATTAATTTTACATCTTAACTTTGGCGTATAATTTTGATAAATTAATTTTTGTGCATTTATTATTTTTATATAAAATTATAAGTTAATTTTATTATAAGTTATAATTGTACATGAAAATCATATAATAATCTAAAAAAATGAATGGTGCAAATATAAAATATTAGATGTTGTTAAAATTGAAAATACATTAAATGAAAATACATTACAATTGGAAATACATGAAAATTGAAAATACATAAAAATTGAAACTACGGTAAATAGAATAATAACTTAGTAGGGAGGTATGTCGTTTCCAGATACACCAAAATTATTATAGTATTGAGTGAATGGGGCCGGGGATTGTTGCAGTTGTGACTGTGAAAATTGTTGACTTCTTTTATGTATTAATAGATCATTATGGGAGCATACTAGAGGTGGAAGTTGAAAATTTATGCAATATTTAATATGAATTTCACAATAATGTAATATGTATTTAATTATCTTGTATCTCATTGATTTCACTTTTATTTGAATTATCCTTTAATATATATAATCTATAATATTTGCTTACAAATTATATTATTTAAAAATTTACGACATAAAATAATTTTGTATAAAATTATATGTGATGAATATGTAAAAAAAGAAAAAAAGATAGACTTTCTTTAATAGAAATAAAAAATAAAATTTAAATAAAAGATAATAATATAATATTGAAGAGAGAAGAATATAAAATAAAATATTTTTTTTTGGAATAAAAAATAGAGTAATAATTGAAGTAACTTTATTTTATTTTGGAGTTTACTCCATTTTAAAGGAGAAAATGGAGGCAAGGGGTGGAGATGGCACGAGGAAAGAGTCATAACTTACAAGCTTCTGAGGTTACATGAAATGTTTAGGTGGAGATAATATCATGTAGTCCATGTATGATACTACATGTTTGGTGATCGAAGGTTATTGACTACACAAATCAATGGGAATTACTAAAACGAGTCTGTTTATCCTCAAAATTGGATAACAATTTAATTTATACGTAGTTTTAAGGATACGTGATATAATCTGACACAAATTGAGAAAACATATTAATATTGAAATCAATGACAGAAAAGTAAATGTAAACCACATAAATTGAACAGTGTTAGCCTTGAAAGTTGGTCACCCTCGAGTCAAAAAGTGCTTCAATCGATGTCGGAACAGAATAACAAGATAATAAGAACTAGAAATAATAGTGTATAGCTTTTGGATGCGTGTTACAATGTGTATTACAAATAATCAGACCCTTTTTATATAGTAGGGGAGTCCTACTTTAGATACAATTCTACGAAAGGTAAGAAATCTCATGATTTGCTAATTAGTCGGTTTCTCATTGATACGTGCCGAGATTCCCGCTGTGATATCCGACGGTTACGAATATTTCGGCCTTCCATTATTCGGTCCGATAATATTTCCTTAAGCTTGATCGGAGTCGGGTCGGTTCCGGAGCAACGAGCTCGATAATCTTGAAGACGCATGTTCTAACTTTGTACCTTGGTTCAATATAATCCGAGGTTGATTTTTAACTCATCACGTTTCAGTCCCGATCTGTCATGCAATATATGAGCCCGATTTCGACCGTATATAAAGTCAACAAGTAATTAGTCGACGTTGAATTAATGGAATTCCGTAGTGAATCTTGAAATAACTAGTAAGTGGCAAAGAATCCTTTTACAATAAGTATCGACTAATAAATCTTACGGAGAAAAGAAGGAGATCGATTTATAAATATATTTCTTTTTAAAATTATTTTCTTCTACTTGAATCGCGACGTCATAAAGAATCATTTCTAAGTTGACTATACGTTATGCCTAATACTATTAAATTTTGGAAAAGATTCAAAATTGCCCTTGTGCTTTGCGAAATATCTACTTTTGCTCTCTATTTAACACTACCCTAGCCGTAAGAAAACTGGCCTACATTTGCCCTTTGACTAAGAGAAAATATTTTGGAGGGAATCGATTTCTAATAATAATGTTTAAGACTAGAAATTGCCATGTGTCCAACACTGGCTTAAGATTAAAGCATCCTTTTATCCCCATCCCCTTCTATCCACAATAATAATCCCCAACAAAGTACCGATCGCATCCGTACTCCACTATTGGAGAACCAACCAAAGCAAACAAGAAAATTCCATTTGAATCAAAATTTCATTTAGCTTAACACCCGAGAAATTTTCTTTCAAATGTTATTAATTCTAACATGTTTGGGTGTAGTTGTAGGATTTGACTTTTGCTAGAAGAGTTAAACGTAACAAATTTTGTGCACTTTCCCTCGGTTTCGTCGATTGTGATGGCAAATGTGATAGCAGCTATAACAAAAGTGTAAGTGGTGGATTTTGATTGAATTTTATGGTGCGCCTCCATTACAAATATAAAGTAGTAGAGAGTCGTGGGGTCCAGCCCATATGTGAAAGAAGAAAAACTTCTTCTTTCTTCCTTTTGTCAAGCCAGTCAATTTAGACAAGATTTGCGCGGCTGAGTTTTTGCAGTAGTATTGATGTCACTGCATACATCAACATAGGTATTCTGCAGCTATAAATAAGTGCATCTACCTTCATTGTAAGACACACCAACAAAGAGAGAAAGAAAGAGTGAGGTTTCACAGACAGGGTTATAAAAAAATAGTCTGTGAGAAAAATAGAGAGTGAGTGATATTGTAGTGAGGTGAGAATATCAAAAGAGGGTTATTTTTTTTGAGTGTTGTAGTGGTCTTTGGAGTATTTTACTCGGACCTACAAAGTATAAAATTCCTTACTATAATGATATCAGTTACTCCTCTCGGGGCCGTGATTTTTTCCCTTATCAAAAGGGTTTTCCACGTAAAAATCTTGGTGTCGTTGTTACTCTTTTATTCTTGTTAATTATCGTATCTCGGTGTTACGTTCTTATTCCTCTTTTATTACCGTGAATATTATTTTTGTAGGGGGTTTATTCCCAACAACTGGTATCAGAGCACAGGTTCTGCTCGTTCACTGAAATACTATTCACTATCGGTAGTACTATACTCGGTGAAAAATAAAAATGTCCGGAGTAAAGTACGAGGTAACAAAATTCAACGGAGATAACGGTTTCTCAACATGGCAAAGAAGGATGAGGGATCTGCTCCTCCAACAAGGATTACACAAGGTACTAGATGTTGATGCCAAAATGCCCGATACCATGAAAGCTGAGGATTGGGCTGACTTGGATGAAAGAGCTGCTAGTGCAATCAGGTGAAACTTATCAGATGATGTGGTAAATAACATCATTGATGAAGACACTCCACGTGGAATTTGGACAAGGTTGGAAAGCCTATACATGTCCAAAATGTTGACAAATAAATTGTACCTGAAGAAGCAGTTATACGCCCTACACATGGGTGAAAGTACGATTTTTTTGTCACATTTAAATGTGTTTAACGGACTAATCACACAGCTTGCCAACCTCGGAGTGAAAATCGAGGAAGAAGATAAAGCCATCATGCTATTGAACTCGTTGCCATCTTCGTACGATAATTTGGCAACAACCATCCTGCGCGGTAAGACTACTATTGAGTTGAAAGATGTCACATCGGCTCTTTTACTTGTCACACCTCCTTTTTGCGCGCCCCGCCCCGAAGGGTTTAAAATGCGCGAGGGGAGTTTTTTCAATTTAAGTGACAATATTCGAAATGAGATTATTTATTTAATTCAGAGTCGCCACTTGGGAAAGGTTTGGTTTTTGGTGTCCCAAGTCACCGGTTTATCTTGAATCCCAAATCGAGGAAATTTTCGACTTTTCCAAATGAAGTCTGCGAACCAGAAATTCTAAGTAAGAAATTCTGTTGACCCGAGGGAAGGTGTTAGGCACCCTCGAATCCCGTGGTTCTAGCACGGTTGCTTAAATTGTTATAATGGCTAAATATCTGATTTAAATACATGTTGTGACTTATGTGCTTTTATTAAGTTTAAACCGCTTTTTATTATTATCATTTTATTTTTTATAGAATTGCAACGTCGTGAAAATGCATCTCGAACCACGTCACAATCAATGCACCCGTAGTTGTTAACACATTTCGACTCCGTTGAGATTTGAATTTGGGTCACATAAATGCGCACCCGAATTTAAGAATGTATTTTAATTAAGCCGTGCCTAAAGAGTCTAACGCGTTATTATTTTGTAGAAGGCCATGAGATTCACTAAACGGCCTAGCCTGAATTCTAAATATTATGATTAGTTGTTGAGGGCCCCGCAATTTACATTTTTATTTGGCGAGGCTTATCTCATTATTTTTAAAAGGATAAACCTATAGTGACTACATTTTTTTATTATTTTTGGTTTTCAGGAATAGAAGAAAGAAAGATGTATGCTAATTGAAGTATATGCATTGGCGTAAACCGGATTCCTATCAATTTCTAATTACTTATAAAGTGAAAAGATGCCATACCTTACGAAATACTTTGGTTGAACAAAGAAGTTATATGTGAGATGGATGGAATGCAATACTTAATCCGAACATTTCTCGAATCGAACTTAACTAGATTTATTTAGGCTAGATTAAGGAAATTGAACGCTAGGCATTATTACTAATGGGGATTCGAACGTGCTCCTATATATTGCTTAGCGGTCCTGATAAAAGAACTAAAAATAACACAGAACATTATTGTGTAAGATGGAAATATTCTATCCTATGCATGTCATTAGTTAAACGGGAATCCAGTCGAAAATTCTATACCAATTATCCATACCTTCTATATATTGTACCATTACATCTTGTACTAGCAAACAACTATAAACTAAGATGCAAGAGGCTAAAACTTGATTAAGTATTATCTAACTAATCTTTCACTACTGAATCACGCACTAATCAATTTATACAAAAGAAGTCAATATACCATGAGCATTACAAAACTGACATCTAAATTTCTTCAAACTCCTTTCATTTCATGCTTTCGAACTGTTACAGTTAACACCAAAATGGGACTCGAAATGTGTACCTGAATGCTGAAATGCAAAGAGAAGTGAAGCAGAAGAGTCAGCGGCAGTAGATAGCAGAATAGCAGCAGCAACAACAAAACAAAACAATTGGGGTAGAACCAAAATCCCAGCTAGACCAAATCCCAGAGTGAAACCACAAACAACCAGCAGACTCAGTCGGATTTAGAAGAAATCATGTATTGGACAGAACAGGTCAAGACCATTGAAATCAAGACAGCAAGAAGAATGCAATTTATAGTTTTGTCTGTCTGTGTTATCAAAACAGAGTTCCTTCCAGTTTTCTGCTTTTCAGAACTGCAACCCTCAATCTCCAAAACTGAATTTTCACGTGTATTCTCTCTTTATCTGTCTATGTGTATGTATCTATGTCTATCTTAAAGTCTGTATGCCTGACTTATGTGTGTATGTGTATATCTCTCAATGTGTATCACCCTCCCTTTATTATCAGATGGTCTCCTATATGCTCTCTCTTCACCCTCTTCTTTTCTCTGTGTTCACTCTATCTCTGCCCCCTATATGCTCTGTATATCCCTCTAATATCAGGTGTTATCCCCCTTTCCAACTGATGGAAGTCTGTGTCTATTCCTAATCCCCTCTCCCTCTGTGTTCACTAATATCCGATCCCTTCCCTGTGTCTTATGTCTTCCCTTTTATAAGCCTTAACATTACCCCTTTTACAGCCTGATAGATTAAAAGAAACCCCTCTCATGTGCCATCTTCTTTTCAGTTCCACTTAGCTATTTAAGTATTAACCCCCATCAACATTCCCTGGCAGACTTATTCTTTAAAAAGGTTTAATACTTCTTTAAACTAAAGCAAAGTATGGGCAGCAGAATATATCTGACAGCATATGCTGTCAAACCATTTTTAAATCAAAAGCCCTTTATGCAGGAACCAGGCTGTGCACAAGTGCACCTGTGGTGCATAAATGCACATGCTATGCCAAATGCACATGCCCTCCAATTCAGAACTTTAAACAAAACATTCCTTTTACATTACTGATTCCAATTAACAACTATAAGTAAACAAACTCAGTTCTTAATTGATTCAAACAAATGCTTAGCAGAAGTAAGTCGATTTGTTATTGCTCGGATAACTGAAACTAATTGACGACATATGTCGACTCGACTATACTAGTTATAACACATACAATCGTAACCAAAAATCAGACATTTAACTGTAACGACACACGATTTGAATTATACTGACTAAGCAAAGTGGTACTCGAGGAGCCAGTTGATCAGTCAACATTTGAAGCTCAATTGTTCGCACAGCACATACATACGCATTATCAGAACAAGTAGGAGAAGAAACTAATCAAACAACAAAGGTTCAGGCAAGGTGGACATGACACAGTTGGTAAAATTCGAAACAACCATTACACAACAACAATAACAGCCTTTTCAGCAAACACGGATTAACAGAACAAAGAAAAGAGAACAAAACTCACCTTAAATCCCGAAGAATCGAAACCTTGACTCGGACTCGGACAGACCTTTCTTAAGGCTGAACGGACTTTAATCGAAGTGTTTCTCAGATGAGAAACACTTCGATTAAGGTCCATTAGACCTTAATTTCTTTGGCTCGAACGGACATGGACCAGTGACGGGGAACCCTAAGGTTCCAAATATCAGATCTGGGATTCATGCTTCCCTGATCAGATTGGGACCAAACCAAGCATGGTTTGGTCTCGAGGGGGGTCTGGGGACTGTCTGGTGTGAAGCTGGGGTTAAACGGTGTAGATCGAGTTTTGACTCGAATCTTCAAATGAAGATTCGAGAAGGTGGGATGGTATTCGAGTTAAGTAGTTAACAGATCCATGTTTAGGATGGCCAGGGGATTCTAGGATGTTAAGGTGAAGGTCACCGGCGTCCATGCCGCCGGTTTTCATGGTGAAGGATACAGGGGCGGCTCTAGGGTTTGATGGGGAAGAAGGTGAAGACGGAAGCTGGGGTATTGGATAGGGGGCAGGGTAAGGTTACAGGCTTATATAGTTAGTGGGTAGGTGGATCCTGGCCGTTGGATGAGATGCGATGAAGGGCCAGGATCCTTCAGCTCGAAGGAAACGGTGTCGTTTCATCTTTTAGAGGGTTTGGGTCGATCCGGGTGGAAACGGGTCGGGGTCATTAGTGGGTTATGGGGAGGTGATCTTGGCCGTTGATCAATCGGAGATCAACGGCTCAGATCAAACTCAACCATTACGACGTCGTTTGGACGTCCTTGGTGTCAGCTTGGACTGGACCGGGCAGGCATGGTTTTGGGCTGAATTTGTTTGGGCCAATTTGTTAAAATTGGCCCAAGTCCGAAAAAGGAAGGGCTCTTTTTTTTATTATTTCCTTTTCTTCTTTATTTTAAAAAAAACAAAACTAAGTAAAATCAAATTAAAATTAAATAAACACTTACAATTATTTGCACACACATAAAAATAATTCAAAACAGGTAAAAATCAAACAAAACAAAATCACGGGCAAAGACGCCTGTTTATGATTTTCTATTTAACAACCGTGTTACGGTTCAGATTATGCATGACACGTACATTTTTGTATTTTGCTTTAATAAAGTAAAAATGGGCAAAAATCATAAATAATTAACAAAGTGCCATGTAAGAATCCAAAAATTGTACAACAGGATCAATTGTTATTACTTTTTTTTATTTCTTTTGGAGCGATTGTCGCGCGAAACAAAAATCACGTGCTCACAGCTGCCCCTCTTTGTTCGGAAACACGAAGAGTTTTCGTGCAAAGATAAAGTGAGCGTGTATGAGCGATTTTTGCCTATGGACTACTCCGTGTGAAGCATGGTTTTTGAAAGATCTGACCGAATCTTGCTTCAAAGATTTTCTACATATCCTGGGCTAAACAGGAATCAGGTCAATGTAGTTCGGGAAGTTTTGGTAGCTGAGACTACCATGGGATTACAATGCTTGTTGCTACTGCTGTTGCTGTTGTCACTGCTGCGTCACTGACCGCCTTATTACAACCAAACGAAAATTGGAAACTGAACTAACTACTTATATGCATGTCAACTGCTAGTTACAAGATTCCTATCTATGATTCTTTTACGACTTGATCTTGGGTCTTAGCTGATTCTGCTTGTAGACTCCGATCTGAATCTTGATGCTTGCGAGTTGCGGCGACTTGTTTAATCTCTGGGATACTGAGTGAGACGCGATTGGCAGGGTTCAGGACCTTAATCAAATGTTGGAGTCAATCTGCCTTTCATTTACTCCGATATCTCGGGACATCTTTTTTTTTTCTTTGATTCCGAGCTGGGACTCATCTCGTGGGTCATTTCGATCCATGTGGCTCGAGGTTAGACCTGCGGGAGAAAACAAACGAACGAGATTTTTCTGCCCCAGTTTCACTAGGAAAATTTCGTTAATTATCTGCCAGGAAGTTCACAAAATTGATGAAGGAAGATAAAAATGCTCAGTTCAGGACTGGAGCCCCAATACCGACTAGCTGGGGAGGAGTTCAGTTTTAAAGCTGAAACTCTAATGCTGACCAACTGGGGAAAAGTTCAGCTCAGGGTTTAAAAACTCTAATGCTGACTAAAAGGGAAATTCAGTTTAGGGTTTTAAAACCCTAATGCTGATTAAAGGAAAAATTCAGTTTAGGGTTTTAAAACCCTAATGCTGACTGGAAGGAAAAACTCAGTTTAGGGTTTAAAACCCTAGTGCTGGCTAAAGGAAAAAGTTCAGTTTAGGGTTTAAAACCCTAGTGCTGGCTAAAGGAAAAAGTTCAGTTTAGGGTTTAAAACCCTAATGCTGACAAAAAGGAAAATTCAGTTTAGGGTTTAAAACCCTAATGATGATTACATGGAAAAGCTCAGTTTAGGGTTTAAAACCCTAATGCTGGCTGAATGGAAAAAGTTCAGTTTAGGGTTTAAAACCCTAATGCTGACTAAAAGGAAAAATCAGTTTAGGGTTTAAAACCCTAACGCTGATTAAAGGAAAAATTCAGTTTAGGATTTAAAACCCTAATGCTGACTGGAAGGAAAAGCTCAGTTTAGGGTTTAAAACCCTAATGCTGGCTGAAAGGAAAAAGTTTAGTTTAGGGTTTAAAACCCTAATGCTGACTAAAAGGAAAATTCAGTTTAGGGTTTAAAACCCTAATGCTGATTACATGGAAAAGCTCAGTTTAGGGTTTAAAACCCTAATGCTGGCTGAATGGAAAAAGTTCAGTTTAGGGTTTAAAACCCTAATGCTGACTAAAAGGAAAATTCAGTTTAGGGTTTAAAATCCTAATGCTGACTAAAAGGAAAATTCAGTTTAGGGTTTAAAACCCTAATGTTGGCTGAGTGAAAAAAGTTCAGTTTAGGGTTTAAAACCCTAATGCTGACTGGAAGGAAAAGCTCAGTTTAGGGTTTAAAACCCTAATGCTGGCTGAATGGAAAAAGTTCAGTTTAGGGTTTAAAACCCTAATGCTGGCTAAAGGAAAAAGTTCAGTTTAGGGTTTAAAATCCTAATGCTGACTAAAAGGAAAATTCAGTTTAGGGTTTAAAACCCTAATGCTGATTACATGGAAAAGCTCAGTTTAGGGTTTAAAACCCTAATGCTGGCTGAATGGAAAAAGTTCAGTTTAGGGTTTAAAACCCTAATGCTGACTAAAAGGAAAATTCAGTTTAGGGTTTAAAACCCTAATGCTGATTACATGGAAAAGCTCAGTTTAGGGTTTAAAACCCTAATGCTGATTGCATGGAAAAGCTCAGTTTAGGGTTTAAAACCCTAATGCTGATGGCTGGGGACAAAATTCGAGAACAACCACTGACTTCTTTTTTGAATTTTCTTACTTTAGTAAAAGAAGTAAAAGGGAGTTTCGTGGAAACTTACCTTTCGAGTGAATTCCTTATTGCCAAAATGTTTCTTGTACCCATGTACCTTCTTCTTTGGGCGACACCTGCCTCTTGTACGGTTGTCTTGGATTAAGCCTGTTTGAACTTTTTCAGACAAAGAACACTTGTTAGTTCGGAAAATGACGGTCGATTTGGTGACCTTGATCGTTCCCGGTTGCCTTGTTGCATCTTCATTTCTGTCGCGAAGTCCCGCTATTGGTTTGATTCATATGTAGGAACCCTTTAAACTGCTCAAGCTTGAATTTCCATATTCTGTGATGATTTGCCTCGTAAGGCTCCTTTTCTTTTCTTTTTTTTGTGTCCCGTTTTAATTAGAGGTTCTCAACGGGGATTTTATTGGAGGTATTCTGTGGGAATTTGTACAAAAGGAAGCTCTGTGGGGGAATATTTACAAAGTGGATTCTTTGTGTGGATTTTGTACAATGGGGTATGCTGGGTATTTGTTTCAAAACGAGTTTCCCAGGGTTTGTTGGGGTAAGCTTTTTTGGGGAATATTTACAAAGGGACTCGCTGGGGATGTGCTGAGGAAATTCCAACGGGGTTTTTTTTTCTTCATATTGGGGAGACTCTGTGAGAGATTGTACAAAAGGAGAGACTCTGTGGGGATTTGTACAAAAGGAGAGACTCTGTGGGGATTTGTACAGAGGGAGATTCTGTGGGGATTTATCTGAAAGTGGACTTGCTGGGGGGGAATTTCTCTTTTCCTCTTTACTTTAAACACCATCACACATCATGATTCATCAGGCTCGGGCAATAGTAACAATGAAATGAGGCGTTTTCCTTCATGAAACGGGATTCCGTGCAAACAAACCTGCCACCTGCCCTTTCCGGTGTATCCTGAACTTGGGGTTAAAACATAAAAGAGATTCGAAAAGAAACAAAGAAAGGAGAAAACAAATTTCAGGAAGGGAGTGTCCTTTTCGGGACGAGAAAGACTTATCTGAGGAAGATAACGCTGGCTTTAAATGACATGACATGCTCTTTGGACTGGACGCCTGACCTTCCATGAACTTGCGTTTCCCTGAACCAGAACGGATCTGTGATTCCAAACCGGTGGAACTTTGTCGAGACTTCCTTGGGGTGGAGTCATTCTTTTTCGGCCAACAGCGCCCTTTGCGGGTTTTCGCTGGCTGACCTCTCTCATTTCTCTTCCTGTCATCGCTTGATAGCACTCTTTGTGAGTTTTTACTAAAACAAGCTCTCTCATTTTGGTTTCTCTACTCCCGTCGCCTCGTGGTGCCCGAAGGTTTTCACCGACGAGACTCTCTCATTTTATCTCTCTCAATTCAGAGTGTGCTGGTCTCCATTTGCGATGCTTATTGGTTCCCCACCATATTTGGTAACTGATTTGAAGGCTTGTGCTTGGTAAAGAGAGGTAGATGATACTAACTTCTCAACTGCTCGACGTGCCCCGGTTTTAATTTCAGGGCGAATGGGATTTTATTGTTGGTGTGACTGAACCTCAGGGAGAGGCTGCCTACGTATCCTTTCGGAATCAAGTCAAACGTAGTTCAGGCCTCAATCAATGTTTTTTTTTTTTTATAAGCGGCTCAAAAGTTTGTAGAGAGAATTGGGCAGTGTTTGGGGAGTAGTGGGAATAAAACCTTCATCATTTCAAATGTGTCAAGACTACTGGAGTATAATTCAGACGTAGTATCTCTTGACTGCATCCGCATTTACTGCTGTGTCGGGGTCATTTCCTTCGATATCACCTAAATACAATGCTCCTCTCGGCAATATCTTCCTTATGATGTATGGGCCTTTCCAATTTGGAGCAAACTTCCCTTTTGCTTCCTCATGATGCGGCAGAATACGCCTCAGTACCAGCTGACCTACTTCGAAATTCCTGGGTCGGACTTTCTTGTTGTAAGCACGGGCCATTCTTCGTTGGTACAGCTGTCCGTGACAAACCGCGGCCATTCGCTTTTCATCAATCAAAGTCAATTGCTCTAACCGAGTCTTGACCCACTCGCTGTCTTCGATTTCTGCTTCGACAATGGTTCGAAGCGAAGGAATTTCTACCTCTGCCGGTATTACAGCCTCGGTCCCATAAACCAGAAGATAAGGAGTCGCTCCTACTGATGTGCGTACCGTAGTGCGATATCCCAACAGTGCAAATGGTAACTGCTCATGCCACTGTCGGGAACTTTGGATGGTTTTCCTCAAAATCTTCTTGATGTTTTTGTTTGCCGCTTCCACAGCACCATTGGCCTTCGGCCGATAAGGAGTAGAATTCTTATGTATTATCTTGAATTGCTCGCATACATCTCCCATCAAATGACTGTTCAAGTTTGCCGCGTTATCTGTAATGATAGTCGCAGGAATACCGAAACGACAGATAAGATTTGAGTGTACAAAATCAACTACAGCTTTTTTAGTGACCGACTTGAGAGTGACAGCTTCTACCCATTTTGTGAAGTAGTCTATGGCAACCAGTATAAACATGTGTCCATTCGAAGCCTTTGGTTCGATTGGTCCAATGACGTCCATGCCCCAGGCGACAAATGGCCAAGGTGCGGACATGGGATGCAGTTCCGTGGGAGGTGCATGAATCAAATCACCGTGCACCTGACACTGATGACACTTCCGAACGAAGCTAAAGCAGTCTTTTTCCATGGTCATCCAGTAATAACCTGCTCGAAGGATTTTCTTCGCTAAGACATACCCATTCATGTAAGGTCCGCACACACCTGCGTGTACTTCGTGCATGATCTTTATCGCTTCCTCGATATCGACACATCTTAGGAGATTGAGGTCCGGGGTCCTTTTATATAATAATTCACCGCTCAGAAAGAAACCACTTGCATGTCGCCTAATGGTCCTCTTTTGATCTCCAGTAGCGTGCTCGGGGTATTCTTGCGTCTTCAGGAACCTCTTGATGTCATGGTACCAAGGCTGCGTATTTGATCCCGCCTCGATTACACAGCAGTAACCGTGTCTTTCCTTGATTTGGATTTCCAAAGGATCGACATGGGCGTTGCCCGGGTAGGGTAGCATTGAAGCCAAAGTAGCGAGTGCATCTGCCAGTTCATTGTGACACCTCGGGATATACCTGAACTCTATTAAGGTAAAGCGCTTGCTGAGGTCCTCCACATGCTGTCGGTAAGGGATAAGTTTGACATCCCGAGTTTCCCATTCGCCTTAAGCTTGCCGGATAATCAAGTCAGAATCTCCCATAATCAGTAAGTCTTCGATATCCTGATCGATTGCCATATGCATGCCCATGATGCAGGCTTCATACTCAGCTGTATTATTTGTGCAAAAGAAACGAAGTCTAGCTGTGGCGGGATAATGCTGACCAGAAGGTGAGATCAAAATTGCCCCAATCCCTACACCCTTGGCGTTCACGGCTCCATCAAAGAACATCTTCCAAACATGAGCTTCCTCCGAGACCACTTCTGCGGTGTTTACTTCTTCATCTGGAAAGTAGGTATCCAATGGCTGGTATTCCTCATCGACCGGATTTTCGGCCAAATGATCTGCTAACGCCTGAGCTTTCATTGCCGTGCGAGTGACATAGACTATGTCGAATTCCGTAAGCAAGATTTTCCATTTAGCCAGTCTCCCAGTAGGCATTGGTTTCTGAAATATATACTTCAAAGGATCCAACCTGCTTATGAGGAGCGTGGTGTGGGCTTGGAGATAATGTCTCAACTTTTGAGCAACCCATGTGAGAGCGCAACATGTCCTTTCCAACAGTGTGTATTTGGCCTCATAGCCGGTGAATTTCTTGCTCAAGTAGTAGATTGCTTGCTCCTTCTTTCCGGTTACGTCGTATTGCCCGAGGACACAACCGAAAGAGGTCTCCAAGACTGTCAGATACAAGAAAAGTAGCCTTCCCGGTTCTGGAGGGACCAAGACCGGGGGATTCGAAAGGTATTCTTTGACTTTATCAAAGGCTTCTTGACACTCAGTTGTCCATTTAATCGCTGCATCTTTCCTTAACAGCTTGAATATGGGCTCACACGTGCTTGTCAGCTGGGCAATAAACCGACTGATGTAGTTCAACCTGCCCAAAAGACTCATCACGTCTTTCTTTGTTCTTGGGGGAGGTAGATCTCTGATGGATTTTATCTTAGTTGGATCTAGCTCGATACCTCTCCTGCTTACGATGAAGCCCAAAAGTTTGCCCGACGGAACTCCGAAAGCACATTTGGCTGGGTTTAGCTTCAAGTCATACTTCCTTAGCCTCTCGAAGAATTTCCTCAAGTCTTGGATGTGATTATCCTGCGTCCTGGACTTGACTATCACGTCATCCACGTACACCTCTATTTCCTGATGCATCATGTCATGGAAAATGGCAGTCATGGCCCTCATGTAAGTAGCCCCAGCATTCTTCAAACCAAATGGCATGACCTGGTAACAGTAGGTGCCCCAAGGCGTGGTGAAGGCAGTTTTCTCGGCGTCCTCTTCATCCATCAATACCTGATGATACCCAGCATAACAATCTACAAAAGACTGTATCTCGTGTTTGGCGCAATTATCAACGAGGATGTGGATGTTGGGCAGCGGGAAATTATCTTTAGGACTTGCTCTGTTCAAATCTCGGTAATCTACACATACTCGAGTTTTCCCGTCCTTCTTTGGTACTGGAACCACATTCGCCAACCATGTTGTATATTGGACTACCCGAATCACTCCCGTTTTCAGTTGTTTGGTGATCTCCTCTTTAATCTTGTCGCTGACCTCAGTTTTGAACTTTCGTTGCTTTTGTTGAACTGGAGGACAATCAGGATGAATCGGCAATTTATGAACCACTACATCAACACCTAGTCCCGGCATGTCATCATATGACCAAGCAAACACGTCTTTAAATTCAAAAAGAAGTTGAATTATCGCCTCTCGCGTTTTCTTGTCCGTGTGAATGCTTATCTTGGTCTCCTGGATTTCTTCCGGGGTTCCTAAATTTACCGGTTCAGTGTCATTCAGATTTGGCTTAGGTTTATTCTCGAAATATTCTAACTCTCGGTTTATCTCCCTAAAAGCCTCTTCCGCATCATATTCTGGTTCTGGGTTCATTAATTCGCAGTTAAATAACTCATTGTGATCTGGGCGTGAAGTCCGCAAGCATGTCATATTTAAAGCCGCATTATTATGACTGAAAAGAAAGATAAAAGGAAAAATAATAAAAATCAGAACAAAAGAAAGAATGGGAAAGCAATGATGATTTTTTTTATTTTCTTTGGAAAGTTGGAAGACAACAATGTTTACAACTTAGGAATTCAAAGCAACAATTGAAAAGGAGAAAACGTTCAAGTTATGTCCTGGAGATAACTTGTGACACAGGAAAGGTGGCAGGACAGGTCTATCCGGACTTCCGTCTAGTCGGGAATGGCGTGGCCTCCCAGTTTTGAAGTTGGGCGTTTGGCCCCATGTACAGCATTGCAGCAGTGCTTGTGCCTTCACCTGGTTGAACCATGTGGACCTCGTAAAGCATTTCCCTCATCGCCCCACATATCTCCTTGATTTCCTCAGCTGTGAAGACCTCATCATTTTCTTCAACGTACCTTGGCCTGATGAAAGTTGCATATAAATCTGGCAGTGGTCGAGGTAACTTCCAACCCTCATTTTTCCTTTTCTTCGCCCACTCTTCGTCTGCTGGAGTAGGCTTGAAACCTAGTCCAAAAGGTTTCTTGGTGACTGGCAAGGTAATGGGTTCTGTTATTCCCTGAAGGGTTCGTCCTAGCCCCTTCCCTGGCCTAAATCCATGCCGGATCATCTCTTTGGCCACCATAACCGAGGCGTTAGACAAGAAAGGCTGGGGGCAGTGTATTCCCTCTTCGTGCTGCTCTGCCCGTACAATCTCAAAAGCTTGATAGACCGTGCGTTCGCTCCCTTCTCTCGGTTCTAGATATGGAATGGATGGGTCCCGGTAAATAGCATGCTCATCTTCCCCATGGACCACGATTTCTCGGTTTTCGTACTCGAACTTCACCATCTGGTGAAGAGTGGAAGGCACGGCTCCTGCCGCATGGATCCAAGGTCTGCCAAGGAGAAAATTGTAGGATGTATCCATGTCGAGTAGCTGGAAGGTTACTTGAAATTCGACTGGTCCTATAACCAACAACAGGTCTATTTCTCCCATGGTATCTCTCTTGATGCCATCGAAAGCTCTTACGCAGACATTGTTGGGTCGGATTCTTTCGGTCCCAATTTCCATTCTTTGCAGCGTGGAGAGCGGGCAAATGTCAACGCCTGAGCCTCCATCCAACATTACCCGCTTGACATAATAGTCTTCGCATTTAACTGTTAGATGCAAAGCCTTGTTGTGTGCCGCTCCTTCCGGGGGTAGATCGTTCTTACTGAAAGAGATTTGGTTGACGGCGAAGAATCTTTCTGTCATCCGCTCTAATTGCTCAACCGAGGTTTCAACTGGCACATATGCTTCATTCAGGGTCTTCAGTAAGATCTTTTGATGCTCGGTCGACCTCATCAATAATGATAGCATGGACACTTGCTCGGGGTACTTGCGTAGTTGATCTATCACTTCGTAATCCGGCATTTTCATTTGTTGGAAGAACACTTCCGCTTCTTCAACACTTACGGGCTTCTTTGGCGGGAAGTGCCTTTGTGTGGCGTTGTTCAGTTCTTGGGTATTTGAATACCTTCCAATGAGAGTATTTTCTGGAAGTTCTCCCATGACCTCTTTACCTTTGTACATTACCAAAGTCTTTTGATAATTCCATGGCACTGTGGACGGGTTGGTCATTGGCTTTTGTGGCACGCGTCCGATAACCACTGGCTCATTCAGCCGAGGTGGTTGAATCGTCCCCCGGACCACATAGGCCCCTTTCGGCACGTACATAGGTTTTGTCTTTTTGATTCCGAAGTTCTGCGTCTTCTCAGCTCGGCATCGTGGTATGTAAAGAACTCCATCCTTTACTGGTACCACTTTCTTCTCCACCTTCTTTTCAGGCTCTTTCTTTATAGCTTTGGCCTCCTCCCCCTTTTCTGGTTTCTGGTCTGTCTCAGGCCTCTTCCCCGTGTCGACAATGGCAATTATGGCTTTCAGTGCAGGGTCGAATTCTTTGTCTTCGCAAATCATTCCGATCAGCGGCCCATTATTATGAGCAGGTAATGGATTGTTAGTTACATTTGGGATCTCCTCGTCCCTTAGCACTATTTTCCCTTGCTCTATCAAATTTTCGACCACTCTTTTCAACGACCAGCAGTCATTTGTATCATGTCCCTCGGCCCCTGAATGATAGGCGCATCTGACTCCAGCTTTGTAAGAAGGTGACGTCGGGTTTTGCCTTGTTTGAGGGATTGGTTGCAAGAAACCCAATTGGACTAGCTTCGGGAACAAAGTAGAGTATTGTTCACCGATGGGCGTGAAAGTTCGCCGTCGAGGTGGCTCTTGAGGGCGGAAGTTATTCTGCGGGGGTTGTGGGTTATAGTGGTTGCGGTAAGGAGGCTGATTTCTGGGAGGTGGAGCTGGGCCACGGTTGGCTTGTTGTGGTGGATGGGCATAAGGCTGGGCATTCATGACCATATAAGGTTGATGAGCATATGCCAAATTTTAGTGGGGGTAGTAGTGTTGTGGGGTTCTTTCCGGGAAACGGGGCCTGGGATGACGATATTCCCTTGCTTCCGAGGCTGCCATAGTTGTTTCTTCTTTCTTCTTCCCTCTTGTCATTCCTTCGGACCCGCTTTGGACGGCCTGGGAGGTTGCCCTTATGGCTGCTTGGCTCAGAATCCTACCTGTTTTCAGCCCATTTTCTACCATCTCTCCTATCTTGATCGCTTCCGCGAATGGCTTACCCATGGCTGACATCATGTTTTGGAAATAGTCAGACTCTTGAGCCTGGAGAAAGGTAGTGACCATTTCCACTTCATCCATGGGAGGCTTTACTCTCGACGCCTGTTCGCGCCACTTAATAGCATATTCTCTGAAGCTTTTCGAAGGTTTCTTCTTCAAATTCGACAGAGAGTTTCGGTCTGGCGCAATGTCGATGTTATACTGGAATTGCTTTACAAAATCTCTATCATCCCATATGTGCCATCGGGACATTTCCTGATCCATATACCATTCCGAAGCTATCCCTACTAGACTTTCCCCAAAATACGCCATCAGCAGTTCTTCTTTTCCGCCGGCTCCCCGTAATTGGTTGCAGTATTTCTTAAGATGTGCAATGGGGTCACCGTGCCCATCGTATTTCTCGAACTTTGGGGTCTTGAAACCCGTTGGCAGGTGCACGTGAGGGAACATGCACAGGTCGGCGTAAGAGACGCTCTTTTGTCCGCTCAATCCTTGCATATTCTTCAAACTTTGTTCAAGGCTTCTCATTCTCTTGGCAATCTCATTTTGTTCTGCAGTTCTGGGGTTCTGATCCTGCCCAGGTGCAAGCTCGCACTGAGGCGGTAGAGGATTAGTACTGGTAGCGAACCTAGTTGGTTCCATTGAGAACGATGGTGCTTGGAATGTAAAAGAGGATGAGTCAAAGCTTGGCTTGTACGGGGTAGGCTGTGCCGCAATCGGGCAAGGCGATGCAGTAAAGACTTTCATGCTTGCATCAGTGGATGACATTCGGGGATGAGGCTCAGAAGGCGATCCAGCAGAGAAGGCTGAGGTGGCTGGGTACCCGAATGGGGTAGCAGGATAATTTATGGGGACATTAGAAGTCCCACTTGACCTGGAGAATAATTCAGGGAATCCGGGGACGACACTTGGCGGCTCTTTCCCAATATTCCAATCGTCCAGCATTTCCAACATGCGGAGCCGTAGGATTCTATTTTCCTCCGCAGTTGCGGATTCAGGTGTGAGGACGGCTGAGATCGAGCTCTCCTCGGAAACAGGGATTGTTTGCAATGGAATTTCTGAAGACATTTCCACACTTCCTTTTGACCTGGTGAAGTAAGTGTGAGTACTGCTTCTGGTCCTAACAACAGGTAGTTGAACGCTTCTCCTTGACCTCGTGAAGTATGAGTGCGAGGCCAGACTTTCACCAAACCAACCGTCTTTTCAAAAACCCTGAATGCTCAATGACAAACGCACGGTTAATTTGTAGCAAATAACAGATAGTTAATCTCACGTTGGGCATGATGCACCTATACAGTTAAGTGGATTACTATATGTTTGCTACAAGAGCATGCGTCATTCCGGCATTTTTCCTCTTATTAGTTTTCCCCCCCTTTTTTTTGTTTTTCTTTTATTTTTTTATTTTTTTTTATTTTTTATTTTTTTTTTATCTTGCAGTAAAAGAAATGCGACCGGATCCGATGAGGATTGCCTACGTATCACGATGCCTACGTGAATCAGATCATTACGTAGTTCGAAAAACACAAATGAGCGTAAAAGAAACAACCTCTTTATTGTTGAAATGTTCTGTTACAAACTACATTTTGTAAAAGAAAGAACAAAATTTGAAAGTAAACCTAGACTCAAAAATAAACTAAAAATCACCCTGGTGGGAAAAAACAGGCAGAAGATGCTAAGATACAGGCTTGACTTATGAGTGCATTATGGTTTTGAAAATTGGTGTCCGCGGGGCATCGTTCGGCCTCGCCGCGGTCCTAGGTGTGAGATCCCTCTCAAGTTGCTCCAACTCATGCATAGTTTGCTTGACATAACCCATCACTGCCGAGAGGACGGTAACGCTGGACATGTTCTCACATCGTAGACATCGTCTGGTGATGGCATGGGCAATGGCCTTGATCCTATCTCTGGTTTGCTTCTTCTCTATGAGTAGGCGTTTTATCTGATCGCTACATATCTTGAATACTTGAGCATCCTGTATATGCTGGTGCTTCAGTCGCCGTACTTCCAACTTCATCTGGGCTATTGAGTCGTACCAGTATCTGCTCTCAATTTGGAAACCCTTGGCCTGATTAGCTGCTTTGATCTCAAGTGTAGCCATCTCTTTCTTTATTTTAGCAACAGTTTTCTCGTGGTCGCCTTCCAATTGATTCAGGTATCGGCGATGCTTATCTGCTCTTGTATCCCACTGTGCCTTGAGCTCTGCTATGACGTTTTCAGACTTCTCCAAACCATCTTGCCATTCCCTGATTTCACCTTTTAGCCTTTTTATCAGCTGCTCGTCTGATCGATGCCTTGGCTGTTTATCTGCATCCACCCTTATCTGTTTGATCTGGGATCTGAGTCCTTCGTTGTCCTGAATTAACCTGTTCCGCTCTCCCAGATTGGTAGCATCTTGCACGTTGTGCTCATATTTCAAACTTTCCACTTGTTGCTTTAACCTGCTGATTTCGGCGCAATAGCCTCTTTCCTTTGCTAACCAATCCCACTACCTTTGCGATGATTCGGTGAAATTCCGGGTGTGGGGTCTCTTAGCTGGCCTTTCATGCTCAAGTTCCCTTCTATACCATGCAAGGTAACCTGGCGCCGTCTCTCCTTTGGCTCGATTCCGCACGCAAGTATCTGATTTCAAATATTGACACTCACTCCAGATTTGGCGAATCTTTGCTTCTGGGAATTGTCCGTTAGGACTTATCTCAACTGCTTGAGTGCTAAGATCTTCCTCATGAGGTACTGTCTGGCATCTTCCGAACTGTCTCAAAACTCGGCAGGGTGCGTAAGGTTGAATGCTCTTAAGCCCCATCAGTAAGAAATGAGTTTTAGTTGCCGACATATATAGGATCTCATCAACAGTCAACCATCCTAGCGTCCATTGTATTTGGCTGGCAGTAAGAGCTTGAAAGAACGAGGTCCATGCCAGGACTCGTTTGGGCAAACTGATCTCCTTGGTTCTTGTGTAAGATTCTTCTATGCAGGTCTTTTCCGGGGAACCATGGCTCAAAATCTCGGAATGATGGCAGAGGTGCTCGGTCATCCATATCTGCAGGAGCAAGTTACAACCTTCGAAGAAATTTCCCCCAGCTTTACAAGCTGTAAGAGCTCGAAAGATGTCAGATACCACCATTGGCGCGAGAGTACTGTCACTTTGCGTGAGTAAAGTGCTGAAGACCCCGGATATCTTCAGATCAATGTTTCCGTCTTTCCTTGGAAATACCAGAAGGCCTAGGAACATCATCATGAAAGCTACCCGTCTGTGCTTGTCCCACTTCTGACGAACTCCTTTGCTGCACAGTTTGTTGATTGGATTATTGAATCCCCCCTCATGACCGTACCTATCATATATGAAGCATGGAGTACAAAATCCGGCTGCCAGATCCGGGTTGTGGACTGTTCTAGGTATCTTCAATGAATCTAGGAACCGATGTACCGTGACGACTCTTGGGGCGACCAAGTATTTTTCCTTCAAAGGAAGTTCAGCATTCCCGATGTATCCGGCCATTTCTTCCAAAGTGGGGGTGAGTTCAAAATCAGAGAAATGGAAAACATTGTGCGCCGGGTCCCAGTAGGTAACCAAAGCTCTTATGATATCTCCCCGAGGCTGGATTTCCAACAAACCCACGAGACCTTTCAGATGTTTCTTGACCTCATTTTGTCCTTCAGCACCTAGATCATTCCACCATAGCCGTAACTTGACAGGGATTTTGGTCATTATTGAAAAATGTTCATTTTGCATCGTGCTCATCCTGCACATTTATTAAGGTGATTTCAACAAAAATGATTTTGACTCAAGAATATTTTACAAAAGGGATTAAGTTTTGAACACGGCCTTTAAACACCTTGAGGACGAAGATTTTAAGGCCGTGTGGGTCAACCGGACAAAATACTAAACAAGACCCAAAGGTGGCTATTTATGCAAAGTCAGCCTTCCGGCGTCCCTTTCGGGAACATTCGGCTATTTATGACAAAACAGCATCACCCGACTTATTTATGACAGATTTAAAATTTGACATATATTTTGGCTATTTTTAGCAAAAGGAAAGGTTGGACACCACCCCACTTATTTATGGAAAAATTTGACACGTTTTTTATTTATTTATTGATTTTTGGCTATTTTAGCAAAAGGTGGGGTTGGACCCGATGAGGGTTGCCTACGTATCTCACATCCGGTGAGAATCAAACCGGCGTAGTTCTCGAATATCGTAAATAGAAAAAATCAAATAAACCTAGAAATCAAGAATACGTATTTTTATTATATTTTTTCTTTTGCAAAGAGATAAAAACTAAAGAAAATATTTTTTTTTTTAGGAAATATTTGGACTATTGGTCTGAATTTATAAAAGGGGTACTACGAAAGAGACAACATTTTTTGATTATGAATTTCCGTTTTTTTTTACTTTTAAATAAATACCTTCTTTTTTTTTTAGGGAAGTGATAAAAAAAGAAAAAAAAAATTTATATTTTTTTTTAATAACTCAAACTAAGAAGACAAATTTTGTTTTTATTCTCTTTTTTTTTTAGAAAAATTCCGGCGAGGTTTTGACACTACTTGGACATTGGTTTTATTTTTCCAAAATAAGTAATTATCTCCCTACGCTGCTATTTTTCCTTTTTTTTTTAGAAACCGGTCGGCATGCGGAACCGAAGCAAATAAATGCACAACACAGATAGGAATGCAGCATGATGGTCTTTTCATTTCAGGTTGCTAGTCCTAGACGGACCCAACCCCTGTGTTGAGTCCCCTAAGTCAAATGCAACATGATGCAAATAAGCGTTCCTACTAGGGATCCGGCATGAAGTCAAGTTATTCTAGGTTCGTAACCTGGGTATTTGTTCTAGACTGTGTACCCGAGCGGACAACTCGAGTCGAGGAGGGGGCTACGTACCGGGGACCCGCGAGATCGTCCGGCTTTGTAACTTGTCCGACCTCTTTCTTATTTCGGGTATTGACACTAACAGAATAGGGAGTCTCGACCAGCGAGCTTCTCCCCGGAGGTAAGAAGAGAAGGGTTTCGGCACAGTTTATATACAGTTCAGATAATATCAAAGCGGTAAAAGACAACATTTAGCACGTTATGCAAAAACATGTAATAAAGATCAGATAATAAAGCCAAATATAACAATTATTCTAAGCTCGAATTCTTGAACCCTGAACCAGTGGTTCTGGGTTCTATCCCCAGCGGAGTCGCCAGAGCTGTCACACCTCCTTTTTGCGCGCCCCGCCCCGAAGGGTTTAAAATGCGCGAGGGGAGTTTTTCCAATTTAAGTGACAATATTCGAAATGGGATTATTTATTTAATTCAGAGTCGCCACTTGGGAAAGGTTTGGTTTTTGGTGTCCCAAGTCACCGGTTTATCTTGAATCCCAAATCGAGGAAATTTTCGACTTTTCCAAATGAAGTCTGCGAACCAGAAATTCTAAGTAAGGAATTCTGTTGACCCGAGGGAAGGTGTTAGGCACCCTCGAATCCCGTGGTTCTAGCACGGTCGCTTAAATTGTTATAATGGCTAAATATCTGATTTAAATACATGTTGTGACTTATGTGCTTTTATTAAGTTTAAACCGCTTTTTATTATTATCATTTTATTTTTTATAGAATTGCAACGTCGTGAAAATGCATCTCGAACCACGTCACAATCAATGCACCCGTAGTTGTTAACACATTTCGACTCCGTTGAGATTTGAATTTGGGTCACATAAATGCGCACCCGAATTTAAGAATGTATTTTAATTAAGCCGTGCCTAAAGAGTCTAACGCGTTATTATTTTGTAGAAAGCCATGAGATTCACTAAACGGCCTAGCCTGAATTCTAAATATTATGATTAGTTGTTGAGGGCCCCGCAATTTACATTTTTATTTGGCGAGGCTTATCTCATTATTTTTAAAAGGATAAACCTATAGTGACTACATTTATTATTATTTTTGGTTTCCAGGAATAGAAGAAAGAAAGATGTATGCTAATTGAAGTATATGCTTTGGCCTAAACCGGATTCCTATCAATTTCTAATTACTTATAAAGTGAAAAGACGCCATACCTTACGAAATACTTTGGTTGAACAAAGAAGTTATATGTGAGATGGATGGAATGCAATACTTAATCCGAACATTTCTCGAATCGAACTTAACTAGATTTATTTAGGCTAGATTAAGGAAATTGAACGCTAGGCATTATTACTAATGGGGATTCGAACGTGCTCCTATATATTGCTTAGCGGTCCTGATAAAAGAACTAAAAATAACACAGAACATTATTGTGTAAGGTGGAAATATTCTATCCTATGCATGTCATTAGTTAAACGGGAATCCAGTCGAAAATTCTATACCAATTATCCATACCTTCTATATATTGTACCATTACATCTTGTACTAGCAAACAACTATAAACTAAGATGCAAGAAGGATAAAACTTGATTAAGTATTATCTAACTAATCTTTCACTACTGAATCACGCACTAATCAATTTATACAAAAGAAGTCAATATACCATGAGCATTACAAAACAGACATCTAAATTTCTTCAAACTCCTTTCATTTCATGCTTTCGAACTGTTACAGTTAACACCAAAATGGGACTCGAAATGTGTACCTGAATGCTGAAATGCAAAGAGAAGTGAAGCAGAAGAGTCAGCGGCAGTAGATAGCAGAATAGCAGCAGCAGCAACAAAACAAAACAATTGGGGTAGAACCAAAATCCCAGCTAGACCAAATCCCAGAGTGAAACCACAAACAACCAACAGACTCAGTCGGATTTAGAAGAAATCATGTATTGGACAGAACAGGTCAAGACCATTGAAATCAAGACAGCAAGAAGAATGCAATTTATAGTTTTGTCTGTCTGTGTTATCAAAACAGAGTTCCTTCCAGTTTTCTGCTTTTCAGAACTGCAACCCTCAATCTCCAAAACTGAATTTTCACGTGTATTCTCTCTTTATCTGTCTATGTGTATGTATCTATGTCTATCTTAAAGTCTGTATGCCTGACTTATGTGTGTATGTGTATATCTCTCAATGTGTATCACCCTCCCTTTATTATCAGATGGTCTCCTATATGCTCTCTCTTCACCCTCTTCTTTTCTCTGTGTTCACTCTATCTCTGCCCCCTATATGCTCTGTATATCCCTCTAATATCAGGTGTTATCCCCCTTTCCAACTGATGGAAGTCTGTGTCTATTCCTAATCCCCTCTCCCTCTGTGTTCACTAATATCCGATCCCTTCCATGTGTCTTATGTCTTCCCTTTTATAAGCCTTAACATTACCCCTTTTACAGCCTGATAGATTAAAAGAAACCCCTCCCATGTGCCATCTTCTTTTCAGTTCCACTTAGCTATTTAAGTATTAACCCCCATCAACATTCCCTGGCAGACTTATTCTTTAAAAAGGTTTAATACTTCTTTAAACTAAATCAAAGTATGGGCAGCAGAATATATCTGACAGCATATGCTGTCAAACCATTTTTAAATCAAAAGCCCTTTATGCAGGAACCAGGCTGTGCACAAGTGCACCTGTGGTGCATAAATGCACATGCTATGCCAAGTGCACATGCCCTCCAATTCAGAACTTTAAACAAAACATTCCTTTTACATTACTGATTCCAATTAACAACTATAAGTAAACAAACTCAGTTCTTAATTGATTCAAACAAATGCTTAGCAGAAGTAAGTCGATTTGTTATTGCTCGGATAACTGAAACTAATTGACGACATATGTCGACTCGACTATACTAGTTATAACACATACAATCGTAACCAAAAATCAGACATTTAACTGTAACGACACACGATTTGAATTATACTGACTAAGCAAAGTGGTACTCGAGGAGCCAGTTGATCAGTCAACATTTGAAGCTCAATTGTTCGCACAGCACATACATACGCATTATCAGAACAAGTAGGAGAAGAAACTAATCAAACAACAAAGGTTCAGGCAAGGTGGACAGGAAACAGTTGGTAAAATTCGAAACAACCATTACACAACAACAATAACAGCCTTTTCAGCAAACATGGATTAACAGAACAAAGAAAAGAGAACAAAACTCACCTTAAATCCCGAAGAATCGAAACCTTGACTCGGACTCGGACAGACCTTTCTTAAGGCTGAACGGACTTTAATCGAAGTGTTTCTCAGATGAGAAACACTTAGATTAAGGTCCATTAGACCTTAATTTCTTTGGCTCGAACGGACATGGACCAGTGACGGGGAACCCTAAGGTTCCAAAAATCAGATCTGGGATTCATGCTTCCCTGATCAGATTGGGACCAAACCAAGCATGGTTTGGTCTCGAGGGGGGTCTGGGGACTGTCTGGTGTGAAGCTGGGGTTAAACGGTGTAGATCGAGTTTTGACTCGAATCTTCAAATGAAGATTCGAGAAGGTGGGATGGTATTCGAGTTAAGTAGTTAACAGATCCATGTTTAGGATGGCCAGGGGATTCTAGGGTGTTAAGGTGAAGGTCACCGGCGTTCATGCCGCCGGTTTTCATGGTGAAGGATACAGGGGCGGCTCTAGGGTTTGATGGGGAAGAAGGTGAAGACGGAAGCTGGGGTATTGGATAGGGGGGCAGGGTAAGGTTACAGGCTTATATAGTCAGTGGGTAGGTGGATCCTGGCCATTGGATAAGATGCGATGAAGGGCCAGGATCCTTCAGCTCGAAGGAAACGGTGTCGTTTCATCTTTTAGAGGGTTTGGGTCGATCCGGGTGGAAACGGGTCGGGGTCATTAGTGGGTTATGGGGAGGTGATCTTGGCCGTTGATCAATCGGAGATCAACGGCTCAGATCAAACTCAACCATTACGACGTCGTTTGGACGTCCTTGGTGTCAGCTTGGACTGGACCGGGCAGGCCTGGTTTTGGGCTGAATTTGTTTGGGCCAATTTGTTAAAATTGGCCCAAGTCCGAAAAAGGAAGGGCTCTTTTTTTTTTTATTATTTCCTTTTCTTCTTTATTTAAAAAAACACAAAACTAAGTAAAATCAAATTAAAATTAAATAAACACTTACAATTATTTGCACACACATAAAAATAATTCAAAACATGTAAAAATCAAACAAAACAAAATCACGGGCAAAGACGTCTGTTTATGATTTTCTATTTAACAACCGTGTTACGGTTCAGATTACGCATGACACGTACATTTTTGTATTTTGTTTTAATAAAGTAAAAATGGGCAAAAATCATAAATAATTAACAAAGTGCCATGTAAGAATCCAAAAATTGTACAACGGGATCAATTGTTATTACTTTTTTTTATTTCTTTTGGAGCGATTGTCGCGCGAAACAAAAATCACGTGCTCACATTACTCAATGAGAAGATGAGAAAGAAGCCTGAAAATCAAGGACAAGCTCTCATCACAGAAGGTAGAGGCAGGAGTTATCAAAGGAGTTCGAGCAACTATGGTAGATCCAGAGCTCGTGAAAAGTCAAAGAACCGATCCAAATCAAGAGCCAGAAATTGCTACAACTGTGATCAACCAGGTCACTTCAAAAGAGATTGCCCAAATCCAAGGAAGGGCAAAGGTGAAACCGGTGGTCAGAAGAATGACGACAACATAGCCGCCATGGTGCAAAACAATGATAATGTTGTCCTCTTTATAAACGAGGAAGAAGAATGCATGCACCTGTCAGGTCCAGAGTCGGAATGGGTGGTTGACACAGCGGCATCTTACCATGCCACACCGGTAAGAGATATTTTTTGCAGATATGTAGCATGTGATTTCGGCACAGTGATAATGGGTAACACAAGTTACTCAAAGATTGCGAGGATTGATGACATTTGTATCAAGACAAATGTCGGATGCACATTGGTTCTAAAGGATGTGCGGCATGTACCTGATTTGCGGATGAACTTAATCTCGGGAATTGCTTTAGACCGAGATGGATATGAGAACTATTTTGCAAATCAAAAGTGGAGACTCACTAAGGGATCATTGGTGATTGAAAAGGGAGTTGCTCGTGGCACGTTGTATAGGACAAATGCAGAAATATGCCAAGGTGAATTGAACGCGGCACAAGATGAGATTTCTGCAAATTTGTGGCACAAAAGAATGGGTCATATGAGCGAAAAGAGATTGCATATTCTTGCCAAGAAATCACTCATTTCTTATGCCAAAGGTACAACGGTAAAACCTTGTGACTACTGTTTATTTGGTAAGCAGCATATAGTCTCATTTCAGACATCGTCTGAAAGAAAATTAAATATACTTGATTTAGTATATTCTGATGTTTGTGGCCCAATGGAAATTGAATCAATGGGCGGTAACAAATATTCTGTTACTTTTATTGATGATGCTTCACGAAAATTATGGGTTTATATTTTGAAAACCAAAGATCAGGTGTTTCAAGTTTTTCAGAAGTTTCATGCTCTAGTAGAAAAGGGAGACGAGTCGAAAGCTAAAGCATCTCCGAAGTAACAATGGAGGTGAGTACACTTCAAGAGAATTTGAAGAGTACTGTTCAAGTCGTGAGATCAGACATGAAAAGACAGTTCCTAGAACCCCACAACATAATGGCGTAGCCGAGAGGATGAACCGCACCATTGTGGAGAAGGTGAGAAGCATGCTCAGAATGGCTAAACTATTGAAGTCATTCTGGGGTGAAGCAGTTCAGACAGCCTGTTACCTGATCAATAGGAGTCCATCAGTTTCGTTGGCGTTTGACATTCCAAAGAGAGTTTGGACCAACAAGGAGGTGTCCTACTCGCATCTGAAGGTGTTCGGTTGCAGAGCTTTTGCACATGTACCAAAAGAGCAGAGAAAAAAATTGGACGATAAATCTGTTCCCTGCATATTTATCGGATATGGAGATGAACTCGGGTACAGATTGTGGGATCCTGTAAGGAAGAAGGTCATCAGAAGCAGAGATGTAGTCTTCCGAGAAAGTGAAGTTGGAACTGGAGCTGATATGTTAGAAAAGGAGAAGAATGGTATAATTCCTAACCTTGTTACTATTCCTTCTACTTCTAACAATCCCACAAGTGCAGAAAGTACGACCGACGAGGTTGTCGAGCAGGGGGAGCAACCTGGTGAGGTTATTGAGCAGGGAGAGAAACTTGATGAAGGTGTCGAGGAAGTGGAGCACCCCACTCAGGAAGAAGAGCAACCTTAACCTCTGAGGAGATCGAGAGGCCAAGGGTAGAGTCATGCAGGTACCCTTCTACAGAGTATGTCCTCATCAGTGATGAGGGGGAGCCAGAAAGTCTTATAGCCCGTTTGGCCAAGCTGCAAAAATCAGCTTATTTTGAGAAGTGTTTTTTTTCAAAAGTGCTTTTCTCAAAAGTACTTTTGGTGAGAAGCAGTTTGTGTTTGGCTAATTAGTTTGAAAAGCACTTCTGAGCAGCAATTAGTGTTTGGCCAAGCTTTAAAAAACTGCTTCTAAGTGTATTTTTCTCAGAAGTGCTTCCCAAAAAAGTGCTTTTGGAGATAAGCTACTTTTTTCTGCTTCTCCAAAACTGCTTCTGCTTCTCTTCAAAAGCACTTTTTTCCTTCCAGAAGCTTGGCCAAAAGTGCTTTTGGCCAAAAAAAAAAGCACTTTTGGCCAAAAATAAGCTTGGCTAAACAGGCTATTAAGGAGGTGCTGTCCCATCCAGAAAAGAACCAGTGGATGAAAGCCATGCAAGGAGAGATGGAATCTCTATAGAAAAATGGCACGTACAAGCTGGTTGAATTTCCAAAGGGTAAAAGACCACTCAAATGCAAATGGGTCTTTAAACTCAAGAAAGATGGAAATGGCAAGCTAGTCAGATACAAAGCTCGATTGGTGGTTAAAGGCTTCGAACAGAATAAAGGTATTATTTTGACGAAATTTGCTCACTTGTTGTCAAAATGACTTCTATTCGAATAATTTTGAGCTTAGCAGCTAGCCTAGATCTTGAAGTGGAGTAGTTGGATGTGAAAACTGCATTTCTTTATGGAAATTTGGAAGAGGAGATTTATATGGAGCAACCAGAAGGATTTGAAGTAGGCACCAAGGCAGTGGTATATGAAGTTTGACTCATTCATGAAAAGTCAAACATACCTAAAGACCTATTCTGATCCATGTGTATACTTCAAAAGATTTTCTGAGAATAACTTTATTATATTATTGTTGTATGTGGATGACATATTAATTGTAGGAAAAGATAAGGGGTTGATCGCAAAATTGAAGAGAGATTTGTCCAAGTCATTTGATATGAAGGACTTGGGCCCAGCACAACAAATTCTAGGGATGAAGATAGTTCGAGAGAGAACAAGTAGAAAGTTGTGGCTATCTCAGGAGAAGTACATTGAACGTGTACTAGAACGCTTCAACATGAAGAATGCTAAGCCAGTCAGCACACCTCTTGCTAGTTATCTAAAATTGAGCAAAAAGATGTGTCCTACAATAGAGGAGGAGAAAGGGAACATGGCTAGAGTTCCTTATTCTTCAGCAGTCGGAAGCTTGATGTATGCAATGGTATGTACTAGACCTGATATTGCTCACGCAGTTGTTATTGTCAGCAGGTTTCTTGAAAATCCTGGAAAGGAACATTGGGAAGCAGTCAAGTGGATACTCAGGGACCTGAGAGGTTCCATGGGAGATTGTTTGTGCTTTGGAGGATCCGATCCAATCTTAAAGGGCTATACAGATGCTGATATTGCAGGTGACATTGATAACAGAAAATCCACTACTGGATATTTGTTTACATTTTCAGGGGGAGCTATATCATGGCAGTCGAGGTTGCAGAAGTGTGTCGCACTCTCTACAACTGAAGCAGAGTATATTGCTACTACTGAAGCTGGCAAATAGATGGTATGGATCAAACGGTTCCTTCAAGAGCTTGGATTGCACCAGAAGGAGTATGTCGTCTATTGTGACAGTCAAAGTGCAATAGACCTGAGCAAAAACACTATGTATCATGCAAGGACGAAGCATATAGACGTGAGGTATAATTGGATTCGAGAAAGGATAGAAGATGGGTCTATGCAGGTAAAGAAAATCCATACAAGTGAGAATCCTTCGGATATGCTGACTAAAGTGGTACCAAGAGACAAGTTTGAGCTATGCAAAAGAACTTGTCGGCATACACTCAAACTAGAACCTCCGGTGTTACCTCCTTCAGGTGAATGGGACTGGAGGGGGAGATTTGTGGGGTCCAGGTCATATGTGAAAGAAGAAAAACTTCTTCTTTCTTCTTTTTGTCAAGCCAGCCAATTTAGACAAGATTTGGGCGGCTGATTTTTTGCAGTAGTGTTGATATCACTGCATACATCAACATAGGTATTCTGCAGCTATAAATAAGTGCATCTACCTTCATTGTAAGACACACCAACAAAGAGAGAAAGAAAGAGTGAGGTTTCACAGACAAGGTATAAGAAAATAGTCTGTGAGAAAAATAGAGAGTGAGTGATATTGTAGTGAGGTGGGAATATCAAAAGAGAGTTATTTCTTTTAAGTGTTGTAGTGGTTTGGAGTATTTTACTCGGACCTACAGAGTATAAAATTCCTTACTATAGTGATATCAGTTGCTCCTCTCGGGGCCGTGATTTTTTTCCTTATCAAAAGGGTTTTCCACGTAAAAATCTTGGTGTCGTTGTTACTCTTTTATTCTTGTTAATTATCGTATCTTGGTGCTACATTCTTATTTTGTTTTTATTACCGTGAATATTATTTTTGTAGGGGGTTTATTCCCAACAAGAGTTTTCTATTTTGATTGTAATGGACAAAATGATGGTAATTTTGGTGAATATATATATATATATATATATATATATGTGTGTGTGTGTGTATGTGTGTGCGTGTGTGTGTGTGAAATGAGAGGATAAAGGAGGCGCTGGTGAGTAAAAAAGTGCGAGAGGCTAGTAAAAACATAAGGGTTTAATAAATTTTTAAGTGTAGGACAAGTGACATCTTGTGGTACTAATAAGTGAAATTAAGGTCTAAATCAGCTGCTACCAAATATTGTTTGTTACTCAAAAGTAGGGGTGTTCGTCGGTCGGTACGGTGTGGTACGGTATTTAGACATTTCGGTTCGGTATATTTGGTATTCGGTTTCTTAAAATTCTATACACCGTACCTAATTAAATTCGGTATGGTTCTATTTTTCTCCTTTTGGTTTCGGTTTATTCGGTTCGGTAACTTCGGTTTGAACAATAACTAGTGCATTGGGCCATACACTCTAATATTCTCAATTAAAGTACTCAAAAATACAAAACTGAAAATGTTTGTTGACAAAAAATTTGTCCAAAAAACTAGCAAATAACGACCCAAATAGAGAAAATTATACATAAAAGAATATTTGATCATTAGAAATGTCTTGTTACTTGT
Source organism: Nicotiana tabacum (assembly GCF_000715075.1). NCBI lineage: Eukaryota > Viridiplantae > Streptophyta > Magnoliopsida > Solanales > Solanaceae > Nicotiana > Nicotiana tabacum. The sequence continues at coordinate 119,595,367 of NC_134095.1, forward strand.
TTAGAGTTAATTGATGAACTTTGAGAATAAAAGAAAGTAAAATTTTATATTTTTTATATTTATGTTATAATTAATAATATGTGTTTTGTGTAATATAATATATATTTCGGTACAACATCGATATTTCGATATTTTATCTTAAAATACCAAATATCATACCTAATACCAATTTTTTTTAAAACTTAAACCAAATACCAAAATATCGTATACCAAATATCAAAATTTTCGATTTCAATACGATAATTCGGTATTTACCAAATTATATCCGACTCTACTCAAAGAGCAAATGTAGGCCAATTTTCTAACAAAAATAGGGTTGACCCAAATTTGAAACGGCATAGTACAAAAAAAGGTTCATTTTGCAAAATATTAAAACAATTCTGAACCCTTTTCTCTTAAAATTTTAAAGTACCTTACTAGGTGGAGCTATGGAAGCACGTGGTCCCCAAGTTGTGGATATAGTATCGTTCAGCATGATAAATATTTACAGTAATTGATTTTGGTGGGACCCATAGGCTTGTTGCATTTTAAAAAGACATTCAGCTACCTGTGCGGTGGCTATGCACGTGGCAGGCCCTAGGCTTACGCTACGTGTCACTTCGAGGTTTTTGTTTTTGTAGTAATTAATTTCCCATGTTGAATATTTAGCATGAACCATTAGAGCCCATTTGGACATAAGAATTGTTTTTCGAAAAATTTTCATTTTTTTTCCGAAATCAGGTTTGGCCATAAAATTTTCAATTTTCACTTCAAGATAAATTTTAAAATTTGAAAAACTCCAAAAAACTGTTTTTCAAAATTTTCATTCAAATCACTCACAAAACTTCAAAAAACAACGTAAAATTATATTCATGAACAAACACAACTATAATTTTCAAATAGCATTTTCATTTGATTTTTTTTTTTTTACTTTTTTTAGAATTTTACAATCCTTATGTCCAAACGCCCACTAAGTAGGCGTTTGAATATAAAAGTTATAATTTTTGGAAAAAATAGTATTTGGAGTTAAGTTGAAAAATGATATTTGGAATTTGATTGTTGTTATTTTATTATGCATTTTTATGGTATTAATATATCGACTTCTATTGCTTTTTTGAGCCGAGGGTCTCCTGTAAACAGTCGCTCTATCCTTCGGGGTAGGGGTAAGGTCTGCGTACATATTACCCTCCACATACCCCACTTGTGGGATTATACTGGGTCGTTGTTGTTTGTTTGTTTGGATATGTATTTCATTTAGAAAAATACTGCAGTTTTATGAGTTGGAAAAAGAATTTTTCTGAAAATTTTATGAACAAACACATTTTAAATTATTATTTTTTTGATAAAAAGGAAAAACAATTTATGGACAAACGGCCTTTAGTTTCTTACTTGTTTTTTTTTCCAATATCCGTTTCTCTCTTTTTTGTTCTTTTATTAGAACTAGTAAATGATACGCGCGTTGCTCGTGTATCTTATTTAAATGATTAAAAGCTTTTTAAAAATTATATAAATATTTTATTTAAAATTATATTTATGTTATAAAAGTAAAATATGAGTTTTGAAAATGAAGAACATTGATTCTATATAACCAATTCAATATGGGGGGAAACGGCCACATAAAAGTCCTCATTCATGGTCATTATATTGAAAAAAATAATTCATTCAATATACAAAAACTAAGCTATACTAATTTATTATGATTAAATGATAAACTAAAGTAAAATTATGTATTAATTAACTTTAATTCAGTAATAGTAAAAAATAAAGACATGTGTTTGTATATAATATGTGGCGTAATATTATAAAGCATATAATTTTTATGCTTAATTATCAGATTTATATAGATAGTTACGTAAATAAAGTTCTTGTGTATGTATAAATGAAACCATTTGCGTATTATATTTCTGTTTATATATTCTATTTGTATTATATTAAGTTATTAGTATTGTAAAGGACCTTGTGTATTATTTCTTTTAGAGTTCTAGAATAATATGAAATAGTATTAGTTTAAAACAATAGGGATCCTTTCCTATTTGAGGTAAAATTTCAATTGGATTTAAACTCCTAAATATTAGGGCAATTCAATAAGGAAAAACTTAATAACCAAAATTTAGTAGATTTTAAAGTTTTAAATATTAGAAAAATAACTTAAATTATTATTTTGTTTAATGTGATATATGTTTTAAAGGGTGAAAGAACAAACGATATTTTTTTAAAAGTGTTCGTGCTTTAATATAGTATATAGATAGATATTGATATCTAACTAAATTACGATTTTATCTTTTGGAATGCATATTGCACGTGTAGCGGGTACAATTTCTTTTTATAAAATTAATAAATATTATCAACATATTTGAATTATAAACTAATAAAGAAATAATAATGATAATGATCGACGTTATTTAGTGGCTCGATGGGTTCAAAGCATAAAAGGAATCTTGTTATGCTATACAGTAATTAAATAAAAAATATTTTCTTTTTCTTTTCCTCTTTCGATACTTTTCTCTTATTCTCCAAATTTCTCCTCATATATTTTCATAGTTTTATTGAACCAAATGAATTATGTAAGTCATGTGCTGGCTTTCAAAAGTTTTTCTAGTGTACGGTAGACAAAGAAACAACTCCTTTTTTTAATGTTAGCATCATAAATATTGTCTAAATATTTTTATTGCAGGCAATTCTAAAATACTGTGCATAACCTTCAGTAGAAAGTTTACCTAATATATGACAAACAAAATAATTAACGAAATAAGTGCGATAAAATATAGCGCATAATTATTGTCTAAAATACGACTCCAAAAATGTAGAAAAGAAGCAATTTTAATTATTATGGTCACCCTTTTTGTACTAATATACTTGAAGTCGATCAATCTATCCTAAATTTGCTATAAGTTTCGAGGACCTTTTTTGGTCTATCTTGAATGTTACATTTGCTATAAGTTTCGAATATTGACTTCAATAATAGAACTGAGTACTCTTAGAACTGAAAGGAATGCAGGCAAAATTATTTTCTAATTTTCTGCCTAATTTTCTAAGATAAAGTAATAATCTAATTTTAATTCTTTTTAAAACAAGCAACTTGAATTGGTATAGCAATTATAAATATTATTAATTATACAACAAAGGAAATAAATAAACTAATATTTAAGTGATAAGACTTAGATAGAATGTCTAACCGATTTTCTTTGATGAATTGCAATTTTTCAATAACCTGTAATAAATTTGTGAATTACGTGAGATGTGAAATTAGCCAAGTCAAAAACATGAAACAAAAACTATATAATAAAAAATTGTCGATGCAACAATAAAAATAAATTATTGATACAATACTAAAAACTGGTGCATGCAAACGTGCTTGCAAAATACGAAGTAGCAAAAGATGTTAATATTAATAAAAGAAACAACACCTGAAATCGCGATGTTGGAATAGGGCGAACTTTGATGATTAAATTGTGACATTGTAGCTTCTTTTATAGAAGTATTATGGTACACAATTTGACACATGAAAAGAATTATATAAAGTAAATTTGTGTGTAGGTGAAAGAGACAAGAAGATTTACCAAATAATAAAAACTTCTACCAAAATATTTCCTTGTGTCGTCCAGCAAGTCAAATTCTTTAAACACTTTCCTTGTGTGCAACGGAACCACAATAATGGTTCCATTTTACCCGTGCAATAAACTTTCCTTGTGTAATTTTACAATAAACTTTCCTTATGCAACAGTAGAAATTTTTTATTACCAAATAATTAAGGTAACATTACTCATTTAATACTCCAAAGAGTAAAGGAATTTTGTTATTTAATGAGAGTGAAAGTTTAGGAAATTTTTTTTGTTAAGTATCCTTGGGTAAGAAACATGACAAAATTTAATGAGAGTGAAAGTTTATGAATTTTTTTTTGTTAAGTTTCCTTGGGTAAGAAACGTGACAAAATTTAACCAATTAATTAAGGCAAAGTTTAATAACAAATAATTGAAGAAATATTTACCAAAAAATCCGAAAACTAAATTAATTAAGTGAATATTTTTAAATATTTATGAAATACTTAAAATTACTATATTGTCCTATGGGAACTCTATGTTTTAAAGGGTAAAAAAGGCGAACGACATTTCGCTAAGGGTCTTCGTGCTTTTAATATAATATAGATTAACCAACAACCAACATATTTACAATAAACGGAGAAGTGTCAAAAATATCCCTCTATTATGCGAAAAGGATCATATATATCGTCCATTATACTTTCTATCCATCAAAGTCCCCGATGTTATAAAATTGGTACAAAAATATCCTTCCTCCGTTAGGACCTCCACCATATCCAATATCATCCCACATGACCTAACATTTTGCTGAGGTAAGCGCTACGTGACAATGCCACTTCACCGCCCCAACCCTATTTACCCTCCTCCTCCCCCCCCCCCACCCCCTTCCAATTCTTCCTTCACCACCACCTTCTCCTCCACCCAACTACCATAATCACTATCACTAATGAAAAGTAGAACTTCTTGTATCCTTCATTCTACTGTCCATAAAACCCAACAACGAGATGGAATTTTTCTCCTTTAATAAACTGAATAACAAATATAGAAGAACGACAAGAGTAGAATTACACTAATTTGTTAGCTTAAATTCTCATCATTCTCTCTTCTACATCTTGCTTCATCAGTCATCATCCTCTCTTCTCTTTCTTGCTTCATCAGTAATTTGGTAAAAAGGGTTCTCCATCACTGTGATGAAACTTTGGTATTCAAACCTTATAGATATGAAAACTTCTAAACTATTATCAGTGATGAACTGGTTTATTTTCTCAATAGTATTGAGTCACTCGTTGAAGAGTTCAAATTAAAAGAGGCCAAAATGCTTTTTCATTTTAACCAATTCCCGAGCATCGACTCCTGAGAAGGTAAAAGAGTTATGTTGAGGAAGAATTTTGACCGTACATTTAACTCTCTCAAAGAATTTTTCTATAAATTGTGACATCTGTTGACAAAATTACTTGTTTGATTAATTATGACATCACTCCCTCAAACGACATGGACATCATCCCACTTGTTTTATTGATTATGAGAGTGGGTGGTAGTGCTTATAGTAGTTGGGTAATGTTGATGATGGTGGTTGGGTGAAGGAAGGTGGTGGTGAAGGAAGAAGTAGCGGAGCGGGAGGAGGGTAAATGGGGTTGGGGCAGTGAAGTGGCATTTCCATGTGGTGCTTACCTCAGCAAAATGTTAGGCCACGTGAGATGATATTGAACATGGTGGAAGTCCTAACATGGTGGAACATGAGGGAGGACATTTTTATACCAATTTTATTACGTCGGGGACTTTTATGGACAGATAGTATATATGATCCTTTTTGCATAGTAGAGGAATATTTTTGACCCTTCTCTGTATAATAAAACTAGGAGTATACTCATACAATCTCACTTAAAAAACTAGATTAATTTTTAGATTTTCTTGTCAAGCAATGAGCAACTAAATTTGCTTATTTCCTAACCTAAATCAGAGAAATATTAGGATTTATCCTGAACAAGAGATAATAATCCTCTAAAAGCACTTCAAACATTGTAAAATCTTGTTTGTGGAGTTATAAGAAAGCATAATTTTCTGGACATCACATTCAGTTATCCTCGCGGGCCATTAAAATATTGATTCAACTAGACGAGAGCAAAATACAAGCTCATAATTTCAATATACCTAGCATTGAAACAACCTCAAGAATCCGAAGAAGCTGCATCTACAAACCCACATCCATTTCTCTCTTTGTAACTTTTTTCGTTTTCTTTTAAAAAAGTTTGATTAATTTGATATCACACTATTTCTTCCTGCTTTTCGTGCCTTAAATGTTATTTATCCATATAATTTGATTTTCTGGATTACAATTCTAAGTGCATTCACAATACAAATAGAGTGAAGAAGTTCTTTTATGAATTTATAATCGAAAAATCTGCTGCCTTCTTTTTTCAACTTTATAGATAGACCTTCGAGTAATATTGATTGGCTATGAAAGAAACACTAACTAGGACCAATTTTTTTCTTTTATTTTGCTTTTTTTTTTTTTTATTTCTCCAAATTTGTTGTCGAATATATTTTTTAAATCAAAAGATACAACACTTGAATTAATTGAAAGCTCAATAAGCCTCCTCGCAAAAATAAATTAAAACTCAATAAGTATTGTAGCAAATCCATCAACATTGTTAAAGATTAAAGTAACAATTCATAAACAATGAAGAATAAGGTTTCATAGACAATCAAGGTGTAAAGGATAATCCTACATCGACTCTACTCCAATATTTTAGGATTCTTGTAGCCAAAGGACTTGTATATCTCTAGGCATAGGAGTCTTATACTGAAAACTCACTGTATATATTGGGGTTGTATAGTCACGTTTAAGTATGAGAATAAAAGAACTTTTCATGGTATCGGAGCCCTAAGAGGTTTAACAACCCAAAATTGTCTTTACAGAAAAGAAGAAGACGGTGTCTAGTATGGGGGATACAACCAATTCCTCGTCCGCCTCTCAGTCTCCCATATCTAACTCTATGTCTTCCCTAAATCTGGCATATCAGTTATCGGTAAAGCTCACGTCCACAAACTTTCTGTTATGGAAAACACAGTTTATGCCGATGGTGTGCTGTTGTGGACTCAACCATCACATTGATGGTAGTGAACCAGTTCCTGAACCTCTTTTAGAGGACAGTAAACCAAACCCAGCATATAAAGTGTGGGTGAGAGAAGACCAACTTGTATTAAGTTGGATTGTTGCATCAGTTTCAGAGGGTATTTTACCTCAATTAGTTAGAGCGCAGAGCGCTCGTGCAGCTTGGGATAAGCTTGTTGTTGCATATGCTTCAGGATCGAAGCCTTAAATTCGTGAACTCAAGATGCAGTTGCATACTTTGCGTTGTGACAATGCGAGCATTGAATCTTATATACAGAGGGCAAAAGGAATTACGGATAGACTAGCTGCGCTACAACATCCGATTTCCAATGATGATTTGGTTGAATTTGTTCTTGCTGGACTAGGTCCTGTTTATCGTCCTTTTACTAGATCACTAGAATCGAGTCAAGAAGATATTACTTTTGATGCTTTATGTGGCCTTCTCCTGAATGAAGAGCGACAATTAAAAAGAGATGAGACCATTACTGTCATTGCACCACAACCCACTTCACTAAAAGTTCCTTTTCTAGCACTCGAGGACGTGGTAGAGGACGAGAAGGGCGTGGTCGTGGACGCTCCTCCAACCAAGGGTTCACCCAGCAGAACTCTTATCATAGTTCTCTAGCATCTAACCATTTGCCAAAGGCACAACCACAAGTTTTAGAATTTTCAGGGATTATTTGCCATAATTGTGAAGGTAAAGGTCACATTGCACGTGTATGCCCATCACCTAAAGCCAATAGTGGCAGCATGATGAATGGTCGACTTATTTCCAATTTTGCTAGTTCTCCAAACCCACCTACCCAAACTTGGTTGATAGATAGTGGCACCACACATCATATCACTGTAGACTTTGATAATCTAGATATCTACTCTGAATACCAAGGTCCTGAAGAAGTGACACTAGGTAATGACTCCAAATTACCCATCTCTCATGTTGGTAAAAGTTCCGTTATTGTCTCCAATAATAAATTCAATCTTGATAATATTTTACATATTCCCATTGCTACTCACAATCTATTATCAATTAGCTCTTTTGCCAAGTCTAATAATGTGTCTGTTGAATTATTTCCTAACTATTTTTTGATTAAGGACTTGGCAACGAGGGAAATACGATACACGGGGTCCATGAGTGAAGGCTTATATTCACTTCCAGTGTTGAAATCATTATCACCAGTTTCATGTGCAGCTTCCCTTGGAGTTTGACATGCTCGTCTTGCTCATGCATCCTATCCTACGGTTCGTCATGTTTTACCAGCCACTGCTCTCACATCATCAATGCATAAAAACACTAGTATATGTTCTACATGTGCTGTTAGTAAGAGCCATAAAATTCCTTTTAGTGAGTCTAGTTTTCAGGCCACAGGGCCTTTAGATTTGATATGTTCGGATGTTTGGGGCCCTGCTCCAGTAGTTTCACAGGATGGTTATCGTTATCATGTCATCTTTTTTGATCATTTTAGCAAATATACTTGGATTTATTTCCTTCGTTTTAAATCTGAAGTACTTTCAGTTTTTCGTCAATTTCGTACCATTGTTGAGAAGTATTTTGGTCGCCATATTAGATGTTTCCAAGCCGATTGGGGAGGTGAATTTCAAGCCTTAACGAATTATTTGCATGATAATGGAATTGTCCAATATTCCTCTTGTCCTTATACACCTGAACAAAATGATTGTGCCGAAAGAAAGCATAGGCATATTGTTGAAACCGGCCGTGCACTTTTGCACCATGCCAATGTTCCCTATTATTTGTGGACAAATGCATTTGAAACTGCTGTTTATACTATTAATCGATTGCCAACTCCCCGTTTAAAGAATCAATCACCATATCGTATTTTGTTTTATATGGATCCGGGTTATTCTCTGTTGCGTATTTTTGGTTGCTTATGCTTTCCTTGGCTTCGTCCTTATACAAAGGATAAACTTTCACCTCAATCTCACCCTTGCATCTTTTTGGGGTATAGTAAATTGCACAAAGGGTACAAATGCCTTGACCTGGTTTCCTCCAAAGTTTATGTTTCTCGTCATGTAATTTTTGATGAATCTACATTTCCCTTTGCTTTGTAGGATGGTGTGCTGCCTAAATCCTCAACCAAGGAAACATCTCCTTCACTTATCGTTAATCTTCCTTATCAACAGACCCCATCAACCCTTACTTCATTACAAGCAAACCCGCACCAAACCCAAAATCCCTTGCCTCTGCCTTTTGTCACGCAATTAGCACCTATGCCACCTGATAGTGTTGTTCATGGACAAAGTACTAGTACGACCTCTTCATCTCCACTGGGCGTCCTCTGTGTGAAGACTCATCCTCTTATAATATGTATGATACATCAGATGCTCCATCTAGACCTGAAAACTCCATGTTCCACCCACGCATGGAATGGTTACAAGAGCACAAACAGGCTCCTTGAAACCAAAGCGACCCTTTTCCTTGTTGGCAACTACATTAGTCTCACCTGAGCCCTCTTGCTATTCACAGGCTGCTAGGGATGTTAATTGGCATCGAGCTATGTCGGAGGAGTATAATGCTTTCATTCAAAATGTCACATGGCAACTAGTTCCTCTTTCACCATCCCAAAATGTGATTGGTTGCAAGTGGGTGCATAAAACAAAGTTGAAGGCAGATGGATCTTTGGATCTTTATAAAGCACGACTTGTGGCTAAGGGTTATCATCAACATTCGGGAGTAGATTTTATTGATACATTCAGCCCAATTATCAAGCCTACAACCATTTGGTTATTGCTATCGCTAGCTGTCACAAATCAGTGGCATACCACCCAGCTGGATATCTCCAATGCATTTCTTCATGGTCATCTCGACGAGATAGTTTATATGTCCCAGCCCCCCGGATTCGTTGATCCTACTCGACTAGACCATGTATATCTTCTCAAACGCTCTCTTTTTGGGTTGAAACAGGCTCCCCGAATGTGGAATATATGCCTCAATGATTCATTACTCTCACTGGGATTTTTGGGATCCAAAACTGATAGCTCCTTGTTTTTTAAACCTACTGGTGACAAGAACTATTTTGTTTGGTTAATGTTGATGATATTTTAGTAATAGGTTCAGATACAACTCTTGTAAAATCACTTGTAACTAAACTCCAGCAACAGTATGCAGTTCGTGATTTAGGGACACCTTCGTACTTCTTGGGTATCGAAGCACATTGGACGAGTGCTGGGTTGCATTTGACGCAAAGAAAATACATGGATGATCTCCTGAAACGTGTTCATATGGACTCCTACAATATTGTTTCCACCCCAGTTTGTCCATCCACAAAACTCTCTTCCACTGAAAGATTTCAATTCACTGATCCCACCCTTTATCGAAGCGTTGTGGGTGCCTTGCAGTACTTGACCTTTACTCATCCTGATTTAGCATTTGCCGTGAACAAGGTCTCTCAATTCATGCACTGCCCTATGAACACTCACTGGACTACTGTTAAACGCATCCTACGCTATATTAAGACAACCCCGTCTCATGGGTTGTTCTTTGCTAAAGGCACATTCAGTTTATTACATGGCTATACTGATTCAGATTAGGGAGGCGACATAAATGATCATAAATCAACTACTGGGTTTGCTATTCTTTTGGGTTCTCATCTTATTTCATGGGCTTCGCGTAAGCAGCGAGCAGTGTCACACTCTAGTACTGAGGCAGAGTATGGAGCTCTAGCTACTGCCACCTCAGAAATCACTTGGATTGAGCATATTCTTCGAGAGATTGGATGATTTTCTTCCTCTGTTCCCACTTTTGTGGTGTGACAACCTCAGCGCGATGTACTTAACAGCCAATCCCATCTTTCACTCTCGAACAAAACATATGGAAATTGATTTCTATTTTGTTCGTGATAGAGTTCGAGCGAAGGATTTATGTGTTCGTTATGTCAGCTCTCATGATCAACTTGCTGATGTATTGACAAAGCCATTATCGAAGAACAAGTTTTTGCAGTTGCGGACCAAGTTGGTAGTGGTTTCAACCCCTACTCAACTTGAGGGGGAGTGTAAATGATAATCCTACATGGACTCTACTCCTATATTTTAGGATTCTTGTAGCCAAAGGACTTGTATATCTCTGGGCATAGGAATCTTATACATCTGAGAACTCACTGTATATATTGGGGTTGTATAGTCACGTTTAAGTATGAGAATAAAAGAACTTTTCACAAGGATTGTGGTGAGATATAAAATTCTTTTACTTTTAACTAAAGTATTTTCTTTTAATTTATGTTATACATATGACGTTACTTGGAAAAGGTGGGAGTGGCCCATGTGGAGGATAAGATGCGGGAGGCGAGGTTGAGATGGTTCGGGCACGTTAAGAGGAGAAGTATAGAAGCCCCTGTTAGAAGGTGCGAGGGGTTAGCCCCGATGGGCAGTATGAGGGGTAGAGATAGGCCTAAGAAGTCTTAAGAAAAGGTTATTAGGCGGGACATGGCGCAACTGGAGCTGACTGAGGACAAACCCTAGACATGAAGGTGTGAAGGTCAAAGATTAGGGTAGAAGGTTCGTAGGTAGTCGAACGTTTCTCTTTGTATTACTCAGTCCGCATTAGTGTTGGTATGATATCTTTTATTCATAGATGGTTATTACTACCTAGAGTTTGACTGCATTCTTGGATTCGATCTTATTTCATCTTGTCGTTATTCCTACTTGTTGAAATTATCTTTTTTTTTTCATCTATTGTTATTCTTACTTGTTGTAATTATCTTTTCTTTTTTAGTCGTTCTCTAGCCAAGGGTCTATCGGAAATAACTTCTCTATCCTTCCAAAGTAGGGGTAATTAAGGCTGTGTATATCTAACTCTCCCCATGACCCACTTGTAAAAAATTATCGAATTTCATGTTATTATACTGGGCTTGTTATCTTATCCTCCCCAAATCTCACCAGTAATTTAGGAAAGCAAAATTAATAAATGCATCAAATGAAAAAGAAAAAAATGTTATAGATAGAGGGTGTGAGTGGGAGGTGTAAGGATGGGCAGAATTACTGAAGGGAAAAGGACATAAAGTGAGAGATATTGAGATCTTCTTAGGATGATATATGCTAGGACACGTCACTGATTTTGACAAAGGCTGTTCCTAAAAGATTCTCCGACACACAAAATTTGAAGCCACGTGTAAGGTAAGCTCAAAGCTAATAAAAGACAGTAGGTTCTGCTGTTGTCTTGATGGTGACTTATCCTCAATTCGTGGCCATTTTGCCTTAACTCTAAAAAAGCATGAGTTTAGTTTAGTAGGTAACCAAAAGAAACAAAGAATAGATCTAACGGACCTGATAAATAGCCAATCTGAAAACACTTTATTTCTTCTTGATTTGGAAAAAAGAGGATTTTGACCATCAGTATTTATAAAATATGAACTTCATTGTTTAAATAATATTTCAAGTGAAATAATTCTTCAATTTATTTTTTTAAAGTGGAAGTTCTTGTTAAAAATATCATATTTGGACTTTCAAATATTCTTTTCCAACATTGGCTTTAAATACTCTTATTTGGAACCTTAATAAAATATTGTTCAAACGACTATTATATGACATGACGCTAGTTAGAAAAAACAAACTGCTCATAGTGAAAAAGAGGTGTCACATGTCACGACAGAAAAAAGAACCAGAATTTCATGACTTTGAATCTTAACTTAGTAAATTACTATGCTCAGTTGCATCTTAATTCTCTATTTTTTTCTTTAATTATTACTCACTGTCCACTTTAATTAATTTAATAAGGTGAACAATTTAGTGCTAAAAGATGAATTCTTTAATATGTGTAAAAACACTCAAAAAATCAATTAAAGTGGACCGAAGGGAGTAAGTAATAAAAGCACAGAGATATGACTCAAATTAATAGCCTATTCGACCAAACTTCTAAAATTAACTTATTTTGAAAAATACATTTTTTCCTCAAAAGTGCTTTTCAAAAAAGTTTGATGCAAAGTAGTTCGTGTTTGACCAATTAATTTAAAAAGCATTTTTGAACTCAATTAGTGTTTGACAAAATTTTTAAAAAGTGTTTCTAAGTGTATCTTTCTCAAAAGTGCTTTTCAAAAAAATATTTTTGGGAAGAAACTATTTTTGTTTTGCTTCTACTCATAAATACTTATTTTCTTCTAAAAGTTTGGGTAAACATTTTAACTTTGAAAATAAATACTTTTCGCAAATAAAAAAGAAATACTTTTTGGGCAAATTTTTTTTGACCAAACGTGCTATAAGTTCTCGATTAATCCGCTCCAGTTACAAATCCCATATATTGCTCAATTCTCACCTCGAAGCTCAACGGTTTAACCATTTTTCCAGAGAATTAATTGTTGAACTGATTTGACATTACTTATGAAATTGAAATACTTAATATATCTCTTACTTTGAAATATTGATCTATTGTTTCTTTGTTGCATCGTGCACATATAAAAGATGGATTTGGACCTTAGCTTGAAGGATGCTGAATTATAAGTATGGCTGAGTCATGCGGGAATTATAATTTATGGGATTCGAATTAATCTCTAATACAGCTGTTAGATTAGTCCTTCAATATGTACATAATAATAGAGAAACATTAGTAGTAGTTTGGGTCGAGGAGGCAATTAGGCTTATTGGGCTATATATGCTTTGAATATACTCTACTGGCTATGGGGTGTGCGTGTGTATATAACTATATATATACAACAACAATAACAACAACAACAACCCAGTAAAAACACACAAATGGAATCTAAAGAGGGTAGAGTGTACGCAGACCTTATTCCTATCCCAAAGGGATAAAGATGTTGTTTTCGAAAGACCCTAGAAGAAGAAAATAAACAATAGACAATAGGCAATAGATCAGTGACAACAACAGAAGTAAAAAAAATAGTATCAGCATCGTAGAAACCGGAAAATAAATGTAAAAGCAATTATAACAATAACTAGTAACAACGCCATAGAAAATAGTGTGGAAACTACATAAACCACTAACAACCCACAACGAAACATTATCAGCGCAGCCCGCCCCGGAACAATATATAAAAATGCTTGACTCTCTCCTAACCTACAACCCTAATACTTCACCTAGCTCTACACTTTTCTATCAAAAGTCATGTCCTTGGAGATCTGAAGTCGCGCCCTGTCTTGCCTGATCACCTCACCCCAATACTTCTTAGGTCGCCCTCTACCTCTCCTCGTATGCTATATATATATATATAGAGAGAGAGATTAATGAGGTGGTGTAATTCTAGTCAGACACGTACATTTGGACGAATAAAGAAGTGACATGTGGAACTGAAGACAAGTAAGATGTGAGTCAACAAATAGTTGATACCGGTTGCAAACATGTGACTGGTGCTAGATGAATCCCGAGGACAAAGTAGCCGATGACAAAGAATCAAAATATTGACATATGATAGCGTTCAATGAGCAGCCGTTACAAAGAATATCTGCATTTATAGTCAATCGTTATGCAGCCATCAATGAGAGTTTTATTTTCATTCAAGAGGAGCTTGATTTGGGGATCTTGTCTCCCTAAATAAAGCTATAAATAGGAGAATTAACATATATTGTAGGCACAAAAACATTCTGTATACAAAAGTTATATTCTGCTCTCAAACTATAAAATTACTTGCTTTCTTTTGTTTTTAAGATTGTTCATACTACTGCTTTCGGAGAAGCTTATCATATTAACAGGCTTGTATTTTTTAAGTTACTTTTACATTCTTGATTTCGTTCTTGTTTATTTCATATTTTTGGATCAAATTAATTTACATGTCTATAAATCACATTACAAATCCAATTGTACCGTTTTACGGGTAAATAATATCTCATTAGCCTCAAAGTATATATATTAATCCCGGTCGAATTCATTGTTTATTTATTCTAGCAAGTATACATAGACTATACATTAATTATACACATATTATATATAAAGTATACATATGTCATACATCCTCCGCCATACTTAGTTTTAGTTTAAGCAGTTGGTGCTAATAGTAAAAGGAAGTTTTCCAACAGGCGCCTCTTAGCTTTTACCTTGGGAATATAATTAAGTTCCGGTGGTAACCTCGGACCTCCTCCATTGTGCTCACTGCTCACTACTACGTTACAAGGATTCGCGTACGGTACGTTCATGTGCAAGTAGTCGCTAGCATACTCAAAATTTTCACTAGGTGATATATATATTTTAGGACCTTACTTTCTGTCCAGAATTGATACTCTATTTACTTTGTTTTGTTTTCCAGCAGTTCCGGCCTATTATATGTATGTATACACATGTTTTAGAAAGAAAAACTTACATATATACATTAAAAAAAAGAAAAAGAAATTGGAAGTGCTGTTTGATAAATGCAAAATCAGTGAACATACTGACTAAGGTGAAAAATAAGCAACACAAGCACAATTTTTTTATATGTCTAATTAATAATGACTTCAAGAAACTCTTTGATAGAGAAGGGCCTTTAAAATTGATCAGCTCACTATGGATGCTCAAAATTCATCTACCATGGAAGCAAAGTCAAAATAGAAAAACCTTAGATCTAAAAA
Organism: Nicotiana tabacum; assembly: GCF_000715075.1. Taxonomy (NCBI): domain Eukaryota; kingdom Viridiplantae; phylum Streptophyta; class Magnoliopsida; order Solanales; family Solanaceae; genus Nicotiana; species Nicotiana tabacum. Next base: position 119,610,505 of record NC_134095.1, read on the forward strand.
AAAATAACCCATCAAGGAATTGCTCTTTGATCACCTTTACTTACATAATGAATTTGTGATTGTAAGTAGATTAACCCCATCTCTATAGAAAAGGAATTTATCAAGAAGCCCCCAACGAGGATGGAACTCGCGACCTTTCGCTTACGAAGCAAGCGCAATACCACTATGCTATGGAGGCACTAGAATAACACTATCTTCTTTGGTTATATGTTGAACATGTTTACCTAGTTCAACTAAGTAGGAACAAGGATTTATAGTGGTAATTCTATACACTATTTGAAACTTTATTATCCTCTCTATTCAAGTTTCAATTTAATTACATCCTATATACAAATTTACCAATTATATACATTTAGGAATTAAATAAGTATCCCTTTATATTAGGAAGCAATTATTTCTCATCCTTATTCTCTCTCCCTCATGCTCTCTCTCTCACTCTCTCACTCTCTCTCACAATCCCTAATTTCAGTAATGTAGAGCAAATGAAAAGAGAGCAACAATTCCACCATCGACAACCGTTAAAGCTTTTTGAAACTTTGAATTCGAATTTGGATTTTCAAAAAATATTTTTTGTTTGAATTGGGTGTTGTTGTAAATAATTGGGAATTCTCTCTATCTCTCTATCCCTAATTCCAGTAATGTAAAGCAAAGGAAAAGAGAGCAGCAATTCCACCATTGACGGCCATTAAAAGGCTTTGAAGCTTTGAATTCGAATTTAGGTTTTGTTGGATTGGGTGTTGTTGCAAACAATTGGCAATATTGTTTGGAGTTTATATCTTAATTTTGAGGGTGTTTTGGTAAAGATTAGACTTGATTTTAGCTGAATTTCAGATTAAAACTCGAAGAAGAAGAAAACATGACATACATTATACTTACGAATTTGTAGTAAAGTTGTAGTAAAATTATAGAAAAATTATATCCTGTTGTTTATTTATCTTTTTTATTTAAATATTATATAAAAGTTGAACAATTGTAAAAAATTTATTTAAGTTGTATGATATTGTAGTTGTATATAATTGGGTAGAAATAATGTATGAAAGTTGTAGATAAGTTGTATAATATATAATTAGTTGTATGAAATTATTTTTACTATGTATAAATCAGATACAAAATATACAAAAGATATATTTGTATAAAATTTGTATAAAAAATTGTATTTAAGTGGTATGATTTTGTAGTTGTATATAACTGGGTAAAAATAATGTATGAAAGTTGTAGATAAGTTATATAATATATAATTAATTTTATGAAATTGGTTTTTACTATGTATAAATCAGATACAAAATGTACAAAAGACATATTGTATAAAATTTGTATTTAAGTTGTATGATATTGTAGTTATATATAACTGGATAGAAATAATGTATGAAAATTGTAGATAAGTTGTAGATAATTTATAGACTGAGTACATTTTTACTTGAACCACCTTCCTTTAATGATTGACACATACTTGACTGAATATATTTCAGACACGCATATCTATTTTTTTCACTTAGACCAATCTTTACAACACAAGAAACAAAATAAAACATATTTTCTTGTCACAACCCGAAATTTTTACCATTGGGATTGTGATGGCGCCTAACATCACACTTGCTAGGCAAGCCAACGTTAGAGTATTATTAACCAATTTTCTTTATGTTTCAGTGATTAAAAGTAAACAAGCTAAAACAAGTAGATATAAATACAGAAGTAAGTAAATAGTCTCTTTGTTTATATACTATTATCAATACTAATGCTATTACTACCTAGAATGCGGTGTCACAATCCACGAACACACTAAGATTTGCTATAAACATTTGTTCGAAAGAAGATACAACTGTTTATGAAGGGAAGTAAAAACAGTAAATGTAGGAGCATAGAAAGGGATGCCAGGGCCTGCGGATGCTAGCAAGACTACCTTGGGTCTCCTAACTGAAAATATCTACACCCGACCTCTCGATCAACCACTACCTGCTCCAAAATCTGCACCGAAAGTACAGAGTGCAGTATCAGTACAACCGACCTCATGTACTGGTAAGTACCGAGCCTAACCTCGACGAGGTAGTGACGAGGCTACGACGAGGCAATTACAATATAACCTACATACAGTATATAATAAAAGCAGAAAGAAGGACAGGACAAAATAAAGCAGTAACTTGCAAGGAATAAATAAAGGAGTCAAGTGTCTTATCGGTATCCAGCTATAACCAATCCTTAAGTGAAATGCAAAGCTACAAAATAACTTACACATTAGAAGAAAGATACATAAACACATAAACTGATGCGACGCGCATCCCGATCCCACCATATATCAATATCAATATGAATATTCACCCTTATTACTCCATATCAATCCACCCTTATTTCTCCTGTTGTGGCGTGCAATCCGATCCTGTCGTATAATAGCATTTTACTCTTATTCCTTCTCAATATATCACCCTTATTCCTCTTGTTATAGCGCGCAACCCGATCCCACCATATCAGCATCAATTACTCAATAAGTACAAAAATGTCACAATTTAACTCAAAGCTCTTCACAATATTTACACCTCAAACCAGAGCAAACAGAAAGCTTGTACACTATGAAACTTCACACAAATGATACTACTCAGCGAAACCAATCCAAAGTATACCATAAAACACTGATAAACCAGCTTAAGCCAATAATATGAGACAATGAAACTACGGGGCAGCTAATACCTTAAATAATGGAAAACAATTTCTAACAAGTAGCAATTAAGCATAGAAATACTAGTAAAGCATGTAGCAGTTAAGGCAGAAAAAATGGCAATATAAGAAGAACGGGAAGGAAACATGTAAAACAGATAAATTGGCGGCACATAGGTACTCGTTACCTCACCTATACGCCACTCACATGGATTTTCACATACCAAATAAGTCAAGGGTTCCTAATCTCTCGAGTCAAAGTTAGACACGACACTTGCCTCAATCCACAGGACACTCACTGCTCGATTACCTTTTTCCTCTAGTTTCCACCTCCAAACCACTCGTATCTAGCCATAATTAACTTAATAATATCAAATATTGCTAAAGAAATCAATTACAATGCATAAATTTAGGTTTCCCAACATTTCACTCAAAAAGTCCAAAAAAATCGACCACGAGCCCGCTTGGTCAAAACTCGAGGTTCGGACCAGAGCCCATTCACCCCCGAGCCTGAATATGTAATTAGAATCTGACCCCAAATTGAGGTCTAAATACTCAATTTTGCCAAAACCCCCAATTTCCCCCAAATCCCTAATTTATACCATGGAAGAACAAGATTTAGGACTAGGAATCTATCGAGTGATGTTGGAAATTGAAGAAAACGAGTTAAAGAGTACAAACCTATGATTTGGTGTTGAATTCCTTCTTCAAAAATCGCCTTAGGTCGAGTTCTAGTGAAAGAGTTGTGAAGTTTTTGAAAAATTCCCATTTCTGGTATGTTTTTAATTCACTAGACAGGCCTTCTTCGCGTTCTGCCGCGATCGCGAGAAATAGCAGCCCAAAGGCCTACGCGTTCTCGAGTCTCACTACGTGTTCGCGAAAGGTTGCTCCCCCCGGCCATCTCGTTCACGTAGAAGAACAACTGACTCCTCTCCCAGGTCCCTAAGCCATCGCGTTCGCATCTAGCTAGCCGCTTTCGCAAAGGGTAAGACCGCATTGCTCTGCGTTCCCGAAGAGTAAATTCCTACCCAGCCCCGTTTCCCCTTCGCGGTCGCGTGAGTGGCTTCGCGAATCACAAAGCATCAGCACACCAGTAGCAGCAAAACACACCAGATTTCTAAGTCTAAAACATCTCGTAGCCTATCTGATACTCACCCGAACCCTCGATGCTCCAAACCAAACATGCACACAACACGGACTTGCTCATGTGATCAACTCGCCAAAATAACACCTAGAACTACGAATTTAGCACCAAATTGAATGAAATTTTCAAGAAAGTTTTAAAACTTCTAACTTCACAACCGGACGTCCGAATCACGTCAAACCAACTCCGTTTCTCACCAAATTTCACGGACAAGTCCTAAATATCATAATGAACCTGTACCGGACTCTGGAACCAAAATACGAGCTCGATACCAACGACATTAAACATTAATCAAATTCTTTAAACTATTAGATTTTCAATCTTTCAATTTTCATCAAAAATTCATATTTCGAGGTGGGGACCTCGAAATTCGATTTCGGGCATACGCCTAGGTCCCATATTTCGATATGGACCCACCAGGACTATCAAAACATGAGTCCGAGTCCGTTTACTCAAAACGTTGACCGAAGTCAACTAAATCAAATTTTCAAGGCAAAAATTATTATTTTTTATCAACTTTCAACACAAAAGCTTTCCGGAAATATGCTCGGACTATACATACAAATCGAGGAGGAATAAAATGAGATTTTGAAGACCTCAAAATACGAAATCGAATTCTAAAACATAAGATGACTCTTTGGATCATCACATTTTTGCTTGAAGTGCAGAGGAGCAAGTCCACCTTCTCTAGTTTGTCAGCGACATTTGCCGAACTTAGGAGGATGAAATGCTATGCGTTTCCTTTGCTTCAAATCCCTCGAATTTTCCACTCTGAATCCAATCTTTTCTCTTGTTTGGGTTAATTCAAAAATCAAAACTTTTATCCAACAAGGAAAGCATTTTGAAGTTCTCTTAGCCTACTCTAAAGAACTTCATTTTCCTCTCAACACCTCCAAATTCACTTTTCCTGCTCTCCTTTCACTTTTCCTGCTCTCCTAAAAGCTTGCGCTTTTCTTCCAAATTTACAAACTGGGAAAACAATCTATGGCAAGATGACAGAGTGGAGAAAAATAGTTTTCATGATTATCGTATATTAAGGCGGAAGAAAAATAAGGAAAAAGAAAATGGTATACCTAAATCTCTTGATTTAAGGTACAAATAATGAATTTAGGAGCCTTTTAAGGGGGTGACACACGAAGCAACACTCTATCTCCGACCATGAAAGCAGTATCATATGAATATTTTTCGTAATAAGGTTTCAAATAGTGTATAGGAATATAAAAATTCCTTAAATTAACTGTTTAATTGGTTAGCAGTCTGCTGAACTTGAGTTATATGAAGTTGTATCCAAAGGTGGCTTAAACCCAATAACACTAAACAATCCTCTTAGAGAATTTTATGCTTTGTTATGAAAAGGACTCGTAATTATTAGTTTTAAAGACACATTCAACTAAAATAACAACATTGTTTTTCAAAATATAGCAACGTAGGAAAATAAGGGCCATCCCTTGATTTAAGACATTTTGTTATCCCTTCCAATCCTCTAATCCAAATACTCGTCCCCTCTCAACAACAGCCGCCGTGCTCTTCGTCGGTGGACGGAGCAGATTTGAAGGGAGATATGCATTACGGTCCTCTTAGCCAGGTGCGGCCTGACGAGTTTTGTGGCCTAAAGCAAAACTTTACGAGGGACCTTAATTTTTTTTAAATTTTTTATTTATTTATTTGGAGTCTATTTTTCTAGCGTTTCTCAAATACAAAGTTATTAATAATTTTCTTATAATCAATAACTTCTAATAAGTCTCTCTTAGTTGACAATATACTTAATCCATTTAACCTTTCTTGTCATTGTTGATCTTAGATAAGATTTTATCAATTTTAATTTTGAAAATTTCTTTCCGCTAAAGCGACGGTAACAAGAGTTATTAACATTATTCCATAAGTAATATAAGCATCGGAAAAAGAATCAAATATTTTTATTTAACCAAGTGTATCAATTAAACTGTTATCTTCTAATTGTACTATTTTTCTTAATATTTTTAATTTTGAAAATAAATCTAAACTATCAATATCGAATTGATTATTATGCTTTAAGGAACATTCAAGATTAAGACAATATTTTTTAAAATTTTCATCATCTAGTAATCTTAATTTTTACCGCTAAATAGAAAACCAAAAATATTTCATTTGCTTCGAATCTATAATGAAGTCGGAGCAGATCGTCATCCTCTGTTTCACTGTGCTCTTCGTTGTCCTCTTCCATCTGTGAGAATTGGCGAGAAACTTCTTCTACGGCAAAATAGATTTGGATAAATCTTGAACGAATTCTCTTCTTCTTCCTTTTTTTTGTATGAATATAATTTTTTGTTATGGTAGAATGATGGCGGTTACGGTGGTTTATGGTGCAGTTATGATGCTTTTGTGATGGTTGTTATGGTAATTTATCGTGGTAGTTTGAGGGTGGAATAAATGTATGTTTGGTGTATGTTACTGTATATTTGGTTTATGTCTGATGTGTTACTTTATGTATTATGTATCGGTTTATATACTGGCATACACACGACATACAAGTACATACGATGACTTAACAAGTGTGGCTATCACTGTATAGTGCGTATATGTCACGTGTGTGTCTTGCGTGTCAATGTATGTTACTGTATGTCAAAGTGTAATATATTGATATACATATGATATACAATGATAGTTCGACATTTTTACAAAAAGCTTGAACAGTTCAATAATGGGGGTTGAGAGCGGAGGAAAAACATTGATACATTTCTTTTTTAATTTATATTTATTATTCAATACTTTGGACCAAATGAGATAGGTGTAAGGTCTGCGTATATATTACCTTCCCTAGGCTCTTCTTCTTCTTCTTCTTCTTCTTCTTCTTCTTCTTTGTCACAATCCGGATTTCCCACCCTCGGGAGTTGTGATGGCGCCTACTAATGTGACCTAGGCAAGCTAATTATTGAACATATTACCTTTATCCATTTTTATACCCTTTTAGCATTTATAAAGCAATAATGTGTAAAACAGGGGAAATTTCATTAAGCGGAAGAAATGTAGTAAAATATCTGAAATATGAATCTAATACAACTCTTTAAGCCTTAATCACCCAGAACTGGTGTCACAGTACCACAGACGATCTAAGAGTGCTAAATACAAAGTTTGAAAATAAAGATACATTGTTTTCGATTCAAAGAAATGAAACAGGAAATAAAGGATAGAGGAGACGCCAGGGCCTGCGGACGCCTGCAGGTCTACCTTGGATCTCCGCGTGGACTGAAGGTAGCCACCCAAATGCTATGGTCCAAGAGCTGCTCCGGAATTTGCACATAGTGCAGAGTGTAGTATCAGCACAACCGACCCCATGTGCTGGTAAATGCCTAGCCTAACCTCGGCGAAGTAGTGACGAGGCTAGGACCAGACTACCAAATGAACCTGTGCAGTTATATAATATACAACGGAAAATAAAACAGGAATAAACAAGTAAAGATGGGAGGGGGGTACGTGTTGCAGGAGTATATCAATATCAACAGTAAATCAAGAGTAACGGCGTAAGGACAACTTAGAATTCACGGCAAAACAACAAGAAACTTGTATCCAATCTATAACCACTTTGTATCAAAAATTATTGCGGCGCGCAACCCGATCCCAATATATAACGCTGTTGCGGCGAGCAATCCAATTCATATCATTTATCACTGTTGCGGCGTGCAACCCGACCCACATATATCATTATTGCGGAGTGCAACCTGAGCCACATATAATATTATTGCGGCATGCAACCCGATCCACATATAATATTGTTGCGGCGTACAACCCGATCCAAATATAATATTGTTGCGGCGTGCAATACGATCCACATATAATATTGTTGCGGCGTGCAACCCGATCCAAATATAATATTTAACACCAATCACAATGGAGCCCTGATAAGGGAACAATAAGGGAACAACAGAATCCCGACAAGGGAATCAATAACCACATAATAGAAGCAAGTAACAATAGAAAATCAATAAATAAACATAAAGGACAACATAACTCAATTATCTGCAAGATTCAGGAAAATCAAGGACAAGTGCACGATATCACCCTTCGTGCTTTAACACTCTCTTACCAAAACAATACTCACAAGAAATAAAGGCAAGAAAATAAATGAAGTCACAATAAAATTCCGGCAAGGGAACAACAATACAACAATCGAATGCCGGCGAGGGAACAACATCAAAAATCTTCTTCTCTTTCCCTTTTCACATTTACTTCACAACTTGAGCCAATGCTCTAAATTGTTCAATTTCCACTTATACTTTCACATTTTATTGTACAACTTGAGCCAACGCTCCTCAATGTTCAAATATCACCACTACTTCCACAAACTTTTCCCAACAATAGAAATCATCATCAAAATATGAATAATACAACGAAGCCATAATAATCACAATATAATACTCACGTGCATGCTTGACACCAACGTATAGATACTCGTCACCATGCCTATACGTCGTACTCGACAAACACCACATAGCAAATAGGACTCGACTCCTAATCTCTCAAGCTAAGGTTAGATCAAACACTTACCTCGATGCCACGAACACAGTTCACGTCTCAACTATCGCTTTATCCCTTGATTCCACCACCAATTCACTCGAATCTATCCACAAGCTACTTAATTACGTCAATAAACGCTAAATGAATCAATTCTAATGTATGAAAATGAGTTTTCTGTAGTTTTACTTAAAAAGTCAAAAATCGCCCCGGGCCCACATGGTCAAAACCCGAGGTTCGAACCAAAACCCGATTATCCATTCCCCCACGAACCCAAATATATAATTTATTTTGAAATCGGACCTTAAATCGAGGTCTAAATCCCCAATTTTTGAAAAAACCTAGGTTCTACCCAAAACACCCAATTTTCCCCATGAAAATCATTGGTTTTGAGTTGAAATCATGTTGAAAGATGTTAATGATTGAAGGAAATGAGTTAAAATTGACTTACAATCGATTTGTAAGAACAATTGTCTTTGAAAAATCGCCCAAGAGTGTTTTGGTTTTGAAAGAGTGTGAAAAATGGGAGTTTTTCGGCTAAGTATAAAAATTGTAGGTTGTAGATATGGGAATTGCGAACCCCGACCTCTGCTATGTTCGCATTTGTGAAAGAAGTGTCGCATTTGCGATTTAGGTCTCACATTTGCGATTAAGCGGGATTCCTGGCACATGTCGCATTTGCGACAAAAACTTAGCATTTGCGAAGAAGGCAGCCCTGACCACCTCTAGCATTTGCGATACATTGCTCGCATTTGCGAGACAGGCTTTGCACATGCGAAGCCTGCAGGCCTGAAGCATACCGGCAATTCCCTAAGTTAAAATTTCACTCCGTGGCCTATCCAAAACTCAACTGAGCCCTTGGGGCTCCCAACCAAACATGCACATCAATCTAAAAACATCATACAGACTTGATTGTGCATTCAAATCACTAAGATAACATCAACAACTAGGAATTTAGCATCAAAATCATGAAATTTTCTTAAGAACTTCAAATTTCTAATTTTCTCAAAAATGATCCGATTCCCGTTGTTTCAAGTCCGTTTCTTACCAAATATCACAGACTTATCTTAAATCACATATAATACCTATATCGGGCGCCAGAACCAAAATACGGGCTCGATACCATCGAGTTCTAATCACAATTCATTTTCAAATCTCATAAATAATTTCAGAAAATAATTTTCTTTTAAAAATTCATTTCTCAGGCTTGGGACCTCAGAATTCGATTCCGGACATACGCCTAAGTCCCATATTTTCCTACGGACCCTTCGGGACCGTCAAATCACGGGTTCGGGTCCGTTTACCCAAAATATTGATCGAAGTCAACTTAATTCATTTTATAGTCAAAATTTACCATTTTTCATAGATTTTCACATATTAGCTTTCCGGCTATGCGCCCGGACTGTGCATGCAAATCGAGGTAAGACAAAAAGAGGTTTTTAAGGACTCGAAACGCAGAATTCATTTTAAGGTCATCACATTTTCCACCTCTAAAAGAACCGTTCGTCCTCGAATGGACAGAAGAAGGAAGTACCTGAGTCGGGGAAAAGATGGGTATAGCCGCTCCGCATATCGGACTTGGACTCCCAGGTTGATGCCTCAGCAGGCTGACCTCTCCACTGAACACGAACAGAAGGAAAACTTTTCGATCTCAACTAACAAACCTGCAGGTCGAGAATAGCTACCGACTCCTCCTCATAAGACAAGTCATTGTCCAACTAGACAGTGCTGAAATCTAACACGTGGGATGGATCGTCGTGATACTTCCAAAGCATGGACACATGAAACACTGGATGCACGACTGATAAGCTCGGAGGTAATGCAAGTCTATAAGCCACCTCTCCCACTTGATCAAGAATCTCAAACGGGCTAATGAACCTAGGGCTAAGCTTGCCCTTCTTCCCAAATCTCATCACGCCCTTCATAGGCGACACTCGAAGCAATACCCGCTCACCGACCATGAAAGCCAAATTTCGAACCTTGCGGTCGGTATAGCTCTTTTGCTTGGACTGAGCTGTACGAATCCTATCCTGAATAATCCTGACCTTGTCCAAGGCATCCTGAACCAGATCCGTACCCAACAACCGAGCCTCTCCCTGCTCAAACTATCCAACCAGAGACCGACACCGCCTACCATATAAAGCCTCAAAAGGAGCCATATGAATATTAGACTGGTAGCTGTTATTGTAGGCAAACTATGCTAAAGGCAAAAACCGATCCCACGAGCCTCCAAAGTCAATGACACAAGCTCGGAGCATATCCTCCAAAATCTAAATAGTCCACTCGGACTGCCCGTCCATCTGAGGATGAACTATTGTGCTCAACTCAACCTGTGTGCCCAACTCTCGCTGAGCTGCTCTCCAGAAATGGGAGGTAAACTGCGTACCTAGATCCGAAATAATAGACTCGGGCACACTATGAAGGCGAACAATCTCTCGGATATAGATCTCAGCTAACCTCTTGGAAGAGTAGGAGACTGCCACAGGAATGAAATGTGCTGACTTGGTCATCCTATCAACAATAAACCACACTGCATCGAACTTCCTCTAAGTTCGTGGGAGTCCAACAACGAAGTCCATAGTGACACGCTCCCACTTTCACTCAGGAATCTCAATCTTCTGGAACAAACCACCAGACCTCTGATGGTCGTACTTAACCTGCTGACAATTCAAACACCGAGCCACATATGCAACGATATCCTTCTTCATTCTCCGCCACCAATAATGCTGCCGCAAATCTTGATATATCTTTGTGGCGCCCAGATGAATAGAGTACCGGGAGCTATGGGCCTACTCTAAAATCAACTCTCAGAGTCCATCCACATTAGGCACACATACTCGACCCTGCAATCTCAAAACTCCATCATCACCTAAGGTAACCTGCTTGGAACCTCCGTGTTGCACCTTGTCTTTGAGGACACACAAATGAGGATCATCATACTACCGATCTCGTATACGCTCCAATAATGAAGAACAAGCGATGGTGCAAGCTAACACACGGCTGGGCTCAGAAACATCCAACCTCACGAACTGAATGGCCAAGGCCTGAACATCCAAAGAAAGCGGCCTCTCACCGACCAGAATATAAGCGAGACTGCCCATACTGGCTGACTTCCTACTCAAAGCATCGGCCACCACGTTGGCCTTTCCCGGATGATATAAGATGGTGATATCATAGTCCTTTAACAACTCCAACCACATTCTCTGCCTCAAATTCAACTCCCTTTGCTTGAACAAATACTGGAGACTCTTGTGATCCGTGAACACCTCACATTCCATGCCATACAAATAATGCCTCAAAATCTTCAACGCATGAACAATGATTGCCAACTCCAAATCATGAACTGGATAGTTCTTCTCATGAATCTTCAACTGCCGTGAAACATAGGCAATGACCTTGCCATCCTGCATCAACACCGCACCAAGTCCAATACGAGATGCATTACAATAAACTGTATAAGGCCCTGAACCTGTGGGCAAAACCAACACTGGTGCCGTAGTCAGAGCTGTCTTGAGCTTATGAAAGCTCGCCTCACACTCGTCCGACTATCTGAACTGGGCATCCTTCTGGGTCAACCTGGTCATCGGGGTTGCGATAGATGAAAACCCCTCCACAAACCGACGATAGTAGCCTGCCGATCCCAAGAAACTACGGATCTCTGTAGCTGATGCTGGTCTAGGCCAGTTTTTGACTACCTCAATCTTCTTCGGATCAACCTGAATACCCTCTGTTGTTACATCATGACCCAGGAATGCAACTCAACTCAACTCAACCAGAACTCACATTTAGAAAACTTAGCATACAACCGACTATCCCTCAAGGTCTGAAGAACCACTCTAAGATGCTGCTCGTGCTCCTCCCGGCTGCGGGAATAGATCAAAATATCATCAATGAAGACTATCACAATTGAATCCAAATAAGGCATGAACACTCGTTTCATCAAATCCATAAAAGATGTTGGGGAATTTGTCAACCCGAATGACATCACCAAGAACTCATAATGCTCATACCGAGTGCGAAAAGTTGTCTTAGGAACATCAGATGCCCTAATCCTCAACTGATGATAGCCAGATCTCAAGTCAATCTTCGAAAATACCTTGGCACCCTAAAGCTGATCAAACAAATCATCAATCCTCGGCAATAGATACTTATTCTTAATTGTAACCTTGTTCAACTACCAGTAATTAATGCACATTCTCATCGATCCGTCCTTTTTCTTAACAAATAACACTAGCACACCCCAAGACGAAACACTGGGTCTAATGGAACCCTTCTCAATCAAGTCTTGCAACTACTCCTTCAACTCCTTCAAATCAGGCAGGGTCATACGATACGACGGGATAGAAATGGGCTGAGTGCCCGGAGCCAAATCAATGCAAAAGTCAATATCCCTGTTAGGTGGCATACTCGGCAGGTCTGAAAGGAATACCTCAGGAAACTCACGAACAACGGGCACAAAATCAATAGAAGGAATCTCATCATTGGAATCACGAACATAGGCCAAATGGGACAAATACCCCCTCTCGACCATATGCCGAACCTTCATATAAGAGATAACACTACGGGTAAAATGACCAGGAGTCCCTTTCCACTCTAAACAAGGTAAACCCGGCAAGGCTAAGGTCACAGTCTTGGCATGACAATCCAAGATTGTGTGATAAGGTGATAACCAGTCCATCCCCAATATGACATCGAAATCAACCATGTCTAGAAGAAGCAAATCTACATGAGTCTTAAGACCTTCAATCACAACTATACATAAATGATGGATTTGGTCTACAACAATAGAATCACCCACCGGTGTAGACACATATATATGAGCACTCAAAGAATCACTAGGCATGACCAAATACGGTGCAAAATAAGATGACACATAAGAGTATGTAGATCCTGGATCAAATAAAATCGAAGCATCTCTACTACAAACCAGAACAGTATCTGTATCTCCACCTCTAATACCTCTACCTCCACCTCTGGCTGATTGAGCGAGCTAAATGAGTCCCTCAATGAACCTCCTCACTGTCTCTCTCAGTGGGAGTATAAGAATAGCATGACGGGTCAAATCATTAAACCTGGTCTCGCAATGAGTAACAGTCATAGAACTCTGCTGGAGATGCTCAAACTGCCTCGGGTAGATCTCTCTCTAAGTGACATGATGAAACTTTGCCAGAAATAGCTGAGAAACTGATCCCAACTCAAAGCTGATGACCTAACTGGTCTAGCCAAACAATAATCTCTCCAACAAGTCTTGGCGGATCCAGACGAGCAAAAAGTAACAAGGTCGACCCCATTGGTCTCCACTATCCCCATGTTCCTGAGAACCTCATGACAACTATCTAGATAATCCTGGGGATCCTTAGAAGAGGCACCGCTGAAAGTGGTAGCGAAGAGCTTGGTGAAACCTATCCAACCTCTGCAAAGCCTCTGAAGATGTAGCTGATCTAATACCGGTCTGTTCTGCTATTCGACTGAAGAAGCGGTACGTGACATCACCATTGACGAAAGGACAAGAGTAGAAGTTTTAATTTAGCATTGAGAGAACAAAATCGCATGACATGAAAGAATAGATGTGAAGTTTTTCCTAACTCTGTAGCCTTTGGGGGATAAATACAGACGTCTCCATACCGATCCCTCAGACTCTACTAAGCTTGTCTGTGAACTGTGAGACCCATGTAACCTAGAGCTTTGATACCAACTTGTCACGACTCGGATTTTCCACCCTCGAGATTCGTGATGGCACCTACTAATGTGAGCTAAGCAAGCCAATTATTGAACATATTACCTTTATCCATTTTTATACCCTTTTGGCATTTATAAAGCAATAATGTGAAAAACATCGGAAATTTCATTAAGCGGAAGAAATGTAGTAAAATATCTGAAATATGAATCTAATACAACTCTTTAAGCCTTAATCACCCAGAACTAGTGTCACAGTACCACAAACGATCTAAGAGTGCTTAATACAAAGTATGAAAATAAATATACACTGTAAGCACGTGATTTTTGCCCAATATGAGAATTACTCCCAAAAAATCCAAAAATAAAATGATTTTTCTTTGGTGTGCAATTTTGTGATATTTTGTGATATTTTGAATACTTATTTGTATTTGTCTGTGCGTGTTTATTTGATAAATTAATAAAAAATACAAAAATATGTCACATTTTGCATGTAGGATTTAATTCTACAGTTGTTAGTAATTAAATTTGTTTTACAAAAATTAAAAATTACAAAAATAGACATCGTTTGCATTTTTAGCATTTAATGTCCAAATATATAATTTTATGCTTAATTATTACTTAATTGTGCGTTATTGTTATTGGGAGTTAATTTGCGCTTTTATAACTTAATTTAATTCTTAATAATAGTTTAAGTATTTTTATAATTTAGGTTTAGAGAAATAAAAGAAGATTAAAGAGTGAAAATATAAAGAAAGTCGGAATTGGGCCTCTTCTTCGATTTCAAGCCACAGGCCCAAAAAATGGCCCAATCTTCCCTACGACCAAGTCCATTTCGAATTGGGTCGACCCAGTCCATAACCCAAAAGACCCAAACCCCTTTGTCTTACATTTTACAAAAACAAAACAAAAACTAAAAGAAGAAAACCCTAAAATCTAAACCATCCCCCCCCCTCTCCTATCTTCTTCTTCTTCCTCCAAAGCTCCAACCAAGCATCCATGGCTGCCCTTTACCTTCTTTTTCGACACATCCTCATCGTCCAAACAGCTGCTGCCCAAGCACTTCATCTTCTTCGTCCACCATTGTTGCTCTAGTTCGTCGTCGTTTGGTCGAGCTTCATCTTCTCCGGCAAAACAGTCCGTCGTCTCCACCAGTTGCTTCTGCTTGTGCGTCGACCAGCCCATTGTTTGTTACTTCTGTTGTTCGAAGCCCCGTCGCTGCTGCTTCTGTCTCAACCAAACAACCAAACGAACACAGCCATGGACGAGCTTCGACGTCGACCATGTCGTCGTCCAAAGTTCTTCGTTGATTCATCTCCGGTTAGTTGTTTTTGAGTTTTATTTTGTCCATATTTCGTTTTTATATTTCTAAAAGTTAAAATCGTTAAATATTTGATTCTTGTTTTGTTCGTTGTTTATCGTTGAAATCATTTTTCTAGTTTGTTCATGTTCATGTGCTTTGTTAAAATTAATTTTCAGATTTCAAAATAGAAGTTTAATTAGTTGTTTTCATGTTTATTTCATGTTTGTATTATTGTTTAAATGAATATTTGTTAGTTTAATATTAGTTAGATACAAATTGAAGTTTAATTAATTGTTTCTTCAATTTGTTTCATGTATTTTATGTATTTTTCGGAAATTGTTAATATTGTTAAGTTCAAGCTTAAGTTCATAATTGTTTCTTCTTAGGTTTTTGTTTTGTCATTTGCCTAAAAGAATTTAGTTGTAATAAGGGAAGTATGTTGGTTTTAATCATTTGAATCCATCGTTTTTTAGATTTAATTCATGTTCATATTATATTTGTTTGATCTTGAATCCGAAATGTGTATAATTTGATTTTTTGTTTATCATTTATGATTATTTCTTGAATTTGTCTCATAATCTTGTTTATAGGAATTGTTTGTTGTAATGTTGTTAGAGTAGTTGATTTTAAGTTCAATATTATTGAATTTAGAAATCTAAATATACTTGTTTGTTGTTGTTGTTGAATCCGAAAATAGGATTGTTTGTTGCTAAAATATTGTTCAATCAAATTTTAGTTGTTCTTTGTTGTTCAATTTGTGTTCATGTGATTTGTTGTTGAAATGTTGTTGAAATCATGTTCATGTGCTTTGTTGTTGAAATGTTGAAGAAATCATGTTCATGAAATTTGTTGTTTGAACATTGTTAGAAATTAATCATATTGTCTATATTTTGGTTATGTTTGATTAAATGATGTGTTATAGCTGATGGGTAGTTTGGTAATTTGTAGTACGTTCAGGGGTAGTTTGGTAATTTCAGTAAGGTCGTGAGGGGTAGTTTAGGAATTGTACATTTTGAAATTGTTTATTTGAAGCATGGGGGACAAAATGAAATGGGGTGGGTTGTGATATAGTTGTTTAATATAAAGGGGGGACACGATTTAATTTAAAGGGGGAATCTTGCATTATTTTAAATGAAGCATGGGGGACAAAATATAATGGGGTGGTGTGATATGTTTATTTAATGTAATGGGGATGAGTGGAAAGATAATGAGTTGGGTAGAGAAAAAGTATGGATTTTAATTAATTGAAAAGTAGAGAGAAAAAACGGACAGAGAATAGAAGAGAGAAAAATTCCGAAAAATATTTAAGCTTTCAAAAATAAAAATAAAAACTAAAAATCTACTGCTTTCTTTCTTTGTTTGAAATTAGTATTAATGGTTGTTGTTTCATTTAAAGCTTAAAGCTTTTGTTTTTGGGATTACTACTCCACTGGTCTGTTACTGGGTTGTTACTGTTGCTGGGCAGTTGTTGCTGTTGTACTGTTATTACTGCTGCTGATTCTCATCTTCATTTTCTTTTGCTTCCAATATCAGGTACATATCTGTAAATTCATGTCACGAAAAGCTTCAACATGACAAATTAATGAAGTTCGGGAATTATAATTCTGTTTTCCATTCGTTCAAGTTCATTAGTTAAAAATTTGGTTTTGTTTCAGTTGATTAATATAGTAGTACGTTTGGCGTAATGAATATAAGATAATTGTTACCTCTTAAAATTCGTTTAAGTGTTGTAATAATATCATCTATTTCGGAATTTTCATTAAGTGAAGTCATGATTAAAATACCAAGGTAGGGAACATGGCATAAAATGGGTCATTAATTACATCCCGTAATATTGTTAGCTAAATGTAAAGTAGAATGGAAGTATCAATAAATTACATTATTAGTATATCTTGTAAAAAAAATCTGATTTTCGTTTAGATTGATATAAGTTGTATGTTCATATATGGCATGATGATGAGTATATATATAATCATATGTGGAAGGTGAGTTGATACAATATTAGGAATGGTTCAAACGTACAACTATATTGCATGTGATGTAATTTTATTGAATCAATTTGTATAATAGTTCTCTTTCTTATCAACTTGACTCTTATCTTCCATTGCAAACAATAACCAAACCATTGCAACTTTGGACTAAAACAAATACATGAGAAGGACATAGGATTTATAAACGAATCGTGGCATTTTATGTAAAAGATATATAGAAGAAGAGTTCGCCTTAAATGAAACAATGAAGATTCTGCGGAAAATATTAATTTGTTTACCATTTTAAGTTCTTTCCCAATTTTATACACGATTCGATTTATGGACATCCAAAGGTTGTATCCACGAAAAATGTTAGTTTTAGATACGTATTGTCTGTTTTCTTTTTCACGTCATTAATTCTTTAAAATTTGAGGTATATGATTCATATGTGTAAAACAAGGCTCGCGGTCAACACATAATAACAATTTGTAGAGAACCTTATCAAGAATATTTTTGTGATTAGGGATACGTTCGCGTAACCTGATTATATTTCTAAAAGCAATTCGGATTATGCGTTCGCGCAATTTCGATCGAATATTTAATAAAAGGGATTCCTCGGAGAATATCATTATTAATTTCATAAAAAACCGAGATGTGAGGTTCACTACTTAATTATACAAAAAGGGCGAATGTTCTTGATTTTATTAAAGCATAATTTCAAAAATAATTATTATAATAAAAATATTATCTATATTATTGTGTACACGTGCGCGTGACACAACTCCGCATGTTTTTAAAAAAAAATATAATTTATAACACGAATACACGTACGCGTGATTCAATTCAAAGAAGGGTCTTTAAATATAAATAGAAGCGGTAACAATAAAATCATGCAATAAAAATGTATTTTACAAATCAAAATAATCAAGCCGAATATAACAGTTGAGCGACCGTGCTAGAACCACGGAACTCGGGAATGCCTAACACCTTCTCCCGGGTTAACAGAATTCCTTATCCGGATTTCTGGTGCGCAGACTGTTAAATAGACAGAGTCATATTCTCCTCGATTCAGGGATTAAAACCGGTGACTTGGGACGCCTTAAAATTTCCAGGTGGCGACTCTGAAACAAACAAACAAATCCCGTTTCGACTGTCTTTTAATTGGAGAAAACTCCCTTGCACCCTCTCGGGTATGTAAAAAGGAGGTGCGACAGCTCTGGCGACTCTGCTGGGGACTTTACCCAGAACCTCTGGTTCAGGGTTCAAGAATTCGAGCTTAAAATAATTGTTATAGTTGGCTTTATTTATTATCTGATTTTTTTACATGATATATGCCCAATGTGCTAAATGACACTTTTACCGCTTTAATATTGTTTGAATTATGAATATATACAACTGCTACGAAACCCCCTTCTTTCTGAGTCTTCTAAATTTATGGTGCACACGTGCGCGTGGCCCACCTTTCTGTTAAAGTCATACCAAATAAGACGAAGTTGGGACAAGTAACTAAGCCGGGTAGACTTTCGTGCTCCCGGTATGTTGCCCCCGCTTCGGCTCAAACTGTCCGTTTGGGTAAGCCAGGGCTAGATCAATATGCCTCAGGTTTTTTCACTTAGAATAACTCAGCTTCATGCCGGATCCCTAGTAGGAGCGTTTGTTTGCATCACGTGCATTTGACTTTGGAGACTCAACACAGGGGTTGGGTCTATCTAGGACAGGTGTACCAAAAAATGAAAATGACCATCCTGATGCATCTTACTTGCTCCTACTTGCGAATTTATTTGATTCGTACTTGTGTGCTGATTGACTTTTGAATATCAGGAATAATATTTTAAAATTGAAAAAAAATAGCGGTTAGGGAATTGATTGTTAATTTTTGGAAAAAAAAACCAATGCCCAAATAACTGTCAAAACTCTGCCGAAATTTTGAGAAAATGAAAAAAAAATGTTTTACTAGTTTGTTTTATTAAAAGCAAAGGAAAAATAGAAAAAAAAAGAGTCGTTGTTTTGTCTTGTTTTTTTTTAAAAAAAAAACAAATTAGAAAAAAAAATAGTTTGTCTTGCCATAAAAAATGAAAATGAAAAAGAGTCTTGTTTTTAAAATGGGTTTTTATTTATTTATTTGTTTAGATACCAAAATAAAAATAAAAATAATAAAATAAAAAGAGTCGCGTTGAAAGTGGTTTTATTATTTGTTGCAAATATATATATATATATATATATATAAATATATATATATATATAAATCCAAAAAGTTTTTCTTTATTTCCAAAAAATGTATATATATCTTTATTTGTTGCAAAAATATTTGTCCTGCCAAAGTCTAGAAAAGTTTTTTTTAGACTCCCAATTTTCAAAACAAAAAATCCAAAAAATATTTTCCATTATTGACTTCTTTAAGAAAGTCTTTTTAATTATTAAATATATATATATATATATATAATAAAATAAAACAAATTCGAAAATATTTTCCTTCTTCTTTAAAAATTGAAAAGAAAATTCAAAATTCAAAAAAAATATTTTTTTTAGAAAGCATTTCTTTTATTAAAGGTAAAATTCCAAAAAAATATTTTCTTTCTTCTTAGAATAAGAAAAAACAAAAAAAAAATATCTTCCTTTTACTTTTGAAATCCTCAAAGTTCAAATCAAAAGAAAAGGAATTCTTAAAAGTCTTTCTTTCAAAAAGAAAATCAATCAAAAATAAAAATAAAAAAAAAATAAAAAAAAATATATATACTTCATTTCTTCTTTTAAAGAAGTTCTTTTACAAATTAAAAAAAAATAATTTAAAATTAGTTTATTTACTTTATTCATGACCTGCCCGAACTACGCGGGTTTGATTCTCACTGGATGTGAGATACGTAGGCAACCCTCATCGGGTCCAACCCCCTTTTTTGCTAAAATAGCCAAAACCCAATAAATAAATAAAAAACGTGTCAAAATTTTAATTTTGTCATAAATAAGTCGGGCAGTGTCCAGCCTCCCCTTTTGCTAAAAAAAATAGCAAAAAAAAATATGTCTAATTTTAATTTTGTCATAAAGAAATCGGGTGACGCTCTTTTATCAAGACATAGCCGAATGTTCCCGAAAAAGACGCCGGAAGGCTGACTTTGCATAAACAGCCACTTTTTGGGTCATGTGTAGGATTTTGGTCCAGTTGACCCACACGACCTTAAAAAAAAAATCTTCGTCCCCGAGGCGCTGAAGGGCCGTGTTTGCAACACCCGGTTTTTATTGTAATTTGAAAAAAAAAACAAAGAGTCAGCGGTCAGGTGAATACCATTTGAATTTTTTTTAGTAAAAAATAAGTCAAGCCAGCTTCGGCCGCGTCTTAAACCGTTCTTGCCGAAATAGCCTTAGAATATCTTTCAGTTGTCGAAAGGCTATTTTCGTAAAAGAACGAACAAGTGTGTAAAGTGTCATAAAATAATCCTCTCCTGCCTCAAAATTTGGAAGGGGCCACGTTTGCGAAAATAACCGTTCGGTTGCATCTGTCAAACGGAGAAAGGAAGCTGGCCGTTTGTTTTGAATTTTGTAAATCTTTTAATTAAAATATGTGGGATGTTTGATTTTCGAGTTTGTAGGTCATCTTCAAACCTTTGAAACCCAGTTTATTTTAATATGAAAATCGAAAAAATGATTAGTATTGTTTATCTTTTATTGGTCCGAACTACGCAAGGTCTGATTCATGCGGGGTCATGATACGTAGGCAATCTCCATAAGATTCGACCACCACTGAAAAAAAAGGGAAGAAAGAAAAATAAAGGAAAGCGCAAGTGCATCGCATCTCTGATAGAACGGTTTAACTGCTTAGGTGCATTGCTCTCTAATATATGATTATCTGTCAAATGCCCTGACACTAACGTGATGGCTTCCCTTTGCTGTGTTCATATATAGAAAAGTGGTTGGTTGTGGTAACTCCTCCCTGCAAAGCAAATGACACAGAACCTCAGAACAGGGTGGGTCGGTACTGATGACCGACAACAATTGGTCGAACAGAACAACGGGTTGGTAGAAGAAGTGAAAATGCTGAGACAACATGTGGCATACATGTATCAGGCATGGATAACTGGGAAAGCACCACCCCCACCACCGCCAAGCTTTTCAAACTCTGGCATTACCCATCCCCCATACTCTCCATCCCAACCCACTTATGACAGCTTTCCTAGCTACCCGAGTAGTTCCATCACTCGTCCACGCTACTCCCCTCCCCAATGCTACTTCTCTCCACGAGGTTCCCAAAGATGGGCTTCACTTTCCAAATATCCAGCTCCACAGAAGGCCTATCCACCCTCACAAGCCTACCAGAAGCCCCCTAGATCAGGTTTCCAGCCCAATCAAGCATTTAGGAACGAAAGGTTGCTGAAACGAGGAAAGGCTCTCACCCCTATCGGAGTATCTTATGCAAGTCTGTTTGAAAGGCTAAAGCATGCTGGCTTGATTGAGCCGCTCCCCGCATATACTCCAGATCCACATGCAAGAAACTTTGATCCGGCAGCGCAATGCGCGTACCACTCCAATGTCATAGGGCACAACATTGAGAGTTGTCGTAATTTGAAAAGGGAAGTAGAGAAAATGATCCAAGAAGGGCGGATTGTGATCGATAACAGTAACATGGAGCACTCGAACCCTATCGAGAACTTGTTGACGGAGGTTGATGATATGGAAGCTGATAATGGTCTTGGCAATACTAATGCAAAGCTTAGTGGCTAAGATGCCAATTTTGATAAAATGGGAGGACGCTCCGTTCCTTGGTTAGCAAGAGAGAAGCTGTTGGTGGTTTATTTTGTTGTCATTTCTGTTATCCGGATTATTCTTAGGGTTGTAATCCGAATATTGTCTTGTGTCAAACCTTCTTATCTTTCCATTTTTGTCGTATCAGTTTGTTTAAGTCTCGTTGATGTTGTGTTAAGATTTTATTATGGTTGTTTTGTTTGTTTTTCTAACCATTTCGTCGGAAGTCTAATACAAAAGCCGGTCTTTTATTATTTCTAGTCATCTTTTTATTTAGTCCTTTTGTCATTTTCGTTCAATGCCGATTCTAGGGACATGACATGCGCACACAGTTTGGGCCTAGTCTATAAAGTTAATCATAAAACCCTGGGAAGGTGATCAAAGCATTTAAATGAAATAAGAACGGTTTGAGATTATTTGAAGCCCGAGTCATGTGGAACTGGGGCAAGTAAAACATAAAGAAAACCGTTAAATGCAAGATTCGCCAAATTGGCATGAGGGTCGTGCATGAGAGTGAGAGTGTCGCCCAGCAGTGCTTTAGAAATGACAAATGAAAAAGCAAGTGTTTAACATAATTGTCAAGTCCAGAACCATCGGAAGAGACTATAAATCTATGTTCAATTGTGTTGTTTGCACTTGGCATGTTTTGAAGACTGGAATGACGGAGGCATTTTATTCTGCTACCTAAACACATTATCCTTCGTTACCCCTTTTGAGCCTTATTTATTTTCTTTCATACCCCTCGTTCGGAATCAATAGCAACGAATAGGAAATACGAGCCTGGAAGGTAAAGAAAAAATCAAAAAAAAAAAAAAACGAAAAAGAAAAAGAAAAATGAAAAAAAAAACAAAAGAAAGTCAAATGAAAAAAGAGGAATTGGGAACTACGTTTGACCTGATTCCTCAAAGAGGATACGTAGGCGCCTCACGGCTCGGTCATGGTGTAAAAAGAAATTAAAAATAATAAATAAATAATCCCCAAGCAAGAAACTGGGGCAAGAGTTGTACTCGTTGTAAGCAAAATTGGTTCCGAAGGTTGTAATTTTAAAACCCCAAATTTATTTTGTTTTTGAGCCTTTAATACCCTTTCTTTTTAAGCCTATCCAAAAAACCCACATTACGGTCCAAAGAAAGACCTTCTGATCAGTCTGCAAAAGATGCCAAGTCAGACAAATGAGAATCTTACCGACGAACATAACATTCTGTTCCACAGCAGAAAGGACTCTAATCTCCAGCAGAGAGAGTCATACCGGCAACACTCCAAATCCCCAGCTGGAAAGTGATACAAATGAGAGAGTCTTATCGGTGAAAATTTTTACGGACACCATAAGGCGACGCAAGCTGAGAGAAAAACCAAAATGAGAGAGGCTTGATAGTGAAAACCCTTCGGGCACTACAGGTAGAATAAGATTGGGAATCAGATGGGGGATATTCAAGGGAAGACCTCGAAAGACGATTGATGACGAAGGATAGGCCACATATGCATGTCATGACCATTAGAGTCAGTGTTTTCGTTTGATAGGTTTTTATTTATAGTTTCTTTTGTTAAAGAGTCATTTTTTTCCTTTGTCTTTTATTCTGTTCCCTTTTATCTTTTCCTTTCATAGAAATTTCCCCAGTAGAGTCTGTTGGGACAAGACCAGTGGGAAATGACTTCAAAGTAGACCATCAGCTTTCCAAGATAAGATCTGACTAGTACATCCAAGTGATATAGTCAGGAAGGAACAAGCGCGAGGCCAGTGTCAAGAAAGATATCCCCAGCAAAAGGATTGACGAGTGTCAAGAGGTATATCCTTGCCGAAATCAAAGGTTATTAAACCTCAAGACCAGAGCCCGTGGACAAAACAAGAAAAACAATAAGCATGATTTGGGAAATTCATGCGAGACTAAAAGGTCGGGAAAATGCAAGTTTCCGAGCCATGCCACGAAAGAAGAGGGATATCCCCAGCAGAAAAGGATTATCCCCAACAAATAATATCATCCCCAACAAGTTGTGGAACGCAGAGCAAGGAAGGGAAAAAGGGAAAACCATCCCAGTGGGAGTATCACAACCAACCACCACGTTTTAAACTAACAAATTTTGTTTGATTTGAAACAGGTAAAGGGAATGGCATTGATGACAGAAATGCATGCCATAAGGGAGACTGTAAAACTGGGGCAGAAAATTTTCTTTTCATTTGGAAAATTTTCTGGAAGTCAGGTACCCACTCGAGGAAGAATAAAGATAACACCAGTCTCAAGGGAAGTGGTCATTGAACCAGTGTTGCCCCCAGTATAACAAGTTTCAATGGAGAAGTTGTTCCCTAGCAGAACAAAGGGATGACATTTGTGCTCAGAAAAGCAAAGAGCCATTATCATCCCCAGCGGCTTCCAGAAGAATAAAGCATCGATTTGAAGGGATAAAATTCCCCAGCAGCGTTATCCTCAACAACGTTATCCAAAAAGATAACCCTTTTATCCCCAGCAGTGTTGAGAAAAAAAAAAGAAAAAAAGAAAAGAAAAGAAAAAATATATAAAGAATGGAGGAAGGGAAGAAAGGAGACTCCCACAGTGGTATTATCCCCAGCAAGCAAGAACAAAGCAAAGCAAAGGAAGGAGAAAAGAAAAGAAGAAATTACGAAGGATAATTTGAAAAAATTGAAGAAGAAGTCAGGCGTCCACCTGGAGAATGAGGATGAAAAAATTGAAGAAGAAATCAGGCATCCACCTGGAGAATGAGGATGAAGAATTAAAGAAGAAGTCAGGCGTCCACCTGGAGAATGAGGATGAAGAATTTAAGAAGAAGTCAGGCATCCACCTGGAGAACGAGGATGAAGAATTTAAGAAGAAGTCAGGCATCCACCTGGAGAACGAGGATGAAGAATTTAAGAAGAAGTCAGGCGTCCACCTGGAGAACGAGGATGAAGAATTTAAGAAGAAGTCAGGAGCCCCCCTGAAGAACAGAATGACGATATATTGGTTGAAGTCAGGAGCCCCTCTGAAGAATGGAATGGCGATTATTTTCAAAGTTGAAGTCAGGAGCCCACCTGAAGAGAGGAATGGCGATTATTTTCAAAGTTGTTGTTGAAGTCAGGGGCCCGCCTGAAGAGAGGAAAGGCGTTTTAAAAAGTTGTTGAAATCTTGCCAACCTAAAAGAAAGGAATGGCGATGTATGGTTTGAAGTCAG
The DNA here is from genome assembly GCF_000715075.1 of Nicotiana tabacum. Taxonomy (NCBI): domain Eukaryota; kingdom Viridiplantae; phylum Streptophyta; class Magnoliopsida; order Solanales; family Solanaceae; genus Nicotiana; species Nicotiana tabacum. Next base: position 119,635,637 of record NC_134095.1, read on the forward strand.
GAGCCCGCCTGAAGAGAGGAATGGCGATTATTTTCAAAGTTGTTGTCAGGAGCCTGCCTGAAGAGAGGAAAGGCATTTTTAAAAGTTGTTGAAATATTGCCAACCTAAAGAAAGGAATGGTGATGTATTGTTTGAAGTCAGGAGCCCGCCTGAAGAGAGGAATGACGATTATTTTCAAAGTTGTTGTCAGGAGCCCGCCTGAAGAGAGGAAAGGCGTTTTAAAAAGTTGTTGAAATCTTGCCAACCTAAAGAAAGGAATGGCGATGTATGGTTTGAAGTCAGGAGCCCGCCTGAAGAGAGGAATGGCGATTATTTTCAAAGTTGTTGTCAGGAGCCCGCCTGAAGAGAGGAAAGGCATTTTTAAAAGTTGTTGAAATCTTGCCAACCTAAAGAAAGGAATGGCGATGTATTGTTTGAAGTCAGGAGCCCGCCTGAAGAGAGGAATGGCGATTATTTTCAAAGTTGTTGTCAGGAGCCCGCCTGAAGAGAGGAAAGGCGTTTTTAAAAGTTGTTGAAATCTTGCCAACCTAAAGAAAGGAATGGCGATGTATGGTTTGAAGTCAGGAGCCCGCCTGAAGAGAGGAATGACGATTATTTTCAAAGTTGTTGTCAGGAGCCCGCCTGAAGAGAGGAAAGGCATTTTTAAAAGTTGTTGAAATCTTGCCAACCTAAAGAAAGGAATGGCGATGTATTGGTTGAAGTCAGGAGCCCGCCTGAAGAGAGGAATGACGATTATTTTCAAAGTTGTTGTTGAAGTCAGGAGCTCTCCTGAAGAGAGGAAAGGCATTTTTAAAAGTTGTTAAAATCTTGCCAACCTAAAAAAAGGAATGGCAATGTATCGGTTAAAGTCAGGAGCCCGCCTGAAGAGAGGAATGACGATTATTTTCAAAAGTTGTTGTTGAAGTCAGGAGCCCGCCTGAAGAGAGGAAAGGCGTTTTTTTTAAAAGTTGTTGAAATATTGCCAACCTAAAGAAAGGAATGGCAATGTATTGGTTGAAGTCAGGAGCCCGCCTGAAGAGAGGAATGGCGTTTATTTCTAAAGTTGTTATTGATGTTGGGAGCCCGCCCAGATAACAGATGCATACATATCAGTCTTTACATTTCAGTTGTTGAAGTTGGGAGCCCGCCCAGACAACAGAGGCATACATTTCAGTCTTTATATTTCAAGCATTGAAGTTGGGAGCCCGTCCAAATAACAGAGGCCTACATTTCAAGTCTTTAATTTTCAAGTATTGAAGTTGGGAGCCCGCCCAGATAACAGATGCATACATTTCAAGATCAAGTCAGAGGACAATAAAACAGAGGGTTACAATAGGAATCCCCAGCAGGAGACAATAAAATTCCCCGACACTGGGAAGCAGAAGGTTGCAACAAGAGGTCACAGCACAAACTCAAGTACATGTGTCAAAAGAAGAAAAACACCGAAGGAAATGCAAGCAGACAAGGAAGCAAGGCAACAAAAACAAATTGTACTCTAGCCTAGCTTCTTGTTTTCTTTTAAGCATGGTGTAACAAGGAGATCGGTAAGCAGTGGTAATAGCATGCAACAACAGTAACAATGCAGTTCCCTGGTAGTCCCAGCTACCATAACTTCCCGAACTACATTGGCCTGATTCCTGTTTAGCCCAGGATATGTAGGAAACCTTTGAAGCAAAGGTTCGGTCAAATCTTTTTCAAAAAAATGCTTCACACGGAGTACTCGGATGGGCAAAAAATCGCTCGCTTTATCTTTGCACGAAAACCCTTCGTGTCTTCGGGCAAAGAGGGGCAGCTGTAAGCACGTGATTTTTGCCCAATATGAGAATTACTCCCAAAAAATTCAAAAATAAAATGATTTTTCTTTGGTGTGCAATTTTGTGATATTTTGAATAATTATTTGTATTTGTCTGTGCGTGTTTATTTGATAAATTAATAAAAACTACAAAAATATGTCGCATTTTGCATGTAGGATTTAATTCTACAGTTGTTAGTAATTAAATTTGTTTTACAAAAATTAAAAATTACAAAAATAGACATCGTTTGCATTTTTAGCATTTAATGTCCAAATATACAATTTTATGCTTAATTATTACTTAATTGTGCGTTAATTGTTATTGGGAGTTAATTTGCGCTTTTATAACTTAATTTAATTCTTAATAATAGTTTAAGTATTTTTATAATTTAGTTTTAGAGAAATAAAAGAAGAAAAAAGAGTGAAAATATAAAGAAAGTCGGAATTGGGCCTCTTCTTCGATTTCAAGCCATAGGCCCAAAAAATGGCCCAATCTTCCCTACGACCCAGTCCATAACCCAAAAGACCCAAACCCCTTTGTCTTACATTTTACAAAAAACAAAACAAAAACTAAAAGAAGAAAACCCTAAAATCTAAACCATCCGCCCCCCTCTCCTATCTTCTTCTTCTTCCTCCAAAGCTCCAACCAAGCATCCATGGCTGCCCTTTACCTTCTTTTTCGACACATCCTCATCGTCCAAACAGCTGCTGCCCAAGCACTTCATCTTCTTCGTCCACCATTGTTGCTCTAGTTCGTCGTCGTTTGGTCGAGCTTCATCTTCTCCGGCAAAACAGTCCGTCGTCTCCACCAGTTGCTTCTGCTTGTGCGTCGACCAGCCCATTGTTTGTTCCTTCTGTTGTTCGAAGCCCCGTCGCTGCTGCTTCTGTCTCAACTAAACAACCAAACGAACACAGCCATGGACGAGCTTCGACGTCGACCATGTCGTCGTCCATGGCTGTCCGCGCTGCTGCTGCCTGTCGCCGCCGTTGCTGCTGCCTGTCGCCGCCGTTGCTGCTGTCTCGACGTCGTGCTACTGCTGCTCGTCGCAGCAGGTGTTGGACGGACTGCTGCTGCTGCTCGTCGCGGCAGTAGCTACGGGCTGCTTCATCTTCTCTTCGTCTTCGTCGTCATTTGTTCGAGCTTTGGTCGAGGCTCGGACAGATTTGTTTACAATCAAAGTTCTTCGTTGATTCATCTCCGGTTAGTTGTTTTTGAGTTTTATTTTGTCCATATTTCGTTTTTATATTTCTAAAAGTTAAAATCGTTAAATATTTGATTCTTGTTTTGTTCGTTGTTTATCGTTGAAATCATTTTTCTAGTTTGTTCATGTTCATGTGCTTTGTTAAAATTAATTTTCAGATTTCAAAATAGAAGTTTAATTAGTTATTTTCATGTTTATTTCATGTTTGTATTATTGTTTAAATGAATATTTGTTAGTTTAATATTAGTTAGATACAAATTGAAGTTTAATTAATTGTTTCTTCAATTTGTTTCATGTATTTTATGTATTTTCCGGAAATTGTTAATATTGTTAAGTTCAAGCTTAAGTTCATAATTGTTTCTTCTTAGGTTTTTGTTTTGTCACTTGCCTAAAAGAATTTAGTTGTAATAAGGGAAGTATGTTGGTTTTAATCATTTGAATCCATCGTTTTTTAGATTTAATTCATGTTCATATTATATTTGTTTGATCTTGAATCCGAAATGTGTATAATTTGATTTTTTGTTTATCATTTATGATTATTTCTTGAATTTGTCTCATAATCTTGTTTATAGGAATTGTTTGTTGTAATGTTGTTAGAGTAGTTGATTTTAAGTTCAATATTATTGAATTTAGAAATCTAAATATACTTGTTTGTTGTTGTTGTTGAATCCGAAAATAGGATTGTTTGTTGCTAAAATATTGTTCAATCAAATTTTAGTTGTTCTTTGTTGTTCAATTTGTGTTCATGTGATTTGTTGTTGAAATGTTGTTGAAATCATGTTCATGTGCTTTGTTGTTGAAATGTTGAAGAAATCATGTTCATGAAATTTGTTGTTTGAACATTGTTAGAAATTAATCATATTGTCTATATTTTGGTTATGTTTGATTAAATGATGTGTTATAGCTGATGGGTAGTTTGGTAATTTGTAGTACGTTCAGGGGTAGTTTGGTAATTTCAGTAAGGTCGTGAGGGGTAGTTTAGGAATTGTACATTTTGAAATTGTTTATTTGAAGCATGGGGGACAAAATGAAATGGGGTGGGTTGTGATATAGTTGTTTAATATAAAGGGGGGACACGATTTAATTTAAAGGGGGAATCTTGCATTATTTTAAATGAAGCATGGGGGACAAAATATAATGGGGTGGTGTGATATGTTTATTTAATGTAATGGGGATGAGTGGAAAGATAATGGGTTGGGTAGAGAAAAAGTATGGATTTTAATTAATTGAAAGGTTTATGGGATGAGTTATAAGAAGAAGTCTTGAACACAAGACAATGAGAGAGGGGATACGAGAAAAAATACACACACAGATAGAGAGAAAAAACGGACAGAGAATAGAAGAGAGAAAAATTCCGAAAAATATTTAAGCTTTCAAAAATAAAAATAAAAACTAAAAATCTACTGCTTTCTTTCTTTGTTTGAAATTAGTATTAATGGTTGTTGTTTCATTTAAAGCTTAAAGCTTTTGTTTTTGGGATTACTACTCCACTGGTCTGTTACTGGGTTGTTACTGTTGCTGGGCAGTTGTTGCTGTTGTACTGTTATTACTGCTGCTGATTCTCATCTTCATTTTCTTTTGCTTCCAATATCAGGTACATATCTGTAAATTCATGTCACGAAAAGCTTGAACATGACAAATTAATGAAGTTCGGGAATTATAATTCTGTTTTCCATTCGTTCAAGTTCATTAGTTAAAAATTTGGTTTTGTTTCAGTTGATTAATATAGTAGTACGTTTGGCGTAATGAATATAAGATAATTGTTACCTCTTAAAATTCGTTTAAGTGTTGTAATAATATCATCTATTTCGGAATTTTCATTAAGTGAAGTCATGATTAAAATACCAAGGTAGGGAACATGGCATAAAATGGGTCATTAATTACATCCCGTAATATTGTTAGCTAAATGTAAAGTAGAATGGAAGTATCAATAAATTACATTATTAGTATATCTTGTAAAAAAAAATCTGATTTTCGTTTAGATTGATATAAGTTGTATGTTCATATATGGCATGATGATGAGTATATATATAATCATATGTGGAAGGTGAGTTGATACAATATTAGGAATGGTTCAAACGTACAACTATATTGCATGTGATGTAACTTTATTGAATCAATTTGTATAATAGTTCTCTTTCTTATCAACTTGACTCTTATCTTCCATTGCAAACATTAACCAAACCATTGCAACTTTGGACTAAAACAAATACATGAGAAGGACATAGGATTTATAAACGAATCGTGGCATTTTATGTAAAAGATATATAGAAGAAGAGTTCGCCTTAAATGAAACAATGAAGATTCTGCGGAAAATATTAATTTGTTTACCATTTTAAGTTCTTTCCCAATTTTATACACGATTCGATTTATGGACATCCAAAGGTTATATCCACGAAAAATGTTAGTTTTAGATACGTATTGTCTGTTTTCTTTTTCACGTCATTAATTCTTTAAAATTTGAGGTATATGATTCATATGTGTAAAACAAGGCTCGCGGTCAACACATAATAACAATTTGTAGAGAACCTTATCAAGAATATTTTTGTGATTAGGGATACGTTCGCGTAACCTGATTATATTTCTAAAAGCAATTCGGATTATGCGTTCGCGCAACTTCGATCGAATATTTAATAAAAGGGATTCCTCGGAGAATATCATTATTAATTTCATAAAAAACCGAGATGTGAGGTTCACTACTTAATTATACAAAAGGGCGAATGTTCTTGATTTTATTAAAGCATATATTTCTAAAAGCAATTCGGATTATGCGTTCGCGCAACTTCGATCGAATATTTAATAAAAGGGATTCCTCGGAGAATATCATTATTAATTTCATAAAAAACCGAGATGTGAGGTTCACTACTTAATTATACAAAAAGGGCGAATGTTCTTGATTTTATTAAAGCATAATTTCAAAAATAATTATTATAATAAAAATATTATCTATATTATTGTGTACACGTGCGCGTGACACAACTCCGCATGTTTTAAAAAAAAATAATAATTTATAACACGAATACACGTACGCGTGATTCAATTCAAAGAAGGGTCTTTAAATATAAATAGAAGCGGTAACAATAAAATCATGCAATAAAAATGTATTTTACAAATCAAAATAATCAAGCCGAATATAACAGTTGAGCGACCGTGCTAGAACCACGGAACTCGAGAATGCCTAACACCTTCTCCCGGGTTAACAGAATTCCTTATCCGGATTTCTGGTGCGCAGACTGTTAAATAGACAGAGTCATATTCTCCTCGATTCAGGGATTAAAACCGGTGACTTGGGACGCCTTAAAATTCCCAGGTGGCGACTCTGAAACAAACAAACAAATCCCGTTTCGACTGTCCTTTAATTGGAGAAAACTCCCTTGCACCTTCTCGGGTATGTAAAAAGGAGGTGCGACATACACTGTTTCCGAATCAAAGAAAAGAAACAGGAAATAAAGGATAGAAGAGACGCCAGGGCATGCGGACGCCTACAGGTCTACCTTGGATCTCTGCGTTGACTGAAGGTAGCCACCCAAATGCTATGGTCCAAGAGCTACTCCGGGATCTACACATAGTGCAGAGTGTAGTATGAGCACAACCGACCCCATATACTGGTAAGTGCCTAACCTAACCTCGGCGAAGTAGTGACGAGGCTAGGACCAGCCTACCAAATGAACATGTGCAGTTATATAATATACAACGGAAAATAAAACAGGAATAAACAAGTAAAGATGGGCGGGGGTACATGCTGCGGGGGTGTATCAATATCAACAGTAAATCAAGAGTAACGACGTAAGGACAACTTAGAATTCACGGCAAAACAATAAGAAACTTGTATCCAATCTATAAACATTTTGTATCAACAATTGTTACGGCGCACAACTCCGATCCCAATATATAACAACACTGTTCCGGCGTGCAACCCGATCCATATCATTTATCACTGTTGCGGCGTGTAACCTGACCCACATATATCATTGTTGCGGCGTGCAACCCGATCCACATATATTATTTATCACTGTTGCAGCGTGCAACCCGATCCACATATAATATTATTGCGGCGTGTAACCCGATCCACATATAATATTGTTGCGGCGTGCAACCCCATCCACATATAATATTGTTGCGGCGTGCAACCTGATCCAAATATAATATTGTTGCGACGTGCAACCCGATCCACATATAATATTGTTGCGGCGTGCAACCCGATCCACATATAATATTGTTGCGGCGTGCAACCCGATCCACATATAATATTATTGCGGCGTGCAACCCGATCCACATATTATATTGTTGCGGCGTGCAACCTGATCCAAATATAATATTTAACACCAATCACAATGGAGCCCCAACAAGGGAACAATAAGGGAATAACAAAATCCCGACAAGAGAATCAATAACCACATAATAGAAGCAAGTAATAATAGAAAATCAGTAAATAAACGTAAAGGACAACATAACACAATTATCTGCAAGATTTAGGAAAATCAAGGACAAGTGCACGACATCACCCTTCGTGCTTTAACACTCTCTTACCAAAACAATACTCAAAAGAAATAAAGGCAAGGAAATAAATTAAGTCACAATAAAATCCCGGCAAGGGAACAACAGTACAACAATCGAATCCCGGCGAAGGAACAACATAAAAAAATCCTCTTCTCTTTCTCTTTTCACATTTACTTCACAACACACTTCACAACTTGAGCCAATGCTCTAAAAGGTTAAATTTCCACTTATACTTTCACATTTCATTGTACAACTTGAGCCAATACTCCTCAAGGTTCAAATATCACCACTACTTCCACAAACTTTGCCCAACAATAGAAATCATTATCAAAACATGATAATACAACGAAACCATAATAATCACAATATAAGACTCTCGGGCATGCTTGACACCAACGTATAGATACTCGTCACCATGCCTATACGTCGTACTCGACAAATACCACATAGCAAATAGGACTCGACTCCTAATCCCTCAAGCTAAGGTTAGACCAAACACTTACCTTGATGCCACAAACACAATTCACGTCTCAGCTATCTCTTTACCCCTTGATTCCACCACCAATTCGCTCGAATCTAGCCACAAGTTACTTAATTACATCAATAAACGCTAAATGAATCAATTCTAATGCATGAAAATGAGTTTTCTCAAGTTTTACCCAAAAAGTCAAAAATCGCCATCGGGCCCACATGGTCAAAACCCGAGGTTCGAACCAAAACCAATTACTCATTCCCCCACGAACCCAAATATATAATTTATTTTTAAATAGGACCTCAAATCGAGATCCAAATCCCCAATTTTTGAAAAAACCTAGGTTCTACCCAAAACACCCAATTTCCCCCATGAAAATCATTGGTTTTGAGTTGAAATCATGTTAAAAGATGTTAATGATTGAAGGAAACGAGTTAAAATTGACTTACAATCGATTTGGAAGAAGAGTTGTCTTTGAAAAATCGCCTGGTTTCGAGAGAGTATGAAAAATGGGAGTTTTTCGGCTAAGTATAAAAATTGCAGGTTGCAGAAATTGCGAACCCCGACCTCTGCTATGTACGCATTTGCGAAAGCAGTGTCGCATCTGCGAAGTCGCATTTGCGACTAGGGTCTTGCATTTGCGACTAAGGGGGATTCCTGGCACATGTCGCATTTGCGACAGAAACTTCGCATTTGCGAAGAAGGCAGCCCAGGCCACCTCTCGCATTTGCTAGATGCGAAGCCTGCAGGCCTGAAGTATACCAGCAATTCCCTAAGTTAAAATTTCACTCCGTGGCCTATCCAAAACTCACCTGAGCCCTCGGGGCTCCCAATCAAACATGCACACCAATCTAAAAACATCATACGGACTTACTCGTGCATTCAAATCACTAAGATAACATCAACAACTAGGAATTTAGCATCAAAATCATGAAATTTTCTTAAGAACTTCAAATTTTCAATTTTCTCCAACGAGAAAGGAGTCGTGCTAATTGCAACCATCACAATTCTAGTATCTCAAGGTGGTCAACAATGGAATTTCTATAATTTACAAGGGACGATTTGAGGTCGTGATTGTTCAAAATTGAGCAATTCTTTTCCATGAAGAAGATTACTACTGAGGACAAAGTAGAAGTGGCTGCAATGCAACTGGAAGGAGAGGCTATTCAATGACATTTGTCATTCATGAGGTATAGACAATACCTTCATATGGCCAACTGGAATGAATATCTGATGGCATTAGTAGAAAGGTATGGGGTTGATTTTGATGATCTAATGGAGGAAATTATGAAGATCAAACAAATTGGAAGCGTGAAAGAATATCAAGCTATCTTTGAGCGGAATTTGAATAGAGTAAGGTTGTCTCAAGAAAATGCAATTAGCTGCTTCCTTGGGGGGTTGAAACATGAGCTGAACATTGCAGTCAAGCTAACCAATCCAACCACACTGTCTTAGATGTACAAAACTGCTAGAATGCAAGAAGCTTATCTAGCTGCAACCAAACAACCTTCTTATACACCAAATCCTTCAATTAAGAGATATGTAGGTCAAGGAACTGCCATTAAGCCCTTATTATCAACTCCTAACTCTAGTAGCTCTACTTATGTTAGGGGATTCAATAGGAGAACATTGAGCCTCGATGAAAAAAATGAGAAAAGGGCAAAGGGGTTGTGTTATTTTTGCAATGAAAAATATATATCAGGGAATAAATGTAAGAATTCCAAACAATGGTACCTATTAGAATTGGAGGAAACAAAAGAAGTGCAAAGCCCAGATGAGGAGCAAGAACTGATAATACAAAAAGATGGATTCAATCAACTGGAACTATCTCAACCTATGGAGCAGATGGAAATTTCTATTCATGGTTTGAATGGTTCCTTGAGAAATAGAACTCTAAAAGTGACTGGATATCATGCAAAGAAGGCATTGAACATATTAATTAACACTGATAGTTGCCATAACTTTATAGACATTGAATTGGTAAAGCACTTGGGATGTAAAGTCAGGTCTACTAAAACCTCAAATGGTGGCTGCTGCATAGTAACATGATGGTATATAAAATGTGTATAATCATATGGTTGCTGCAAGGTGCAAAGTTTTCAGCAGAGTTCTTACTTGTACCTTTAGGTTCATGTGGAGTGGTACTGGAATGCAATGGTTGCTGACACATGGAGACATATAGATGAACTTCAGGAAACTAAATATGAAATTTTGGTATAAGGGAAGGAAGCATCTTGTTAGAGGGGCTAGCAGCCAAGTTAAAGTTCAAGAAAGTGGAAAACTAGCCAAACATAAAGGTAACATATTTCAACTATGCATGACTCAAGTAGTACCCATGAGGAATACATAGGAGTAATGGCATGAAATTAAGGCTAAAGAAAAACCTGAACAAATGTTATATTAGTAAAATTGCTATCTGTGTACTCTAAGTTGTTTGAGGAACCTGCTAAACTACCTATTCTAAAGGTGTTTTATTATCACAGGATTGTATTACAAGATGGTACTGAACCTGTTAATAAAATACCATATAGGTATCTTTTAGTTAAAAAGGATATTATTGAGAGCTTAGCACAACAGCTAATGGATCAAGGAATTATCCAACCTAGTTGTAGTCCTTTTGCATCTCCAGTGGTTTTAGTAGAAAAAAAGGATGGCACATGCAGACTTTGTGTGGATTATAGGGATTTGAATAAGTATACTATGAAGAACAAGTTTCCAATTCCTTGTGGAAGACGTTAAAAGAATCCAAATTCTTCTCTAAGACAGACCTAAGATCTGGTTACAATCAACTCAGAATTGCAAAGGAAGATGTACTAAGACTGTCTTTAGAACACATTCGGAACACTTTGAGTATCTGCCATTTGGGCTATCAAATGCCCTAGCAACCTTTCAAGGACTGATGAATTTTGTTTTTCAGAAATTCCTCAAAGAGCATGTGTTGGTCTTCTTGGATGATATATTGATTTACAACAGCACTATGGAGGACCATTTGGCTCACATAAAGTCTGTTTTTGTAGAAATGAAGAAGCATAAACTCTTTGCCAAACAGAGTATGTGCTTCTTTGGTGTTCAAAGAATTGAGTACTTGGGACATTTTTCACAGTAGAAGGTGTTTCTAGTGATCTCCACAAAGTAGAAGCTGTGAGAAATTGGCCAACTCCAACTACTCTCAAGCAGTTACTTGGGACATTTTTCACAGTAGAAGGTGTTTCTAGTGATCTCCACAAAGTAGAAGCTGTGAGAAATTGGCCAACTCCAACTACTCTCAAGCAGTTAAGGGGAATTTTAGGCCTAATTGGCTATTAAGGTTTATCAAAGGTTTGGGTATGATTTTCAATCCCTTAACTGACCTGACCAAGAAGGACAACTTCAAATGGTCATCAACAGTTGATTTGCATTCACAAAATTGAAGGAAGCACTCACTCAAGCTCATGTCCTAACCTTACCTGATGCTAATAAGACATTCATTGTAGATACTGATGCAAGTGATTATAGTATAGGGTTAGTCCTTATGCAAGAAGGACATCCAATTACTATTATCACCAAAGCTCTATAACCTAGACATGCACCACTATCTATCTATGATAGAGAATTGCTAGCTATTGTACATGGAATCACTAAATAGTCACAATACCTATTAGGATAGAAGTTTATCATAAGGACTGATCAGAAAGCTCTGAAGTTCCTTATGGACCAGAAATTGCATACCAACTCTCAACTTTTGTGGTTATCCAAACTGTTGCCTTTTGACTACTCCATAGAATACAAGAGAGGCGTGGGGAAACAAAGTAGCTGATGCACTCTCAAGAGTTACTGGAGCTGAGTTGTTGGCATTGGTAATCTCACCTAACAACACTGATCTCTTCCAAGCCATAGTTGATAGTTGGAACTCAGATCAGGAACTCAGACAACTTATTGAAGAACTCCAAACTAATCCTACTACTCACAAACATTTCACTTGGATTCAAAGGCAACTAAGGAAAAAAGTAAGGCTGGTAGTAGGCAAGGTGCTAGAGTTAAGAGATGAAATTACGACATTGTTGCATGTTGCTCCTCATGGAGGTCACTCAGGGGTTGAAGCTACACTAAAAAGGCTAGTAAAACTGTTCTATTGGAAGAATATGAGAAAAGAAGTAAGAGAATTTGTCTCGAAATGTGATGTCTGTCAAAGGAACAAATCTGATCTAGTTGCTTATCCTGGGCTATTACAGCCACTGCCTATTCCTGATGTGGTATGGTGATAGATCAGTACGGACTTAATTGATGGCCTTCCCAAATCTAATGGTTGTGAGGTCATTATAGTAATGGTGGATAAACTCAGCAAGTATGGCCATTTTATTCCATTGAAGCGTTTACATTGCTCAATCAGTTGCTAAGGTTTTTATGGACACAGTGGTGAAGCTGCATGGTTTACCTGATGCTATTACTAATTACATATATGTTATTTTCCTGATCTCTTTCTGGAAAGAACTATTTACACTACAATGGATACAATTAACACTTCATTTGCATATCACCCTCAATCCGATGGACAAACTGAGGTATTGAATAAATGTCTTGAAACACACTTAAGGTGCTATTGTAATGAGGATGTTGTTAACTGATACTCATTCTTGCCTATGACTCAGTATTGGTACAATAATTAATTTCACTTAGCTATACAGACTACTCCATACTAAGCACTGTGTGGTATACCACCACCTTTAAACCTTCCTTATTTACCTGGAGAATCAACTTCAACTGAAGTTGATAAAACTTTGATAAATAGGGAGTTGGAATTTCAACTACTCAAGCATCATTTAAGGAGAGCTCAACTTAGAATGAAGCAACAAGCAGACTCCTAAAGGAGTGACAAACAATTTGGCGTTGGAGATTGAGTTTATTTGAAGGTCCAGCGCTACAAACAAGTGACCATTTCCTGTCACTCCTCACATAAGTTGTCTGCCAAGTACTATGGTATATTTCATATTATCAAGAGAACTGGCCGAGTCGCATATACTCTTCTGCTATCTACAGGAGTAAAGATTCATCATACAGTCTATTTTTCATTGTTAAAAGAACATTATGACGTGCCTTCTCAAATTTTCTATCCTCATGTGATTGATTTAGTCAGTCCTTATTGTCTGACTCTGAGCTAGTTTTACAGAGAAGAATGGTGAAAAAGGGTAATAAAGTTGTTGCATAGGTGTTGGTTAAACGGTAAGGGCTACATGCAGATACTACTATTTGGGAGTTTATTTCTGTTTTGCAAATTAGATTTTCTTTGTTCAATCCTTGTGGTCAAGGATTTTCTATTGGGGGAGTATTGATACACAATTATAGAAAGGGAGTCAAGTAGTTAGTTGAGTAGCTGTCAAAGTTAGTTGGAGTAAGTTGAAATTAAATATAATAAATGAATTCTATTACAAAGAGAATCTGCCATTAGAATTGGGATTCATGAGACAATGCAATCGATACAAATAGCTTTGTAATCAACATTTACAATCATCTATCAAAATACACAATTCTCTCCTAAATATTCTCTCTTCTTCTTCTCTCTTCTCTTTCTGCAATTCTTAGTTTCAGCTGATTTCTTGAGCCACTTCTTGAATTAGCATTTCGATTCCTCGAATCCATTTGAATTCCTGCAATTGTGTAACACCTTTGGACTGGCACTTCTTACTTGTGAGGGATTTGGCAGACAATTACAGCTTCCATACCGGGGAGTCATACTAGTAACTTCTTTTGGCTTTCATCTTCACCCTGCGAATCAGTGTACTTACAGCTAAATGAACCAGGCCAATTTTCATGTTTTCCCCCACAAACCTATATTTGATTCTTGTACACTGCAGCCTAGCTGATCTTGCCTAGAAAATCTTTATGCAGTCGCCAAGTCTGAATGTCATCATAGAGCTTATCATAGGCTTCATGTATCCCGGGAAGCCCTAGAAAATGTAACCTTCAAAACTTTTGACTATCTAAGTGTGGCTCAAGCTATGCCATTTCTCTACCATTTCAAGTTAGGCCACTACATGAAAATCCTTCCGAAATCCATGTTTACTGTCTTGGTATACTCAAATAAAACTTCTTTAATTTTGTCATAGTAACTTATAGACTAACACTATGATAATATGATCCTTAATATGATGAAGATAGTGGGCACGATAGTAGCATCCTTAGTCTATTTCGGGACAACTTGGTGGCTTCTTGATACAGTGGATAACATATATATTCCCTCAAAATTGCCACAGGTAAGTCCTTGGATATGCCCTGGAGATGACGTTTTCTACAATGCCTCAATTATATGGGGTGTGATTGCTCCTCTATGGATGTTTGGAAGACTAGAATTATACTCCAAGATGAACTACTTCTTCTTGATTGGGATCCTAGCACCCGTGCATATTTGATTGATGTCTCATAAGGTTACTGAACAAAAATGGATCTGACTTATAAACATGTCAATACTAATATTAGGTGCGAGAGGGATGCCACCGGTCAAGGCTGTGAACCATTGGTTGGCCTTCGGATTGTTCTTCAACTTCTATGTGTACAAGAGATACAGATGCTGGTGACTAGGCACAATTACATTTTATCAGTCGGCCTGGATGCCAGTGTCGCATTCATGGCCATACTTATATGTTTTACTCTGCATATAAAAGATATCTATAGGCCAACTTGGTGGGGTTTGGGATTTGATTATCACCGCCCTTTCACAACTTGTCCAACTGCCCCCGGTATTATGGTCCCTAAATGTCCTGTCTTCTAGTAATATTTCATTTGTAATCAGAGGTGAATCCAAAATGAGTTTATGAATTCTTAAATTTTAGAAAAGGCAGCTTACTATATTGTGAAATCGTGCTACTAGTTTGTATTGAGTAAAACTTGAGAAATCAAGTCATGAACTAGATCAACCAACACTATCAATTTGAAACTAATCCTATGGGAAGCTATGTGCTCAAATGTTATTACACTATATTGCATGGGTAAAAACCTTTGTCACATATTTGACTCTGTCAATAGGTATAAAAGCCTTCGAAAGGCAACTATGCATTGGCATGACAACATATCATAAGGCAAGGTCGTATAACGAAGACATATCGTCATTGTGGTCGAGGTGCCTTGGTAGAAGACGAGGATGAGGACGAGCACCTTTGCTCGGCGTGCAGTGACGGATAGTTTAAAGATTCAGATTCCTTAGAGAATATTCTAGCGAATATTCCTCTTTGTTGCACTATCTAGGATTTTATGGCCTATGTACCCCTATAAATAGGAAGATATGTAATCCTAGAAAGGGTATTGAATACTTTTGTAAAGAATAATATTGACATTCTCCGAAGATTCTCTCTATCATATACATATAAAGTTTGCCGTTATACCTCTTTGTCTATCTTTTTTCTTTCGATTCAAGAAGAATCGCAATATTCAAAGACTTTTTATTATCCATCATAGCCAGAAGAATCATTAGGAAATCTTACCCTTATCGGGTGAATCTTGCTCTACTATTTACTTAAATGTCACTTATTATCATTTATTGCTTTCTTCCACATTCTTAAATCATTTAATGCCCCATTATTGCTCCAAAATATTGATATCTAACAGTGCATGTGCGGTGTTCTTCACGAATACATTAGATATGTCATTTGGATATTAATATTGATCTAGATTAACCATTTTCTTTATAAATCTAATTGTATAAAAACCTAGATCCAAATTTTAGATCATACAGTTTGGCGTTGTCTGTGGGAATTTCTTAGTCAGTTTTTTGTTTCCATTTAGATTTATAACTCTTATGATTCATTAACCTAATGTACTGTGGAGTTGTCCTTTCTCTCTGTGTATACTAAAACTTCATGGCAGGTAACCAAGGAAATGGAACAAAAGTGACAGACAACATTCTACTCAACCTTATTTGCACCATCAACGAAGAATATGACACCCAATATGAAGAGGTGACCCCATTGCATTCCCCAAATTAGGGAAGTCACCTATACCCTTCTGCATCACAACCAAACCATATGGAAGGGGGGCTTCTACGTCCACGGGAGAGGGGCACCACCTGCTATGAAAAAGATTTTCGAAGCATGGTTAACTGATACTCTAGTCAGCGTGATGAGTAAACAAGCCCCACAAACGACCACAGAAACCACGAGGATCTATGCAGAACAACATACGAACGAACGAGACAACCAACAAACCCTCCTACTTCAGGTAACACTCATACAATTATTGACAATGCTGGTGATAGTGTCCTCGCCGCCCTACTAAAAAGAATGAAAGAAATAGAAAAAGAGAATTAGGCGCTCAAGGAACAAATGAAGGAGTACCAGGAACAGGTAGACAAAATACTGACTGCCCCCAAATTGTTACCAAAAAGAGACGCCGATAGATTCATGGAACAACCATACAAATAAGAAGCGGCCCCTCATGCCATACCGAAAACTTTCAAGATACCTATGTACCTCCAAATCTACGATGGATCGAATGACCCCTAGTACCATGTAACTCACTATCTCACCGCTGTAAAAGGCACGACCTCACCAAAGAGCAGGTGTCCTCCATCTTACTAAAGAAATTTGGTGAAACCCTTACGGGAGGGGAGGTGACGTGGTATTCACTATTGCCAGCCTATTCCATAGACACATTCAAGGAAATGGCCGACAAATTCGTAACGACGCATGTCGAGGTCAAGAAAGCTGAAACGAGAGTGAACAACATATTCACCATCAAGCAATCCCTAGGGGAGGGACAGAGAGACTTCTTTTCCCAATTCAACAGGGTGAGGATGACCATACCAAATGTCTCTTAGGGAATGGTTGTGGCAGCTTTTCAAAATGGGTTGTGCAGAGAAGGTTCGAGGGCGACCAAAAATCTATTAAGTCGGTTGATGAAATCCCCGCTGACCACCTAGGACGAGATCCACAATGCCTACTGTGCTTAGGTTAGGGCAGATAACGAAGACCTTAATGAACCAACCCGATTACTCATCTCAGTACAATCCAAGCCCGGAAAAAAATGCTGGGACAATGCAAGGAGACACCCTCTAGTACCACGGCCAGGAAGGGATCGGCATAAACCCGATGTCAGAGCACATGTCCCCAACTTTCTCCATGAAGATGGCCCCTCCAAGCCAAGATTAGACATTCACTGGAATAATCGAGGTATGCCCCTTACTATCTTCTCATAATTTTTGTGTCTCGCCTACAGAGGTGGTCAACGCACTTGAGAAGCTCAGAACAAAGGTGAAGTGACCATCAAAGATGAGGTCTGACCCAAGCACTAGGAATTTTGATGCTTTCTGCGAGTTCTACCAAGAACATGGATACAAAATGGAAGATTTCCACGCTCTAAGGTTAGAAGTAGCGAACTTGTTGCAGCAAGGAAATATCAAAGAATTACTCAGCGACAAAGGTAGGAGCATATTAGAGAGGGATCGAGAGCGTCCAGGCCCACCATAGCCACCCTCGCTTACTTGCACCATCAACATGATCATTGGTGGCAGTGACAACTCCTCCATCAACGTCATCAAATTCACCGCCACTCACAAACTCAAGAGAACAATCACCCGCGAACGGTTTGACAGCCTCGAAGAAAGTATCATCTTCGATGATTCAGATGCCAACGACTTGACTTTCCCTCACAATGATGTACTTATTATTAATTTAAGAATTCTTGATACTGGTGTTAGAAGAATTATGGTAGCAATGGAAGCATAGCGTGCATCATCCATCCTTGAGTCCTCGTACAGATGTGACTTGAGGATAAGATAGTGTCTTGCTGCATCACGCTAACCAGTTTTAACAATGCAGCTGAACGGACATCTGGTAAGATCACACTCCTCATCCTCTCCAGTGGAGTTATATTGGAGGACATATTCCATATCATGGATCAGGACACTGCATACAACACCATCGTAGGGCGACCATGGATACATCCCACAAGGGTAGTTCCTTATAGCTTGTACCAAGTGCTTAAATTTCGGATCCTCTGGGTAATATTCAGCATACGAGGGGATCGATGCGCATCCCGAGAATGCTATCGGATCAGCTTGGATGATACGACAATCCAACAAAAGAAAGAAAACGAAAAAAAGTTATAGCAATCAGTAGGGATGAAATCCCTACCAGTCGAAGCCAAAGATACCATTACGGACCCAGAAGTGGTCGAAGCCGCAAGATCGACCATAGAAGACCTCGACCCCGTCGATCTAGACCACAACAATCTCAGCAAAAAAAACCTACATCGGCTGCAAACTCCAAGACCTAGGTAAATTCAGTCAATTCTTAATAGCTTATATAGATTTGTTTGCCTTTAGCCATGCAGATATACCCGACATCCCCAAAGATATAGCCACACACAAGCTAAATATCAACCCCTTCTACCTCCAGTAAGGCAGGTCCGATGAAAGTTCAACCCCACCATTAACAAGGCCATCCACGAGGAGGTAGAAAAACTATTGGCCAATGGCTCCATTAGAGAGTCAAATACCCCAAATTGATCGCCAACATCGTACTGGTCAAAAAGAAGAACGGAAAATAGAGGATGTGTTTTAACTTCACCAACCTGAACAAAGCCTACCCAAAGGATTCATTCTTGTTACCACACATCGACCAACTCATCAACGCGACAACAGGACATGAGTTGCTAAGTTTTCTGGACGCCTACCCAGGCTACAAGTAGATACTCATGGAGGAAGGTGACCAAGAGAAAATGACGTTCATCACTCACAGAGGAATGTACTGCTACAGGATCATGCCATTTGCACTACAACATTTTAGGCCTATAGCCACACTAATTTAGGCAACGCTCAAAAAATGTTGCCAAAAGTATCTGTGGGAACACTTTTTAGGCGTCGCCTTTGAGTAGCGTCTTTGGCCACAGGTTTTATGGTAACACTTATAAAGCGTTCTTTTTAAATGTAAAGACAACAATTTTTAAGTGTTGCCTAAATATACAAGTTTTGGCCAGGCTTTTTAATTGTATTGCCACGTTTTCTAAAAGTTGCTATATTTTCATATTAATGCAACTCTTTGTAAGCGTACCCTAAAAATTCCAAAATAAAAAATTTCCCAAAAGCTTTCCCACCAAAATTGCACTTAATGAAATATTCCCCCAATTCCCAAGAGAAAGACTGTATAGTTGGAAACTCTATAGGAAACAATTTCCATCTTCCGTTTGCTTTATCCCTACACTATGCCAAAAAGGTTAAATAGCTGCTTCTTTTATCCTTGCTTACTGCTGCTTCTTTTGCTTTTACAATTGTAAGTTCTTGGCTTTTGAAAATATTTGTATTATAGGCATCATACCATACCCATCTCATGAAAGTGTTTTTTCTCTTAGATAATCTAAGAAAGCAAAAATTGAAACAAGCCTCCACATGAATGATTTAGTAAAACCCATCTCATGGAAAAATCTTTAATGGGTACTCTTTATTTTCTCAATATATGATCTTACTTTTGACGAGCATTGTTTATTTGGGTAGTTATTATTTTTGATTATATATGAGTGCAATATTATATTTGTAAATTCTGGACCTTTTGGTATAGTTATGCAGTTTATTCTTTATTTGAAGTTATGATCTTTTTTTTTTCTTTTCATATTTGCTTGTTAATTTGGTTTTACCAAGTTATTCGGGATTATCATATGGCGAATATATTCTTTGTCGTTTTGCCTTTGCCTTTAATACTTATATGTTATTGATTTAATGAAATTATAAATTAGATGGGTATTTTGAATTTTTAAATAACATGTTGTGCACCTCTTTATTTCAAATTCTGTATAGTTTTTTAGTTGATTGTTTGTTTAAAGTTACCAGGTTTTAGCTCTTTTAATATCCTTTTTTTTCTTCATGTATATTCACTTCCTAATCTGATCCCAAAGTATGGTATAATGGGCATATGGTCTTATGTGTACTTGAGAGATATTGGAGTTACCCCAAAAAATAAAAAATTAAAAAGCTACTGATCAAAGGGGCAAAGCATAATAACTGATAGTATTCCTGTGACTTGTTCACTTTGATATCTCTAAATTGTTGTTTCTTGATAACTGATTCCAAACTTAGAGCTATTACAACCCAATAGAATGAGATATTCTAATATGTGCTTTTTTATTATAGATTTGCAATGCTTATGTATATTGATTTTTTGGCCTTGCAAATTTTTTTGGGTGAGATACAATGTTGTGGTCTTCCATTTTGTGCAATTATAATAGAGTGAAAGTTGGACGATGTTGTTAACTGCTTAATGAGTTGGTTTGGTATTTGAGGGATCCATCGTTAAAATTGTTAAAAGCATTCATGCCTTCCTAAGCTATTATAGAAATATGTATTATTTACTCATGGAATTTGACTTTAACTAGACAGTGTAGAATTAGCAATGAGCAAAGTGTTACTACTTAGTTTTTGAGATAATGATTATAAAATCAAGTTGGTTCTCTTATTTGATATTTCGTTGAAGCCGTAAACAAGAATATTGGTAGATAGGAATTTGACGCTATTGTTTGCTCGCTTGCTGGAAAATGGATATTGCTATATAGGAATTTGACACTACTGTTTACTCTTTTTGTTTTTTCTTTTGGTTTCGTTGTTCTTGTGAGCACGTTATTTTTGTCCTATGTGAAATACTCCTACAAATTAAAGAAATAATTTTTTTCAATTGTTTTTGCAATTTTATAGATTTTTTGTTAAATTGTTTGCATTTCTATGCATGTTTACTTTTATTAAAGTTATGAAAAATACCATACATTGCATTTAGATTTTTATTCACATTTTAGGATTAATTAATTAATTAGTTGCTTTATTAAAAAGGAAAATCATAAAAATGACTCATTTTTATATTCTTAACTTTAAATTTTGGATTATTAAGTTTTCCATTTTAATTTGGGATCAACTAATTTTTATAAATATTATGGTTAGATAATTAGCTTAATTTTACAATTCGAATTAATTTAGGAATTTAATTTAGATTTTTTAAAATTAATTAAAGAGAGAAAAGAAAACAAAAGAGAGAAAGGAAATTGGAAAAGGTTGGTTTTAAATTGAATTGGGCCACACATTTTAGAAGCCTAAATTTCCCCCGACTCAGCCCAAATCGGGTCGACCCCATCCGACCCAACACCCAAACCCTTATTCTTCTTAATTAACCTAATATAATAGGACCTAAGGACCCTAGACTTACATAGACTAATGCCTAAGAGTTGAGAGGAGCGGCACTGATTTTCAAAAAGGAACCCGCCCCCTCGACCTCATCTTCCTCACACCACTCCCCCCTTCACCAACTCGCTGAAACCCAGCGGCGAGAAACCAGAAGCCCGCCGCTCATCCCACTAGTCTGTCGCCACCACACCCCTAACCAACGAGCTGTTGCTGCTTCTTCATCTTCCAGCCTTTAAATACCACGAAGATCAACCACTATCAGCCTTCAACTCCCAATTTCTGCCGCATATACATAAGGAGTGAGAGAGGAATAATTGGACAGAAAGGAGATAAAGAGATTAGGTTCTTTCATGTCCTCAATTTACTTCAAAATCAGAAAATTAAAAAAAGAAAGAAAAGAAAACGACTCCATTTCTATTTTCTAAATTTTGGTTCAAAACAGAGTTTGATTGAATCGAGTTGGTCGTTATTGTTGCTTGTAATTTTGGTTCAAAAGGGAGTTCGATTAGTGAGGCTTTCGTTCGAGGTCGCCGACGAGTGTTTCACTAGAAAATTATCCAGGTGTTGTAGTATGAACTTAGATCCGTCAACACAAAGGTCATTCTTCTTGCTATTTTATTGTTAGCTGATATTGTTGCTTTGATTGGCTTTCTAAAAATTGTAAAATGCATATTTACGCTTGAATTTTCAGAGATGTATTTTGGGTGATTGCTTTGTTTATTTTGAGAAGTAGAGATATTGAATTCCACCTTATTCATCGTCTATGCCTAAGTTTGGTTATGTTTGTGTATGTGAAAGCTGTGATAACTTTCTCTTTTTGATGAACATGAAAAGCTAGTCGTAATTCCATTTTCATGGGTTTATTAGCCTTTGTAATGAATTAGTAGTGTGAAAAGATGAGTTTGGTTGTAGCTGTAATTCCAGAGCTATAGAAGATCGATAGATGCTTAGTTTTTTTAAGGCAAGTTATGAGGTTTTAGTTATTAAAAGGCTTTAAGGTTTGGTATTATCAAAGGTATTGAAAATGGCTAATTTAATTAGATTGGGGTGCGCCATATCGAACAAGATCTATAATTTATGGCCCTTATAAGACTAGACCAAGTAATCATTTGAAGAAATAGACTTGAGGTGTGCTATAAGCATGTAACGACCTGACCAATCGTTTTGAACTTTTGCACTTTAATTGCCAGTTTCCGGGCATGACTTTCCCCGTATAACGTATTATGACTGATGTAGATCGTTTGTTTTGGTTTTCAGGAAAAATCAGAATGAATTTGAAGGAACAGTCTCAGTTGAAAGCTTTGAATTTGAAAGGTTTGACTAAGAGTTGACTTATTTGTATATGAGCTCGGATAAAAAAATTTATGATTTGGATAGCTTCGTTGGGTGATTTATGACTTAGGAGCGCGATCGGAATGCATTTTGGAAGTCCGTGGAAGGATTTGGCTTGAATTGACAAAGTTAATATTTTGGCGAATTACGGTTGATAGATGAGATTTTGATCCGAGGGTTGAAATAGAATTCTGAGAGTTGCTGTAGCTTCGTTATGTCATTTGTGATGTGTGTGCAAAATTTCAGGTCATTTGAACGTCGTTTGGTCGACTTTTTGATCGAATTCGGATTTCGGAAGTTTTGGAATTCTTAGGCTTGAATCCGAGGGTGATTTGATGTTTTGATGTTGTTTTGAGCGTTCCAAAGGTTGGAACAAGTTTGATTACGTTATGGGGTGTGTTGGCATGTTTGGTCGGGGTCCCATGAGGCTCGAATATGTTTTGGAAGAGTTTTTGGAAGATTTTGTCGTTTTGAGCATGAGCATGTAATGATCCAAAGGTCCATTTTTAGTTCTAGAGATCGAAATTTGATTTCGAGACTTCCAGAATTTTGATAATGAATTATAGGACTGATCTGGAAAGTTTGGTCTAATTTCATCAAGTCGCGATTGAGTTTTTGACACGAAACATGAGTTAATTGTTTAACGAGTAAAATGAGTATTGAACTGAGCAAATGAGCTTCGAATTGAGTTTCGATTAAAGGGCTATGTTCGTATTATTATTTGTGACTCATAGGAATTGGTATGGTTGGATTCGTGGTTGGATGAGGTTTCATATTCCGTAATTTTTGTCGGGTTCCGAAACATGGGCCCCACAGGCGAATTTTGAGTGCAATTTCGGATTTTTAATGGAAAATGTAGAATTTCATATGGAATTAATTCCTATAATTTTTATTAACTGAATCGAATTATTGTGGCTAGATTCGAGGCATTCGGAGGTCGATTTGATAGGCAAAGGCATCGCGAGCTAGAGGATTAGCCGGTTTGAGGTGAGTAATGATTGTAAATGATGTCCTGAGGGTTTGAAACCCGGATTTGCACATCGTAGTGCTATATTAAGGTGAGACACGCGCTGGATGATGAACGCAAGGTCTTTTACTACCGGGGATTGTGACTTGGTCCATCCCGATTGATGATTTTACTGCATATTTGATTGAAACTTATTTGTTATCATCATGATTTGGGCTGATTGCCATCCTTGGGCTTCGTGCCAATTATTTGAATCCTTTGGGAATTTTATCACCATTTTCTCACTGTTTTGACTTATATTTAAACTCAGTCATGTTGATAATTATTGTTTTACAAATCAGCCACTTTTATGCAGATTTGAAAACTCAAATGATTTTTCTAAATGGTATTTTGGGTAGAGAACTACTGTTTTACAAATGCCCGAAGGGCTTATAATGATTTCTGGACTGAGTGAGGCCGAGGGCCATATGTGAGGATATGTTGAGTGATGTGAGGCCGAGTGATATGAGGCCGAGGGCCTGAGATACTTTATATGCCATGCGGTGGCTTGAGTGATGTGAGGATATGCTGAGTGATGATACCACGAGGTGGCTTGATATAGCGCTTGGGCCGTAAGGGGCCCCTCCGGAGTCTGCACACCCATAGTGAGCGCAGGTACCCATTGTTCTGAGTGATTGATACTATTCCCGAGGGGTTGATATGAGTGATTGTGAGGTAGCCCGAGGGGTTGTTACTGATCTGATATTGAGCCCGAAGGGCTGTTACTGTTCTGATATTGAGACCGAGGGGCTGGCACTATTCTGATATTGAGACCGAGGGGCTGGTTTTGTTGATATTATGCCCGAGGGGCGATTTGTTGTACATGTTTTGCCCGAGGGGCTGTTTACATTTCTATCATTTTTGTTACTCACTTGTAAACTACTTGCTTTACTTGTTGGAAAAAAGAAGAAGGGATTTTCACTTGATTTCTCACTGCTTTACTGTTTAAAGTGATTTTACTGCTTCAGTATGGAATACCTTGTGTTTTTGCGTGATTTCTTACCTTCAGTCTTTATTTATTATTATTACTCACTAAGTCGGAGTACACACATTACTCCATGCACCTTGTGTGCAGATTTAGGTATGTTTTGGCTAATCGGAGGCAGAGTCATCAGGGTTTAGCAAGGTAGCTGCCGACATTCGCAGCACTACTTTTCTCTCTCCTCATTTCATTTGTCTTTATTTGTACACTCCAGGCTTTCAATTGTATTTATACCCTAGTAGATGCTCGTGACTTGTGACACCCCGGTTAGGGCTATGTCCGGTTGTGCTTCTGTTAATCATATCATTAAATTATATTTAAATTGTTTATTAATGTTTAACTATTTTTGAAAAGGCGATATGGGTTTGTTGGCTGGCCTTGTCTTCACGAGAGGCGCCATCGCGACCGGAGCGGGGTTTGGGTCGTGACAAAGCAATTAAATCATCCATGACCCTCACACATGTTTTGATTTAGATATTAAAAATGAACTTCGTAGTTCGCTTTAGGCGCGTTAATTATATAATTATCACGATTACTAAAATCCGGGGGTACATTTCATGTGGCCAGGGTTTTAATTTTCTAACAAAGTTAAATAGAACGTGTCGTGACTCACGAGTGCATTTCATGTAGCGTGGTTTACGATGTGTTTTAAATAACCTTGAATTAATTTTTTAAATAAATAAAAGCGGTTTTAAAATTTGAAAATGCACATAGGTTTAAAAGTATTTTAAAATCAAATAAATAGGCCAATAGTAATAGTTGAGCGACCGTGCTAAAACCACGGAACTCGGGAATGCCTAACACCTTCTCCCAGGTTAACAGAATTCCTTACCCGGATTTCTGTGTTCGCGGACTATAAAACAGAGTCAATCTTTCCTCGACTCGGGATTCAAAACCGGTGACTTGGGACACCATAAATTATCCCAAGTGGCGACTCTGAACTTAAAAAACTAATCACGTTTCGATTGTCACTTAAATTGGAAAAAACTCTCTTATACCCTTTCGGGGGTAGAAAAAGGAGGTGTGACAGTTTTTATCCTTTCATGGATTTTACGATGTTGATTCGTCAAAGAAGTCAATTTAACATGCGAGTTTTGCACTAATAAGTATGTACTTAGTTGAAACTCCCTACCAAAAAAATATTTTGTTCATTTATCTTTTTACTATGTGGATCATATTAATTTTACTTCTTTTCACCAAGAACATAAGTCAACGCACAGGAAGATCTGTACTTGAAGTTAGGTTTAACTTAGCATAACTGTCATGACTAGGTAAGAAATTCTTATCATCATACAATACATAATTTTGAAAATTTACTCATGACTTTTTGAATTTATTCGTAAAGTTTATTTAATACTCAAATCATTATATATTTGATGATCTAATATCAATGTCTAATTTTTAAGATTTCAAATGTTCCATCCAAGGATTGGATGGATTTACCAAGGTGTAGCGAAGAGTATATTAATGGTGTTCAATCTTTCTTAGAATTTGCTTACTCTTATGGTGATCCTCAAGGTGAGGAAATTCAATGTCCATGTGCAAAGTGTTGCAATATTCGTTGGACTCAAAAAAAATGTAGTGTTTGATCATCTTATATGCTATGGATTTGTACGAGGATATACAAGATGGATTAATCATGGTGAATGGAAAATTCCAATAAATATTGATGGTGACATGGATGATGAAAATAACTCATATAATGATATTAATGGGTTATTGAATGATCGATTTAGAGATGTTGCGCAAGCTGAAGGACTTTACGAAGGTCCAAATGAGGATGCCAATAAATTCTATAACTTAGTTGATGAGGCAAGACAAGAACTATATCCTGGTTATAAAGGATTCTCTAGATTATCATTTACAATCCATCTATATTTGTTGAAGTGTCTACATGGATGGAGCAATGCATCATTCATTTCTCTTTTAGAGTTATTGAAAGAGGCGATGCCCGAGTTGAGTATTCCTATATCCTACAATAATGCCAAGTCTATGGTAAAGGATCTCGGTCTTGATTATGAAAAAATTGATGCATGTCCCAATTATTGCATGCTATTTAGGAATGAACATAAGGCTGATGAATATTTTCATGTTTGTGGAGCTTCCAGATATATTAAATATCCTGAAATAGATAGCGAGATTGAGCCTTCTAAAAAAGCTCATCGTGTTCCAGCAAAAACTTTGAGACACTTTCCATTAATTCCTAGACTCAAAAGGCTATTCATGTGCTCAAAGACAGCAGATACATTGAGGTGGCATAATGAGGAGCGCTCTAAAGACGGAAAGTTAAGGCATCCTGCTAATGGACAAGCATGGAAAGACTTTGATAGCTTTCATCTAGATTTCGCAAGAGATTCTCGCAATTTGAACTTGGCTTGGAAAGTGATGGGTTCAATCCATTTTGGACCATGAGCATATCTCATAGCACATGACCAGTTATCTTAATGGTATATAATTTGCCTCCTTGGATGTGTATGAAGCCAGAATACTATATGCTTTCTTTTCTTATACCTGGGCCACGATCACCTGGCAATGACATTGATATTTATTTACAACCATTAATAGAAGAGTTGAATGTGTTGTGGGAGTCCGGGGTGGAAACATATGATGCTTCAAGAAATCAAACATTTCAAATACGAGCAGCTCTTTTGTGGACCATCAGTGACTTCCCTGCATATGCTATGTTATCTGGTTGGAGTACAAAAGGAAAGATGGCTTGCCCTTGTTGTAACTATGGTACTAATTCTCTCTATCTTAAACATAGTCGAAAAATGTGTTATATGAATCATCGTATTTTTCTACCCATGAATCATCCATGGAGATCCAACAAAAGGTCTTTTAATGGGAAGATAGAATTTAGGCCTCCTCCGCCTTTACTAAATGGAACGGATGTGCTTAATAGCATACAAAATATTAACAATGTGTTTGGGAAGAAGTTGAAGAGAACAAATGATGGCCCATGGAAAAAAAGTCAATTTTTTCGAGTTACCTTATTGGCAACACAATTAGTTACGTCACAATCTTGACGTAATGCACATAGAGAAAAACATAGTTGATAACATAATTGCAACTCTTTTGGATATTCCTGGTAAGACAAAAGATCATGCAAATGCTCGTTATGATCTAAAAGAGATGAGCATTAGAAAGAACTTTCAACCTAAAGATATAAAGGATGGCAAGAGAATAAAGTATGCAAAAGCGTGCTTCTCAATGGTTAATGGAGAGAAATCAGTTTTTTGTAGTGTTCTAAAGACAACAAAGCTACCTGATGGTAGTGCTTCCAATATATCTAGGTGTGTGCAACTAGACGAAAGAAAATTATCTGGTTATAAGACCCATGATGCCCATTTTATGTTGCATTACTTGTTGCCAATACCAATTAAAAGCATCTTTCCTGGTCATGATGCTATTCCTTTGATTCGTCTAAGTTCCTTCTTCCGCTGTCTATTTCAAAAGGTTATCACACTGGAAGAGCTACATTGTTTGGAGATAGAGATTAAAGAAACTTTGAATCAATTTGAGCGAATTTTTCCTCCAATATTTTTTGATATAATGATTCATTTGTCTATTTATTTGGTGAACGAAGTAAGATTAGGAGGTCCAGTTCAGAATCGATGGATGTATCCTCCTGAAAGGTATATGTGTATGTTAAAATCATATGTTTGCAACAAAAATCATCCCGAGGGATCTATTGCTGAGGAATATTTGGTTGAAGAGTGTTTAACTTTGTGCTCTAGATACTTGCATAGAGGTGTACAGACCAGATTTAATAAAAGAACCCAAAACAATGATGAATGTGGTTCTGAGCACAAACTTTCAGTTTATTTCCTAACAGAGGTTGTACTTTAGGAGATAAAAAGAGTGATCCGATTGTTTTAGATGGCAGGTCATTAAGTCAGGCGCATGCATATGTATTGAATAATTGTGATGAAGTTCAAGAATATATTAGGTAACTTTATTCACTTGTAGTATTTCCTTTTATGTAGATAATTCTTAATTTTTTTCTAACAAATAAAAATTCTTGTTCTACAGAGAGCATGAGGTGGAGGTTAATAATCAGAAGCGAGGATCTACATGGAACAAGACCAAAAATTATAGTCAAAATTTCTCTCAATGGTTTGAAACTTGTGTGTTGTATGAGGATGTGCCCGATTTGATAAAACAATTATCCATAAGACCAAATTCAGTTGCTAAAAGATATTCTGGATATCTCATTAATGGATATAGATTCCATACGAGGCAACATGATGCAAGGCGTAAAATGCAAAATAGTGGTGTTACATTAGTTGCCCTAACAACAAGCTTCGCAAGTGCAAAGGATAAAAATACGGTTAATGCGAATTTGACTTATTATGGCAGAATAGTTGATATAGTTGAGTTAGATTATTATGGATATTTTAAGGTTGTCTTAATTAAGTGTGGTTGGTATGAGGTTGAAGAAGATATTTATGGCCTTACTTATGTCTACTTCAACAACAAATGCTATCAAGAGGAGCCTTTTATTCTAGCATCACAAGCACACCAATGCTTCTACGTGCAAGATCCATATCATCAAGATAAACAATATGTTATGAAGACTGTCCGAGAGATTTGTTTAGCATAAGTGACCAAATTGAATCTAATGCCCCACACTGTTATGAAAATGAGCCGTATGAACATTTGGTGGGCCCATCTATGCCCCATGATAATGATGAAGTTGTCTTAGTAAGGAATGATTTGAGCAACCATTGTTGATGTGCCTCTAGAAGGATTTCTTGCACAACTTGAAATTGAATCAGAAGAGAAGTTTGAATCGGAGGACGAGTTTGATTTTTAGGATACAATATAAGCTTGATTCTAATTAAAATAGAAAATAGCTAAGCCATTTCTTGTTTAACAACTAGGGACACATTAAAGACTACTGCTTCAGATTTAAATTGATGATATTTGCTTGCTGTTTTGTCACGTTTTAATATTGAATTTTTTTGGCTGATTGTTTTTTTCTTGTGTTTATATATGTCTTGCTCATATAATTATAGAGTGTCCCTTTTGGTTTCTAAAGTATTTGCTCATTAATAAGTGTGCCTCAATTTATTTTCGTAACATGAGGAACCATATTGCATCAGTATATGGAAAGAGGTTTAAGTCCTCTAGTTTTGGACAAAAATATCCAGGGAAGTGAAAATGAGTAAGTAGAAATTATAGTTTTGAATTTGTCATTAATCTTATTACCTGAGTATTCAAAAATGTATTAAAGTATACATATTTTTTCTATTGTTATCAGGTGGTGCTCATCCAACTAAAGAAAATTGTTGACTAATAATTCTTGAGGAGGCAAATAGATACTGCACAGGTATCTCTGTAACTCTGTTTATTTTAGGAAGTATAGCTATTTGTTTTTGTAACTGGATAATAATTTCTTGTTGTTCTATGGACATTTTATAGTCGTCGCTCAAGATTTATTTTAGTTAATATCCTTAGAGCTAGATGACAACTAGTAACTATTCAAAGACTATACCAACGTTATGCTACAACTAGTTTATCTTTTTCTGTTCTTTAAAGCTTAAGTAGTAATTATTCAAAGAATATACCATCAATATTAGTCATGTTTAAATGTCATTCTATTGCAATAAAAAAAAACTGGAAGGTTGTAATTACTTGATTGCCAAGGACTTAGGAATCCTGTTTTGGGGTAAGAGGGCATTGATTTAGTCTGTTTTAGATTATATTCTAACAGAACATTAACTGTACTAAAACACATCTTTCTTGCTTAGCTGTTTCTTAGATTCTTGAGCAAATTTCAGTAATTTACATAGCACAATTACAAAGAACATGGTATTTGAGAAAAGAGTATTTTTTTCTTTCTTTTGGTCATATTGTATTGAAGAAATGAAGAAGTTTCAAAAATTGGGTCAATCTTGAATTTTGCTGAACCTTTTTGGTAAAGTGCTTTTCTGATAGTTTTTAGTTTAAATAATTTTGTCTAATTTTTTTGCTGGACTTTGTATATTTTCATGATAGCTTGGTCTTAAATGTCTATTTTCAGTATAGAGTTATGTATTCCTACTAGTTCCTGGGTTAAAATAATTTTTTTTCTTTGTTTGAAGAATGAATCAAGCAGCAGCTCTAAAGAAAAAAGTTTCGAATCCAAACAAAGTTCAGAGTCCAATGAAGAATATAGGTTTTGATTTTCAATATCGATCAAGTGCCGAATTGGCCAAAAAATTTCGGATTAAGAGAGAAAAGCTTGCAAATGATCACAAAGATAAAGCTATGAAAGAGCAGGCACCACTTGGAGTTAAAAGAAAGAGTCATATGCCTGCAACATCAGAAGGACAAAGAAGACAAATGTTAAAAAAATACCCGATGAGTCAGTTCAGAAGTTAGGAAGCAGTAAATTGCCTATGTACAGATCAATGATCCAATCGCCTTCAAGGGAAGATCTGAATACTTCACATAACATAGAAATAAAAGGACAGAGTAAGCAGATGTTAACTCAATTGTAGGATCTCATTCAAAAATAGGGAATGAGTAAATTACATGTGCACACATCCATGCTCCCATCATTTTCAAAGAAAGATCCTAATACTTCACGTATGATTAGAACACAAGGTGAAAGACAGAGACAACTTGATATTCGGGAAATACAAATTGCAAAAAGGTAAAAAAAAAAAAAAAATCGGTCCTACCGTCGACGAGTCATAATCAATTTCTGGAAAAGTATGGGATACACGTTGGTGGTGAAAAACGTCCTGATATTCACCCAATAGATGAGCATGAAATAGAATTAGAAAATTTTGTTGCACAAGCAGAAGTTGGTGACGATGAGTTTGTTAGAGATGAGGACGTGAACATTGATTGTGCTGCATATGGTATGTCGTAAATTTTATAACTTTTTTATATATTGTATTTTTTTTATGTCTTTGCTATTACATCAATCTAGGGACGTCAGAAAAGAAAAGAGTTCAAGGATAAACAACATGTAAGAATATTCATGTAAGAAGTTTTGAAGAAAGAGATGAGGTAACATTTGATAAAGGACAGACAGTGGGACCAACTGACAAGAGAGTGTCTGATTTGACCAACTTTATAGGAACAATTGCAAGGAATCCTAGATTTATCACCTTAATGCATACTAGTTGGCATGCTGTGTCAAAGGATATTAAGCAACGAATGTGGGAATATGTCAACGTAAGAACAATCGGTTTTTCCATTCTATATTTTTTTGTATGTTTCTTACTAGGTGAAGATAAATATACGTTATTTTGCATAGTCCAAGTTCTTAATTCCAGCAGAAGGAGAGAAGTGGATAATGGCTGGTCTCCGTGATGCCCGTAGGCGGCACAAGAGAAATATTAAGAAGAAACATTTCAATAAGAATGCTATTGTTGAAGATATGCTACAAAATCGTCAGAATGAGATACCAGAAATTCAATTCCGCCAATTGCTTGAGTACTGGAAAGATTCAAATATCCAAGTGAGATTAAATTGTGCATTTCTATACTTTAACATATTGATGCATTATATATTTTTTCCTTTATGATTTATTAATTAATATACTTTTTTTGGTTCTAGGCCATGTGCCAACTAAATTCTGAAAATAGAAAAAAACAAAAGTGGAGGCATCGAATGGGACCTATTAATTTTGCAAGAATACGCGTAGCATTGGTAATATTTAGTTGACACTTTGTAAATAATCTGACTTCCATTTCTTTTTGTATTTTGTCGGAACACATTGATGTTTACTTTTTACTTTCTTTTGATGTAATTTGCAGCGCGCAAGCAAAGAGAACAATGAGGAACCATCAAAGTCCGAAATATTTATTGCAACTAGTACAAAGAAAGGAAAAGAAGTTCAAACAGATACTCAAATTGCAATAATAAGCAATGCGGCAAGCTAAGATCTTGTTATTATATCTCCCCTCGCTTTAACTAAATATGTTTCTTAAAGTTTTAGCTTTTTAATTAAAATCATGCATTCTTAAAGAAATTCACAAGGTCACAAAACTGAAAAGTTATTGTGAAACAAAGATGTCCCTTTCTTAAAATGCCAGCAAAAATAGAGAAAACAAATTGAATGTTATAAGAAATAAATTCATGTGGGTAGGTAATGCTGATATCAGGAAGTCTCACATACCGTAATCCTCCTCATTTCTCTGCACATGAGATGGACTATTGTTTGTGAAGCTCACATTGGCACAATTACCAAGAGATGACATATTAAAAAACAAAAAAGCACACACATGTGGAATTTACACCAAATATAAGCACTATCCCACAGTAGTCGACAGATTGAGTCACAAAGAGAGCTATAAAATTGAGTTGTTGCATACAAACTTTTATAAAAACTAATGTATACAAAAAACATAAGCTGTGAAGATCAACTTTTAAACTTAAAACTTACTATTATAGCTCCAGCCCAACTAGTCAGAATAAAATGCAGAAGTCTCACTAGAAATAATTAGAACTGTCCCTATATCATAAGTCTAATAACCTTTTTATTCATTGCAAAGTGGCAAAATAATACTAGGAGCTCTTTCTTTTAAATATGTATGGAGTCGGATGTTATTGCCCTCAAATGTGAAAAGCTTACTAAAAATTTGGCAACTTCAAAATATGGCTAAGAGTCAATTAGCTGTGTGGAGAATAATTTCCCTATATGTTTATGGACAATATGGTTGGGGAAAAATAGGGTCTGCTTTGAAGAAAGAAGGTAACATATTTCCCGAATAAAAAATAATTGTTTGCTATATCTATATTTCTGGTGCAAAAGAAGTGTTATGGAAAATTGGGAATATATAGTATATGAATTTTTTAGAGGAGTTAGTTGATAAGTGGGAGATCAGTTTTGTATTAGTTGGTGGCCTATTGTATTTGTATAATTTTTGTTTGTGAGCTATTGTATAATGAGCAGGTTACCATTGTGCACCCTGCACATATTACATTCTCATTTTGGTTTGTGAATTTATCAGGTTTTTTATTAAACTTCTTAAGTTTTAGTTTTATTGGTTTCTATCTAAATCATTTTGGAATTCCTGAATACTTGATTTCTAGCGCTCAAAAACTTTATTTTTAAGTTAGAAACAAGACCCCACATTTAATCTATCTTGACTTGTAAATGATGCTTAATAATATTCCTTTCCATTGTCTGAACTTCAGAATCGTCAAAGTTATGGAGAAACAACAGATGATGCATTTAGGGCTGTTGCAGACATGTAATTTTTGACCCCCCCAAGATTTTTTTATATATTAGCGTAAAATATTTAATTTAGGCATAATATAGATATTTTAAGTAATTTTGACTCTTTTACTCTATTTTATTACAAGAAAACAAAATTTACAAAAATAGGTTCATAAAGGTTTTGTAGTCATTTTTAATCCAAAAAATATACAAAAAAGGTATCGTATTTTTATTTTAATATAATATTTGAAAATACCAAAAATAGATTTGTTTTAATGATTAGTTTTATTTTAATAATTATTTGAATAGTAGGACTAATTAATAATTGAGATCATATTTTTAGTCTTGTTCGCGGGGAAGTGATAGAACTTGGGCTCGAGCAACCCACTTTTAGGCCTAATTTTGGACCTAGCCCACAATTTCCAAGCCCACAATTCCTAGGCCCATACCCCTTAACCTAAAAACCCTACCAAAAAAAAAAACCTAAACTATATATAAAGAAGAAGAACGAAGAAGGTTGAATAAAAATACGCAGAAGCTGCGCAGGGAACGAACCCCACCCCCATGTGTCGTCTTCTTCACGACCCCCCACCCCCCTGCGCGTCATCTTCTCCAAATGACCCTACCTCTAAAAACGACCCTCCCCTCCATCGGATATCTGAAAAACGAAAAAGATAACACCAAAAAAGAATAAGAACGAAAAAGGGATGAAGGCAACAAAGACGCAGAAGCAGCGTATCGTCTTCTTTAGAAATTCGACACCAGAGAACGACCCCCACCCCCTTGTGTCTGTCTTCTCCAAACACCCCTATCCAAACACCCCATACACCAACAGCCCGAACCTGGAACAACCCATGCACGCCGGAAAAGCCAACGAGCCCTGAACGTTAGCCATCAAGCGACCCCATCGCTGCCTGAAACTCATCGGGAAAAACGAGCTCCACTAGCTCGTCGGAGTAACGAGTTCCGAACTTGACAAGTAGAACCAAACGACCTCACACCAGTAGCTTCCCATCTACAACACACACGCATATAGCTGCAACGGGAGGGCAGCAACAGCGAAAGCAGCAGGAGTGAAAGGGAGGCGACGAGTGGCGTTCGAAAAGTCGATGAAACAGTAGTCTCGATATAGGTTCATCCGAGTTGTCCGTCTGCGAATCCGAGGTGCCGATGCAAGGTCCGTCGTTGAGTGTTGTCGCGTTTCCTGTGAAGTGTCCGGCGAGGTTTCGATGTCGAAGCTCTAACTCATAGATTCAGTTTTTAGGTCCGTTGAATCCTTCTCTGTTTTGTACGCGTTGACTTTGATCATCAATAAAATTCGTTCTACAATTGGATTTTTCTGGTGTTGAGACTCGAAGCAAATTTGAGAAAAAAACTTCAGTTTCTGAGATTGATTTTGGAGTTGCATAGCCTCGTTTCGCTGCTGGAATTTTGTTGGTTTGAGTCCATTTTGGAACTCGCTTGTGAGATCTGCTCGGAGTTAGTCGTTGAAGTATCGAGGTCGTTTCATCGAGGGTCAGTCACGGTTCGATTTTCGTACAGATTTCCATCAGAGCTTGCCGTTGTGTTTTCATTTGGCTACAGTGAAAGGTCCGTTTTGATTCATCTCATTTACATGACTTTAAAATCTCATGTGTTTTGGCTGAAATTTCTCTTTGGCTTCATAATTATACTTTCTTGTTGCTATTTATAAAATAAAATCTGGCATGGATTAATTTGCTAAAAATACTTGTTTAAATTGAAGCTCAAAACCTTTGAAATCAAAAAAGGGCACATGTAATTGAGCAAGATATATATACAAGTTTAGTCTAAGTTTCTTTCCCTCTGTTTCGTTTCATTGGATGGTTATTTGGCATTTTGGTTCTTTCTGTTTTGATTGATGTTTGTCTTAATAGGTGTTTATACTTGTTCAACGATTTTATCAATTTTAATTCCTCAAGTATTTGGTCCGATTGATTCACATATTAATGGGCTGTGATGGATATGCCGATTTGAGCATTAAACGGGCTGAACTATAGTTTTTGTTGTTTAATCAAACTATTATAATTGTGGACACGTTCGCGTGACACGGTTATGATTTCTTTAAAAATAAATCGGAGTATACATTCGCGTAACTTCGGCTAAACTTTCTTAATAATAATAATGCGTTATTAATTGTGAACACGTTCGCGTGACATGATTTTTTTGACGCGCCAAACAGATGGGTACACGTACGCGTGACTCATTTCGAGATAATTTTTCTTTATTAAAGCGCTGTAAAAGGTAAAAGCACATAGGTTCCGAAATCAGTAATTAAACAATTCTAATAAGCTAAGTATAATCAAAGCGACCGTGCTAGAACCACAGAACTCGAGAATGCCTAATACCTTCTCCCGAGTTAACATAATTCCTTACCCGGATTTCTGTGTTCGCGGACTGTAAATAGAGTCAACTTTCTCGATTCGGGATTTTAAACCGGTGACTTGGACACCCTAAATTATCCCAAGTGGCGACTCTGATTTTAAATAAATAAACAAATCCCATTTCGATTGTCCTTTAATTGGAAAAATTCCCTTGTATTTATACCCTTTACGGGTGTGGATAAAAAGGAGGTGTGACAGCTCTGGCGACTCTGCTGGGGACTGAGCCCAGAATCTCTGGTTCAGGGTTCAAGAATTCGAGCTTGTTAATAATTTGCACTTGGCTTCATTTATTGTTAATATTACTGTATTCTGTGAATCTTTTGTGCCAAATATTATTTGTTTACCACTTTATTATTGTTTGAATTGTATATAACTGTCTTCTCGCCACCCATCTGAGTCTTCTGAAAATGGCGCACACGTTCGCGTGGCCCACTTTTTTTATAGAAATTATGCCAAATAGAACGAGGCTGGGCAAGCGACAAGGCCGGGTAGACTTCAGTGCTCCCGGTACGTCGCCCCCTCTTCGGCCCCAGTTGTTCGCTCGGGTACCCAAGTCTAGACCAAAACCCCAGGAGTTAAACCTAGAAAAACACATCTTCATGCCGGATCCCTAATAGGAGCGTTTGTTTGCATCATGTGTATTTGACTTAGGGGACTCAATACAGGGGTTGGGTCCGTCTAGGACAGGTGTACCCAAAATAACAGACCATCTTGATGCATCCTATGTGCTACATGTTGCATTTCTTCAAGGGTAAAAGGGTCATTTGGCGGACCAATGATAGTTGAGGGCAAATGAAAAAAAAAGAAAAAGAAAAAGAAAAAGAGGTTGAAGTGTGAAGATAAAGAGAGTGGGGCTCAATTATGAAGATAAAGCGAGTGGGGCTTAATTATGTTTTCTGTTACGTTTTGTTAAGAAAAAAAGATCTTGAAAAATTCAAAAGATTTTTGTACTTTTTCATCATTTTTCAAAAATCAAAAATCAAAAAAGGGGAAAAAGAAAATAAAAAAAAAGAGTTTACATGTTTCATCATTTTTCAAAAAAAGAGAAAGAAAAGAAAAAAAACATATTTTCTCTAAATTAGTTGTAATTTTTATTTCTCGCTCGTATCCAATCTGCCTGAACTACGCGAACCTGATTCTCGTCTCTCGGGGCGGGATACGTAGGCAACCCACATAGGGTCCGGTCTTCCTAGTAAATCTTAAGTTCTTGGCTTTGCGGGGTCTTAGCCAAATTTTGCACTTTTAGCCACCTTTTGGCCAAATAAGTCATTTTGCAAAAATAATCCCAATTATGTCTTGCATGTGTCTAATAGGGAGTGTCATTATCTCACATAGTGTTGGTTAAAGTTTTCTCATACAGGTGTGGATTTATTTACCGAAGTTTGAGCATGGCAGATACCCCAGGACCACCGCATTCAGGAGTTGCTTAAGGAGATTTGTTTTATTTTTATGTTTTGAGTCTGTTCTTCATTTTATGTCGTCTTTTACTTTCTACTTTTGTACAGTAATGTCAAGTCTTTTTATTATTGTTATTTTCTGTTTTATATTTGAAAAAATGTGTTGTACTCAAAATCCAAAAAAGAGACGTTGCATTTTATATTTCGTTACAAATTTTTTTTAGAATGCTAATTCTAGAAATGAGAAAATTTTGAGGTTGTTTTTCCTTTAGGAAATTAATATCTAGGACTTAAAATGAATTGTTTTTAAGTTTCCTTTAGTATATTAGGACCAAAATTCAAAAAAAAAAGAGAATTTTCTTTTAGTACTTCTCTAAAAGTTTTCTTTAAGGCATTAATTCCAAAATCCAAAAGATTTTCTTGTGAGGTGTTTCTTTGGGAAATTAATGAAAGATGAAAAAAAATTCTTTTTATTTTCATTAGAACTTTAGGATACCGCACATAGAAAAAAAACATACTTTATCTTTTGTCTATTATTAGAATTTTTCCTTTAGGCAATCAAAATTGAAATCTAAAAAAAAATATTCTGTTTTATCTTTTTTATTGCTTGCTTCGAAATCTTGCGTCAGGTTATCAAATGAAGATTCAAAATGTTTTCCTGTGGTTTTATTCCTTGGATTTCCTTCATAAAAAAAAAAAGAAGAATCAAAAAATATTTTTCTCTTTTAGGGTTTTTCCTTGATAATTTCTCATAGAGTATCTGTTTTAAAAAAAAAAAGAGAAAAGAAAAGAAAATGAAAATGTTAGTTTGTTTACTTTATTCCTGATCTTTCAAAACTACGCAAAGATCTGATTCATGCGGCGTCATGATACGTAAGCAACCTACATAGGGTTCGATCGAATCATTTTTTAAGACTGTTAAAAGAAAAGAAAAAAAAAAGAGAAAAAAAAAGAAAAGAAAAAAAGAGGTGAAATTATGGGATGTGAGATATGAGAGAAAGAAATGGTGATGATTAAAAAAAAAAGAGAAATGAAGAAAAATAGGCAAGCCAGCAAGTGCTAGAAAAACAAAGAAAAGAGAGGTTGAAATGAACAAATTGAGATGATGCTAACTTACCTTTGTACCCTCGAAGTTATTTTAGAACCGATAACTGTGGCTAGGGGCATTGCACATAAAGTGAGATTATCTTTGTGACGACCCGACCCGTCGTCTTATGAGTTACTGTCTCGTTCGTCCCATTTTCTGCTTCCTCATGTTTCATTATCGGTATTGGGTGCATTAGAATTTATTTGGAGCGATTTTGATAAGAAATGAGACATTTAGTCTCTTTTAAGAAGGTTTAAGTTGGAAAAGTCAACTGGACGTTGACTTATGAGTTAGAGGGCTCGGATGTGAATTTCGACGGTTCGGTTAGTTCCGGGAGGTGATTTGTGACTTAGGAGCAGGACTGGAAGTAATTTTGGAGGTCCGGTGTTGAATTAGGCTTGAATTGGCGAAGTTAGTATTTTGGCGAATTCCGGTTGATAGGTGAGATTTTGATTCGGGTGTCGGAATGAAATTCCGAGAGTTGCTGTAGCTTCATTGTGTCATTTGGGATATGTGTGCAAAATTTTAGGTCATTCGGACATCGTTTGGTCGGTGTTTTTGATCGAATGTGTGTTTTAAAAGTTTCAAAAGAGCTTAGGCTTGAATTCGATATAATTTGATGATTTTGGCGTTAGTTGAGGTGTTTTGACGATTGGAGCAAGTTTGGATAATGTTTTAAGACATGTTGGTGCTTTTAATTGAGGTCTCGGGGGCCTCGGGTGTATTTCGGAAGGTTAACAGATCGATTTAGGCAGAAAAAAATAAAGCTGCTGCATTTTTTACAGCACTGTGAACAGTAGTTATGAACAGTGCCCCGTAACAGTATCTGTGAATAGTGCCGTGAACAGTACACTGTAAACAGTATCCGTGAATAGTGCCGTGAACAGAGTACCCCGTAACAGTACCCCATGAACAGTAACACGGGTGAACAGTACACGGGGTGAAAAGTAATTCCGAAAAATTCTGGGCAGAATGTTTACATTTCATTCGCGAAAAACACCCCATTTCTCCACCATTTTTAGTCATTTTGAGAGCTTTTGGACGGGGATTGAAGGGAGTTTCAACTAAGATCGATTGAAGGTAAGTTTTATGAGTTAAATACATGATTTTATTGAAGAATCATCCTAGAAATCCATGAAAACATAGCCAAATTATAAGAAATTAGGGCTTGAGATTGAAATTCTAAATTTGGGATTTGAGGGGTCAAATGGACTCCGATTCTTGTGAATTTGGTATGTATAGACTCGTGCCGAGATAAGGAACATTTTGATGTAAAAATTTCTGGATTTCAAGACTTGGGCCCGGTGCTCGGGTTTTGCAAATTTCGTGATTTTTGATATATTTCGAGTCTTTTCATTTGGGTTATATTCCCTTAGCCTATTGTGATGTATTCGTTGTGGTTTTGGCCAGATTCGACGTGCGAGGAGGTCGATACGAAAGGAAAGGGCATCGCGGAGTAGTATTTGGCCGGCTAAAGGTGAGTAATAGATGTAAATGATGTCCTGAGGGTTTGAAACACCGGAATTTCACATCGTAACGCTATATTGAGGTGACTTGCACGCCGGATAACGGGCGTGGGGTAGAGCACCGTTGGGGATTGTGACTTGGTCCGTCCCGAGAGATATTTTACTACATTTTTGGTTGAGACATATACTTTATTATTGTGAATTGGGATTGTTGCCATGCTTGGGGCCTTGTGCCGACCTGTAGAACTCTTAGGGGATTTTTGACTGGTTTTCCTCACTTATTTTGTTAAAGAATTTATATCCTCAGTCATGTTTCCAATTGTAGGCTTCTTGCCAATTATTTGAATCCTTCAAGGATTGATATCACTACTTTCGCATATTTTGCATATCATTTGACCTCAGTCCAAGGTTTTAAATATTGTTTTGCAAACTCAGCCATCTTTCTAAGATTTGAAAACTTAAATGATATTTGTAAATGATATTTCAGGCTGAGAACTATTGCTTTACAAATGCCCAAGGGGCTTATGATGATTTCTGGACTAAGCATGGATCGGGCTGTGCGCCGCAGCAGTGACTTAAAATAGTGGTAACAATGGCACTGTGTGATGTGACTTGAAACATTATGGGTGGATCGGGCTGCGCGCCGCAGGAACTTGAAACAATGGTAACAATGGCACTATATGACGTAAATGGGTCAGGTAACAATGACTGACCAGGATTTGATTGATGCCACGAAATGGCTTGATATTGCGCTTGGGCTGTAGGAGCCCCTCCGGAGTCTGTACACACCCCCAGTGAGCGCCGTCGACGATAAATAAAATTGATGGCTCGGGCTGCACGTCGCAGTGGGTACTAAAGAGTACCATCATATGCATTGCATTGCACTCATGCATTTATTCCTTATCTGCATTATCTGCCATAACAATTGTGTGCTCTTATTTCATTGACTGGTTGCTTTATACTGTTCTGAGCCTGAGGGGCTGATACTGTTTTGAGATACTAAGACCGAGGGGCAGATTTCTACTTATTATTTTGATACTGAGCCCGAGGGGCAGATTTCTAATTATTATTTTGATACTGAGCCCGAGAGGCAGATTTCTAATTATTATTTTGATACTGAGCCCGAGGGGCAGATTTCTACTTATTATTTTGATACTGAGCCCGAGGGGAAGATTTCTAGTTATTATTTTGATACTGAGCCCGAGGGACAGATTTCTACTTGTTGTTTTGATATTGAGCCCGAGGGGCAGATTTCTACTCGTCATTTTAATGCCAAATTACCTGTTTTACTGGTTTAAAAGAAATTTCACATGATATTTCACTGAATTGTTATTTTAAATGATTTCACTGCTTCTGTATAGAATGTTGTGTGCCTTAACGTGTTTTATTATCTTCAGTCATTATTTATATTTATTACTCACTGAGTTGGAGTACTCACTTTACTCCCTGCACCTCGCGTGCAGTTGCAGGTATTTATTCACCCGGTAGCTGGTATTGGCTGTGTGAAGGCAGCGTTTTAGAGGTTTTAGCGAGGTGACTGCCATCGTTCGCAGCACCACTGTCTCTCTATGTTATTCATTATTCTTGTTCAGTGTATTTCTAGACCGTAATGTGGAAATTTCATTCTTATAGATGCTCGTGACTTGTGACACCCCGGTTAGGGCTGAGTTGGGTTGAATTTCCATATTTTATCTATACTTTCCGCTATTGGATATTATTAAACCATGTTTATACTATAATTGTGTTAATTAATTGTCTTAAAAGGATGAATTGGGTTGAATGACTGGCCTTGTCTTCATGAGAGGCGCCATCACGACCAGGTTCGGAAATTGGGTCGTGACAATCTTATGTTAAATGCCCTAACGCTAACGTGATGGCTTCATTTTGTTATATTCACAGCAGAAGGGTGGTTGGTTTGTGGTTTTTAAAGTGGTAACTCTTCTCTACAATACAAAGTCAAAAGGCAATGGAAGACAACAACAGAACTAAGTTGGTTGATACCGGTGCCCGGAAGCAGTTAGTTAAACAGGACAATGGGTTGGTTGAAGAGGTAAAGATGTTAAGACAACACATGGCGGACATGTATCAGGCCTGGATGACTGGGAAGGAACCACCCCCGCCACCACCTAGCTTCCTAAATGCTACCCTTACCCGAACACCGGTCACAGTGCCAGATGATCCCCCATACTCTCCAGACCCACCCGCGTAACATGGCTTTCCCAACCACCCTAGTAGCTCCGTCACTCATCTTCCAATTACCTTTCCCAAAAAATTCCCTCTTGTCTTTTCCACCATCCCCAATAATGAACACCCACTCAAATCTCGCGATGCCCAATATTACCCCTCAGAGGTTGCCCACAAAGTTCCCAACTCATACAAACAGAGCCCTCGGGATAAGTTGCATGTTGAAAATAAAAGGTTCACAAGAAGAGAAGGGAAAGATGGGATACCCAGAAGGCTGAAAGGCATAGAACAATCCTAGAAAAACAAACAAGGAAGGGAAGACCAAGGTAGCATGACTTACAAAGAACTGTCTGTGTCCCCTGACGTTCGCCTGCCTGCTGGGTTCAAAGTGCCAAAATTTAACTTGTATGATGGGTGTGGAGATCCGGTAGCCCACCTGAGGGTCAATTGCAGTGAAATGAGAAGTGTTGGAGAGAAAGATGACATGTTGATGGCATATTTCAGTAAGAGCATGACTGGGGCAGCTTTGGAATGGCATAATCATCAAGATGTTGGTAAGTGGCCTACATTGGGTGACATGGCTCGAGATTTTGTTCGATGCTTTCAATACAGATCAGGTGTTACCCCAGACCGATCCTCTCTATCTAAAATGGAAAAGAAGCAGGAGGAAAGCTTTAGGGAGTTTGGACTCAGATGGAAGGAGCAGGTTGCTCGAGTCAATACCCCGATTGGAGAAGAAGAAATGGTCGAGCTCTTCCTAAAAGCCCAGGGGCCCACCTACTTTAGTCATTTGATCCCGGCCTTGGGAAAGCCTTTCAATGATGTGTTAAAAATGGGGGAGATGGTAGAAGAGGGAATCAAATCAGGCAAAATCATGAGTTGTTTGAAAGACATTCAGAACATCCCAGTAAGCTTGGGTGGAAGAAAGAGAAACAAACAAGATGATCCGATGGGCTTTCCCGATCAACACTTCCAGCCTCGATATCATCCCTGTGGATATCCTTGTGCGCCAGATGATGATCCAACGACCAGGATTAGACCATCCCCTCCGTCTATAAACCTAACCCCTCTCCTCACACCCCCCTAAGCCATACCCTGTTCATCGTCTCTTTCAGAGACGAACCCAAGCAACCCTCCCAAACCCTAGCTGCCCTGAAACCCCTTTGCTTGAAAGCCGGCGGCAGCAATGCCGGTGACCACCAAAATAACACCCCTGAACCTCCTAACCACCCTCTCCACAAATCCCTTAACCGTTTTGCTCGAATCAGACTCCAGCTTCTCGAATCTTCAATCGAAGATTCGAGCAAACTTCAAACCCACCCCAACCAGTCCCAAATCCACACCAAGGCACCCCCTGACCACCCTCGTTACGGATTTGTTGACTGCTTGCCTCAAATCAACCTCCAACTTCTCGAATCATCAATCGAAGATTCGAGCAAAAACTAGATCTACCCCAACCAATCCCAAACTCATACCAGACATGTCCCTGACCTCTCTCGTCACCAAACCACCGTGGGTTTGGTTCGAATTTGGCTAGAAACACTTGAACCCCAAATCGAACCCCCAAGAACCTTAGAAAACCAAAGACTGAAATCTGTCTAAATCAAAGGAAGTTGGGTGTCTAATGGACCTTAGTCGAAGTGTTCTCAGTTGAGAACACTCGATTAAGGTCCGTTCGACCTCAATTAAAGGTCCAAGCCAGGGTCGTCCAGTTTCTGAGTTATTGAGGTATTTTCCCTTTTCCTGTTTGTTTCCATTTTTGTGTTTGTTTGTTCAGTTTACTTTGTTTAAATGTAGCTTTATTGATTTTTCAATTTTTGTCGATTGATTATGTCCTTCTTCATCAGACCTTTTATTTGTTCCAATTTCATCATTTGTTGTTGTTTGTTGTCGATTGTTATATGTCATAATTTGCATAAGCGTCGTCGATTAGTCTGGTAGGTTTGAGTGTTAGTTTAACATTATAGTAGTGTAATGTTGGTTTTGATTTCATGGTTCATGCTAGTCTGTTTCCCCTCCTGCTTCGTTTCTGTCCTAAATGTTGTGTTGAAATGAGCTTGTTGGTATAAGTTAAACTTAGTACTGAGCCTGTGGGTATATTCAGTTCGTCACATTGTTTTTGCTTGATCATTTGAAATGTTCTGAATTGCTTGGTCAATCGAACTGCTTCATCACAACTGCT
This sequence comes from Nicotiana tabacum, assembly GCF_000715075.1. Lineage (NCBI taxonomy): Eukaryota > Viridiplantae > Streptophyta > Magnoliopsida > Solanales > Solanaceae > Nicotiana > Nicotiana tabacum. Next base: position 119,679,909 of record NC_134095.1, read on the forward strand.
ATTTTGGTTGTCACCTAAACCTGCTGTGTCATGCCCTGTAAAGGTGTTCTGAGTCATTAATAGCCTTAGCCTTTATTTTGTTGCTATTTGATTCAAGTTTAAGCAATTGATGAATCGAATCCTACTGTCTAGGGTCTGAAATGAATCTGACAACTGATTTGAATTCAGTATTGGCATGATAATGTCAACTTGATAGTAGTAAGTCATAAGGTTGCATTTAGAACTTAGGAGAATTGGTTATAGCTGTTAATCAGAATTAGTTTTAGATAATTGCTAGTTTGAACAGTTTTTAGAATTAAAAGTTTTAATACAGTTGAATAATTGTATTAGGGGCAGTAATATTAAGGGGTTTCAGGGGTGATTTGGGAATGAAACAGTTAGGATAATATTTTAATGTTAGTGTTTTGTTAGTGGGATATTAATGTCTTTAAATTAATTTGGTAATGGGGAACAAGAGGGAATAGGGGGCTGAAAATAAGAAAATTTTTTCCTTAGTGGGATTTTAAGTGGAAAAATTCAGATTTTTAGTGGGAGAAGGGGGTCGGGCAGTAAGTTGGAAAGGAGGGCAGGTCTGTATAAGAGGGCAAAAGGAGGTCTGTAGAAAGGGGGGGATTAATTTTTGAGAGTTTGGGAGTTGAAAAGAATAGCTACTGTTTTTCATCGCCTCACTTAAGATCTGAAAAAGCTTGAACATTTCTTCTTTATACTTCTGCTCTATACTTGGGGAGGTTTATAGCTGCTGATTTTGTTGATGCACTGCTGTTGCAACTTCTGTTGGTTACTACTGCTGCTGCTGACCCTCTTCTTCCTCTTCTTATATTGTCTATACCAGGTACATGTCCTGAATCTCAAATCATGTAGCTGTCCAGTTGGGATGAAATGAAATGGAAGTATAACTTCATTAGAAGCTTTAGTTTTTGCCGTGTTTTATCATAGTTGATTGTAGTAGTTTGGACTGTAATTAAAATTATTTTACAATGATTTAGATTGGTTTGGAATGTTAAACTCATGGACTGTTCGGGACATTTGATCGTTTGTTAGACATGTGGTAGTTTAATTTTATTTAGTGCAGTTAAGTTTTGAAAATCAGAAGTTATTCAAAGCATAAAGCGATCTTGTGATTCACAGTCCTCACTCGTCTTAATAAATGGCAGTGTAATCCTAGAGTCACATTGTTTTGTATTTAGTAATGGTAATTGTGAGTTAGTTTAGAGCTGGACGTGTAATTTGACTGTTGGATTTGCTTATCACAAATTAGCCTAGAATAGTTTGTTGATTAACTCTGTTAAAAGACATAAGTTTGAAAATTGATTCTGGATTTGCATTTTTAGTTGATAATTGGATATTTGAATGATTGTGGATAATTAGTTAAGGTTAATTGCAACATGAGTTAGGAAGTATTATTAACTAGGAACTGAAGCAAAACTGGGCTGAACGTTATTAGCATAGAATTAGTGTAGAATTTCAAACTCGGCATGTTAAGTGTATCACGTGTGTGTTAACACAAAATTAGACCCTGAATTATAACACGGATACGTTAATGCTGTTGTTCATCTCGCCTGATTTTTGCTAATGGGCCAAGCTGAGCACAAGGTGTGGCTCACGCTCTGCAATGGGAACTCAGACTGGGCAGCATGTTCTCAAGGCCCAACTCGCTGGTTGGTTTCAATTCAGCAGGGATTGGGCCGATTACTTGAGCCAGAATTGCTAAAGGGTCCTTATTAATATGTTTTGTTTAAGTAACTCCAATTATTTTGGGCCTCTTTTTCTTTATTCTTAGGAACCAAAATATAGAAAATCCTAGTTGCGTTAGGTTTGTCCTGTAATTAATAAAATGAGACGAGCCTCGCAAAACAAAACACATAAATTGCGGGGCCCTCAATGAATATTGTGTTAAAATACTTAGAATTCAGGATGGGGCGTTTAGCGAATTTCACGGCTTTCCCCAAAATAATAATACGCTAGACTCTTTAAGCACGACTTTAATAAAATTACGTTCCTAAACTCGGCTGCGCATTGATACGACCCAAATTCAAATCTCAACGGAGTCGGAATGTGTCGCTAATCACGGGTACATTGATTGTGACGCGGTTCGAGATGCATTTCCATGACGTTGCAAGTTCCTTTAAAAAATAATAAATGAGACGAGCCTCGACAAACAAGAATACACCAACTGCGGGTCCTTCGACGGACAGTTATTTCAAATACTTAGATTTCGAGACAGGCCGCATAGCGAAATTTACGCCTTTTCTCAAAATAACAACGCGTTAGTATCTTTAGGCGCGTATTTAATAATGTTATCTTCCTAAACTCGGGTGATCATTTATGTGACCCAAATCCGAATCTCAACGAAGTTGGAATGTATCAAAAATTGCGGGTACATTTATGTGGCGCAATTCGAGATGCATTATCACGACGTTGCAATTCTTTGAATAATAATAATGAAAGCGGTACACAGTTTAAATGTGCACATAGGCTCAACATGTATTAAAATCAGATAAATAAGACGAATATGACAGTTGAGCGACCGTGCTAGAACCACGGAACTCGGGAATGCTTAACACCTTCTCCCGGGTTAACAGAATTCCTTATCCGGATTTCTGGTGCACAGACTGTTAAACAGAGTCATTCTTTTCCTCGATTCGGGATTCAACCGGTGACTTGGGACACCACAAATCTCCCAAGTGGCGACTATGAAATAAATAAATAAATCCCGTTTGGATTGTCCTTTAATTGGAAAAACTCCCTTTACGTCCCTTTGCGGTGGCGCGGGTAAAAAGGAGGTGTGACAGCTCTGGCGACTCTGCTGGGGACACCGAACCCAGAATCTCTGGTTCAGGTTCAGAATTCGAGCTTAGATGAATTGTTATATTTGGCTTTATTTATCATCTGATTTTATTACATGTTTTGTCCTAATGTGCTAAAATATTGCTTTTTACCGCTTTGATATTATCTGAACTGTATATATAAACTGCTACGAAATCCCTCTCTTTTCTCTCTTGAGGAGTGCACGTTGGTCGTGACTTCTTTCTGTTAGTGTCATATCTCAAAATAGAACGAGGATTCGGAGGAGTTGCAAAATCGGATGATCTTTTGGTTACTGGTACGCAGTTCCCATCCTCGGCTCGAGTTGTCCGGTCGGGTAAGCCAGGTCTAGAACAAACAACCAGGATAAACCTAGTATAACAAAACCTCATGCCGGATTTCTAGTAGGAACGCTTATTTGCATCATGTGCACTTGACTTAGGGGACTCAACACAGGGTTGGGTCCGTCTAGGACAAGCGACCTGAAATGAAAAGACCATCCTGCTGCATCCTGTTTATTTTACACATTTATTTGCTGCAGACTTGCATGTTGACCGGCTTCTGAAAATACTGGAATATTGAAAAAAAAAAGAAAAAAAAAAAGAAAAGAAAATAGGAGTGTAGATAATTCTGAGTCACTGGCGAACTCTGCCAAAATTTTGTAAAAAAAAATAATAATAAATGTTTTTTTAGTGTAATTTGTTTAACCAAGTCTTGTTATCAGAATTAGTTTATTGTCGTGGCCCGAACTACGCCGGCTTGATTCTCACCGGATGTGAGATACGTAGGCAACCCTCATCGGGTCCAACCTCCCCTTTTTTGCAAAAATAGCCAAAAAATGTCAAAATTTTTAATCTTTCGTCATAAATAAGTCGGGTGATTCCATTCTTGTAAAAAATAGCCGAATGTCCCTAAAAAGACGACGGAAGGCTGTTTTTGCGAAAATAGCCACTTTTGGTCATTTTTAAGGTTTTGTCCGGTTGGTAAAACACAGCCTTTAAATCTTCTTCGAAGTGCTAAAAGGCCGTATTGACAAGACCGGAGCTTTATTTAAATGTGTGTCAATTTTAGTTTATTCTTTCTTTGAGTCCAATGAGTGTTAATCACCCCAAACAAACATACAGAATGAGCCCGGGTCCAAGTTTGCCGGTAACAGTTAGGAGCAAGATCCATTTGGAGTTGCGCTTGTGGTGGGAGGATTTGGAAAACTTAGAGCGAGATAAGATCAAACTACATCTGGGAGGTCTCACCAGTTTGTTGAACGTCAGACCCAGATGTGACATAATAAAGGCTTTGGTTACATTTTGGGACCCAGCCCACAGTGTATTCCACTTCTCAGATTTTGAACTCACTCCAACCTTAGAAGAGGTAGCAAGTTATATGGACATTACTGAGGGGCTAAGGCACAAATATTTGATTGCTCCAAGAGCCGTCAATTCGCACAAGTTCATGGATCTGCTAAAGATAATCAAGGGAGTCCCGTACTCTAAATTGGATAGGGGTTTTTCTACTCTGCAATTCATATACCAGAGGTATAGGCATGTAGGAGGGTTCGACGATCTGGAAAGCGGGGTTTGCAGCAGAGGGAATCAGACAAAATGGGATGAACATATGCGGTTCGCCTTCATGGTAGCATTCTTGGGCATTGTGGTGTTTCCTCGGAAAGACAGAAATATTGATTTGAAGATGGATGGAGTCGTCAAGATCCTAAGTACCAACAACAAAAGCACGCTTGCCCCTATGATAGTATCCGAGATATACCGAGCTCTCAGAGCCTGTAAAGTCGGGGCAGATTTTTTCGAAGGATGCAATTTGTTATTGCAGATGTGGATGATCGAGCACCTGTGTCATCATCCTCAGTATATGAGCTACAGATCTACAAACGAAGGTTGCATTGAAGGATATAACACGAGGGTTTCAGGGCTCAAATTGCCAGAAGGGTCTGAAGACTGGGTATCTTGCCTTCGCGCCATCATTGCAGCACAAATAGGGTGGACATTGGGTTGGCTTCCTGTTGAAGAAATTGTGTACATGCCCGCCACGGGTCCTTACTTCCTCTTAATGGGACTCCGAGGCATTTAGCCTTATGTGCCTTATCGGGTGATGAGACAGTTAGGGAGGTGCCCGGTGGTACACCCAAATGAAGATCTCAGTGTTCATGCAATCGAGGTTAGCACCAACGGCCAATTTCATGAAGAAACCGTTCGTTCTATATGGAATGAATGCCAGTATTTAACGGTAAACACTCGAGTGCACGACCTATCCAGAGGTGAAGTCTCACCGGCTTATATCGCTTGGTACAGGAAGAAAGATGTTGTAAGAGATGAGCCAGAATGGCCAACCAAAAAACCTCACATTCAAGAGTTCGTTGAGGTGTCACAAGAACCGTGGGACTGGTTGGCCAAAGAGCGCGAATACCGGACAGAAATAGGCAAGCTGAAACAACAGGTTAAGGATCTGAAATTTGAGAACAAAGTGCAAGTTGCTGCTGATGAAGGAGAAAAGAACAAATTAGCTCGAGAAAGCAAGGTCCTCAAAGCTCAAATCCGGGAAATGAAAATAGCTGCCCGAAACCCGAAGAGTAGCCAGGCTGATGAAAAGCTCATAAACGGTCTGAAGAAGAAAGTCCTCGAGTATCAAGAAGACCTGGAAAAATCTAAAGCTGGTCTAGCGAGAATCCAGGTGAAATGGATAAAGAAGGCAGAAGAGCGAGCACGGTCTATGCAACAAATGAAAAGGGACTACGAAAGGAGCATCGCTCTATTGAGAGAAACAATATCCACTCTCGAAGAGCAGATCTTCAAACAAGCCCGAGATTCCAGAGCAGATAGAAAGCACTACTATGATCTACTGGCCCGAATGGAGAAACAGATGAATGCATTCCAGGATCAACTCCTTTACAACGCGCAAATGTTGGGGACGCGGAATCAACAAATAGAGCGATTGCTTATGGAAAGGGACAGAATCAAGGGAAGAATCGACGATATCGGGCACTACATCACCATAAAGTGCCTAGCTTGTGAGGATATGTCCCGTACCACCTTCTTTGCTTCAATAATGATTTATGTCCACCAGATCATGGAAGATTTGAAAGATCTACAAAGGGGCCTTGCACCAAAACCCGCGGCGAGGCCAAACGACGCCCCGCGGGTGCCAAAATTCAAAACTCTGAAATATTCATAGTTTGAGTCTGTATTTTCCTTGTCTTCAGAGTCTGTTGTCCGTCGGAGTTTGTATTTCCCTTTTTGGCATAAAAGTCTGTAGTCTGTATCAAGTTTGTCAATTTCCTTCCAAAAATGTTTTGTCTTGTAATAAAACGTTTTGCTAGTAAAGGTTGAAAAATCCAAAAATGGTGTCTTTATTTTCCGCACTTGTGTCAGAACTACGTATGGTCTGATTCATGCGGGAACATGATACGTAGGCAATCCACATAAGATTCGACCACCACTAAAAAAGGGAAAGTTTGGACGCACTTAAAAGAAGTCGGAATGACGCATGCATTCAGAACAAAGACATGATAGAAATGGTTAAACTGCTTAGGAACATTGCATCCCCAACGTGAAATTGCAATATGTGTTAAACTCTAACGCTAACAAGTTTGTTGTTGATCCAAAGATTTCGAAACAGTTAGCTCGTTAGAAAGTTCTGGCAGATTACCATTACCACACAAGATCTAAAGGGCCCATTCCGAAAAGTATGTCTGGTTCGGACAAAAGTGTTGAGGAGGAAAAGACAGAGATACAAATGATGAAGGAGGAAGTAGACAGGTTGAGACAAGAGATAGCTGGGATGCACTTAGCCTGGGCTAAGGGACAAACATCACCAATACTTCCCCCTACTCCTACCCTCTCACCGGCTCGGACTCCGGAACATCCTCCCACTGGTCCATCAACGAGCTTTCCCATTGCCCAATACTATCAGGGGGAAACTTCCTATAATCCCCAAGCTCCACCACCCAAACAAAACCCTCATCCGCCAACTGTTCTTGTTTTCATGGCACCTCCACCCGCCACATTGCAAAAATCATCCGATGAACCAGTGTTTCAGGTTTACGACAACCAATACTATCCTCACGAACTCACCTTCAAAGCACCCGAGCCATACACTTACACCCCTCACCTTCAGCTCCCGGCGAAAACTGAGAGGCCGGCTAAGAATCTGGAGCAAGACGAAGTGCTTCGTAAAGTGAAAAGCCTGGAGCAATCCTTCAGGAATATGCATGGATTGGGCAGCCAAGTTAGTATGGCCTACAAAGATCTGTGTCCCTTCCCCGATGTTCAATTGCCGACAAGTTTTAAGATGCCAAAGTTTGATCTATTTGAGGGACATGGTGATCCCATGGCACATCTACGAGGTTTCTGTAGTAAGATGAGAGGGTCAGGTGGAAAGGATGAGCTGCTGATAGCTTATTTTGTTCAAAGTTTAAGCGGGTCCACACTGGAATGGTACACGAGGCAGGATCCTAGCAGGTGGTATACCTGGGACGATCTAGCACAAGCATTTGTAGGTCACTTCCAGTATAACCTTGAGATCATCCCTAACCATCTCACACTGTTGAAACTTGAGAAAAAGCCTAGAGAGAACTTCAGGGAATTCGGATTCCGTTGGAGAGAACAAGCAGCAAGAGTCAATCCACCAATGAGGGAAGGTGAAATGGTGGACTACTTCTTACAAACTTTGGAGCCAACTTACTTTGGTCACCTGGTGACGTCAGTTGGTAAATCTTTCAACGAAGTGGTAAAAATGGGCGGTATGATTGAAGAGGGACTCAGGTCCAACAAGATAATGAGTTATTCAGCAATCAAGGCCACAACTCAGGTTATCCAAAGCGGCACGGGAGGTGCGCTCAGGAAAAAGAAGAGAGAGGAGGTCGCAACAGTCGAAGCAGGTACTTGGTCCAGATCCAGAGGTCCTTCCCCTCACTACCAACCCAGACCCCATCACCCAAATTACCCACACACTCCATACAACCCTCCACAACCCTATTATCCACCACAAGAGCCACATTTCTCCGTCCATCACGCCCAAACTTACACCCAGCCTCCGGCTCGCCCACAATGGCATGCGCCGTTTCCCTAGAATACATATCCACCTCCACAAAACACATACCCACCTCCGCAAAGCACATATCCACCACCAAGGGCTTACAGGAATCCTTCAAGGCCAGGCTTCCGCAGAAATCAGGCTTTCAGGAATGAAAGGGTGCACAGGCAGAGAACATTCACTCCGCTGGTAGAAACATATACTACTCTGTTCCACAAATTGAGGCAATTAGGCCTATTGAGTCCTGTTGAGCCCAAATTGCCAAATCCCCTTCCCAAAAATCTGGACCACTCGGTAAACTGTGAATATTGTTCGGAGGGCTCCCGGGCATGATACTGAAAAGTGTTAGAAGTTGAAGACTGCCGTACAAGATCTTATTGACACAAATAGGATCGAGGTTTAGGCACCAGAGGCACCCAACATCAATAAGAACCCATTGTCGGTGCACCATGAGGCTCATATGATCGAACTAATGCATGAAGGAGGGGGAGCCCAAGAAACCCTCACAAACAATAATGATGATTCGTGCCAGTCCAAACGAAAGGCCAACCAGTGGAAAGGCAGTGGTACAGTTGGGAAAGGTAGATGACAAGCCAGTTGTGGTAATAGGGAAAGGTACATCTGTTGTTGCGAAGAAGCCAGAGTCGGTCAAGGTAGTGCTGCAGGGAGTACCAAGCACACCAGTGTTAGTTATGAAGGCGGCCCGCGTGGAACCAGTTGTTATCAGGCTAGTAATGCAGTTGCCGATAACAAGTGAGAAAGCTGTGCCATGGAGCTACAGTCAAGTGACGGTGATGCATAAGAGGAAGGAGGTTATGGAAGAAGTATGCGATGCCCAGGGGTTAACTCGTTCGGGAAGGTGTTTTGCTCCCGCAGAATTGAGAAGGGCCAATCCAATAATAATAAAGAAGCCAGTGACGGAGGAGAAGCAGAGGAGTTTTTGAAGAAGATGAAGGCACAAGATTACTCCATTGTGGAGTAGTTGAGGAAGACCTCAGCACAGATCTCATTGTTATCCTTGTTGATCCATTCAGATGAGCATCGCCAGGTATTGATGAAAATTCTGAACGAAGCCCACGTTCCGGATAAGATCTCTGTGAACAATCTGGAGAAAATAGCAAACAAGATTTTTGAGGTCAACAGGGTCACTTTTTCAGACGATGAGTTACCCGTGGAAGGTACAGAACATAATAGGGCCCTCTATTTGATTGTGAAGTGTGAAGACTCGGTAGTCACCCGAGTACTAATTGATAATGGCTCCAGTGCCAATATCTGTCCGTTGACCACCTTGAACAAACTGAAGGTCGATGGTGACAGAATTCACAAGAACAACATCTATGTTCAAGGGTTTGATGGTGGTGGTACAGACACAGTGGGTGACATCATACTTGAGTTAACAATTGGTCCAGTCGAGTTCACCATGGAGTTTCAAGTGATAGATGTGGCGGTGTCATATAATCTTCTGTTAGGGCGACCCTGGATCCACGCCACCAAAGCAGTGCCTTCTACATTACATTAGATGGTCAAATTCGAGTAGGATAGGCAAGAGATAATAGTACATAGGGAAGACAATGCAAACGCCGTAAGTGATGCCATCGTGCCCTTCATAGAGACTGATGATGATAAGGGACTGTGGGTTTACCAGGTGTTCGATACGGTTTCAGTGGGTAAAATTTCTGAAGGCGAGGACCTTCCACTTCCTAGGATCGCAGCTGCAACTGTCATGGTAGACTCGGAGATGTTGAAGAACGGGTTTATGCCAGGCAAAGGTTTAGGGGCTGATCTTCAGGGTATTGTTTAGCCAGTTTCTTTGCCCAAAAATCTGGATACCTTTGGGTTGGGGTTCAAGCCTACAGCGGCAGATGTGAGACGGGCCCGCAAGTTGAAGAAAAGAGTCTGGGTCCTTCCCAAGCTAATCCCGCGCCTATCCAGATCATTTATCAGAGCAGGTATCAGAAAGTTGTCGGTCCCGAAAGTTCTCGGACCACTGATTGGGCCAGATGGAAGATTTGAATGAGAGCTTTGAAAGGCTGTTCGCCAAAGTCAACATGATAGAAGCTGGAGAAGGTTCTAGTAAGGCAGACATATAGTTTGTGGGGCCTAGGGCCAATATCAACAATTGGATGGCTACTCCCCTTCCTACTCGGAGGGAGTCTTGGTAGTTGGCTCTGATTTTCCTTCCTGTTTTTTGGATTATTCCAGGGTTGTAATCCAGATTTCCTTTTTATTTTTATTGTGTTCATCAAAGTGTGAAACCTTGTTATCCCGTAATTCAATAAAATAAAAAGTTTCTTCTTCATTCCTTATTTTAATTTTGTTTTCTTCTTTTCTTTTTCTGTACAGTTCTCTTTATACTGGTCTTAATGACATGGCGTGCATAAGGAATCCTCAGCCCAGTCTTAAAAATCAATCTGATCCTGAAATGATAGTTCAAGAAGTAGATTGTGGTTACGAATCAGAATATGATGATGAGGATGAAGCCTTCGAAGAAATTAGTAAGGAGTTACTTCACTTCGAAGAAAAGCCTAAACCCAATTTGAATATGACACAGAAGCCATCAATTTAGGGGACACAGACAATGTCCGAGAGACTAAGATAAGTGTCCACCTCGAGTCAGAAATCAGGGAAGAACTAGTCAAAACACTCATTGAATTCAAAGATATTTTTTCATGGTCGTACGATGACATGCCGAGCTTAAGAACCAATCTAGTGGTTCACAAATTGCCCACTGACCCGGCATGCCCTCATGTCAAGCAGAAATTAAGGAAGTTCAAGACAAATATGAGTGTGAAGATTAAAGAGGAAGTAACCAAGCAGCTGCAAGCAAAGGTTATTCGGGTCACTCAATACCCTGATTGGTTGGCTAGTGTGGTGCCAGTGCCAGAGAAAGATGGGAAGATCAGGGTGTGTATCGATTACCGCAATCTGAACAGCGAAAGCCCAAAGGATAAATTTCCATTACCCAACATCCATATCTTAATCGATAATTGTGCCGGACGTGAGATCGGGTCTTTTGTGGATTGCTATGCAGGGTATCATCAGATTTTGATGGATGAAGAAGACGCGGAAAAGACTGCTTTCATTACGTCGTGGGGGACTTATTGCTATCGGGTAATGCCATTTGGTTTGAAGAATGCTGGGGCAACATACATGAGAGCAATGACTACTGTATTTCATGACATGATACACAAAGAGATTGAGGTATACGTGGACGATGTGATCATAAAATCTAAGCATCAGGAAGACCACGTAGCAGACCTAAGGAAGTTTTTCCAAAGACTTCGAAGGTACGATATTAAGCTCAACCCAGCCAAGTGTGCATTTGGTGTTCCATCTAGAAAGCTGTTGGGATTCATCGTCAGTCGATGAGGTATTGAGTTGGACCTGTCAAAGATCAAATCCATCCAAGATTTGCCACCACCGAAGAACAAGACAGAAGTAATGAGTCTGTTAGGAAGGTTGAATTATATCAGCAGGTTTATTGCACAACTCACAACAACCTGTAAACCCATTTTTCGGCTACTAAAGAAAGATGCTGCGGTAGAATGGACGGCATAATGTCAGGAGGCATTTGACCAAATCAAGGGATACTTATCAAATCCACCTGTGTTGGTTCCACCTAAGCCGGAGAGACCGTTAATTCTTTATCTAACGATCCTGGAGAATTCGTTTGGCTATGTGCTGGGGCAACACGACATTACAGGAAGGAATGAGCAAGCTATCTATTATCTCAGTAAGAAGTTTACAGGCTATGAGGTTAAGTACACTCAACTCGAGAGGACATGTTGCGCCCTAACTTGGGTGGCCCAGAAATTGAAGCATTATCTGTCATCATATACTACTTACCTCATTTCACGCTTGGATCCACTGAAGTATATTTTCCAGAAGCCTATGCCTACAGGGAGATTGGCGAAATGGCAGATATTACTCACAGAATTCGACATCGTCTATGTGGCGAGGACGGCCATGAAGGCCCAAGCATTAGCCGATCACTTGGCTGAGAATCCTGTTGATGAAGAATACGAGCCATTGAGGAAGTATTTTCCTAACGAAGAAGTGACTCATATAGATGAGTTGAAAATGACCAAGGAACCAGGTTGGAAGCTCTTCTTTGATGGAGCCGCAAATGCGAAGGGAGTTGGAATAGGAGCGGTACTTATTTCTAAAATAGGACATCATTATCCTGTTACGGCTCAGCTACATTTCTATTGTACCAACAACATGGCCAAGTATGAGGCGTGCATTCTGGGCTTACGACTAGCTGCAGACATGGATGTACAGGACGTCTTGGTCTTGGGAGACTCGGACCTCCTGGTGCATCAGATTCAGGGTAAATGGGAAACAAGGGATTTGAAGCTCATACCATATCGACAATGTTTGCATGATTTGAGCAAGTGATTTCGATCAGTGGAGTTCAGACACATCCCAAGAGTTCACAATGAGGTTGTCGATGCTTTGGCCACTTTAGCATCGATGTTGCACCACCCAAACAAAATTCATGTTGACCCATTGCATATTCAGGTTCGTGATCAGCATGCTTATTGTAACATGATAGAGGAAGAAATGGATGGCGAACCATGGTTTTATGATGTCAAGGAATACCTCAGGATGGGGATATACCCGGAGCAGGCCACCGGAGATCAAAGAGAGCCATTCGGCGATTGGCAAATGGATTCTTCCTCAGTGGAGGAGTGTTGTACAAGAGAACACCAGATTTGGGATTGCTGAGATGTATAGATGCTAGTCAAGCCATGACAGTTATGACAGAGGTACATGCTGGAGTTTGTGGGCCACATATGAGCGGATATGTATTGGCGAAGAAGATTCTTCGAGCAGGGTACTATTGGCTCACTATGGAGTGTGATTGTATCAATTTCGTGCGAAAATGCCATCAATGTCAGATACACGGAGATTTGATTCATTCCCCGCCGACAGAATTGCACACAATGTCAGCACCATGGCCATTTGTTGCCTGGGGCATGGATGTCATTGGACCTATTGAGCTGGCAGCTACCAATGGTCATAGGTTCATTCTGGTGACCATCGACTATTTCACTAAGTGGGTTAAAGCTAAAACTTTCAAGTTGGTAACCAAGAAGGCAGTGGTGGATTTTGTTAGTTCCCATATCATCTGTAGATTTGGGATCCCAAAGGTGATCATCACAGACAATGGTGCTAATCTTAACAGCGGTTTGATGAAAGAAGTATGTCAGCAGTTCAAGATTACACACTGCAATTCCACCCCATATCGTCCCAAGGCGAATGGAGAGTTGAAGCGGCCAACAAAAACATAAAGAAGATACTGAGGAAGATGATAGAAGGATCCAGACAATGGCATGAGAAATTACCATTTGCATTGTTGGGTTATCGCACTACTGTTCGTACTTCAGTAGGTGCAACTCCTTATTTGTTGGTATACAGAACTGAAGCAGTGATACCGGCAGAAGTTGAAATTCCATACCTTCGGATTGTCGCTGAGGCTGAGATTGATGATGACGAGTGGGTCAAAGCCCGGTTGGAACAGTTGAACCTGATTGATGAAAAGAGATTGGCAGCTGTGTGTCATGGCCAGTTGTATCAAAAGAGAATGGCAAGAGCATACAACAAAAAGGTGCGTCCCCGGAAGTTTGAAGTGGGCCAGCAAGTGCTGAAATGCATCCTCCCACATCAAGCTGAGGCAAAGGGCAAGTTTGCCCCGAATTGGCAAGGGCCATTCATTGTAACCAGAGTGTTGTCCAATGGCGCTTTATGCTTAACAAATATCGAAGGGAAATGCGTCGACATGGCTATCAATTCTGACGCAGTTAAGAGATATTATGTATGATTTCTTTTAGTTATAATTGTTGTTTGTTTGTACTTAGCATTTATCGGAGAATGAAATGACGGAGGCAATTCTTTCTTCTATCCAAACACTGTAACCTCTGCTTCCCCTTTTGAGCCTTATTTGTTCTTTCATACCCCTCTTTTGGAATCAGTAATGAAAATGAAAGAAAGAGAAGAGAAAATAATGATAGTAAAGATAAAAGAAAGTCACAAGAAAAATAAAGGATTTGGGAACTACGTTTGACCTGATTCCTCAAAAGAAGGATACGTAGGCGCCTCACGGCTCGGTCATAGTGTAACATAGTGTGCATAATGTAACATAGTGTAACAAAAAATAAAAATCCCCAAGCAAGAAAACTGGGGCAAAAGTTGTGTTTATAATTTTGGGAAATGAAAGTTGATTCCAAGGATTTTAATGTTTTACCCATCAAAATTATTTTGAACCTTTTACCCTTTTTTCTTTTAGCCATACACAAAAACCCATATGATGTCCAAAAAAGACCTCCCGATCAGTATCCGAGAAGTGCCAAGTCATACAAATGGAAGTCGGGGATAGCACCTCGATCCCCAACAGAGAAGAGGATCATGAACTGGAAATGAATTGATAGCCGAAAAGAATCCCCAGCAGAGAGAGTCATATCGGTAGCACTCCAATCCCTAGCTGAAAAATAAAATAAAATGAGAGAGTCTTATCGGTGAAAACCTTCACAGGTACCATAAGGCGACGAAAGATGAGAGAAGTAAAATCTTATCGGTGAAAACCTTCACAGGCACCATAAGGCGACGGGAGTTGAGAGAAATGAGAGAGTCTTATTAGTGAAAACCCCTCGAAGGGCACTATGAGGCGACAAGGCAAGGTTGGCGGAAAGGGTCTGCATTTAACAAAAAGCTGAGTGTTTGTTTATCCCCGGAAAAATGAGGCCATCCGAAAGATTGATTGATACGAATAGACTGGGTTGATTAATCCGGAATACACGACATGATCGTTGGGATCGGTTGTATCATTCAGATAAGTTCTTTTCTTTCTTTTTTCCCCAGCATTTGTTCAGAAAGATTTCTTCTTTTTCTATTTTTTGAAATCATCTTTTTTTTTTTGGTTTAAAGACTTTACCTCCCCAGCAGTTTGTTTTCTAAAAGGATTTTCGGAGCTTGCTACCAGTTGCCAAAATGGTGCAAAGCAAAATGCGAATAGGACAGGCCAAAGATAAGGCGACAAAGCGAAAAGAACTTTGTCGTAAGACCAAATGATGAATGGGTATAGATCCTAAGAGGACCAAATTTCTAGGGGAAGTTGGGGAAAAACGGAAAAAAGCAACAGTTAAAAGGTTATGAGGATCCCCAACAGATTTGCGAGATACAGGAACAACTCCGATAGATTCTCGACCAAGTTCCGCAATGGTCAGACAACACAGAGCGGGGAAGGAAGAGAAAAGAAAAACCATCCCCAGCAGGAGTATTCATCCTCAGCAAATAATATCATCCCCAGCAAGTGTTGTAATAAAACTCAAAGTAGGGAAGGGAAAAAGGAAAAGCCATCCCCAGCAGGAGCGGCACGACCACTCACTACGTTTTAAACTAACAAATTTTTCTTTGATTTAAAGAAGGGAAAGAAAATGTTATTGACAGCGGGAAGACGTGGCCACAAAGAAGATTATCAAACTGGGGCAGAAAATTTTCTCTCATTGCAAAAATTTTCTTGAAATCAGATACCCACTTGGGGAAGATGGAAGATAACACAAGTTTTGAAGGAAGTGGAATCCCCCGCAGTTTATGGGAGAAAGAATACAAGTTTTAAAGAAACCAATCTTGGAAGAAGCAAGATAACCCAAGTTTTAAGGGTAGTGGTCTTTGAATCAATATCATCCCTACCATCATTAAAAGGAGGAAAGTAACTAGTCTCAAAGGGGGAAGATAATTCCCCAGCAGTGTTATTCCTGGCAGGTTTCAGAGAAGTGAAAACACCAGCTTGAGGAAAGTAGTTCCAAGTGGAAGGAAGGCACCAGCTTTAAAGGAAGTAGTCTGTGAAGAAGGAAACTAACATAGTTGTGAATAAAACACCGGTGTTGTCCCCGGCAGTTTTCGGAGGAATAAGACACCAGTTTTGAGGGAGGCGGTTGAAAGAAGATGATTCAAGTTAAAGAAGTCAGGAGCCCGCCTGGAGAATGGAGGCTGAATTATTTTCAAAGTTGCTGATGAAGTCAGGAGCCCGCCTATAGAATGGAGGTTGTTAAAATTTTAAGAAGTTGTTGAAGTCAGGAGCCCGCCTGGAGAATGGAGGTGTTGTATGTTTAAGAAGTTGTTGAAGTCAGGAGCCCACCTAGAGAATGGAGGTGTTACATTTTGAGAAGTCGATGAAGTTAGGAGCCCGCCTGGAGAATGGTATTTTCAAAGTTGTTGATGAAGTCAGGAGCCCGCCTGGAGAATGGTATTTTCAATGTTGTTGTCGAGGTCAGGAGCCCGCCTGGAGAATGGAGGCTGAATTATCTTAAGTTGTTGATGAAGTCAGGAGCCCGCCTGGAGAATGGAGGCTGAATTATTTTCAAAGTTGTTGTTGAAGTTAGGAGCCCGCCTGGAGAATGGAGGTGTTAAAATTTTTAAGAAGTTGTTGAAGTCAGGAGCCCGCCTGGAGAATGGAGGTGTTACGTTTTGAGAAGTTGTTGAGATCAGGAGCCCGCTTGGAGAATGGAGGTGTTACCTTTTAAGTTGTTGGTGGAGTCAGGAGCCCGCCTGGAGAATGGAGGCTGATTTATTTTCAAAGTTGTTGATGAAGTCAGGAGCCCGCCTGGAGAATGGTATTTTCAATGTTGTTGTCGAGGTCAGGAGTCCGCCTGGAGAATGGAGGCTGAATTATCTTAAGTTGTTGATGAAGTCAGGAGCCCACCTGGAGAATGGAGGCTGAATTATTTTCAAAGTTGATGTTGAAGTCAGGAGCCCGCCTGGAGAATGGAGGTGTTAAATTTTTTAAGAAGTTGTTGAAATCAGGAGCCCGCTTGGAGAATGGAGGTGTTAAAATTTTTAAGAAGTTGTTGAAGTCAGGAGCCCGCCTGGAGAATGGAGGTGTTACATTTTAAGAAGTTGTCGAAGTCAGGAGCCCGCCTGGAGGATGGAGGCTGAATTATTTTCAAGTTGTTGTTGGAGTCAGGAGCCCGCCTATAGAATGAAGGTTGTTAAATTTGAAGTTGATGAAGTCAGGAGCCCGCCTGCAGAATAGAGGAATACATTCCAAGAGCAAGTTAGAATTCAGTAATGCGGAGGGTCACAACAAAAATACCCCCAGCACGAATCCCACTTCAGAAATCAGAAAGAAGACTACAAGAGCAAGTCGAAGATAGATAAGATTTTGTAATCATTAGTTTAGTCTAACTTCTATTTTCTTTCTAGCAATGGCGTCATAAGGAGGTCGCAATGCAGTGGTAACAACATGCAACAGCAGTAACAGCAACATCGCAGTCCCATGGTAGTCCCAGCTACCAAAACTTCCCGAACTACATTAACCTGATTCCCCTTTTAGCCAGGGATATGTAGGAAACCTTTGAAGCAAAGGTTCGGTTAAATCTTTTCAAAAAATGCTTCACAGGGAGTATCCCAACGGGAAAAAATTGCTCGTATCCGCTCACTTTATCTTTGCGCGAAAGCATTTTGTATTTTCGGACAAAGAGGGGCAGCTGTGAGCACGTGATTTTTGCCCTATGAGAACTACTCCCAAAAAATTCAAAATAAAATGGTTTTTGCGTTGTTTGTAATTTAGGTGTATTTTGTCTATTTTCTATTTTAAATGAGAAAAATGAAAAAATATGTGTTGCATGTGCATTTAGGATTTAATTTTGCAAATTAGGATTTAATTTTACAATTTAGGATTTAATTAAGCAAGTTTGTTGTACAAAAATAGAAAAATCACAAAAAATATATGCTTTGCATTTTTAGCATTTAATGTCCGAATTGTTTAATTTTATCTTTATTTGATGTTTAATTTTGTGTGATAGTTATTTTTAAGAGTCAATATTTTAAGTTAATTGTCGATTTTATAATTTAATTGGGATTTTTAGTTTTATTGTTGAAAAGAAAAATTGAAAAAATAATAATTAAAATAAATAAGAAGAGGAAGATTCAGTTGGGCCAATTTGGTCAAGCCCAAATCCTTACAGCCAAACCAGGCCAAAAAACAGCCCATACCCGCCCCAAATCCATTCCACCTGCGACTTAACCAAATAACGTTGTTTCAGGCGTTTCCATCTGGACCGTTAATCTCAGCTAATCAAACGGTCCCAAAGCTTTGACCAAAACCAACCCTCGACCCATCACTCCAATACCCGGACCGCCCCAGCACTACCTCAAAATGACAGCGTCTCCCTTAAATGAACTAATCCAGGCCATTGATCATGCTTGATCCAACGGCCAGGATTAGACCATCCCCTCCGTATATAAACCTAACCTCTCTCCTCACCCCCCCCCCTAAGCCATGCCCTGTTCATCGTCTCTTTCAGAGACGAACCCAGGCAACCCTCCCTAACCCTAGCCGCCCTGAAACCCCTTCGCTTGAAAGCTGGCGGCAACAACGCCGGTGACCACCAAAATAACACCCCTGAACCTCCTAACCACCCTCTCCACAAATCCCTTAACCGTTTTGCTCGAATCAGACTCCAGCTTCTCGAATCTTCAATCGAAGATTCGAGCAAACTTAAAACCCACCCCAACCAGTCCTAAATCCACACCAAGGCACCCCCTGACCACCCTCGTTACGGATCTGTTGACTGCTTGCCTCGAATCAACCTCCAACTTCTCGAATCTTCAATCGAAGATTCGAGAAAAAACTAGATCTACTCCAACCAATCCCAAACTCATACCAGACATGTCCCTGACCTCCCTCGTTACCAAACCACCGTGGGTTTGGTTCGAATCTGGCTAGAAACACTCGAACCCCAAATCGAACCCCCAAGAACCTTAGAAAACCAAAGACTGAAATCTGTCTAAATCAAAGGAAGTTGGGTGTCTAGTGGACCTTAGTCGAAGTGTTCTCAGTTGAGAACACTCGATTAAGGTCCGTTCGACCTCAATTAAAGGTCCAAGTCAGGGTCGTCCAGTTTCTGAGTTATGAAGGTATTTTCCCTTTTCCTGTTTGTTTCCATTTTTGTGTTTGTTTGTTTAGTTTACTTTGTTTAAATGTAGTTTTATTGATTTTTCAGTTTTTGTCGATTGATTATGTCCTTCTTCATCAGACCTTTTATTTGGTCCAATTTCATCATTTGTTATTGTTTGTTGTCGATTGTTATATGTCATAATTTTCATAAGCGTCGTCGATTAGTCTGGTAGGTTTGAGTGTTAGTTTAACATGATAGTAGTGTAATGTTGGTTTTGATTTCATGGTTCATGCTAGTCTGTTTCCCCTCCTGCTTCGTTTCTGACCTAAATGTTGTGTTGAAACGAGCCTGTTGGTATAAGTTGAACTTAGTACTAAGCCTGTGGGTATATTCAGTTCGTCACATTGTTTTTGCTTGATCATTTGAAATGTTCTGAATTGCTTGGTCAATCGAACTGCTTCATCACAACTGCTATTTTGGTTGTCACCTAAACCTGTTGTGTCATGCCCTGTAAAGGTGTTCTGAGTCATTAATAGCCTTAGCCTTTATTTTGTTGCTATTTGATTCAAGTTTAAGCAATTGATGAATCGAATCCTACTGTCTAGGGTCTGAAATGAATCTGACAACTGATTTGAATTCAGTATCGGTATGATAATGTCAACTAGATAGTAGTAAGTCATAAGGTTGCATTTAGAACTTAGGAGAATTGGTTATAGCTGTTAATCAAAATTAGTTTTAGATAATTGCTAGTTTGAACAGTTTTTAGAATTAAAAGTTTTAATACAGTTGAATAATTGTATTAGGGGCAGTAATATTAAGGAGTTTCAGGGGTGATTTGGGAATGAAACAGTTAGGATAATATTTTAATGTTAGTGTTTTGTTAGTGGGATATTAATGTCTTTAAATTAATTTGATAATGAGGAACAAAAGGGAATGGGGGGATGAAAATAAGGAAAAGTTTTCTTTAGTGGGATTTTAAGTGGAAAAATTCAGATTTTTAGTGGGAGAAGGGGGTCGGGCAGTAAGTTGGAAAGGAGGGCAGGTCTGTATAAGAGGGTAGAAGGAGGTCTGTAGAAAGGGGGGATTAATTTTTGAGAGTTTGGGAGTTGAAAAGAATAGCTATTGTTTTTCATCGCCTCACTTAGGATCTGAAAAGGCTAGAACATTTTTTCTTTATACTTCTGCTCTATACTTAGGGAGGTTTATAGCTGCTGAATTTGTTGTTGCACTGCTGTTGCAACTTCTGTTGGTTACTACTGTTGTTGCTGACCCTCTTCTTCCTCTTCTTGTATTGTCTATACCAGGTACATGTCCTGAATCTCAAATCATGTAGCTGTCCAGTTGGGATGAAATGAAATGGAAGTATAACTTCATTGGAAGCTTTAGTTCTTACCGTGTTTTATCATAGTTGATTGTAGTAGTTTGGACTGTAATTAAAATTGTTTTACAATGATTTAGATTGGTTTGGACTGTTAAACTCATGGACTGTTCGGGACATTTGATCGTTTGTTAGACATGTGGTAGTTTAATTTCATTTAGTGTAGTTAAGTTTTGAAAATCAGAAGTTATTCAAAACATAAAGCGATCTTGTGATTCACAGTCCTCACTCGTCTTAATAAATGGCAGTGTAATCCTAGAGTCACATTGTTTTGTATTTAGTAATGGTAATTGTGAGTTAGTTTAGAGCTGGACGTGTAATTTGACTGTTGGATTTGCTTATCACTAATTAGCCTAGAATAGTTTGTTGATTAACTCTGTTAAAAGACATAAGTTTGAAAATTGATTCTGGATTTGCATTTTTAGTTGATAATTGGATATTTGAATTATTGTGGATAATTAGTTAAGGTTAATTGCAACATGAGTTAGGAAGTATTATTAACTAGGAACTGAAGCAAAACTGGGCTGAACGTTATTAGCATAGAATTAGTGTAGAATTTCAAACTCAGCATGTTAAGTGCATCACGTGTGTGTTAACACAAAATTAGACCCTGAATTATAACACGGATACGTTAATGCTGTTGTTGATCTCGCCTGATTTTTGCTAATGGGCCAAGATGAGCACAAGATGTGGCTCACGCTCTGCAATGGGAACTCAGACTGGGCAGCATGTTCTCAAGGCCCAACTCGCTGGTTGGTTTCAATTCAGCAGGGATTGGGCCGATTACTTGAGCCAGAATTGCTAAAGGGTCCTTATTAATATGTTTTGTTTAAGTAACTCCAATTATTTAGGGCCTCTTTTTCTTTATTCTTAGGAACCAAAATATAGAAAATCGTAGTTGCTTTAGGTTTGTCCTGTAATTAATAAAATGAGACGAGCCTCGCAAAACAAAACACATAAATTGTGGGACCCTCGAATATTGTGTTAAAATACTTAGAATTCAGGATGGGGTGTTTAGCGAATTTCACGGCTTTCCCCAAAATAATAATACGCTAGACTCTTTAAGCACGACTTTAATAAAATTACGTTCCTAAACTCGGGTGCGCATTGATGCGACCCAAATCCAAATCTCAACGGAGTCGAAATGTGTCGCTAATCACGGGTACATTGATTGTGACGTGGTTCGAGATGCATTTCCACGGAGTTGCAAATTCCTTTAAAAATAATGAATGAGACGAGCCTCGACAAACAAGAATACACCAACTGTGGGGCCCTCGACGGACAGTTATTTCAAATACTTAGATTTCGAGACAGGCCGCATAGTGAACTTTACGGCTTTTGTCAAAATAACAACGCGTTAGTATCTTTAGGCGTGTATTTAATAATGTTATCTTCTTAAACTCGAGTGCACATTTATGCGACCCAAATCCGAATCTCAACGAAGTTGGAACGTATAGAAAATTGCGGGTACATTTATGTGGCGCAATTCGAGATGCATTCTCACGACGTTGCAATTCTTTGAATAATAATAATGAAATCGGTACACAGTTTAAATGTGCACATAGGCTCAACATGTATTAAAATCAGATAAATAAGCCGAATATGACAGTTGAGCGACCGTGCTAGAACCACGGAACTTGGGAATGCTTAACACCTTCTCTCGGGTTAACAAAATTCCTTATCCGGATTTCTGGTGCAGACTGTTAAAAAGAGTCATTATTTTCCTCGATTCGGGATTCAACCGGTGACTTGGGACACCACAAATCTCCCAAGTGGCGACTCTGAAATAAATAAATAAATCTCGTTTCGATTGTCCTTTAATTGGAAAAACTCCCTTTACGCCCCTTTGCGGTGGCGCGGGTAAAAAGGAGGTGTGACAACATACATAAGAATGTTCGCACAGAAACAACAAGCAGAACGTTACTACAATAGAAAGACCAAGGCATGGTTACTCAATATCGGGGACAACATGCTCAAAGCCAAGACCTAAGCAGGAAGAGATTCGCGATAAGGCAAATTAGGAGCCAATTGGGACGGACCATAGAAAATCATACGCAAGGCGGACAAAGGCTCATTCCAACTAGAGACTATTGAAGGAAAGCTCCTACCAAAAACTTGGAACATCCGCCACCTCAAGTACTTAAACTTTTGAAAAACAAGGAGTGTTCCGTAAGTCGTACTCTTTTCCCTCACTTGAGTTTTATCCCAACATGTTTTTCTCAATGAGGTTTTTAACCAGGCGACGAACGAGACATTTCAAGATGGAGTACGCAGGAATAGACACATTTTCATTGCCTGACTCACCAAGAATCTCCAAGTCAAACAATGAAGAGACTAGATATACTGGGACTAGGACTGGGATTGGAACGCCAGCCATCACCAAAAACTTGTAATTTTCTCCAAAATTAGCCTCAGGGCGAAATGATGTAACTAATGCAATGATGTCGAAATAAATGAGACACATATTCATTAAAATTGCTCTACTGAAAAGGTGCATTCGACCAGCTTGAACAACTCCTATCGGTCTCGGCCTCGACCTATCTAAAAGGTGTGTTCGACTAGCTCGAATAACTCCTATCAGCCCTCAGCCTCGACCTAAGTAAAAGGTACATTCGACCAGCTCGAACAACTCCTATCGGCCTCGACCTAACTAAACGGTGCATTTGACAAGTTCGAATAACTCCTAGCAGCCTTGGCCTCGACTTAACTAAAAGGTGCATTTGAATAGCTCGAACAACTCATATTGGCCCTCAGCCTTGACCTAACTAAAAGGTGCATTTGACCAGCTCAAACAACTCCTATCGAACCTCGGCCTCAACCTAACTAAAAGGTGCATTTGAAAAGCTCGAACAACTCTTATCGGCCCTCGGCCTCGGCCTTGACCTAGCTTAGAAACACGTTCAACAAATTCGAACAAAGGCTGATGCTCGCAGCGGACTCAACCTAAGGAAGAGTGGGCGCTAATACTTTTACCCAATAGCGGTATCGAGGTCAATTTTCCACAGGGAGCTTCAATTTGGAGTTGAGTGTTTGTATGGTCTAGGACTATGTTTTAGCTCTTAATTGATCTTCTAACATTTTTGGTTTTCTTTTGATTATCAACTACAATATAGCTTAAAGCTAAGTTAGGCTAAGATATTGATTCTAAGTTGTATGCAATATAGAGAAAGGCACTAGGGTCGTGGCATGCATCTAGGTGGTCAACTAACGGGTAGAGATTCCTAATGCAAGAATGATGAATATGGGACTTATGCTATAACCGTTGCACTTTTGCACCCGCTCTCACACCTCTCAGTAGAGAGAGTGATTTTGCTCAATTGACTCTATCGAGACCAATTGGGTAGGCCAATTTGCCCAAGCAACTTATGGTTCAAGTTGGGTAATAACTCTCTCGAGTTTTAACCCGTTAATTGGGACTACCATTCTCATGGGTACATCCCAATTTCTTCTTGGAATTAATCTTGGGGTCATAGACTCTCTTTCTCAAGAAGAGTCAAGACTCACTAAGCTAGACTTAGTGTTTGCAACCACTAAATCTTAATGAAAACATAAGATTAATCCAAATAACAAATACCCAACATCATTCATGCACTAAACAATCACACCCATTAATTACCCACACTACGGTTGAGCCACAACCCTAGCTAATGGGTTTAGCTAGCCATAATAGAAACAGAAATTGAAGAAATAGTAGATGAAATTGACATAATAATTAAATACAATGTAAATCTACTCAATTCCACGTTAATACTAGAAGAAATTGCCCAAAATAGGCTAAAACCATGAAATCTCGAGTTCAGCTGCTATCTGATACGAAACCAAAACTCCCAAAAAAAAAATTGATCCTAAAAAGTAAAATGTTCTATTTATACTACACAGGAAAAACCGGACAAAAATACCCCTGAGGGTCTGGCGCGGACCGCGCACAAATGACGCCCGGCCGCGTAGGGTTTTGGGTCTTCATATCTTGCTTCTGGCACTGGGGACGCGTACCGCACAAATGTGACGCGCAGTTGCGTGAACTTCATCCACGCGGACCGCACTGATTAGGTTTGCGGTTGCGTTGGCTTTTGCCTTGAATGATTGGGTCTCTGACACTCTTAGGCGCGGACCGCGTAAAAAGGGGCGCGGACCGCGTGAAAAGGGGCGCGGACCGCGCATCTTGACTTAAAAATGGCATGGCCTCTGAACTTTCCTGCACGGCCGCGTGGCAAAACAATGTGGACCGTGCAGGTTGACCTTGAGAATGCCCAGCCTCTGAACTCTCCTATGCGGCCGCGTGACAAAACAGTGCGGACCGCACAGGTCATTTTGTTCCCCCTTTCAGTTGTCTTTTGACACTTGGCAGATTTCACTCCTTTTTGAGCCGATCTTTGGTATTTGTCATCTTGTCGTTCAAACCTGCAATCAAGCGCAACTTGTAAGCATTTTGGGACAAATTTATAGCAGTTAATGCACAAAGCTTAGGTAAGAATGGGTATAAAACATGTAAAAATCACAGTTATCAACTCCCCCAAACTTAACCCTTTGCTTGTCCTCAAGCAAATAAAATGAGACCTACCCCTCAATGGACAACACCCACGTAATTCCTGCTTATCCTAAAGTAACCTCAACAAGCATCAATTGGGACTAACAATTGCCCTCAATGCGAATGCATCATTAACACATTTAAACTTTGAAAGCTTGTGGGTCAAGTGTGACACAAGAGCATCAAGAGTTGACATATTTCATCAAGGAACCTTTCTCAATTTCTTTGGTCATTGTGGAACCCAAACTCACACATCCTCGACTTTCCCTAAGTGAACCTCACCTTTTTAGAGTATTTGCACACAAATCGAGGTGAATGGACTTCTCTCTCATCTCTCATAAAGAAAAGGCTCTAAGTACGGCTCTAAGTACCATATGCTTGCCCCTTATGTAAGTATCCACTAATGTAGGCTTCCCTCAACTCAAGATCATATAGGGCTTTTGAGGAGTCATTGTGAAGGCTTTGGGTAAAGGTAGGACGTGTTTTTGTTCAAATGGGTTCAATCTTCCCTCAAGCACTTCTTTTGATTTATTTTGGCACACACTTTCTTGACTCAATTGAGTAATTCACTTCTTTCAAGGGGTTAGAGAGACACATTATCACTCTTTCTTTTGCAATTCAAACCCTTTCTCCTTTATACCACTTTTCCACACCTTTTTCACTTTTTTTTTGTTGTCCTTGGATTCCCTTTTTGGTTCTTATTCATTTTTGTCTTTCTTTTTGTCTTTTTCTCTTTTTCATCGCCTTGCTTTTCTTTTGCTTTTGCACCTTTTTACCACATTGATGCCTTTCTTGTCTCTCCCCCCCAAACTTAGACATTTGTCATTTACTCAAGGGAAGATTTGGGTGCCAAGAGAGGGTCTCGTTAAGAACGGGTATAGGCTTGTAGCTTGGTTCATGAACGAAAAAGGTTTAAGGCTCCAAAGGGTTGAACTAGGGATTATTTCATTGGTAGGTTATGGAAATTGTTCAAATTTTGCGTTTTGGATCAAGGAGAGCCTATAATCACGTCTCAAGTCAAGTTCCACCTATGATTTCGCCTCAACAGACATTCAGGGCAAGTTCTAGACCATCGGCTCGGTACTTGGGCTCAGGATTCGAATTTTCACTACACATACTCAAGGATTGCCAAAGACGGAGTCGGGGGCCCACAACGACCTTAGATATGATTCAAGCGCACAATGGTCCAAAATGACCACACGATGATAGAGTCTCAAGGCCACAACTTTCACCATCCTAAACACAACATAATGTCTTTGACCATAGGACCAAAGGCAAATGTGCTAGGCCCAAGTGAAGCTTTGCCTGAGGTACCCTTAACTACAAAAACTTGAAAATCAAAAAGAAAAATAAAAAATGGACTCAAACCCTTAAGAAGGTTGTCACGCCATCTATCATTGGGAAGAGCCACCCGGTTCGCACAACATCTACCCTTGGAAAGAACCGTGGCATTAAGAAAACCAAGGGCTTATTGCAAATGCCAAAACAAAACAAAAAGGCTACGAGCCTAGCTTTGCAACTAAAACGAAAAATTTTAACAAAAAATAGAAAACCAAAATGAAAACTGAATGAATATATACAAAAGGGGAGTAGAATATACAACCAGGTAGAATAAATATATACGTAGAATTTGAGAGCATCTAGAATGAACAGTTATATACAAGCCATCTACAACTACGAATGTGCAGAAAGTAAAAGAATATATACAGTAATCCAACAGTCAATCCAAATAGTAGGGTCGCACCCCCACGAATAAAAGCTAGCATTGTCCCCAATGCTAACTATCAAAATAAGCACAAAAATGAAAGAAAGGATATAAAAGGCCCCTCAAGCCTCATCCATCACCCTATGCTGGTCAATGGCTCCTAAGTCCTCTGTACTGGCGGGGACCTCAGACTGGTCCCCGGCCTGCTGCTGCTGTACTGCTGGGACAGGTGCCTACTCAAGAACTGGCTCATCAACTGGTGGGGCAGTGGAGGGACTCTCCTGAACTGGTGCTACCTCAATCACATCTCCCTTAGTGCTAGGGAGTTTCCTCTTCTTCTTCGGCCTCTGCTCTTCCTCTTGTACCTGTGCAGCTGCCGGCTCTATAGTCGGGTCCCCAAATAGTAGGTCAAGTGGCAACTAATCCGCCATGAGCTTGTCCACATCCACTCTCAACTGTGTCACTGACTCCTTGGAAGCCTTCTATTTCCTCAGCTTCTTGTGCTCCCGAGCCAATTTCTCCAATGCTTTGCCATGTGCCCCAACCGCCTTAGTCAAGGCATCTTGCTTCGCCATCATCTTTTCCTGGTTGGCCAGGATCTTCTTCAGTGCCTCCTCAATGGAGGAAGGAATCTCAACAGTAACTGGCACTCCCTGTGCCTGTACAGCAGTGGTCAATATGGACAACTTTGATGTCCCAGCTGACATCCAATTGTTCAAACTGGCAAGGGAATGGGTGAGCTGGTTTGCGGTGAACCGGTGAGTCTTTGATGAAGGGACTATCGGGTCAGCTGCAGTAGAAGGACCAGCTGTTGACGACGGACCTGGAGGCAATGCCTCATCAGTAGCAGGAATGGTGGAAGGCTCACTGGGCTGCTCAATGACCGCTGGCTCCTCAGACTGGCCAGGTGCGGTGGAAGTGGATACCACATTCCTCTTGCCCCTCTTAAGGTTGTCTGGACCCAGCTGACTATACCATGAGTACGGGGTCACCGGAGGTACCTTGACATCATATTTCTTTTTCCTTCACTTTCAATTCTCTGAAGTACAAAGAGAGTGTGTTTGGGAATGGGTAGTTTGTTTGGGTCTCATTACCAACTGTAGAAATCACTCTCGACATAATATTACCCATATTCAGAGGGAAACCCACCATGATAGATGCTACTAAGACAGCACGAGGGAAGGGAATGGAGTGATCATGTGTAGACGGGTCAAGCCGACTACACACGAAAGTCAACCACCCTTTGGCTTCAAAGTTCAGGGTGTTCCTAAAAATATTTTCTTGTGCTTTCAACTAGACTGGGATTGTACCCGGGGCTGCCAAGTGCTCGGCCAACCAAGGACGAACCTCCTCTTTCATTGCTAGCTTTTCTAAATATTGTGATTCATCCTCTTCTCTGAACCCCAGAAATTCATTCAACGATTTGCCATCAAACACAACTATCTTGTCCCTCACTTTAGTTACTTTGGAGTCCCGAACTATATGGTGAACATTGCTGTAGAACTCCTTCACCATATGCTCATTCGCCATTTCAACACGTTCTTTGAAGAAGCCCCAACCCTCCCTAGTGCGGAATTGTGCTTGCACATGAGGGTTGAGAGGGACAAGATCGGCATCTATGAACTTCCTCTCCGGAATAAGTTTCCTTCTGGGCCACCACTCTCGGAATCTGTGGAAAGCAACCTCACTAACAAGCATGTCTGCCCATGCCTCCGGTTTTCTAGTACGCTCAATCCCCCCGACCTGTGGCTCACCTCCCTCAACATATCCTCCACTCTCCCCTGATAATGAAGCTGTGGGAGATGTGGAGTATTGCTCTTCTTCTCTTGCTACGGACTCATCAGACGAGTCTGAGATGACATTAACCGGCTTCTTGGAGGAGGCTACATTATCATGATCCGGGGAAGGGGAATCACGGAGCTGAAATGAAGTGGACATGTGGGTGGGGGCAGACTCCGAGGTAATGCTCCGTGAAGGTGCATACTCACTCCCCGTGGAATGAGATGCAGCTCTATCAGCTTCCCGGATTATCTTCCGGGTTTTCTTTATCAATTCCCTGGTTTGAGGAGTGAGTTTCACAATCCGCCTGCTTTTCCCTCCTCGGGTGGAACCCCCTCTCCCGGGTTGTATTTCTTTGCCCGCTCATTTTTTAGCCATTGTCTACAAGGAATACATGTCTAACATTGTTAGTAGAAGCACATAAGGTGAAGCGGACAGTTCAGTTGAATGAAAAGAGTACAGACACAGTTACACAGGCAGAGGGGGCGCAGACCGCACCAAAAGGCACGCGGTCCGCGCAGTATACTAACACCAACACATACCTCTCTGAATAAACCGACACAGTCCACACAGAAATGGTACGCGGCCGTGTTGGTTCAGCGTGGACCGCACAAAAATGGTACGCGGTCCGCGCAGGTGAAATGCCAAAATATTGACCTCTCTGAACTCTTCACACGTGGTCCGCACTATTTTGGACCGCGGCCGCGCTGGGCTCATGCGGACCGCACAGAAATGATACGCGGTCCGCGCAGAGAGGTTCATCATCTCTTATCCAGAGTCACGCGGACCGCGCACAAATGCTACGCGGCCACGTAGGGCTAATTTAACTGAGCCGGGTGTTTGTTCAATTAAATCCAATTTTTGTTCACCTTTTTGGGTCCTAAGTGTCCCTGCTCAGTTACTTAACAAGATTCCATGCCCATGATTTAAACAAAAACACACAAAAATCTAATCTAACAGTTAAACTAAGAAGAAAAAGACGAAAGTAAGAAGTTACACTAGTAGAAAGCAATTAAACAAAACAAAAATTAGACTATGATTGAAATGAATGAGAGTTGTTACCAGGGATTAATGAGATTTCAACTATGTGCCCAATTAATGTTGATGAACAGTGAAAATTAGAGCTCAGGTGTAAAATTGGCGAAAAGGTTAAAATGAGGCCCAAGGCCTCTATTTATAGAAAAGCCCTGGGACCCAGTACCCACCTACCAACACGGCCGCACAGAAATGGACGGGGACCGTGCTGGATTTTGCATCTTTCACTTTAGCTGTTCAATCCACGCGGACTGCACTGTTTTGGTGCGCTGCCGCATGGGACTTTGTCAGAGAGCATGCAATTCTTGGTCCTCCAGCACGGACCGCACAGAAATGTCACGCGGCCGCGCTGGGTCTTCTGGGTCTTAGCCTTTCAGCTGCTCACACCTACGCGGACCGCACTGTTTTGCTGCGCGGCCGCGGAGGCCATATTCAGAGACTGACCATTTTTTGCACATTTTGCCCTACACTGGTTCAACATTATCCCTGCAACACGTCACAAATTATCAGCTCAAAAATTCTACTCTACAACAAAAAAACAAATAAAAAGAAAAAGACATAGGTTGCCTCCCAAGAAGCACCTGATTTAACGTCGCGGCACGACGCGTGTTACCATTACAGTCATTTCAAATGAATGAGTGCCACCACGTGGTGTCATCAATCTTTCCTAAATAGTGCTTGACACGATGCCCATTGACCCGGAAAACTTCACCCTTCTTATTTTTGAGATCAATGGCACCAAAGGGAGTTACACCAACCACTTCAAATGGGCCACTCCACTTAGACTTCAGCTTGCCCAGAAATAACCTCAACCGGGAGTTGAAAAGAAGAACCATGTCACCAACTTTGAATTCCTTCCCTCGGGCATACTTTTCGTGAAGGTACTTCATCTTGTCCTTATACAAGGACGAGCTGGAGTAAGCATGAAACCTAAATTCATCAAGTTCATTCAATTGCTCAACCCGGAGATTTGCCGCGACATCCCATTCTAAGTTCAACTTTTTCAGGGCCCACATAGCCTTATGTTCCAATTCTACCGGAAGATGACAAGCCTTCCCAAACACTAACCGATACGGCGACATACCAATTGGAGTCTTGAAAGCTGTACGATAAGCCCAAAGAGCATCATCCAATTTCTTCGACCAGTCGGTCCTATTTGCATTGACAGTCTTGGACAAAATACTCTTGATCTCATGGTTAGACACCTCAACTTGACCACTCGCTTGAGGATGATAAGGAGTGGTCACCTTGTGATTTACCCCATACTTTGCTAGCAAAGAGTCAAAAGCCCGGTTGCAAAAATGAGAACCCCCATCACTGATGATAGCACGTGGAGTGCCAAACCTCGTGAAGATACTCTTTTTCAAGAACTCCACCACACTTCAAGCTTCATTATTTGGCAAAGCTATGGCCTCAACCCATTTTGACACATAATCAACCGCTACCAAGATGTAGGTGTTGCCACAAGAACTTACAAATGGTCCCATAAAGTCTATCCCCCAAACATCAAAAATGTCAACCTCTAGAATCATGTTAAGGGGCATCTCATCTTTCTTCGAAATCCCTCCGGCACGTTGGCATTCATCACATCTTTTCACAAAGTCACCGGAATCCTTGAACAAAGAAGGCCAATAGAAACCACAACTCAACACTTTAGACGTCATCCTCGCCCCGCCATGATGGCCACCATAGGGCGAAGAGTGACAAGCTTCTACAATATTCAATTGCTCTTCTTCGGGAACACACCGGCGAATTACACCATCGGTGCAAATTTTGAAAAGATACGGCTCATCCCAATAGTAGTCCAAACAATCCCTCTTGAGCTTCTTCCTTTGGTTAGAAGAGAGCTCATACGGAATCACACCGGTAACAAGATAATTGGCAATGTCGGCAAACCATGGCATGTCTAGCATTGAAACCGAGAGGAGTTGTTCATCCGGAAAAGCATCATTTATCTCAAGGCCGTCCAAAGGCCTCCCTTCCTCCTCCAATCGAGACAAGTGATTCGCCACTTTATTTTCACTACCCTTTCTATCAACAATCTCCAAATCAAATTCTTGAAGAAGAAGCACCCATCTCATTAACCCCGCTTTCGAGTCTTTCTTCGTCATCAAGTACCTAAGGGCGGCGTGATCGGTATGAATAATCACTTTGGCCCCCATAAGGTATGGGCGAAACTTCTCCATGGCAAAAACAATGGCAAGCAATTCCTTCTCGGTGACCGTGTAATTCCTTTGAGCTTCATTCGTTGTCTTACTTGCGTAGTACACCGGATGGAACATTTTGTTAATTCTTTGGCCCAAGACTGCCCTCCCCCTCCCGCAACATCACTAGCATCGCACATGAGCTCAAAGGGCAAGCTCCAATTTGGTGCGGTAATGATGGGGGTAGTCGTCAACTTGTGCTTTAGAAGCTCGAAAGCCTCCATACATCTCTCATCGAACACATATTTGGCATCTTTCTCTAGCAATTTACACAACGGGTTAACTACCTTAGAAAAGTCTTTGATGAATCTTCGGTAAAAAACCGCGTGTCCAAGAAAACTCCTCGCCCCTTTGACAAAAGTAGGGGGAGGGAGCCTTGAGATAACCTCAATTTTTGCCTTATCAACCTCAATCCCTCTTTTTGAAATTTTGTGACCCAACACAATTCCTTCTTCTACCATAAAATGGCATTTCTCCAATTGAGAACCAAGTTTGTGTCTTCGCATCGGGCCAACACACGATCCAAGTTTTGCAAGCAATCACCAAATGAGTCCCCAACCACACTAAAATCATCCATGAAGACCTCCAATATGTCCTCCACCATGTCGGTGAAGATTGCCATCATACATCGTTGGAAGGTCGCCGGTGCATTACATAATCCAAATGGCATTCGAGAGAAGGCGAATGTGCCATAAGGACATATGAAGGTTGTCTTTTCTTGGTCTTCCGGGGCAATGAGAATTTGGCTATAGCCTGAATACCCATCCAGAAAACAATAGAAAGCCCGGCCCGCAAGATGATCAAGCATTTGGTCCAAGAACGACAATGGGAAATGATCCTTTCTAGTCACCTTGTTCAACTTACGGTAGTCCGTGCATACCCTCCAACCCGTCACAGTACGAGTCGGAATAAGTTCATTGTTGTTATTGGTCACCACCGTCATTTCTCCCTTCTTTGGCACATATTGTACCGGAGAAGTCCACGAACTGTCAGAAATTGGATACACCACACCGGCGTCAAGCCACTTGATGACTTCCTTTTTGACCACCTCTTGCATGGCCTCATTGAGTCTCCTTTGATGTTCAAGAGACGGCCTATCATCCTCCTCCAATATTATCTTGTGCATGCAAAACGCGGGGCTAATACCCCGAATATCCACCAAGGTCCATCCAATCGCCCGCTTGCGCTTTTGAAGAACCGCCAAAGTGGCGTCAACCTGCACGTTAGTCAAGCAAGAAGAAAGAATAACTGGCGAAGTGAAATTAGGACCAAGAAATTCATACCTGAGGTGAGGAGGAAGTGGTTTCAGCTCCAACACCGGTGGCTCCTCAATAGATGGCTTGGTGGGTGGAGTTTTGCGGTTTTCAAGATCAAGATATAACTTTCTCGGTTCATAAGAATACGAGCCCATGCCATGTAATGCGTTCACACACTCCACCCTTCTAGCATCATCATCAACATCCATGTTCAATAGCACAGCCTCAAGTGGGTCCTCAACATTTGCCATTGCGCTTGTGTCATCCACTATCACCGTCGTGACAATGTCAAAAAACGAACATACCTCGGTGCTATTTGGTTGCCTCATTGATTTGCATGCGTGGAACACCACCTTTTCATCACCAACACGGAAGGTCAATTCTCCCACTTTCACATCAACCAAGGCCTTCCCCATAGCTAGGAAGGGCCTTCCAAGAATGATAGGCACCTCGAAATCCACTTCGCAATCATGAAATCGGCCGGCAATATGAACTTATCAACATGAACAAGGACATCATCAATAATTCCTAAAGGCCGCTTCATTGACCGGTCCGCCATTTGAAGCCTCATAGAAGTTGGACGAGGTTGTCCGATTCCCAAGGTCTTGAAGACCGAATATGGCATTAAATTGATACTTGCCCCCAAGTCACAAAGGGCTTTTGCAAAGTCAGCACTTCCAATGGTACATGGGATAGTGAATGCACTGGGATCCTCAAGTTTCGGAGCCATAGAATGCACAATTGCGCTCACTTGATGGGTCATCTTGATTGTCTCACACTCCATTGATCTCTTTTTTGTAACTAAATCTTTCATGAACTTTGTGTATCCCGGTATTTGCTCGAATGCCTCCACCAAAGGCACGTTGATAGTCAAACTCTTCATCATTTCAATGAATTTCTTAAATTGGTTGTCACCCTTTTGCTTGGCCAACCGTTGAGGATAGGCGAAGGAGGTCTAGGCAAGGGTGCCTTGGCTTTTGGCACCACCGGTTCGGGCATATCAATGACGTGTTACCTAGACGGGTTCACGGCCTCTTGAGTCTCCTCCTCCCCCTCATCAATTTCAATTCTCACATCATCACTTGCACTTTGTTCAACAACATCCTCAACTACCAACGGGATCTCATCATTTCGTAACTCATCTTCATCTACCACAACTTGGTTTCCTCTTGAGGCATGCACATCACCGCCTCTTCCACTTCGCGTTGTCACTGCCATCACATGATTATTATGCCCACCCTTGGGGTTTACTACCGTATCACTTGGTAGAGCACCCTTTGGGCGAGTATTTAAAGACTGAGAGATTTGGCCTAATTGCACTTCCAAGTTCCGAATAGATGTGTTATGCGAAGCTAATTGGGCCTCAGAATCTTGGTTCTTTTTCATCATTTGTTCGAACATGCTTTCAATTCTCCCCATCTCGCTTCCGGACGAACTCAGATCTTGAGAAGGAAAGGGAGGCGGGTTATTGGGTTGTTGATACATTGGGGGCCTTTGAAAGTCTTGCCCCCTATTACCTTGTCCACCATTGTTGTTCCAACCACCTTGACCACCATTGTTGTTGTTCCAATTGTTGTTCCCATTCCAATTACCTTGATTCCCCGAATTATTGTTCCCCCAATTGCCTCCTTGATTGTTGTTGTAATTCCAATTGCCACCTTGTTGATTGCCCCAATTACCTTGGGGTCTCCATTGTTGATTCCCTTGATTACCTCTATTCCCTTGATAGTTGTTGACATATTGGACTTCCTCACTTTGGTCATCAAAACCTTCATTCGAATATCCACTACCATCATTGTTGTTGTCATATTGTTCACAATTACCTTGAGGTTGTTGTCCTCTTTGCCTCATTTTCAACATAGAAACACCTTCCATTGCGTTGACTTGGCGCGGGTTTTGGACTTGTTGCAATTGCGCCTTTGACAATTGATTCATAGTTGTAGTAAGCTCGGCTATAGCTTGGCCATGATCGTGCAATTCCTTGTGCAAATGGATGACCGTGGGGTCACCTTGGGGCACATTTGCTCGGCTTTGCCATGCCGAAGAGGTGTCGGCCATTTCATCAAGTACATCACATGCCTCTTGGTAAGAAAGTTTCATAAAGTTCCCTCCGGCCAACTGGTTCAAAATGCATTGATTTGTGGTGTTGATGCCCCGATAAAAGGTTTGTTGAATCATAGCTTCGGTCATGTCGTTATTAGGGCACTCTTTCACCATTGTTCTATATTTTTCCCATATCTCATGCAAAGGTTCTGTTGGCTCTTGCTTGAAAGCTAGAATTTCATCCCGAAGAGCTACCATATGACTTGGAGAGAAGAACTTGGCAATAAATTTGTCCGCCAATTCATTCCATGTTGTAATAGAATGATTGGGGAGCCTTTCTAACCAATCCAATGCTTTACCCCGAAGAGAAAACGGGAAAAGCCTCAATCTCAACGCATCCTCGGACATGTTTGTCTGCTTGCTACCCCAACATGTATCCACAAACCCCTTCAAGTGCTTGTAGGCATTTTGATTGGAGGCACCCATGAAATAACCTCTTTGCTCGAGCAAGGTCAGCATAACATTTGTGATTTGAAAGTTCCCCGCCCGGATTCGGGGAGGAACAATAGCACTGGCGTATCCTTGATTTGGTAGAACTCTGGGAACCACTCTCGGCGGTGCCGGAGGAGGGTCTGGAATGTTGTTGTTCTCCTTTGCATTTATATTGAAATGTCGGCCTCTCCGTGGGAGTTGAGGTAAGACCTCATCTTGTTCTAGATCCTCTACCTCCTCCCCCGCTATCACATTGCCGAGAGGGTCATTTGTATTAAGAGCCATTGTACCTGATTGATCGACACAAACAAAGTCAGTAAATAAGAAGGAAAGAGAAGCAAAACTCAATACTAGCTACACAAATAGTCAACACCGTAAAGCTCCCCGGTAACGGCGCCAAAAAATGATCGCAGCGGACTCAACCTAAGGAAGAGTGGGCGCTAATACTTTTACCCAATAGCGGTATCGGGGTCAATTTTCCACAGGGAGATTCAATTTGGAGTTGAGTGTTTGTATGGTCTAGGACTATGTTTTAGCTCCTAATTGATCTTCTAACATTTTTGGTTTTCTTTTGATTATCAACTACAATATAGCAACTACAAATTTAAAGCTAAGTTAGGCTAAGATATTGATTCTAAGTTGTATGCAATATAGAGAAAGGCACTAGGGTCGTGGCATGCATCTAGGTGGTCAACTAACGGGTAGAGATTCCTAATGCAAGAATGATGAATATGGGACTTATGCTATAACCGTTGTACTTTTGCACCCACTCTCACACCTCTCGGTAGAGAGAGTGATTTTGCCCAATTGACTCTCGAGAGACCAATTGGGTAGGCCAATTTGCCCAAGCAACTTATGGTTCAAGTTGAGTAATTACTCTCTCGAAGTTTAACCCATTAATTGGGACTACCATTCTCATGGGTCCATCCCAATTCCTTGTTGGAATTAATCTTGGGGTCATAGACTCTCTTTCTCAAGAAGAGTCAAGACTCACTAAGCTAGACTTAGTGTTTGCAACCACCAAATCTTAATGAAAACATAATATTAATCCAAATAACAAATACCCAACATCATTCATGCACTAAACAATCACACCCATTAATTACTCACACTATAGTTGAGCCACAACCCTAGATAATGGGTTTAGCTAGTCATAATAGAAACAGAAATTGAAGAAATAGTAGATGAAATTGACATAATAATTAAATACAATGTAAATCTACTCAATTCCACGTTAATACTAGAAGAAATTGCCCAAAATAGGCTAAAACCATGAAATCTCGAGTTCAGCTGCTATCTGATACGAAACCAAAACTCCCAAAAAAAAACTGATCCTAAAAAGTAAAATGTTCTATTTATACTACATAGGAAAAACTGGACAAAAATACCCCTGAGGGTCTGGCGCGGACCGCGCACAAATGACGCACGGCCGCGTAGGGTTTTGGGTCTTCATATCTTGCTTCTGGCACTAGGGACGCGGACCACACAAATGTGACGCGCGGCCGCGTGAACTTCATCCACGCAGACCGCACTGATTAGGTGTGCGGCCGCGTGGGCTTTTGCCTTGAATGATTGGGTCTCTGACACTCTTAGGCGCGAACCGCGTAAAATGGGGCGCGGACCGCGCATCTTGACTTAAAAATGGCATGGCCTCTGAACTTTCCTACGCGGCCGCGTGGCAAAACAGTGTGGACCGCGCAGGTTGACCTTGAAAATGCCCAGCCTCTAAACTCTTCTGTGCGGCCGCGTGACAAAACAGTGCGGACCGCACAGGTCATTTTGTTCCCCCTTTCAGTTGTCTTTTGACACTTGGCAGATTTCACTCCTTTTTGAGCCGATCTTTGGTATTTGTCATCTTTTCGTTCAAACCTGCAATCAAGCGTAACTTGTAAGCATTTTGGGATAAATTTATAGCAGTTAATGCACAAAGCTTAGGTAAGAATGGGTATAAAACACGTAAAAATCACAGTTATCAGCTGATACGGCCCATCGCCACTCAATCCCACTACTATCGCAACATAAAGGATAACAATGAGGGAATAAGGTGTAGAAGCAAAAACCAAAAGTACAGAAGCAAAACATACATAGATAAGGAAGGTACACATAAAGCAAAAAACAAATAGTCTTTACAAAGGCGTTCAAAGACGCCAACAAAAACTATAATACATGAAGTTAAACAAAAAACGAGGTACAACATCTAGTGGTCGTCACCAGCCCAGTTCCCGCCGTCTTCTCCATCCTCGCCTCGATTGTATGTAGAGTCACACCAGGCACTATCCTCAAATTGGCCAAAGCCCCATTCATCATCGTCGTAGTCATTAGGCTAAGGCGTGGCAAGCTCATAGCCACAGGCCAACCAAGCTTCACGAACTTTGACTCGGGCCTCCTCAATGGCCATATCAAAGACAAGCTTGTCTGATTTAACTCACGAATCACATATATGCAGGCTTCGGCGAGGATCCACTTCTCATACTTCTCTCGAGGATTGACAGGAAACTCAGAGGCGTGAGACGTAGAGGGCCATTCGAGCAATCGGGCATTCTTTCCCTCCATAGCAAAAATTTGTTCGAGCAACTCAGAGTTCTCTTTCTCCAATTCACTAATTCTCTCCTTGAGCCTAGCCTCCTTAGCTTCAGCCATCAATTGAACATTGTCCCGTTCAGAGTGTAAGGTCCTGTTCACTAACTCTAAAAGGGCGGCCCTCCTTCGAGTCTCCATTCGGGAGGACTCCTCCTCGAGCAGCTGTTTCCTCCCCCTTGAGAGCGTCCATCTCAAACTAACACTCATACAACTAACTTTGCAGTTGGTCAATCTAGCTCTGAAGTTCACTACACTGGGCTTTCATGCCCTTGCTCAGTTCGCGCTCCTCTTCTTTCCTCCTTAATGCACCCTTGATAATGCTGAATCACTCTACCGTTGCGAGCAATTCCTCATCCTTCTTCCTCAGCTCCTTCTGCAAAGCAAGCACGTCGCCCTCCTTACGAAGCCGTCTCTGAGCCTCCCTGTACTTTCTGCGAAACTACACGTACTTAGTTTGTAATCTTTGGTCGATCTCCTTTCGCTTCTTCTCTCTTTGCACACTCTCAATCTCTAAGATAATGGTCTACAAATCAAAGAAAAGTAAGATTAATACTTAGAAACAAACCGAAGCAAAGAAAAGACAATAAAAATAGAGGATACTTACCTTGAGAGCGAGACTGACGATGCTCTTTGATAGGGTGCTGAATCTCAACACCCGGAGAGTCTCATGTTCGGTTTCAGAACAGAGGGGATCGCGGGCTTAACCACGTCCTCAATATCCTTCAGCAAATTACAATTCATGGGAATCATAATAGTCTTTGAGCCCTCTCCCCCTACCCCACCCTAACCTCAACCTGAGTAGTCTCACTATCGATCATCTCGAGGTCCTCAAGGTCAAGGTCAGAGCCAAACTCATCACCATCATGCTCAACCCGCACATCTTCCTGTTCGGCGAGCATCTGGTTTTTCCATTTATCAACGTAGGAATCTTCTTGAAGTGGCCCAGAAGACAAGGCCTTCCCATGCCCGGGACGAGCAGGAGCATCATCAGTTGCATTCTCAACTACCTCATCAGGTTGGGGGAAGCAGCAAAGTAAAGTTCCACCAAGTTAGGCACCTCTGAGGCTACCCTTACATGCTCCTCGATTGGCATCAGTATGAGGTCGTGATCCATGGCCTTAGGAGAGGTTCCTGATAGATCGATCGCCACGATATGCCATCTCCCCCATCTACGACATTCCTCTTCTTGGGCCTTAGATCCACGTCATGTGGAGAAACCTCCTTGTCCTCAATACAGGGAGGAGCCAAGGGAAAAGCGGTTATGGAAGTTGAATTAGGGGAAGAAGTATAGGGAGCGGCACCCCTCCTCCTCCTCCTAAAATAAGGCTTTGACGCCAAGTTCCTTTTGGCATCATCCCTAGCGGGTCCTAGAAAGGAATGTAGACAGATAAGCATAATAAAATAGGCGAATGCAAGCACAACACCTTCAAAAGAACAACATTGCCTTTGGGAAGGGAGGTCGGCTTGTACTTTTACCAAAAGCTAGACTAATCACGAATCCTTGCAATAAAGGGAAGGATTTGTCTAATCCAGTCAGCGAGATGCACCACCAACTAAAGAGGTCGAGCGGAAGCTGCAAAACGAGGAAAGTTAATTCACAAATTCAAAGTATAAGAATGTGTAGAAAGGTAAAAGTAAACACCAATACTCATGAGTGCGATTCCAGGCTTCTGGGCGTGAACAGGTGCACCAAATTCCATACAGTTGACCTCGACACCAGCTAACTCGGCAAACTTCGATAGCATCTTGATCACCTTATAGACCAAGAGAGCGAGCTGAGCGGGATGATTAAATGGCAAAACTCCTCCACCAGCGGAGGAAGAGGGAATGAAGAGCCAATGGTGAACGAGAAAGCGCAGAGAGGCAGTACCCAGGACGATAAATGTGCACTTCATCATTATTGGCAGGTACAAGCTCCACTTGGTCAGGGAGGCCATACTTGGCCTTGAACTCCACCAAGTGCTTGCCATCATAGAAGACCGAAAAACCTCAACCACAGCCTTCGGCGGCCGATGAAAATCCAGTTTTACATCGGGATTGCGGGGAATAATCTCCTCCACTGATGGGAGAACCTCCTCTTTACCGGTGAAAATGGAGTCTCCTCCATGAATAGGGACTGCAACAGCCAGTGGAGCGGGCTGATTCTCCTCATCAACACCATAAGTTAAGTTTAACATGTTTATGAAGTTTGAAGAAAGTTAGAAGAGAAGAGCTGAGAATATGGGAAGAAAAGTTAGAAGACGATAAGTAAGATAAAGCAAAGGCGGTTTTAATAGCTGCAATGAAGGTAAAACTAAAATAATGTTGATCATCTTCCTATTTATAGAGAAGAAACACCGAATTCAAAATGACTCATTATGATTGCAAGAAAAATCGAAATGGCAGAACCAATGAAAGGACGTGCGTGTATCGATGCAACTTATTGGGAACATGCTCATCATGATGAGTGATGTCATGATGTCACATTATTTCCCTGGCAGGCTAGTTCCAAGAAGTTACTCGAGAAAATTAAGGGTTTGAAATATGTGACCCTCGAAGTGCCACGTCGTCCATCTTTTACGACGACTATGACCATTATTATCCACTCATCAAACCCGTCTGCGAAGATGTAATCGGTAAGCAGAGGGACTAACTGTATGGGAAAAAAACTATATTTCACATATTTGACTTGGTCAACGGGTGTAAAGCCTTCGAAAGGCAACTATGCATTGGCATGACAACATATCATAAGGTTGTGGTCGTATAACGAAGACAGATCGTTGTCGAGGTAGAGGTGTCTTGGTAGAATACGAGAACGAGGACGAGCACCTTTGCTCGGATAATTTAAAGATTTAGATTCCCTAGAGAATATTCTAGCGAATATTCCTCTTTGTTGTACTATCTAGGGTTTTGTGGCTCATGTGCCCCTATAAATAGAAAGAGATATAATCCTAGAAAGGGTATTGAACACTTTTGTAAAGAACAATATTGACATTCTCTGAATATTCTCTCTTTATCATATACATACAAAGTTTGCCTTTATACCTCTTTGTGTATCTTTTCTCTCCCGATCCAAGAAGAATCGCAATATTTAAAGACTTTTTATTATCCGTCATAGTCAGAAGAATCATTAGGAAATCTCACCCTTGTCGGATGAATGTTGCTCTACAATTTACTTAAATGTTATTTATTACTTCCTTTCACATTCTTAAATCATTTATTGCCCCATTATTGCTCCAAAATATTGATATCTAACAGTGTATGTGTCGTATTCTTCACGAATACAGTAGATCTGTCATTTGGATGTTAATATAGATTAATCTTTTTCTCTATAAATCTAATTGTATAAAAATTCAGATCTAAAATTTGGGTCATACATATATAAGCCTCTAACGTTCTTCATTTTGACTTTAATTTATTTATGTTTTCGAATTTTGTTGGGGTGAAGATATATATGGTGCATGGGACCTGCATTAGACGACTGCAAAACTATCATTCTATCACCATAGTGATCTTAAAATTTGAACCCAACGTGGAAAATGAGATATCCTTGTTGTAATTTAATTAACGGAGCCTAATACTGGAGACCTATGAAGCTTTAGAACTCAAAATTGCAAACTAATCAAATAGAGAAGCCAAAAAAAGCATGAACCATTTGACAACAAGCTTTCTAGAAAAAGATATTGACGCCCATGTGAAAGGTCATAAATGGTTATATTTTTTTCCATCTGCCAATTCTATTTGAAGTATATGACTACCAATATATAAGGCAGCAAATCACAGATGAAGCTGAAAACAGGATACAACTTTCTTCATCAATCTCTAGTCTTCTGTCTTTCCTATCTTTTTCTTCACTTCCAAAAACCTAGTAACATGTCCAACTTGTGGGAAGATATCATTTGTTCTTCAATTTTTGCGTCCAACTTCTTTGTATCTTGTCTCATTTTCAATGTCGTTCTTAATTTTCCTTTATCATTGGTGGTAACTGTGCTATGGACCAACTCTTTACGTTGGATCATTTGTCCCAGGCCGAAAGTGCTGCATGTGGTTAGCTTATTAATGGATATTTTTGCTGCATGGAATTTTCGCACAATAATCAGTTGCTGGGGTGAAAATATTCCGTTCTTTATGTTGTTGGGGCTACTTTCTATGTTTGTGACTCCGATATATTATGCGTTTTACATTCAGAAGTTGCTATGGTTAAAGCAGATTGATGGCATTTACATTCTTTTTGTAATTCTTTTGCCTATGCTAATGGTAATGTGGTGGATTTTCTGCTGTGTTGCTGGTGCTGCAATTTTGGTTCATGTCTTTGCTATGGATTTTGGGTATGACAGCAGAAAGTCCACACAACAAAGGTATTTGCACAGTCAAAGGAATTATAATAGGAAATAAAGTATGTGAAATCTGCTTTATCAGTTTATTTAAAATGCAATTTGGAAGATAGCTGAATGCCAATTCTAATTAGGTTTTAGACCAAGCTGTACAGGAATCTTGTGTTTAGTGAGATTAGCAGCATTTTTACTAAGTTATTTATGTGTAATATTTGGGAAGGCCAATCTATGAGCACTTCATTTTGTGTTTGTATATTCAGTGTGTGACGTTAATCTTATGTAGCTTCTTTCGAGCTCGTAAAACTAACCTAAGGGAGTATATCATTAGTTATGAAGTGTTGACAAGTCCAACTTCAAACCTGTCTGTCTAAAGTTTTTGAAACTTCAACCCACACGTTTGAAGTTAATTTTTAAATTTTAAAAAAAAACAGATTATCCTTGGCTAATCTAAAAATAGAGGTCCTCAAAGCGGAAGTCGATTTTGAAACGGCTAAACTTTGGAAAAAAAAGTATTATCTTTGGCTAATCTTAAAATAGAGGTCCTCAAAGCGGCTATGCATGCATGCACTTCCCCCTGAAACGTTGAAATTTGTCTAGTTCTAATCATGCTACAAGTTCCTATACCAACTGGAAAAACTACCAAAAAATTGTTAACCTCTTAAATAAATATACAAAAAAGAGAGAAGGAAAACATGCATCATTTTATTTTGACAGTAGAATTGATTTGAGTATAAACTGATGCAACGTAGAAGACCATGAGATCAGTTGGTAAGACATCCTTTTACTGGTTACTACTATTAGGATTTATCCATTTAGGAAGAACATATTCTTTTTCTTTTTAGGAAGAAGAGATTTTATTCATCAATAATTTTCTACTTCTGTAGTCTATTATGTGTCATTGTTATGACGACTTTGCATGTATAGATGACATTATTTCTTTACTTGTGAGACAAGAAAGAGTCTGCATTCTGCATTACTCTCCTAATTTAATTTATGAATTTCTATTTCAAGAAAATATAATACACAGTTCTAAATGTATACACGGGAAGTCACTTATAATAATATAAAATAAATATAATGTAAACTAGCGTTGGAAGTCATTTTCTGTTCCTTTCCTTTTCCCCATTTTCTTTTCTTTCTGATTGTTTATTGCAGCAAAGCACCGTCACTAATATTAATTCCTCTCAAAATTGAGAAGTGAAACAATTAGCATGAATATTTGCATGCTCAAAATAATTAGAGAAAGTCTCTGCAATCTGATACATCTCTCTAGAAGCTCTCAACAGCTAGTGATCCAATATATAATACCCTTTGGTCCCATTTTGTGCAGCACACTTTTAATTTGTCACAAAAATACATTTTCATATTAGAAATAATTTAACTTAATATTTCTCATTTTACCCTTAATAAAATTATTTACAACCATACAAATATTTATGCTTATTTTATACAACAAGTATCAAAAAGTCTTTTTTAAGTGGTCGGGCCAGCTTGCGCACATAATTTCACGTGATACATGTCACCTCCCATAAGCAATAGGTACCAGGTAACTCTATCCACTATGGCTTGGACAAATGGGAAGAAATAACCTAGTATTTTTTTTGTCTCCGTTGGAGTTTAAACCTAAGATTTCATTGTTCTCCACCCACTTCATTGACCAAAAGTCAGTCTTTCTTTCTTGAACTTAAGTCAAAACTATGCCTCCATATAAATTAGGAGGGAGAGAGTAATTGCAAACCCTGTATTATCATTGTTCTTTTGGCTTTTCCCAAAATGGTTACTTGAAGTCGGTAATTAGTAAGTTTCTATGTTCTTAGTAGAATCTTGTCAAAACATGGGCAGACAAATAATGTTCATTTGAACTAATCTTTAGAAAAAGGAACTGCTTTTTAAGCTTAACATATTACGTAATTTTTCAATTGGTAAGTAACAATATTACTTTAGTCTTCACCTATATAATGCACTTCTTCAGTTGAAGTTTTGATAATATTTTCATGTGAAAAGACATGTCTTGTTAGTTGGGCTCTATGGAATCTT
This sequence comes from Nicotiana tabacum, assembly GCF_000715075.1. Classification (NCBI taxonomy): domain Eukaryota; kingdom Viridiplantae; phylum Streptophyta; class Magnoliopsida; order Solanales; family Solanaceae; genus Nicotiana; species Nicotiana tabacum. The sequence goes on from NC_134095.1 coordinate 119,724,008, forward strand.
ATAGTAGCTTTTATTTCCAGTAATTAAGTTGCTTACTATTACATACCAGCGCTAACTATAGAATGAGCGAGACATTTAATTTGATTCATCTACTTTAACAGTTTTCTTTTGCAAATCCACTGTATATTCATCTGTTTGGTTTTAACTTTTAACAAAGAATTGAAAGGTATTTTCAGAAATAAGGGTGATTACTCTAGACAATGTGGAACAAATTCAGTCTGAATATTTACAAATTTGAGTAGGAGAGTTCTCACAACCCGTGTATCATTTCCCCTCTGTGTAGTGCACTATATAAGCTGTACTAACAAGAAAATAACTGTTAAGAGAACTGTCTTCAAACTATAACCACTGGTGCATTCTGGAATTGATGAGAAGTAGATGTTCGGTTTACAACAGATTGCTACAGCGTTATACTCAGCAACCAAATAAATGGATACCCGTACACCATGATGGAGACACAATAAGTTGGATACAAAGAATCTAAGTTTCTGCAATATTTCAAATGAAATAGTGCAAGGGTTACATATAACACTACTGCAAGTTAGAAAGCCACATGAGATTTTCACGTTGCTATTCCCTTAAAATATAAATTTATCACAAATAATGTGTTTGAACTGTTAACTTTTGTGGAGAAGCTATAGCTACAATGTGATGCCAAAAAGAACCACTTCCAAAGTCCAGAATTTCAACTATCAAAGGAGATGGCATTTGGAGTTCCATGGCTGCATAATAAAAACACAAATACGATCACCTAATCGGCACCAAATAAGTGTTCCAGCTCTTATAATCATGCAATCTAGCCTCCATCATGAAAGCAAAGGTGATAACTATAAGAAGCAAATATCATGCATGGAACAAATAGAAGATGAAGAACCAAGAGAAACCTAAATATCCAGGCCGTGCACTTGTGTCGTCTAGATAGCACACAATCGTACAAATTAGTCTACGCACCTTACCTTTCCTCTTTCCATGGAGGGTTGTTTGGGGGGAGGGGGTGTAATTTTCTATTGGCCTAAATATCATACCATAAGCCACAGCCCACAGGCACAGAAGTGCTCCACCGACGACTCTGTACTCTCTAAGGATCAAGCTTCTAGACATAAATCAACAGTGTAATCATTCTTTTTACCTGCAATAGCGCCACTATCTAAAGAGTGCACAATGTCCAATATACTTAAACCCAACTAGTTTGAGATTGAGACAGAGTTAATTGATTATACAATGTCCAACAAAATCAAAATACCCCGCTTGCATCGCACTGAAAGGAGGAGAATGTTTAGTAGTTACATTGACAAACATCTATTTAATCTTTGGCACATCTCTTATCATAGAAAAACTTCATAATCCGGGATGCGCAATAATCAGAAGTTAAATGACTTGACAGGGCAGAGAGATTTTGTCCTGAAGTATTGGATAAAAAGTTACAATAGTTCCTTGATTCATTCTTTCCATTTCTTAATTTTATGAAACCAAGACGAGATTAACTTGTTGTTAACATATTGATTCTCCCTTTTCACTTTTCAATCAATCAATAATAATTTGATATTAAATCCAGAAACTTTAATTGCTGTAAGCTTCCATTTTATGATCCTTTCCTGGATCCATAATATGCAGAAATACATGCTATCAGTATATTCTAAAGCTGCAAATCTATATAAACTTCTGTAGGTTCAAATCCAATTGAACTTAGCAGTTACTAAGCAACAAACCCATCAAAGGGAGCATGTGTTATAGAGGAGCAGAAATAATATCCCGCAACAATACAAAGTTAGACAACTCTTCATAAAATAAGATGGAAGATAAAATCTGAAGACAGTGGTGTAGAAACAGTAAATAAGCACATTTTGTTAAGATACAGGTCAAGTAACAGGAAGGAGCAAATTGCTCATCTATACAAGCATAACGAGTACCTCTAACTTCCATCTGACGAATCCCAAAAAAAGCTGTTCAGCCATCAAAATGATTAAGAAGTTGCATTCTGTTTCAAAACCTCAGCTTCAGCCATTGCCATCGGGTCATTTTTTGTGTCTGTTTCTTCATCCTTTTCACCTTCTCTCTCCTCAGCCATCTTTTTTCTATGCAAGTCTTCTGCTGCCTGCATTGCAGCCTTGTGCTCTTCTTGAAGGCGCTTCATTTCATCTTCTTGTTGTTGCCTCTCAAACCATGTGCCGGCGTCCGCCCAAACTGAAGTTAAAAATAAACATATTAGCCAGATAAAACAACACAATCAACTCCAAATTACAACTATCAGATAAAGGACTCTTTTCTTATTTATATCACCCACAAAGATAGCTGAAAAAGACAAAAGAGAATTTTTTTTATTGTGACATCAAGAGAGTTATCATGTAGCTCTCTGAGAATTAACCTAATTGACGTAGCCGGAAAATATAAAATATGAAAGGAAAGAACACAAACCATAAGCATACTACTTTCAAGGACATGTGATTGACACACAGTAAGTCTTGACAAGTGCCCAACTAAAGAATATGCCTAACATGATAATACATTTATTCATTTATTTTATTTTATTTAGTTTTGTCGTACCCTTCTCCACTTAAAGACCAAACTTGGTATAACAGCCAAGGCTCGAGCTCATGACGTACGCCCTACCACACATCACATGTTGCACTATATTTGCCATTGAACAAAGGACCTGAGGCAACATGATAATATAGTTATCCCAGGAATAAATGCCTCATCTTATCATTTATCAGAGTGTTCAAACTAAGCTACTGAATTTAGGTTGCACAAACAGAAAATGGGAAGAATAACCAAATATATAGCAAATTACTCAAAGGCCTCCGTAAATGAGACACCAACCATGATACAGAAATCAAGTCTTAAACCAACTAGATAACTCATGTAGGAGGACATAAGATACGGCTACTAGGCAGATTGACAAATTTTGCCTAGTCTATGCGAAATCACAGGTAATAAAAAGCTTCCCTACTATTATCTCAACCCAGTAGCTCCTTTGAGATGCCAAAAGTTGACCCAGTGAGTACTAGTGCAAACAAGCTCTATTAAGAAGATAGAGCATTTTCATCAAAGTAACCACATTAAATTTCCTTAAGCATTTCTCTGCGGCTTTGATGGTGAATCAGACACCACGCATAAGGAGAATGACACAATTTAAACCCATCATGCAGATGACCACTACAAAAAGGTTTGCGGCCCCTAGTTCAGATTTTAATCCTTATTCCAACAGTAAGTAACTTCAGCCATGATTTGAGAGGGCATACCACCTTATGGCTATGGAAGTAAAGGAAGTTCCCCCACCAGGAAAATCAGGAGCAAGATTTAGGTATTTCCGCTGATTTTTTATTTTTCCCCTTAGGAAGACACCTTTAAGGGAAATTGGAAGGAGGAATTTGAAGTGAGAAAGGAGATTCCCTCTAAGAAAATATCAAAATTAAGGATCTTTACCTCTTTGCCTTACTTCTTGCTCCCAATTTTCTTAAGGAGATCAAATCAGGAGAAGATAGAAGGGGGTGGCACCGCGGGGAGGGGAAGGGAGGAGGTAAGCTTTGTTCACTGACATAATTTTACATGCACTTAGTTCCAGCAGTGGTTACATAAAATGCACACATGGCATGCCATAAAAGATGGAATAAGAACACACATGGCTTACAGATAAATCAGGTTCGGGTAAAACTTACTTAAATAGTACTAATATGTTTTCCAGCGAATCGCGGTGCGCAAGCTGGCCTGGACACCATCATCATAAAAAAATGTTTTACAGAGTTTGACAAAAGAGAGACGTAACTCCTTCCTTCATATCACTTTGACAAACAACAGTATTAGTAGGGAATTTAGTGCATATACAAGCTTCGCTTTCTCGACAGAGAAAAACAAGGGTAGAAGGGCGAGCCCAATATCCCCAGTTTTGAAGGCTGCGATTGGTCCTAAGGGTTGGTCCCGGAAAAATCTCAGTCATCAAAAAAAGTATATATATTTAACATTTTGTTGTCTAGTTCTTTAGCTATGTGCTCTTTACTTTTCCATTTCTTTCTAAAGCTTTACTGGATAGACTTGAGTAGTAGCGTAGAAGTCACCAATTTTAGATTACAATTGCTAGAGCGCCTTCTTTTCCGATTGACCATTACAACTAGGAATCAACATGGTTCAATGTCCAATAATAGCTCTTGAATAAGCAACACACAGTTTCAAACACTTTTAAGAAATTTTTGTTAAAAGTAGAAACAAAATATCTGTTGGTTTGGTTTGTATTTATCTGCTATCGCTTCATAAAGAAAACAGAAGCTCTTTTTAGATTGATTTGGCAATTAAACAAATTCAAAAAAACAAAAACAAACAAATGAGAAATGGTTTTTAATTTGCGCAAGTTAGTTATCACTCATTGTTTAAGCCCCATCTTGGGCCTACCCTTCTTAAACTCAGCAAACTTTGAGTGAATCATGCCATGATCCGATCATTCACTCAACCCGTTTTAACCCGTCCAACTTTTATCCAACCCACCTTTTTGACACCCATATATTATAGCAAGCTCTTCAGATAAGATAAGGACCAACTCTGGAGACTGGAACTGAGGGGAACGACAGAATATAGGAATTGATGATCCAGTATGGAGATCAAAAACTTTCTTTGGGTAGCTTTTCCCTTTGAAATAGGTTTTTTATCTATAGAAGCAATACCTTAATATATTGCACTTATTTTGTGGAACTGTGTAGGTGCTTATTGAACTGCATTGGCATATCACAAGGAAAGGGTAGTCTAGAAACTAAACAGAAGTTTTCAAACAAGTTGTTGTGCTATTGTATCAGTCAGTATAGTTCAATCATTCCTAAAACTCCAAACCCTCTAACCAGTAAAATCCTTTTAAAAAGCCAACTCTTTCTTCAATAAATCAATTAACTACACCCCAAACCCGAGTTAATTGGGCTCGGATGTATGAATACTCTGTATCCGACTCCGCTCCATTCAAATCCATTTCATTCCAGAAGTAAATAATTTGTTTTGAAAAGTTAAATTAGGTAAAGAGCAGAGAAAACTTACTTGGCTGAGCAGCCCAACCCTGTTCACCACCCTTAATTTTCTCAGGAAGAGCGTAATTAACAGTGAGGAACGCCCATAAAGCGCAGCACCGTCTATGTTGTCCATTGCGGCGGAAGCATCCTCTCTTCCAAGAAAGGTCACAAACCCGAATGAACGGTGCTTTTGGGTCGCATGATCTAATGGGGTCTTCACATCCTTAATATCTCCGAATGGTATGAAAGCAGCGTGCAGTATCGCCTCATTCACCTCAACCGCTAATCCTCCTAAGAATTAATGGTAAATAATTTCTACAGCATTGAACACATAAAAAATACATGATCACGCCAAACTATGACCGCTAAGAGCTCTGGCTTGTAAATATAATTTGGTTTATAAGTTCGGAGTGAATTTGTGCAGAATTAACCTATTAATCACAACCACTAGTTTCCTAAGAATCCAAATAATCAACTTTCAGAAAACAAGATTGGAAAGGCGTAGGGTTTTGATTTCTCCTATTGTCGAATCTCCCGCTATGGTTTCTAGTTCCTATAAATTCACCCAAGTATTCTTTACCGATCGCGACTACTTTAAGTGTGTAGCTCTTTTTGGAGCAACTACCATAATTTACTAGACGTATTCTCTCGAACTATAGTATTTAGCTAGACGTATTGATCTCTCAAATCATTAGGAGGGGTATTGTTCAATAATAACTATCTAAATGTGTACTCTCTCTCGAGCAGTACACACTAAATAGGCACAGTCAATTGAGGGTCCTTCAATCAACAACAAAAATAATATGGTTGAACAAGTATAGAAAAGTAAAGGCGAATTTACTATATTAAACGCAATGGAAAAACCATCTTTTAATATGTTCCATCAAACCCTAGATTAGAAGTGTAGCTACTCATATTCGTAGTAATAATTTCCCAAGTATCTTGCATAAACAAATTACAAAGAATGTTGGATTTCAGCTTACTACGGCCCAGGATACAGGCCCACTACCAGTTTAGCTAGGGTGTATTTATTTTTATTTGAGCTTCTCGGCTAAAGCCCAATATAATGTAAAAATAATATAGAGATAAGAGATAGGTCGGTACATTCTAGAACTTAAGAGAAATGAGATTTTCTCTCTCTCTCGTTCCTCTTTCTCAAATGAACCCTAATCAATTCTTTTCATACTTAGCTCAATTTAGTAGACTTACATGGTATCAGAGCGGACGAAGCACATTGAATTGGATTTTCATTTCTTTCGGAATAAACTTGGTGATGGACTAATCTCCTTGCATCATGTTCCTACCACTTCTCAGCTCGCCGACATTTTTACAAAGCTACTCACTCGAGCTATTCATCACTCTTTGTTGCTCAAGTTGGGGGTTGTAGCACCCTCCAACTTGAAGGGGGGTTGGACTTCAGCTTACCACGGCCCATGATATAGACCAACTGACAGTTTAGCTAGGGTGTATTTATTTGTATTTAAGCTTCTGAGCTAAAGCCCAATATAATGTATAAACAATAGAGAGATAAGAGATAGGTCGGTACATTCTAGAACTTAACAGAAATGAGATTCTCTCTCTCTCTCTCTCTCTCTCTCTCTCTCGTTCCTCTTTCTCTAATGAACCCTAATCAATTCTTCTTCATACTTAGCTCAATTTAGTAGACTTACAAAGAAAATATGAAGGAATGCAGAACTCGATGATTCTTTCCCCCAAAAGTTGTTCCACGTGCTTTTCTTGCCTCCGGTTGCCAAACTTCCTTCAAGGAAGTTTAACTACTCATATTCGTAGTAACAATTTCCCAAATATTTTGCATAAACAAATCACACAGAAAAGATGAAGGAATGTAGAAACTCGATGATTCTCTCCCCCAAAAGTTGTTCCACGTGCTTTTCTTGCCTCCGGTCGCCAAACTTTCTTCAAAATGGTGTTTAATGACTATTTATATGTGTAGGGAAAAGGCCTAAACGAAATAGCCCAAGTCCAAACCCAACAAAGAAATGAAATAGGCTTTTAAAATCCGAAATACCCTCACTATAGACCGTGCGGCGCCAGCTCAAACGCGCACTTCAGCTCGCCTCAGGCCTCGCGGCGCTAGCTCTCTAGCGCTCCTCCTCTCACGATATCCCTCACGGCGCCCGCTCTTTAGAGAGTGTCGCGCCTCCTTTTTCTCGCGAAATCGGCTTTATGATATTTTTTGTTAGGACAACTCTTTCCTTTTGGGAAAGGGGGTTTGCATTTTGAAGAGTCGTCACCTAACGATTTAAGGTGCGGTAGGGCACCTATATGGTTCATTTCTAGCTACGTTTGATAACCAGAGACAGGGTAAATGCTTGAAATTATCCCAAAGGGGAGGTGTTAGGCACCCCTCAAGATCCACTAGTGTGGTTGCCGGCCAAATAATTTTTTGTGAATTTGTACAAGTAGCAAATAAACAAGTATGGCTCAAATAGTAGGGGATTTAAGTTTAAATACACAGGTGTTTGAAAAATAATTAATGAAAAGCAAAATTTTAAAAGAATTACAATCTAAACATATTTGTGAATGTAAAAGGGGGTGTCCTAGGTTTGTTTATAATATGGATCACATCAATGCAATACCCGATATGAAACTCCTCAAAGAGGGGCTACACGTGGTATTAACGCACTGGTCCTCATATCCATATCTACCTTTTTTCGCCCCGTGAAGGTAATTAAAGCGAGGTATCGACTCCTATTGCATTCTGTTACCCGTCTCTTCCTATCAGTCCTTGAGGAATTTATGACTCTTATCCTATAAAAGGGGGTTCTAGGCAGACCCTCAAGTTTAAAGGTAAAACACTAAGGCGACAAATAAGAACACATAGGACTGCATTTAGGGGGGAAACACAGAAAACAGATAGAAGGCTCAAATATACCTCCACAAGTAATGCACACGGACAGCATGACTCATACACAGATAAGGTCCACATTTGAACTCAGAATCCTAAAGCATAGTATCTAAGTGATAACAACAGAGTCAGATTTATGACATAACTCAAATAGGAAGTCCTAATCATGCTTGCCCAATGATTTTTAACATGCTGACAGTCAAACAATAATCACAAAGGCGGTTCTGATTTTATTTTAAAGTTGATTACCTAAGACTTGCCTAAGCGTAAAATAATGTGCAGCAGTTACCAAAATTATAAAACAATTATTTTACCTGAAGCATGTTGTTCTAAATGTTGCAAAGACATGCAGGATTATGACCAGTTTCACTTAAACAGGATAATCAAACGTGAGACTGTTTTATGTCCTTTTTTCATGCATCAGTAGTTTAACTAGGTGTGACTGAGCGAGTGTGAACAAGATCCTAAAATAGGGTATCTAACGTGCACATATGAAAAAATACAGAATGATTGCAGAATTCCTAAAGCATGATTTCTAAATGCCCAAAGAGTTACAACACAACTTCAAGACGTGCAGAAGCAACAAGTTTATGTTAATGTTGTTATTTAGCCTAAAGCGGGATTTCTAAGTGGTAAAATGATGCCAAATGAGATGCTGAAACAGTAAACCTAAGAACATGATATCTAATGCATGGCATGCTTTGAATGGGTTGATTTTACACATGGATTCTAATGCACATATAGGAAATGTAAACCTAAGACATGGTTTCTACCCATTGATGTTGATATCATATATAACTACCCTCCCTTTTTCACTAGTCAGCCCCAATACTTGTTTACAACAGATTATTACAAACCAATACTGAAATGAATTATATAAGAAAAAATAAAGTTACACTATAGAGAACCTGAAAACAGGACCAGATTTCCAACACCTGATTAGGACTTCCTCTCTAAGTTATGTAATAACTCACCTCAAATGCCAAGATAGTTTCATAGTTTTTCCTCATATCTAGGTGTGTCAGAGTTCCCTAAGGACCTCAGGAGATCCCGGACAGTGCTCACACCCAGATTTCATAGCCAAGACAGAGTAAGTACAGTATGGAAAGGCCAACTTTTGTATGTCCAAGTTCAGAGGGAGCTCAAAGGTCCCAAGGCAAGGCTCGCACAAAAGGGGCAGAACTTAATGGTGTAAGAGTAGAGTGAGAGTGCGTGTCATAGGTTTAAAAGAGTCGAGTTGGAAACAGTTTTGACAATGATTAATTTGAAATAAGTTTTGGAAAGCAATAGAAGAGTTTGCCTTAGGGAAAACCAGTTTGAAGAAGAAAAGAAACAGGACAATCAGAAACTCAAAACCAAATCAACATACATAGTTCAAACACAAACAGGGAAAGGAGGAATTGGGGACAGGTAGTTCATATGTGAAAGCATATTTGCACACAGGTTAACACCAGAGAAGTAATATAGAACTTAAATAGTCACAACAATAGTCTATCACAAAGTGTTCATGCTAGGACCTTAACAGTATTAGATTAAGGGGCACTAAACAAAGTTACACATTAGGTTTGGGGGAAAGGATTCAGGATCACATAGTAACTAGGTGTCACGAACACATACTTATAATGTATTGGAGTTTAGGGGGTAGGGCAGAATAGTAGTAGAAAATGTAAGAAAGCAGTAGACATGCTGAATTAGAGGGAAGGGGTAATCACATGGCAAAATAGGCATGCTAATTGCAAGGGAGACATCAGAAGCATAAGAGAAACAAAAGGAAGTGCAATACAAATAGAGACATATTGTTTTTGATGATGTAAGTTAAACTGAAAACATACCAGTAAAAATAAGAGAATAAGTGTGAGTGAGGAGTGAAGAGCAGTACAATGAAGGGAAGTAGAGCAGTAGTATGTAGAGAAGTAGAGCAGTAGAACAATAGAGCAGTAGAGCAATGTAATCACTTAGTTTTGGCTTGCAGCCGACTGAGTATCAAGTAAACAGCAAGAGAAGCAAGAGAGTATGTATGTGTGTAAGAGAGAGTTCAGAACAGTGGAATTGTTCGTCTCTGTCTGCTAGAAGTGAGAATAGAGGAGAGTATATATAGTAGTTGAGAGCAGAGTAAAATAAGGTAAAGGAAATCAGTCTTCAACAATTAAGGAAGCCACATAATGAGTCAGGCACCAAATCAACAAGTCTTCCCTTAATTAAGGGGTAATTAACCAACGGTAAAGAGCAAGGACATATTTGAGGAAAGAAAATCAAGTAAGACTTAGGTACAGAGTAAATAATTAGGAGTAAATACACAAGGGTTCAATTAAGGAAATAATTAGTGAAGAATCAGTAAATAACACGGTTAATTAAATAAGGTAAGAAAACTAAATAAGGTTGCAAAATATGGAAATAATCGAGAATCAGCATATAGGTATTACCATAGCAAATCAGTAAATCAAGGATTCGAAACAACACTGATTTAAGGAAAATAGCATAGGTTTCCATGAATAAGCAAATAAGTCAAGTATAAACAGAAAGAATCGAATCCAAAACCCTAATAGAGGAATACTAGGGTAAAATCACAAGATATTCTAATTAGACGAAGAAGTAATCATGTAAATCAAAACACAGAAAATAGGCATGTATCAAATAATGCGGACAAGTGCAGAATCCAAACAAAGTGTCAAAAATTGGGGGTTTTGGCATAGGCTAGTTAGGGTCAAGGAAGAACTCAACAAAATCAGTCAAAACATATAGACACAGGGGTTTAAGCACTTAAAACTAGAAAGCGTTTTGAACAAAAGGATTTTCAGAAACCCTAGTTTAGGAAGATGACAAGCCACTCGAAAAATCAGGAGATTTTCCATAAAAACAAGTAAAAAATAAGTTCGATCTTTCTCAGATCTGTACAGATCTAAGAAGTTTAAGAGACGAAATTAGGGTTTTCAACATAATAACTCGAATAGAGGAGAAAGCTTAAACAAACATTTTAAACATAGAGACTCGTAGATTAATAAAAAATCAGAAGAAAGAAGCATTTTTGAAAAGGTGTTTAAGAACCCTAGTTCGAAGATGAAGAGTTATTTTAGAAAAATCGGAAAAACCTTTGAGGAAAACAACAAAGCTCATAATATACACAAATCTAAGACAGATCTAAAAGAAATCGGAAAATCTTAAGAGTTAGGTTTTCAGAGAACCCAGAGAAGATGAGAAAACCTTAAAATGTTACCGATTTTAGCCGGAAAGGTCATAGATCTTACTCGAATGGTCATGTATGGCCGAAAAATGGCATGAGAAACCATGGGTAGGAGTTGAACCGCTCCAGGTTCACCTGAAGACCTTAGGGTAATGTCAAACCGGCATGGGGTGAAGCAGAGGCCATGAGATGATGAGAGGTTATGGTTTCCGGCGAGGGAGATGGCCGGAGAAGGTGGACAGGGTCCATCGAAGAGGAGGGGAGAAGAGAAAGTTCTAGAGAGAACCAGAGATAGAGAAAGGGAGATCGAGAGACCTGTTTAGAGAGAATAAGAGGGGGGAAATGAGAGATAGGGGTAGTCATTAGGGTTTAACTATAGAAGGGGCTGATCTGGACCGTTGATTCAAATAATCAACGGGTCAGATGGAATGGAGATTGGGCCGGGTAGGATAGGGTATTGGGCTTGGGGTCTAGTAGGTTATTTAATTGGGTTTGGGGCTGGTTTGACTTAGGTTATAATTTAAATAAGAATGACTAATTGTTAAATACCCATCAAATTAGATAAATAATTAATAAAAATAGCTAATAATTAGTTAAAATGAAATTAAAGCTAAATAGGTAAAATTAAGGTAATTAATTAACTAATATTTAAAATATAAAACGACCGATTATTGAATTAAAATAGCATAAAGTATACAATTAGGCTATAATTGCAAAATTATTGTAATTATAGCCAAACAATGCCAAATTGGCTAATTTGTGAAATAATTAAATCCTAATAGGATTAAAAATGATATATTGATACTTTGAAATTACTTGTAATGTAATTTATGAATAATTATTGGATATAATTGGATATAAAGTGCTGAATAAATTAGAAGAAAAAAAATAATAATATGGAAAATTATGGAAAAATACAAATTATTATAAAAAGTGATTTTGAAGGTATATATGCATATTTAAAAATAGTTTGAGGAAAAATTGGGTATCAACAGAGAGCAAACTGCCTCACCTCGCATGCTCTAACGCGAGCTACAAAGCTTGCCTCGCTTGCTCACTGCTTCGTTTACACTTTTCTTCCAAAATATTTATTTTACTCACAATTTCATCTCTAATGTACCTACATATAAAATAACTCAATTAAACATAAATATAGTGTAGTTTAGCATTAAAGCACCTAAATGTAAAGTAAGTAATGCACTAAAAATATATTATTATAGCCACACATCACTATCCCACATTTAAACGTTGCTCATCCTCGAGCAATCAAACTACATTTTATGTAGACACGACCTTTTTAAACAATTCTCCTAACTCATCACACCAAGAATATTTAAAATAGACTAAGCACAAAAGTGTAACATCCTCACCTCAAGATTTGACTCACAAGTACCATGCATTATTCACAACTCACTCACTTGCTCTAACATAGAGGTCAATGACATTACCTTCCCTTCATGAATCAAGTGCCCACACACAACAAAAGAGATTAGTTCCACACACAATAAAATTTAAGAACAATTAGGAGCTCAAGATAGAAAGAATTTACTCACTCTCAAAAATAATATCCATATGCCACAAAAGATGCACCATAGGCTTGCCCGTAGTGTATTACTCTACTAATTGAGCTCATTCAGTCTAGGACTTTAATTGGTTGTAATGTAAGCTGCGGGTCGGGTAAGATACCTTTGGATATAAGAGTGACTACACCTCCCTAAGCACTTTAATACATATACTTTAACATTCAAGCCATACTTATGTCAAACCAAAACTCCACATTCACATCAATGTATATTACCACATACTTATTTAAGCACAATTACATCAAAAGGCACTACCATCAAGGAATATTCTTCATAACAATACAACTATTTTTGTTTTCAATTCAAGTGACTTTTCTTTCTTTCAAAACAGTGCATCTTTCTCCTTATGTCATTTGTTCCACTCAAAAGTCGAACAATCACCTCACACTTTAACTTTTACATAATTCATAATAATTCAAGTGCTCATGAGAGGCAACAAGGTTCAAATAGATTGTTAATTCAAATAAAGGGGTAAGGCTTGTAATGTGGTTGCCAAAGAAATAGGATTACAGGCTCAACGGGGTTTAACTACGTTACATAACATTTAGGCGGGTAAATTATATATATCTGGCTCAACAAAGAAACGCATATATCACTTCCCAGAATGAACAAGACTACTATTTCGCTTTGCAAACACATAAGGTTCTAGACATCAACTGCAATGTACGGAGTACACACACACATGACACATAGCTCACTCAGGATTGGTTTTATCAAAACACTCTAGTCAAAGCAGTTAAGCAAAGTTAAGATTATACGATTTAAGTTACTTATACTAGAGTTAAAAATTGAGCCTAAGCGTCATAACTAGAGTACTCACTATTCTCAAGGCATAACAAAGTCAAGAGATAGTACTTCAATTCAATTTATAGCGCAATGGTTCCTACTCCCAAATTAAAACTAACTATACTCAGTTCAAACAAAACCCTTGGAAAAGAACCGCGGCACAAAGAAAAACCAAGGGGAAATTACTATACTACCTACAAAGAAAATCCTTTTTTTTCTTTAGACTTAATTCCCTCAAGAAAACTGTCTAGGAGATCCATCGTCGGGAAGAGTCCAATTTTTTCTACTTTTTTTTCAATAAAAAAATGATACTAACTAAAAAAAATAAAACAAGAAGTAATTAGTGTATTTAATATCTACAAGTTACCACCCCCACCTTTAATTCATGCAATATCCTCAGTACATACACAAACTGATAACAAAACAAAAAACGAGTAGGATGGTATGAAAACTCCCTGATCAAGCCTCGTCATTGCTTTCATCTTCGAAGGCTCCCTCTGCAACTGTCCACTCCTCATCTTCTGCGTCCTCCTCCTCAGACTGCTCCGGCTCGACCTCAGACTTCTCTGTTGCGTTGACATCCTCATCCTGTGGGAGTCGGTAGCCATCGCCAAGCCCAACCAGCTGTTGGGCATGAGCATTGAGCGGGAAATGTCATCAAAGATAGCCCTCTCTTCTATAGTGGTTGGTCGTCCCCCAATCCAAAACTGTAGGTCCATCATCCCATATAAATGGGCGAAAAAGCTATCACCTCAAACATTGCGCTCGGCACCTATCATAGCATTCTCTTCCTTAACTAGGATGCTTATGATGTCTATTAGTCGTAAGGGCGGAGGAATGACTCTATCAAAGCTTGCTCCTCCTCCACCTCTTCTTATCTCAATACTGAGTCAACATATTCGTAAAGGGCATTCGATCAGTTTTCTTGCTAGTTCTCACTTGGGTCATCTGGTAACGGATCAAGTAGCCCACATTCACCCTCTGGCCAATCATTAGGAAATATAACACGCAAGTCCTTTCACGGCTAATAAGAGTATCATGGTTGCACGGTAGGAGCCGTTTATTAATCAATTTCAACCACACTTTGAGCTTCTACCTTCATTTTTTTCTTAGGGAATTTCCTATGACGATTGGTTTTCTTGTCACAAACCCAAGCTGCCACAGAATTGACACCACAAAGAGTGTGGCTCAGTGCTTGATATGTTGGATGGATGATGAAGTTGTCCAATGGTTCCTGGGGAACATCCGGCGCAACTAAAAAATTGCATATAGCGGATGTTGAAAGATCGATCAACCTCCCCGAATAGGCACCAGATGCTCAAGATTATTTGGATTAAAATCGGCATAAAACTCCCGAAAAAGGTTGACATTAATATCCCTGGTGTTTCTAAACACATAGCTCAACCCAAGATCATGAATACCTTTTCATATTGCTTGATACTTAGTTTGTAGGCGACGCTCATGAACAACTGCCTCATGATGTATATGTGTCAGCGGACAAAGTTTGTACCAGTCCTTGACAAGTTGGGGTATGCTCTTGATTCCAAATTCCTGCTGGCCCTGAGGTTGTGGACCAGTGGCTGCTATAGCGGCAACTGCTTGCAGTCGTTCAACCTAACTTGATGTGGCTTCCTCCCCCCCCCCCCCTCTCTTTTTCGGCGGAGGTGCGGAAGAAGTCTTAGCCTTGGACTGAACAGTGGCTTTGCCCTTGCCTTTACCAGTATCCTTATTTGGAGGCATATTCGTACCTACACAAGTGAACCTTAGTGATTTTTAGATGCATTGCAATATTTCAAAACATGGTCTACATGAAATTCTAGCACTGACTCAATGATGCTTTCTACAATTTCGAAGCATTCGACTACCGGTGAGCCATCCCACACTTAAAATTCCAAGTGGTGCAGGGCGACATAGCACTAGTATTACAATCCCGGAGACTCGGGCTCCAATAGGGACAAAGAATACCTTTGAGGCATTTTGACAAACCCTTAACATGCACTAGTGCCATAGAAGTGCTTGTAGGAATGAGGGATTGTCTCACCCTCCCAAATTGGCTTGGGAATTCTGTGCTACCACTTTTGCACACAACAACAATACCATTCCTATGAGTTTTATGGGTGTAGGACAAACAAACATATTGTTACTATAAAGAACAAACCTAAAAGTTATCCGATTTTATGCCTTTACACAATTTGAAATTTGGCAAAAAAAAGAGTCAGAAACCATACCTTAGATGTTTAGGAAGAGGGAATGCTCTTGAATTGATGTATCAAGTGAGTGAAGGAATGGATGAATACTTATCTTCAATGGGGTTTGTGTGGGAGGGGGAGAGGGAAATTGGGGTGGGCAGTAGAGAGGGAAATTTGGGGTGGGCATTATGTTTTGAGGCGTGGGAGTTTTTAGGCCTTTGTCTTCAGTGATTTTTTAGTTAGGTTTTTAAGGGAAAAAGTTAGAAGAAACAAAACAAAGGGAAAATAAAAGAAGAAAACCTATCTGGCGACGTGAAGACAGACGCGAGCCACCTATCTTGCAAGGCGAGCTCAAACGCGAGCTGGGAGGCAGGCGGCGTGAGGGTTTTCGTGAGATCTGCCTCGCTATAACCCTCGTTAAGTGAGCTTCAATGCGTGAAAAATACCTGGCGATGCAAGCGATGCAGCCTGGCTAAGCTCGCTAGGAACCTGGAACTGCGAGTTCTACTACCCGGTCCACTAGTACTGCCTACAAACATGTTATTGCCTAAAACCAAGAGAAAAATTCTAGTTACAGACTTTCTGGATTATACTTCACTCACATATTGAGGTTCATTCAATTGTATCACATCTTTCTCTCTTTCTTTGTCATTCATTCCTAGGTAATGTTTCAAATTTTGCCCATTGACTCTAAACCTATTCGTCTCATCCTAGGACTCAATTTCTGCAGCTCCATTTGATAGCACATGCACTACTCTGAATGGTCCCGACCATCTAGACTTCAACTTGCCCGGAAACAACTTCAATCTTGAATTGTATAGCAATACCACGTCTCCAGGTTTAAAATTTCGTTCAAGAATATTTTTGTCATGCATCATCTTCATTCTTTCCTTATATAGCCTTGTACTCTCAAAAGCACGGTAATGGAACTCGTCAAGCTCATGCAACTCTGTGACTCTACTTGTACCCGCTATTTCCACATTGATATTTAGTTGCCTCAATGCCCACAAAGCTCTATGCTCTAACTCTATGGTTAAGTGAGATGCTTTACCAAATGCCAGTTTATATGGAGACATGCCAATTGAAGTTTTAAAAGCGGTACGATAGGCCCAGAGTTCATCGTCTAAGTTTTTCGCCCAATCCGTTCTTGTATCTTTCACGGTCTTTGTCAACACACTCTTGATTTATCTATTCGACACTTCCACTTGCCCGCTTTTTTGTGTATGATATGGGGTGGAAACCTTGTAGCGAACACCATATTTTTCTAACAACTTTGCGAAAGCTCGGTTGTAGAAGTGACTGCCTCCGTTACTGATTATTGCCCTTGGAGTGCCAAACCGGGTGAACATATTCTTTCTCAGAAAACCAGTGACTCCCTTTGCATCATTTGTGGGGAGTGCCATAGCTTCCACCCATTTCGACACATAGTCCACAACTACAAGTATATACTTGTTGCCATATGAGCTGACGAAATTCCTCATGAAATTGATTCCCCATACGTCAAACACTTCCACTTCCTGAATTGGGTTCATGGGCATCTCATGTCGGCGAGAAATATTCTCGGTCCGTTGACATTCATTACACCCATTCACCTAAAGGTGTGCATATTTGAACAATGTCGGCTAGTAGAAGCCCGACTCCAATACTTTTGCAATTGTCCTTACTCCCCCGAAATGGCCTCCAAATGGGGATATGTGACAAGCCTACAAAATAGAAGATTGGTCTATCTCAGGGATATATCTCTAGATCATGTTATCAACACAAATCCTGAACAGATAAGGCTCATCCCAATAATACATGCGACAGTCATGAAAGAACTTTTTCTTTTGAACAGAGGAAAGGTCATATGGAACAATACCGCTTGCCAAGTAGTTTGCAATGTCTGCATACTATGGCGCTACCTCAAGGCTCGTGGCCAACAGTTGTTCATCCAGGAAGTTTCCCCAATCTTTTCCACCTCCACCTTCTTCTCTTCTCCTTCCAGCCTAGACAGGTGATCAACCACTTGGTTCTCCGTTCCTTTTCGATCACAAATTTTCAAGTCAAATTCTTACAGTAGTAGCACCCATCGAATCAGGCCCGGCTTTGACTCCTTCTTCTCAATTAGGTACCTGAGAGCAGCATGGTCAGTATAAACAATTACCTTCGAGCCTATCAGGTATGACTTGAATTTGTCAAATACGAACACCACTGCTAGAGTCTCCTTTTAGTCACTGTGTAATTTAGTTGGGCAACACTCAAGGTTCTACTTGCATAGTAGATTGAATGCATGACTTTATCTTTCTCTGCCCAAGAACTACTCACACATCATAGTCGTTTGCATCACACATCAACTCAAATGGTTGCTCCCATTCGGGTGCAACTATGATAGGTGCAAATACCAGCCTCTTCTTCAATTCCTCAAAAACTACCATGCAATCATTAGAAAATACAAAAGGGTGATCTTTTGCAAGCAATTTACACAAAGGGTTAGCAATTTTGGAAAAATCTTTTATAAACCGCCTATAGAAACTGGCATGGCCAAGGAAACTTCTTATTGCCTTGACGGAAGTGGGTGGTGGCAAATTTTCTATTACAACAACATTTGCACGATCCACCTCAATGCCCTTACTTGACACTAGGTGCCCCAAGACTATACTTTCCTGTACCATGAAATGGTATTTTTCCCAATTTAATACCTGATTAGTCTCCATAAACCTCTTCAATACTCTTTTCAAGTTCATAAGGCAATAATCGAATGAGTTCCCTACCACTGAGAAGTCATCCATGAAAACCTTCCATTATTTCCTCTACCATATCTGTAAAGATGGCCATCATGCACCTTTAGAATGTGGCGGGTACGTTGCATAGGCTGAACGACATTCTCCGAAAGGAATAGATGTCATACGGGCAGGTGACCGACGTTTTCTCTCTATCTTTCGGGGCAATAGAGATCTGATTATACCCCGAGTATCCATACAAAAAGCAAAAGTGGGACCTCCCCGCCAATCTATCTAGCATTTGATCAATGAATGGTAGCAAAAAATGGTCTTGTCGGGTGGCCTTGTTCAATTTTCTGTAGTCCATACAAATTCTCCATGTAGTGATTGTTCTTGTTGAGATTAGATCGTTGTTCTAATTTTGCACTACAGTTATTCCACCCTTCTTTGATGTTCTCTGGAAGGTTTGTGTCCATCTTCCAGTAGAATCTTATGCATACAAAATGCCGAGCTGATACCCTTAATATTTGTAATGGTATAACCAGTTGCAATCTTGCACTTCATTAACACCTGCAAAAGTTGTTCTACCTGCACATCTAACAAACCAGATGATATAATAACAGGCAAAGTTGAGTTAGGTCCCAAAAAAGTATACTTGAGGTGAGACGGTAACGATTTTAGCTTCAACTGTGGTGGCTCTTCAATTGATGGCTTAGCTGGAGGGTCTTTCTTTCTTCTAAGTGTAAGGGCTCGAATTCGAGCTCTCTTTTCCAGTACTCTTGGCCTTCAAGGGCCAAAACCCACTCTGCCAAGTCCTCACCATCTACCTCTTCTAAGTTCGTGAGGCAGGCTGCTAGAGGGTCTTTTGCATTCAGAGCCTCATCTTCCTCCTCCAAAATCACATCCACAGCTTCTATCAGAGAGAAGTTTGCAAATTCACTAGGTCACCGCATAGACTTCTGCACATTGTACGTTATTTCTTTATCGTTCAGTCTCATCTTTAGCTCCCCAATTTCATAATCAATTAGATCTCTCCCAGTGGCCAAGAATGGCCGTCCCAAAATTATGGGAATATCCTCATCAACCTGGCAATCCAGAATGACAAAATCTACCGGAAACACAAACTTTCCAACGTGCACCAGCACATCATCAAGTATACCTGATGGCCTCTTTACCATTCGGTCAGCTAGCTGTAGTAATATGGATGTGGGTCTTGCTTTTCCAATGCCTAACCTTTTATAGATAGTCAAGGGCATCAAGTTTATGTTCACCCCCAAATCACACAATGTTTTAGTAAAAGCATAGCTGCCTATTGTGTATGGGATTGTGAAACTCCCTGGGTTGGACAACTTCTCAGCTATGGGTCTCTTCACGACAGCACTACATGTCTGAGTTTGTGTAACTGTGGCAAAGTCTTGAAAGTCAAACTTGCGAGACATCAAGTCCTTCATTATTTTTGCATACCTAGGCATCTCCCTCAAGGCGTCAATCAATGGAATGTTCACCTGGATTTGCTTCAACATCTCCATGGATTTCTTATATTGCTCATCCTTATGATATTTGGCCAATATCTGTAAGAAGGGAGTTGGAGGTCACTTCTTTCCTGTGACTTGAGTTTGATCTTGCTCGGGCACTTTTTCTAATGCCTTCTCTTGCACTTCCTCAGCCCTCTTTTCAAACTCTTTTTCCTAGTTTATTTCCTCCTGGGTTGGTTGGATTCTTACTTCTGTTAGCTCTGTTGACTTATCTACCTCAATCGGTATTGGCACGAGTATCTCGGTTGGTTGGATTCTGCTAGCAATTTCTTACTCTAGATTAAGGTCTCTATCATTTCTCAGACTAACAGCCATCAACTACTTCGGGCCCTGCTCTTTCGGGTTTACATGTGTTTCCACAGGTAAAGTCCCTTGAGGGCGATTGTTAAGGGCCATGGATATTTGCCCTAGTTGAATCTCAATGCTCTTGATAGTTGAGTCGTGTGATACTACCTTTTCTTGCATCTAGTAGACCTTTTATTCCATTTTCTCGCTAGACCCAATGAGTTGTTGCATCATTCCTTTAATTTCAAACAAACCATCCTCTTGTTGTACTATCTGTTGTTGTTGAGATTGTTGATAAGGTAGTTGTTGATTCTACTAATTGTACCCTTGTTGCCTTTAATAAGGCACAGCCTGACCCTATGGTCATGCAGCTCCAAGATTATTATTATTGTTGTTGTACTGGTACTGTGGTGGCCTATATTGTTGATTCTGTTGTCTCCAAGTCTGACCGCCTTGTCTCTGGCCTCCATAGTTGCCCATATAGTTCACATTCTCTTGATAGTTCTGATTGTCACTTTCACCACTCCACGAGTACACATATGGCTGATTAATGCATGGTGTGCATAATCCTCCATTTGTCGTGTCAAATATGTGCACCTGCTTCGGGCCTGATTCATCAATCTTTTTGGTTAGGATACTCAATTGCATCATCATCGTAGCCATATTCTCAGCCATGGAGTTGTTTGGGTCTAAAGCTACTGACTGAACTACAGGAGTGATTGTAGAGTCTCTTGTTATCCATCCTGAGTTTTGAGCCATTTTATCAAGTAAGACCTTGCATTCCTTGAATGATTTGCTCAAAAATGCTCCACATGCTAAAGCATCAACATTGGCCTTCAAGCTGCTGCCAATCCAATATAGATCCTTTGCCTCAACATCTGATCTGGAATGCTATGATGTGGACACTTAACCAACATACCTTTGAACCTATCCCACGTTTCTTGCAATGTTTCAGCTAGTTTCTGCCTGAAGCTCAATATCTCATCAACTTGCTTTGCAGTCTTATTGGATGGGTAGAACTTGTTCAAAAACTGCTTGACTAATTCCTCCCAAGTGGTAATGGAGTTTATGGGGAGCGAATTGAGCCAAGTCTGAGCCTCTCCCGTCACCGAGAATGGAAACAACAACAACCTTATTGCTTCCGGTGTCACATTTGGTTGCCTTTGCATGACACATATCTACAGGAAATTTTTCAAATGCTGCTGAGGATCTTCAATGTAAGACCCCGAGAACAGTCTCTTGCTCTGCAACAAATATAGCATGTTATTTGTGATTTGAAATGATTCTGTTTGTATCTGAGGGATTACAATTGCGGTTGCCATATTTTCAGGTGTAGGTTATGCCCAATCATACAAGGCTGCTTCTGGTGCCACACCCTGGTTGTTCGGGTCATTCTCATTATTTCTGTTGTTTGGATTGTCTATTATGTCACCATGCATGTCTAGTTTGATTTGTTCTATTGAGTTTTGTTGTTGTTTATCTTACTTGTTTGCTTGATTTAGTCCTTGAAAGCTTTCTCAGGGTTCGGTAATGCTTCGTACAATTCACCAGTTCTTGAGGAGTTTCTAGGCATGCATCTGTAATATACAAGACTACGAACGTTAGAGTTTCAATATAATGAATTTTAAGTCGAGAAAGCTGAATTAACTACAAATTCTAAGAATTCTTTCAGCCTTAATTAATAACACCATAAATTCCCCGACAACGACACCAAAATTTGATCACGCGCAACTATGCCTCCTAAGAGGTCAAGCGGTCGATGCAAATATAATCCGATTTACCAGTCCGGAGTCAAATCCCACATGGAATTAACCTATTAATCACAACCACTAGTTTCGTAAGAATCCAAATAATCAACATTCAAAAATATTCAATAATGAGTTGATTGTTTACTAACTAAAAGCAAGGTAATTAAAAAGCTGTAATTTTACTACTAACAAAGCAAATGTCGTAGACAAGATTGGAACGGTCTAGGGTTTTGATTTCCCCTATTGTCACAATCTCCCCCGCCACGGTTCCTATAAATTCACCCAAGTATACTCTGCCGATTGAGAGTACTTTGAGTGTGTATCTCTCTCTAAAGCAACTATCATAATTTACTAGATATATTCTCTCGAACTACGCTAGCTGGCACTAATTTACCTCTCACTACGATCGCACCAAGGTTTCGTTATCTCTAATCTCGCCTTTAAACCCTCTGTATTGATCACTCAAATACGTTAAGAGTGGTATTGTTCAATAACTACCTAAATAGGTAATCTCTCTCAAGCAGTACACATTAAATAGGCACAATCAATTGAGGGCTCTTCAACCAACAACAATAATAATATAGTTGAACAAGTAGAGAAAAGTAAATGGCGAATTTATATTAAACGCATTAGAAAAATCATCCTTCAATAGGTTCCATCAAACCCCTAGATTAGAAGTTTAGATACTCATATTCATAGTAACGATTTTCCATGTATTTTGCATTAACAAATTACAAAGAAAAGATGAAGGAATGCAGAACTCTATGATTCTTTCCCCCAAAAGTTGTTCCACGTGCTTTTCTTGCCTCTGGTCGCCAAACTTCCTTCAGAATGGTATTTAATGACTATTTATATGTGTAGGAAAAAGACCTAAACGAAATAGCCCAAGTCCAAACCCAACAAGGAAATGAAATAGGCTTTTAAAATTCGGAACACCGTTGCTATAGACCGTGCGGTGCTAGCTCAAATGCGCATTCCAGCTCACCTCAGGCCTCGCAGTGCCAGCTCTCTAGCGTGCCTCCTCTCACGATATCCCTCGCGGCGCCCACTCTATAGCGAGAAAATTTCCTCACCTCGCATGCTCTAACACGAGCTACAAAGCTTGCCTCGCTTGCTCACTGGTTCTTTTACACTTTTTCTTCCAAAATATTCGTTTTGCTCACAATTTCATCTCCAATATACCTACACATAAAATAACTCAATTAAACACAAATATAGTGTAGTTTAGCATTAAAGCACCTAAATGTAAAGTAAGTAATACACTAAAAATATATACTTATAGACACACATCAATACACAGATAAAGTTAGAGGTTAATTGGGGGGCTTTGGGTTTTGGGATTACATACGTACAAAGTGTTTTTCTGTACAGCCTGGTTCATCGCTGCTTAATTCTCGATTCTTCTGCTTTCGTTTTGCTTCTCTCTCCCTCATTTTGGACTCACTTGGAAGCCGTTGGATTGGTTATTAACGTAAATATAGCAATCTTTGAACTAGTAATTGAAAATTTGGAATACAAGTGTAATAAAAAAAGGCAGAATACATGACAACCTCGAGTGATTTTATAGTATGCCTCACACAACTAATATTAATTGTGTGAGGCATCTTTTCATCTCACATATTTTTAGACCCATATCTTACACATCTAGGTCCACAAAATTCTAGGACCACAAAGTTGTGGGACAAAAAATAGAGGCATCACACAACTAGTATCAGTTGTGTGAGGCACAAAATAAAAATTTTCTGACAACCCCTTAAAGTTGTCCTCATTTTTTACTTAGACACTCCATCTTAAGTCTGTACACTTTAACTGGACATTAACTGTGTCATTTAGACACAAAATTGAAAAGAAACTAATCACAAAAATACGTGTAATTCACAAGCCAGGATAACGAATAAGATGGAGACACGTGGATTTAACTTAAATAAATAAATAGAAGTTTTGAAAAAAGAAAGAACTTAAAAAAAAAAACAAGAACCCCAACCCCCTTTCGTCATCTTCCTCGTGACTCCCCCCCTCCCCCCTTCCACCTTCTTATGCCAAAAAGGAAAAGAACGAGGGCAACCCATATTGTCTTCTTCGCAAACTCACTCCTGCCATCATTGTTCTTCTTCTTAATCTCCATCCCCAACCCTTTACAACACTAAGTATAAAACATAGTAATCAACTAGTATTAATTTTTTTGTCATGGAATATTAACCCCTAATTGCTGAAAAACAAATCCACCAACAACGAACATTAGTGGTTTAATTTTTTTTCAATGGCCAAATCTGGATCTTCCAGAGATACCCATGTCGCTCGGATTGGAACTGCAATGAAGATTTTAGTGATGCTCCAAAGTAAAAGCACTAATCCAGCAAGCTCACTGGTGACGGAACCTACGTGTTTCAGATCCGAAGAAACTGTTCAAAAAAAATTATGGTATCTGAAAGGAGAAGGGCCAAAATTGTGTGGAAATCACGAAAGACATGCAAATTGAATTTGAGTTGAGAAAAGAGGAGAGAAACGAAGAAGAACAAATGTGTGAAAATTTTCCGGCAAACTTATTCCGGGAATGAAAAATAAAGTATATCATGGTGTGTGAAGAAAAGGAGGAAAAAGAAAGAGATTTTTTTTTAAAAAAAAAATAGATCTCTCACGCTTTGAAAAATGGTGTAATACACATACTATGCTATATCATCAAATTGTGTTTAAATGACACAGTTAATATTCAGTTAAAGTGTTGAAATGGAACAGACTTAAGATGGAATGTCTAAGTGAAAAGTGGGAACATCTTTAAGGGGATGTCGATGTATTCTGCAATTAAAAAATAGCTACTTTTTAAGGTGAGAAATTAGTAAATAGTCACTTTTTAGGTCGGCTATCAGAACTTAATCATATTTTAATTGTCATAGCAAAATAGTCACTTATTAATGTAAAAATAAAATTTTGGACAAAAATACACCTATTTAAAACACGAAATAACTCCAGTAATTTTTGTCATAACAAAAATTATTGGACTTTTGTATATTTATAAATTCGAAAGCCAGTAATTGTTTCTGGAGTTTGAATGACATGAAGCAATAGTTTTCAATTGTTGAAGCATAATATGAATTCAAAAATTATGGAATCATTCCTGGTTTTACACTAGTAAAGGTTCAAAATTAGTAATTTTTCTGAATTTTGTATTTAAAGGTTAAAATTATTTAAGTATAATGTAAATTAAAAAATCATGAATCGTTCATAGATTTTGCACTAATAAAAGTTCAAAAATCAGTAATTTTTCTGGATTTTATATTTAAAGGTTAAAAATTATTGAAGTATAATGTGAATTCAATAAACATGAATCATTCCTGGATTTTTCTGGATTTGCACTAATAAAGATTCAAAAACCTATAATTTTTCTTGGATTTTATATTTTAAATATTAAAAATTGCTGAAGTATAATGTGAATTCAAAAACATGAATTATTCGTGAATTTTCCTAGATTTTTCACTAGTAAAGGTTAGTAAAGGTTTAAAAATAAAGAATCGTTCATAGAGTATGGATTTTGTAGTAGTAAAGTTTCAAAATTACTTAATCTTGGAAATTCCAGCATAGTTTATTGGGGTTTCACGTATCAAGTTTTGAACTCCAGTATTGGCTACTGGAGTTCTGTTTCATATTTTAGTTGGGGGCAAACACGTTAATTTAATCGGATCAGTGACTACTTTGCTATTGCAATATAAAAGGTGGTCAAGCCCTAATAGTAGAGCCGAAATTGACTACGCCGATTATGTCTGTTTTTAAGGCAAATATAAAATTTACACAAAAACACCCTACGAACTCCAACACATATTGATGTGTTGAAGTTCAAGCTTACCATATGCTGGAGTTTAAGCTTACAGTATGATGGAGTTCAAACTTTTCTAAGGACTTGTTGGTAAAGCCATTTTATAATTGGGTTTGGGTGTAATTGGATGTAATTATATATTTTTGGCATGTTTGTCTAACCAAGTAACTTGTCCAGCATGGAGAGGAGAAGACACTCCTTCGAATCTGAAAGGGTGGCGCTTCGCCTCCCTTGGGGATCTTGAGAAGGAATAACATAGGTTCTCCCCAAGTTCCTGTGGTCAGGACAGCAAGGAGAAGAGGCATCCATTTATTGATCAACTAGTGATGGAGGAGGGGATGCAGTGCTGGTGGCGAAGGAGCAGCTGGCATCGGTGGGCATGAACCCATCGGTGTGAAGGAGAAGAAGTAGCTATGGAAGAATGAGTTTTGGTTGTTATTTGCTCAATGGTTGGGGGCAGAAAAGACTCGGGGTCCGAATTCCTGGGACCAGAGACCGCAATTGGGGCTGGGAAGTGAAAATTAGCATTCTCGACTAAGTCCATCTCACCCCAAAGCGCTTGAGTTTCCTATAATGTTGGGTTTTGAAGCTCCCTCGGATGAGCATATGGTTGAGCTGATGAAGATCTCCTTTGAAGCGGAGCCTCTTAATCACTAGCTTCCCCTTCATCAACAAGAACCATTGTGGTCGGCTCAGATGGCATTTTCTTTTCCCTCTTCTC
Source organism: Nicotiana tabacum (assembly GCF_000715075.1). NCBI lineage: Eukaryota > Viridiplantae > Streptophyta > Magnoliopsida > Solanales > Solanaceae > Nicotiana > Nicotiana tabacum. The sequence continues at coordinate 119,750,403 of NC_134095.1, forward strand.
TTGAGTCCCAATCGAGGAAGAGTGTCTTCTCTTCGATTTCTTGTTCTCAAGTTGGAGACTCCGAAAGGAGGCACCCTCACCGGAGGTTCGGGTAGATCCACGAGCTCTGTTCTGGACAAGGGAATTTTGCAACACCCTCCTGGATTCTTCGGGGTCATCCAAGGTGTCCATTTTGGGGCAAATGACAAAGCCCCTTGGAAGCCCTGTATTAGGCAAAATTAAAGCTAGCAATTTATTCATGAGATTTCTTATGTTCGAACGAGGATAAAAGAAAGAAGGACTTGGCTTACCATGGTGCTTGGCCTTCCACCCGTATTTGGGGGCCATTTTCTTTCACTGTTAAGGTTCTAGAGTTGTAATTTTTAGAATTTTCTGAACCCATTTGTCCAGGCTTGGACCCGTGGCGATTCCTATCGGGTAGCTGAAACAAAAGAAAACAAAAATCAGCAAAAGCAAAAAATGATCTTTTCACGGAGAAAGGAAGCAAATAACCGAAAACTTATGAAAAATGTTCCACGACTCGGGAAAGGTTGGAGTTGTGGTGGGGATGATATCCCTGGTAGCAATAACAATGAACCATTCTATCCATCCACGATCATTGTCGTTGTCTACATTGGTGAGGAGAGCATGGTGGCCATGCTTGCTAAAGTTTATTACTTCCCTACGGAAAATCTTGGGAAAGTAAAGGATCATTATATATGTAAGAGTAGGCGTTTTCCGGTCTCAGTGCACAATTAACGAAGGCAGGTCACCGTCCGCCATATAAATGGACCTACTTGTGCTAAGCAGACCTAATATCGGTGACAAAACTCTAAAATTATTAGGTCGAGCTCTTCACTCGACCCCAAAGAAAATGGACCCAAGGTAAATAGGTACGTATAAACATACATGAACCCCTCCTTGGAGCAGGTAACTCGCTCTACCATATCTGGGGTGAGGATTTCAATATTGGAACAGTTGCAGTTCTCTTTCACAGTTGGGATACTAGGAGGAATAGAGGAGGGATACCTATGAACTGGCCAAAACCGGTGGCCTTGAGAAGTTGCAGAAAGGGCTTTTTCTTGAAGATAATTTGTGGTGCTGAGATGATGTGGTATGATGGTGCTAACAGTTGGAGGATCAGACTCGATGTCAACCTCCTTGTCTTTATTTTTCTTTGGACCTCCACCAAAGAGAAGACCGGTATTTTCGAAGAAAGCAGTGTAAGAACTCATCGTGGTAAAAGGTTAGTAAAAGTAGTGAAGTTGATGAGGTAATTTTTTGTTGATGAAGTTGAAGGGTGTGAAAGAGTTCTTAGCAAATGCGGAGAAGAAGGAAGATTTATGAAAGTAGTGAAAGTGAAAAAGTAAAAATGATGAGTAGTGTAGAAGATATAGATGGCAAAAATCATAGTCATGATTACCTCAAAACCAGGCGAAAATATTTGCTGAATTACGGGGCAACACGTGTTTGGGGTATTAAATGCAAAGAGATGTGTGTCCCCTCAAGTGTTAAAGACCGTTCAGGAACTTTCCCTCCAAGAAAGGAATATTCATCTACTTCCGGTAACGCTGAGTTTCATCACCGAAAAGTAGGGGGACTAACAATATGGGGTAAAATTGGTTGATAACAGGTGGTTGAATGGTAAGATGACACGTAGAATAGGAGATAAGTAAAGGACGAGTCGGGAAACAACTAATACCAAATGTGACACGTGTGACCGGTACCGGATGGATTCTGAAGGGAACGTAGTCGGCAGTAAGAGTTCAAAGGTTTGCACGGACATTATTCAATGAAGGAACATTTACTAGCGTTAAATGAACGGCCGTTACAGAGAATATTTGCATTCAAGGCCTGTCGTTATATATTCATCAATGATACTTTTATTCTCATTTAAGGAGGAGTTTGATCCTAGGATCTTGTTTCCTTAGGTAAAGCTATAAATACTGAGGTTAACAGCCATTGTCAAGAGAGAAAAACATATTCGATACGAAAAGGCTATACTTTACTATCTTGGTTCTCACACTTTACTATTTAGCTCTAATTTTAATAGCTTTATCATCGCTTTATTATTATTATTTTCGTCTCTGCTCTCGGAAAAGTTGAATTCTGAACCAGGCTAGTTATCCTCTTTAATTTTAGTTGTTAAATCTTAGTTTAATCTTATTTCTTTATTACTATTTGGATCAAATCGATTTGTTTGACTACAAATCATGTTACAAATTCAATTGTACCATTTTACGAGTAAACGAATATGTTTAAGTTGCTGATATCTCCTTGTGATTTGTATTGAAAACTAGATATTCAAAAAGACTGCTAAAACACTTCATGGCATGTGTGGGCATGTTAAGGCCAGGCACAAGATGCGCAATAAGCTGCGGAACAGTGAACATTGGTAGCATTCCTCTATTTTTCTATATTTATTAACCAATCCACGTACAAACCTATTTCTACATTTGCTGTCAAACCACGCTGATACCTTGGATTGTATATATTTGCCCTTACCACTCCCCAATAAACTGATGCATTATAAATTGTATATACTTACTTATGAACTGTACCACGAAGTCGTTACAGTTACTAACATTATTATTGTTTACTAATGAAGAGTGTGATGGGGACTATGATTACTGCTTTAATTCAAATCTGAGAGTCCCACATGTCACTAAATAAATGCATGACAGTAGTGTACCTACTGTCTAGACTCGGTCTCTTTCGAATATGCCATATTCAAATCTTGGAATCTTTCTCATTTTCTCTTTCCCCTTTTGTTCCCCTGTCTCTTTCTCTTCTTTGTAGCTACTGCCATTGCCAACTTACTTCTTACTGTGTCTTTGTTTGATTTATTACTGGCCACTAATCTCCGAAATTGCAACATAGTACCATCTTCTCTTCTTTTTTAAGCGAATAGTTCTGTATGAGATATGCATAAATTGCCTCTTTATTTCCCTTTCATATAATTTATTTATTATTTTTAAAATTTAAATGAAAAGTATTTTTTTTAGAAGCTTGGTTGTTAAATTCGTTTATTTCTCAAATTTTCTACGACATTAGGTTTTAGGGAAGAGTAATTATTTTTGGAAAAAAGTAATAACTAATTTGTGATAAAATATTAATTAGCGTAATCTAATTTACGAAAATACCTAAAGTACCTCAATAAAAATTCGTGTTAAAAAAGAAACTAATATTATTATTAAGAAATTTTATTGCATAATTTAACTTTAAAAATAGGAATTAGTTACGAAATTCTTCTTGTAGCTGATCACTTTTTTTTATTGATCTGTCACTAGCGATAATTTTTTATTATTTAACTACATAATTTTTTCATCGCTAATTTATTTCTTTATGTAGTTGACTTGTCTAGAATACATGGTATCTAGACGATTATTTTGATACGAAACTAATATAAAAGAACACTAAACTTTCAAAATCATCTTGGTTACGTTGTTTCATGCTTAGCCTCTACTTTTGTTTTTTTTACTAAATAGGCTCAATATTTGTCATTTTCAAGAGCTTATATTAAAAAAATATTTTTAAGGGCTTATATTTTTATAATTTTATATGCATCGTACAAGGTACACGCGCATCGCGCGAATCTATCTATATCTATACTATATTAAAAGCACGAAGGCCCTTAGCGAAATATCGTTCGCCTTTTTTACCCTTTAAAAATAGGTTTCACGTTAGATAAAATTGTAATTTAATTAACTTTCCTAATATCTAGCACTTTAAAATCAACTAAAATTTTGACTATTAAATATTTTCTTATTGAACTACGTAAAAAGTCCTAATATTTAGGACCTAACATTTAAGAATTTAAAACCAAATAAGATTTTACTTAAGTAAATTCTTTCCTTATTTACTTCATAATTAATTTGTCTTCGTTAGATTTCTTACGTCTATATTTGTTCTATATAAAGTTTAGGTTTGGTTTATATAAAGGTTGATTCCCATTTAAATTCTACCATTAAATCTATCTTTTCCTTATATAATTTTTTTAATTTAAATTAATATCTTACGTCTTATTTTTACTTTGGGGGAAATTATTCTTGCATATAATATATTTTTCATCAACTCCTTTTAAAAGTATAACGTTAAATATGAAATTATTTTCATAATATATTTAAATTCTAGGAAAAAGGTCTATAGTTTCTATTCTATTTACTATTTAGTTAAAAATAAAATAAAGAATATAGTATTATTCTATTGTATTCTTTTATTTATGTTATTCCTTATACAGATATGAATATATACAATAAGTTTTATTATTTTCTACTTCAATAAGCCGATTTTGTATATTTTATATTTATTTTGTTTAATGTGTAAGAAGCTATAAGCGATTATTAGAATACATAGAATTTTTTTTTTATATTATGCTAGCTGGCATAAAGGACCAATGCACAGATATGGACGAAAGGGTAGCCTCATTTCGCCTTACCAACCCCATGGAAACTTCGAATACATGCCTAGATTGTTTGTACAGACAGACTTTTTGGGTGCTAAAAATTCAAAGTCGAAAGGAAAACAGCTCAAAATCAAACAATAAAGAGGTATAAGATTATCATTTTCAGTATTAGGTAAACTATGGTATATTATTTTAATATAATTATAAAACTGGGAGAAATATTAAGTTGAATATAGTAATTGAGATGCATGATTGAGAATATCTATGAGGTAGATTTTTTTTTCTTGAGTAATTGGCTAAATTAGATCAACTATTATTATTCTCAAGAATTATTTTTTTGTAAAATTTTATTTTTGTAACTCAATAACAAGCATATAATTCATTGAGACAGGTTACACGCGCAAAGCGCATACTCAAAGACTAATATATATATATCACCTCCTTTTTACACACCCGAGGGTATATGAGAGTTTTTTCAGTTAAAGTAACATTATTCGAAATGAGATTATTTTATTTATTTTTATCAGAGTCGCCACTTGGAATAGATTATTTGGTGTCCCAAGTCACTGGTTTATTTTAAAATCCCAAGTCGAGGAAATTTCGAATTTATTTTAAAAGCCTGCGAACCAAAAATTCTAAGTAAGGAATTCTGTTAACCCGGAAGAAGGTGTTAGGCATTCCCGGGTTCCGTGGTTCTAGCACGGTGGCTTAAACTATTAATATTGGCCTATTATCTGATTTACTACATGTTTTAAACCTATTGTGCATTTTTAACTTTATAACCGCTTTTATTTATTTAAAACTGCTTTTTTACAATTTATGGAATTTATCTCTTGAACAAGTTACGATTGTCGTACACTTGCCGTTTTGGAACACATCACAAACCATGCTACATGAAATGCACCCGCGATTCGCAATATTTTTATTTTATTAATATTCGAAGTTGTTATGATCGGGTTACATGAAATGCACCCCCGAATTTGGGAATTAGGTACTATGACTATACCACGGAAACCGTACCCATAGTCACGATAGTTAATTAATCGCGCCTAAAGCAAACTACGATGTATTTATAAATTAATATTCTAGGCTAAATTTGAGATTATTTGTGAAGCAGAATTATGGAAATGGAATTGATGTAGAATTTAAGAAATATTTTAGCTAAACAATTCTAACATAAAACTTATGAATTACTACCAAATTCAAGGCATAATGAGTAAATAAAGCTAGGTTCTTTCAGAGCTAGGTTCTTTCAGTGTGGCTGAAGACAACGCTTCTTATTCCCTATTCACATGAATATTATGTTAGTTCATTCATTCTAAAAGAACACATGTCTCTGCTAGAATTCAACCGAAAAATAATCTTTCAAATGCATATAACTTGGAAATGACAAAGAAATTTTTTTTAAAAAAAAACTAACAAAATCTTCTTTGATCAATCACAGTGAAAAGAACATTCAATAACTAACGTGAAGTAAAACACATGATGGGAATTAAAATCAAAGAATCAACATACTAAAGAGTGGAAGAAATACTACATGAATTTATCTCTAACAATTAAAAAGACCAATGCAAAATTAATCATCATAGAAAACAACCAAAGTAGGATTTGAAACTAGAGTAAGAATAAAAATGGACCTTTATTAATGAATTTGAGGTTGAGAATTTGCAACTCAACAGATCATAGACAACGACCAAAAATGAGCAGCAAATGAACTCAACCAACCGGAACCATCGACCGGAGAACTTCCACGCCGACCTCGACGGACTCGACCCTTTTGCAGACCCATAGCACGAACATTGTGAGGATGATTCGCTGGGTTTTTATGGATTTTTGGACTGGTTTTCGAAGCTGTTGTGCTGAAGTTTTGGGGCTGGATTTTGGTGTGAACTCCAGCTCGTTTCATGGCTGTTTGGTGGCAGAATTTCATCTGGGTTTGGGCCAGTTTTTCAGGTCGTTTTTTAAGCTATTTTGAGGAGTGTTTTCAGCTCGTTTTGGAGCTATTTTGAGCAAATTTAGTGGCTATTTTGGGTCAGTTTAGAGCTGGATTTTGGGGCATTTACGGGGCTGATTTGGTTGTAGTTTAATGCTAGTTTTTGGACAGTTTTTCAGCTCATTTTTGGAGTTGTTTTGAGGTCATTTTTAGGGTAGATTCGAACTCATTTTTGGTGCAAAATAGGGGGTACCTTGGGGCTGCTTTCAGCTATGTTTTTAATGGAGAGAATAGAGCTGGTGTTTTTGCTTGGTTGAAGGAGAGAGAGCTGATGGGTGTCTTAAGGTTGTGAAGGGTGTGAGTGGAGGAAATATTTTGGGGAGAGTGGGGAACATGAGCGGAGAAAGTGGGGAAGTGGGTAGTGAGGGGAGAAAATGGGGAAAGTGGGTAGTGAGTGGAGAAAGTGGGGAAGTGGAAAGTGAGTGGGAAAAGCAAAAATAAATTCAAACATGATCAAAAATTAGCTGCTCACTATATATATAAAATCTGAACCCATCTAAAAATATATATTTTTTAGGCGAAAGTAGAGACAGAGCTATGTAGCTCCGACATAGATGTCAAATGTGAAACTTATTAAAATATGCAAAATCCATCCTAATATTAGAATTTATTTGCGAATAACTGGAGTATGACAACGTTTCTTCAGTCGATTAAATGGTAAAACTTGCCGATCAACCATTTAAAAGGACCAAATGATAAAATAAGGAGGAGAAGAATAAGAAGTCCATAATAGAAGTCAAAACTTTTACCCATTTGTACGTCGTTGGAAGGAAGAAACTTCAATAGAAAATGAAGAAACGAGTTGTGCAAAATGTCTGACCTAGTCGAAGCCTATTTTTCTTTGGTGACTAATCAGTCCTCTTTGTGAAAATATCTGCTGAGAGTACTTCCTCGGTTACAATAATTACTGTTTTCTTCTGTTACAATAAATACTACTCCAACATTATTAAATCAAAATCTTAATTTGATTTAATGTGCTATTAGTGATAAAATCTTTGATAGAACACTTCTCTCTTAGGAGTAATACTTAATATGAACCAGCAAGTTGTAGAAAACAAATTAGTAGTAGCTAATTAGATTAACACAAGAGTGAGACACGTACGCTTCAATATTATTCATCCCATAATCACCCATAGATCTGCACTCTTATATTTAAAATTCATACACAACTTTTCTATGTAACGAGAATGCTATACAAATTCATACGCATGTAACGTTTTTACTGTATACGTAACTAATTTTGAAGTAAACCAGTTGTATTTATAACTAGTCATGTTAACAGGTTGTTTGGATGATTATTACCCATTGTATCGTAATATATTATTTTGTTATCTCAAAATAATATTATTTAAAATTAATTGTATTGTATCGTTAAATTCATTGTTCCACAACAACTAAAAGCCCTATTTTATGAAACAATAATTTGGTATAGTGTGATTGTTTCCTATTTTCTTACAATTATACCCTTACTTTATTGAGGTTATTGAATATTGTCAAGTGTAGTAGTATAGTTGAAGTTATTTATGTTACATTGTAGTTAGTTAGTTGTTAGATTTAGGATTAGTTACAGGGGTACTTTAGTAATTAGCAGTTTACTCTTTCTTTCTCACGTGTATAAGACTCATTTTTGTTGAATAGAATAACACAATATTTTTTCCCAATTTCTTTTTTTGTCCAGAAGCTTCTCTCATGATGAGAGCTCAAGCTCAACCTCTTTCGATGGAGGTTGATTCATTCTGTTAATTTCAATCTCGACATGGTATCAGAGCACAACTTGATTCTCTCATCCTTTGTTTTAAAAGACAGAATTGGGACTCGTCCGGGGCTCACCACGGGGCGGAGCACTCGTAAAACGCCCCTGGGCTTATGTATGGGGCTTAGTTCTGTGAGACTTACGCCTCGGGCACGCCCAACGCCTAGTGTACTGGGCTCACATAATAGAACTTTATGCAATTGTGTGCAACTAACCTTGTAAATCCTCAAATTTTCTTAATAAATCGTTGACTATTCAAAATTACTTTTTTTGTTAATCATATATCATTGAGTTGAGAGTATTTTATGTCATAATTGAAATAAAAATTATTGCACGTTATCCACTAAGACTGCTATGATAGTTAATTTTAAATAAATCTTTCATTTAAAAAGTATTTATTTATTAACTTTTGTTATGTCTTTACTATATAATAGTCCATAATTTTTTTATAATTATTTTTCTAAATATTATTTTTTCCACGTTTACGAGATACAAAACTTATTAATTTAATAGCTTAGTATTAGTTAGTAACTATTTACAAGTAATTAGTTATCATGGTATTGTATGGTGACTTATGTGTCACTTTATTAACTTGTTGAAACTTAAAAATAAACGATGCTAGAGAATCATATTTAAATTAAATTGTGAATTATGTTTTTATATAAATTCTCTTTCAAATATAAAGCATATTAAATAAAAGGAGTATTTTAAGAAAAATATCAAATTATATGATCGAAATTCTTTCAAGATTCATTACTCCTTAAGAGATGCATATAAGATTTCGTATCGAATACATTACTTTTGATGTTTGAGTTGTAATGACGTTGTAGCTAATTTGCATATTATGATATATGTCATACTTTTCGTATTATTCATAGTTCAATTATAATTTATAAATATTTTAAAGAGATTATTTGTTATAATTTTGTGATTTTAATGTAATTTTTATAATTATTTTTTATTTTATACTATCTTAAAATTAGTAAAATTTAATGATCCGTGGGACTTACGCCCCATGTCTCAGGGCTTACGCCTCGCTTCATCAGAGGTAAAACGCCTCGCCTCACGCCCCTACCTTTTAAAACATTGCTCTCATCAATGTCTCTTCCTTCTCTTCAAATTTCATCATTCAATTTCATTTTTTCAGCTTTACAAAATCAAAATCTGCATTTACAGTTCGTCTCTAGGGTTTGAGATTTCTCGATTCTTCTCCCCAATTTCAGAGGTTATTTCTCCTAATTTTCTAAGTTCGTCTTCAATCGATGGCCGGAGATAAAGAAAATCAGAATACAACCAATAATTTGGACTCGACAACCCGTTGTACATGCACCAGTCAGAGAGTGCCAGAACAACATTAGTACTTGTTGCCTTTGATGGAACTAGGTACAGATCTTGGAAAAGGGGAGTTCTCAGAGCGTTATCCGTGAAGAACAAGGTTGGATTCATTACCGAAAAATGTAAGAAACCTAATCCTGATGATGCGACTTATGACTAGTGGGCTCGATGCGATGACATGGTCACGTCGTAGATTCTAAACTCACTTTCAAAGGACTTAGCTGATAGTCTACAATATGTCAGTGATGCTAAGGAACTATGGCAAGAGCTGAAAGATAGATATAATCAAACAAATAGAGCAAAATTGTATCAATTGCAGAAGGGAATTAACGACCTTAGCCAGAGAGCTTTGGATATCACAGGTTACTACACAAAAATGAAAAGGCTTTGGGGGAATTAAATAAACTGAATGTACATGCACAGTGCGATTGTCAGTGTACTTGTGATGCAAAGTCCAATATACACAAGGCTGAGCAAGATCGAAGATTAATTCAGTTCCTGATAGGCTTAAACGAAGCCTACACAGTGGTAAGAGGCAACATACTTATGATGAATCCACTGCCCAGTATAGCACAGACTTTCTCCATTCTCATTCAGGAAGAGAAGCAGATAGATGGCAAGCCAAGCAACAAATTGGTTATGGAGTCCACTTCACTGAATGTAAATGGACCTGGGAATAATAAATTTAGGACAAATTACAATCCAAGAGGAAATGGTGTCACCCATAACTCGTACAATTTAAACGAACAAGGCTATCTACCTACCAAGTCTCGATTGTTTTGTGATTATTGCAAAAATCCAGGACACACCAGAGATAATTGCTATAGGATACAAGGCTTTCCACAGGATTTCAAGTCCCCTAAGGGGAGAAATGCAACATCTTATGCAAATGTTCACGCAGAATGTGAAGAAGCTGAGGGTGAAACTCACAATCAGGAATTTCAGCACTTGACAAAGGATCAATACAATTAGCTACTCAGCCTATTGGAGAAATTTCCAAGAAGGAACACAAGGGAAATCTCAAACAACATAGCATGTGGAGTTGCAAACATTGCAGGTATTCTAGCTTGTTTTACTTATAAAAAGATTGTTGAAACTACTGTATGTAGATGATCTAAATCAGTTGCTGACTTGTGGATATTAGATAGTGAAGTTTTAAATCACATGACATATAGAAAATCTTTTCTGAAAAATATTAGAACCTTATCTTATCCTTTTTTAGTTACACTATCTAATGAATATAGGGTGAAAGTGACAGAAATTAAAGATGCATTTCTAGGTCCAATGATAACTCAAGTCAAAGTGTTATACGTACCTAGTTTCAAATACAGCCTCATCTCTATTTATTCTTTAACAGACTATCTCGATTGAATAGTTAATTTCAGCAAATATCTTTGCATGATGCAGGCCTCTTCAATGAATAGGCCTCTGGAGATTGGTAAAACAACTAGTAGTTTGTACTTCTTATGCTCAAAATGTCATAGTGGTCCATCTTCTATCCCTTCTGCCTTTTGTTCCCATTCCTGCTTTCCTGCATCAGTTGATGTTGTAAATAGAGGAAAGAGTCATAGTCTGCCTTTACATTCATTATCAATTGTAAATAGATCATCACATTCACTCAACAATGTAAATAACCTTCATTCAAGAAATAAAACTGACTCTTCCTTTGGTGTACATTCTTTTCTGTCATCTATTGCATCTCATAGGGACAGTGTTGAACATCTCTGGTATAATAGACTAGGTCATGTACTTTTTGTGAAAATGAGAAGGATATCTACCATACCCGTTAATTTTTCTCCCAAACAACCTTTTTCTGTTCTATCTGCCCTATGGCAAGGAAAACAAGACTACCATTTTCCTAGAAAACCTCATCCACTACCAAAATATTTGAACTTCTGCACATTGATTTATGGGGTCCCTATCACATAGACACACATGACAACTGCAAATATTTCCTTACCATGGTTGATGATTTTAGCATATTAACCTGGACACATCTTTTGAGCAGCAAAAGCAACACCCTTCAAGCCATTAAAGCCCTCATTTCTATGATTGAGAACCAGTTCAATTCTTTAGTCAAAGTTGTTAAAATTGATAATGGGCTAGAATTTGTAAATAGTGAAGCCATTCTATTCTTTCAAGACAAAGTCATAATTCACCAGAAAACTTGTCCATACACACCACAACAGAATGATGTGGTGAAAAGAAATCACACATATCTACTAGAAATTGCAAGGGCCCTGCTTTATCAATCCAAATTACCAATGAGATATGGGTAAAGTGTATCCTTACTGCTACTTACTTGATAAACAGATTACCCTCTACAGTCCTTAATGATAAATGCCCTCTTGAGCTTCTCTACAAAAGAAAATCAATCTACTCTCACCTTAAAAGCTTTGGCTGCCTATGTTACACTACCACACTCAAGACACACAAAGATAAATTTGAGCTAAAGGCTACTCCCATGTCTTTATCCCTTTGGGGTAAAAGGATATACGGTCTTGGATCTAGTCACAAAGAGGGTTAATATATCTAGAGATATTTTGTTCCATGAAGATGTATTCCCTTTTAATATTTCACCCGAGCACTCTTCTTTTCCTTCTGTCTTGCATATGATAAATTCTAATTCTTCAAGTCCAAACACCATTGTGAATTATCACACCCCCTTTTTACCTACACTCGCAAGGGCATAAGGGAGTTTTTTCAATTAAAGGACAATCGAAACGGGATTTATTATCAAAGATTTAGAATCGCCACTTGGGATATTTATGGTGTCCCGAGTCACCGGTTGAATCCCGAATCGAGGAAAAGATTGACTCTGTATTACAGTCCGCGAACCAGAAATCTGGGTAAGGAATTCTGTTAACCCGGGAGAAGGTGTTAGGCATTCCCAAGTTCCGTGGTTCTAGCACGGTCGCTCAACTGTTATATTTGGCTTAAATTATCTGATTTTAACAATTATGAACCTATGTGCAAATTTTAACCTTAACCGCTTTTATTCATTTTTTGAGAAAATTGCAACGTCATTAAAACAAGTCTTGAACCACGTCACATAAATGCACTCGTGGTTTTTGGACATACTTTAATATCGTTGGGATTTGGATTTGGGTCACAAAAATACGCACCCGAGTTTAGGGAGGTAATGTTAAAATACGCGCCTAAAGAGACTAACGCGTTATAATTTTGGGGAAGGCCGTGAAATTCGCTAAACGGCCCATACCGAAATCTAAGTATTTTAATATATACAATTATCGAGGCCCCGACAATCTAGGTGCTTTATTTAGCGAGGCTCATCTCGTTCATTATTTAAAGGGCAAACCTAAGAGCAACTATGATTCTCTACTTTATTTGTCTCTAAAATAAAAGAAAGAGTCTTAGTTAATTATGTATTGAATTATAATACGTTGAACTATGAATTGAATTCTTCTAGCCAAGTCTAAATAATGAATTTGCTTGTGCACGATTGCAGTAACCCGGCATTTCAGCCGCTAGCGTTTGGGCTCAAAGTCGTAGATCAGTTCTAGAGCCCAACGTTCTTTTAATCTCCCCTAGGAGACCTTTCTGTGGGTTGGAAATCTTTGGGCTCGTTTTCCACGCATTCAAGCCCAATCTCCATGGTCCAAAAATTTCAGACTTTAACCAAACAAACTTACACTAATGCCTCAATCCTTTCCTTCAATATGCAATTAGTGGGCGAATCATAATAACTCAATATCGAAGCTAGAAAAGATGCAACTTCTGAACTACGACTACATGATATCCAGGCTATGGTTATTGACACTGGACAATGAAGTATAAACCATTTCTACTATCTATTATACATGGAATTACTGGTACGAACATAGACATTCTTCCTAACCTTTTAGGCTCCATCATATTCCAGTTTTAACACTTATAGAACAGGGTGCCATACTTGGACTATACTAAAATAGAACCACACTAAAGTCGATTCTATTGAAGGGAATAGGCATAGGTTAATAGTCCATATACATAATATCTCAAGTATTCCATTAACTTTACATACCAAAAATATTCAGATAAGAAAGAAAGAGCAACATGGTTCCTAGAATACACTACTTGGACTAGGATGAAACAGGCTAAACTAACTACTTTCACATTATGCTACTGGATTCCAAACAAGTTGTTATTGAAGACTGAAGGCCAAAGATCATTCATTCATCAAGCTTCATGTAATTACAACTTTACATATTTCTGTATCTCATCTTCTATGGATTCAAGGGATACCTGGAAATGGCAATACAATGAGAAGAGAAGGAGGTCAGCAACAGGCTAGTAGCAGTCAATACAACAGCAATGCACCACCAGCAGCGACTCAATCAATACTCCAGAAAAACCCAGAAAGATTGTAAACCAACAACAACAACAAATACCAAAACAAACAGACTCAACCAAGCTTGTATTAAACCAGTAGACCACTGAACCACTTAAGCAATCAAAAGGAATGAGAATCACTGTCCAGAAGTCGAATTACACCTACGGATGCAATGAAACAGTATCTTTCTTTTGGTTTTCTTTTCTTAAACTCTCCAACACTCTCTAAAAGAAACTGATTGTTTAAAACTCTCAAAAAACTGGCCTCAACTTTCCTCAAAGATTCTTTTAAATTTAACCTCTGAAAAATGATCCTCAAAACTGCTCTCTAAGACTGATTAGAGAGGAACCAAAAGCAGAACCTCTCTCAAACTCTTAAGGCCTCAAAATTCAGAACCTTTTGAACTCTTTTCACTCTCTAAAAAACTGATCAAAGACTGATCTCCCTTCTCTTAGGTTGGTATCTCTCTTAGAAAGTTTTCTTCCTTTCAATCTCCTAAGCTCTCCAACTCCTTCTCTCATCCCTTTTTTTTCCTCTCTATGTGTTCTATTTAAAGATCAAACTTACTCCCTTTTTTTATTCAGACTTTTCTTTACAGCTTGTATCCTCCCTTACTATGTGTACCCCTTTCTTTTATCATTATCCCCATGTTATCTACTTTCCAACTCCTAAAAGCATTTAACTATTAAGAAAATATTTCCTCCCATCACCCCCTCTGATTTTCCCACTCAAAAAAACCAAGACAGAAGTGTCAGTTACCCCATTATATCCCAATTTCATTATTTTATTCCCCTAGTTATGGGCAGCATGATTTTCTAAATTAAAAAGTGCCCTGACAACCCATGCTATCATGTTACCCTCAGTTCAACTTTTCAAATTAAAGCCCCCTTGAATCTCTACCTTAAGTTTCGATTGATTGTAACTCAATTCAAAAACGAATATGAATTAAAAAACCTACTGATTCAGGTAGCAAAACTCAAAACTAACAATGAACTCCTGAAGCTGAGAATATACGGATCAGGAATTAAAACAACCAACGTCAAATAACTTGAAGAGAACAACTAACTACAAACATGAATTAGCTACAAGAAAACGGACTAATGGACGAAACTATTTAATCGATTTGATAGTTTATAACATATGCTAATCAACAAAGCAAACTGGACCAAGAAAAGGGTCCGAAAGAGGAGGAAGAAAATAATTGACAAAAGCGAATTACAACGAAAATTAATCAGAAGACAACAAACGAAAAAGAATAAATGAAAAGAAATACCTTGGAATTTCAGACCATTCGAACTCGTCCTACTCGAAGCTTTAACTTGATTTTAATGCCGAAATGGACCTTAATCGAGTGTTCTCGACTGAGAACACACAACTAAGGTCGATTACGACCTTAGTTTTTTACTGCGTATCGATCCCCTGGCTTGGTTCTTTTAGGGTTCGTCCAATCAATTTCAAATTCGAAGGAATCTAACTTGATTCGAAGGAAAATGGTGTTGGATTAGGGACGAAAGAGGTCTAGTGGTGGTATGGTGTTAATTTGGGACTGATTGGGTAGGTTTAAGGTTTGAGGTCTTGTCTTCGATCTAAGATTCGAAGCAGTCGGCCATGATTCGAGGGTGATGGTTAGAGGGGTTAGGTTGGGGAGGTCGAGGGGAAGCTGGGGTGTGAATTTGGTGGCCATTGGAGTACCGACCGCTGGGTTTTGGGCGGTGGAGCAGGCCGGCGGCGTCTAGGGTTTTGGGGGAGAGATTTCCGGTCTCTGAAGAGACGATTGGAATGGGGGGGGGGGATTTGGGAATGGAGATGGGTTTAAGGGTATGGGGGGTGACATATTAAAATCAAAGACTTAATCTGGACCGTTGGATAGATGGAAACCAACGGTCCCGATTGAGTCGCTTAACAAAACGGGGCCGTTTGGTTTAGCGCTGGGGACTGGGTCGGGTTGGACCGGGTATAGGGGTGTTTGAATTGGGTTGTAAGGATTTGGGCCTTGGGGATATAAATTAATTTTGTCCCAATTCCGATTTCCTCTTCTTTTATTAATTATTTTCTTCCTAAATTGTCTAAAAAAAATTAAAACCAAAATCCTAACTCAAATTATAAAACCAAAATTGACTTAAAATACTAATTCACTTCAAATAATATTTATCACAAGTAATTAAATACTAAAAATAAAACAATCACACAATTTGACATTAAGCACTTTAAAAATGTAAAGTACGTTATTTTTTGTCCATTTTTCATTTTTTGTAAAAATAACATTTTACTAAATTAACCAAAAATGCAAAATCAAATCCTAAGTGCAGATGCTATATTTTGGTATTTTTAATTTAAAATTAAATATGCAAACAATCAAAAAAATTGCACAGTAATTCCTGGAATAACACATAATTAAAGAAAAGGCCTAATGTGAGAATTCTTTTGGAGTAATTCATATGAGGCAAAAATCACGTGCTCACAGTTGCCCCTCTTTGTCCGGAAACATGAAGAGTTTTCGTGCAAAGATAAAGTGAGCGGATACGAGCGATTTTTGCTTGTTTTGAATACTCCGTGGAGAAGCATTTAGAAAGATTTGACCGAACCTCTACTTCAAAGGTTTCCTACATATCCTTGGCTATAAAGGAATCAGGTCAATGTAGTTCGGGAAGTCTTGGTAGCTGGGATTACCATGAAGCTGCGGTTTTGCTGTTACTGCTGCTGCTGCTGCTGATACTGCCTACTGACCTCCTTATTACACCATGACAAAAATGAAGAAGCTAGACTAAGCTATAATCTATGCTTTACAAAGATTTATTTCCAAACTTGATCTTGTGACTGATGTTGCCTTGTTGATTTGTGTTTCCTCCGCTCTTTCTTTACTTCTGGCTCGACTTGTGGTCTTCCTTCTGATTTCAGCTGAGGATTTTTATTGTAACCCTCCGCTTTACTGACTTCAAACTGATTGCTAGACTTGAAATGTATTCCCTGCTCTCCAGGCGGGCTCCTGACTGCTAACTTGAAATGTATTCCCTGCTCTTCAAACGGGCTCCTGACTTCAACCAAAATTGACGAAAACAAAGGAAATTTTTTTGCCCCAGTTTGGGTATCTGGGAACATATGTAAGTGTAAAACGAATCACATTACCAAATATCAATAAGAACTTGAAAACTAAAACTTGAATTGTACTCCCTTGTTCTCCAAGCGGGCTTCTGACTGCTGAACTTGAATGTATTCCCTGCTCTCCAGGCGGGCTCCTAACTGCTGACTTAAAATGTATTCCCTGCTCTCCAGGCGGGCTCCTGACTGCTGAACTTGAATGTATTACCTGCTCTCCATGCGGGCTCCTGACTGCTGCGCTTGAAAGTATTCCCTGCTCTCCAGGCGGGCTCCTGACTTCAATGAAACAGATAAAACAAAGAAAACTTTCTGCCCCAGTTTGGAGGTTGGGCACATATGTGAGTGTTAAACTGAATCATATTACCAAATATTACTAAGAATTCGAAAGCTAGGTCCCATTATCCAGGGGGGTCCTGACAATTCTTACCTAAACGATAATTTTAAATCTAAGTTATATCTTCTAAAGGTGTGACTTCCGCTAAATCTTGTTATCTAAGAGGGTCTTAAAGCTACATCCCATTATCCATGAGGGTCCTGAAAACTCCTAATTACATCCTATCTTAAACATGCAAACTTTGAAATCAACTTATATTCCTTGGGGTATATTTATGCTACTTATGATTGTTTTGATTTTTAAACTAGGTCCCATTTTACAGGAGGGTCCTGAAAATTTCTGACTAAATTTGGAAAAGGCGGAAAAAGATGGCGTTTCTGCTTGGGGAAAATGTTGAGGAAACAGAAAATCATAATCATTAATCTAGGAAAGAAGAGAAGTCAGAATCTTTGTTCTCATGGGGTAATATCCAAAGTGTATCTCAAACATACAAACTTCAAAGTTCCACTTATAATCTTCTAGGGTGCACTCATGCCAAATTTCGCTACTCATGATTATTTTGAATTTTAAACTAAGTCCTATTTTCCAGGAGGGTCCTGAGAATTTCCGCGATCAATTCTGCCTAGTACTTACTCTTCCTACGGATGATTTCCCGAAACAAATGCCATTTTTGCCCCTGTTTCAAATCAAAGAAAATTTCGTCAGTTTAAAACGTGGTGGTTCATCGTGGCATTCCTGCTGGAGGTGGTTTTCTCTTTGCCATTCTTTGCTTCATCCAATTGTTTTGGACTGATCGAAAAGATCATTTTGACCTCCTGACTAATCCTTAACTGCAAGATCCCCAACTTCTATTCTCCCCTCCTGACCTTTCTGCCTGAAACCGTATATCTCCCGCGACATTACTGAACCATTCCACAGTTTTAACTTTTGCTTACACCATAGGTCCCATTTTTCATCATATTATTTTTTGCATGTTCCAGCTGCATTTTGCTTTGTGCAATTCCGAAACTGGTAGTAAGCTTTGAAATTCCTTCTTACAAGGCTAAACTTGGTAGAGCTTTAGAGAAGTAAAATTAACAACAATGAAATGCAAGGATTTTAAGAATAAAGAAAAGAATCCAAATTTGGATGACTGTTGGAGATAGGAAAAGGGACTTATCTAAGCGGAATCACCGGCACCAATGATCATGGTATGCATTTGGATCAATCAGCCCAGTCTATTTAACCAATCTCCTCCCCAATTGTTTTACTTTATTCTCCAAGATTTCCACAACCCAATTTTACTTTCCGCCAACTTACGGACCTCGTTAGACTTGCCGTGCCCTGAAGAGTTTTCACCGACAAACCTCTCTCATTTGTTGATTCCTCAAATACTTGTCGCCTGATGGTGCCCGTGAAGGTTTTCACCAATAAGACTCTCTCATTTTTATTTTCTCTCAGCTTTCGTCGCCTCATGGTGCCCATGAGGGTTTTCACCAATAAGACTCTCTCATTTTTTGATTTTTCTTACTTAAACTGGAGTGTTGCCCCTGATATGAGTTCTTTGTATATTGCTCGACTTGGCATCTCTCAAAGTCTGATCGGAAGGTCTTTCTTTGGACCGTAATGTGTGCTTTTGTATGGGGTTAGAAAGAAAGGGTATCAAAGGCTCAAAGCAATTTTGACACGGGTTTTAAAATTACAACTCTTGGAATCACATTTCTTATTACAAGTACAACTTCTGCCCCAGTTTCTTGCTTGGGGATTTTTTGATATTTTATTTTACTATGACCGAGCCGGGAAGCTGTCTACGTATCCTTAACTGGAATCAGGTCAAACGTAGTTCAGACGTGAATTTCCTTGTTGTTATACTTTTCACTTCTTTTCTCTTCTCTTTTTCTTTTCTTTCTTTTTCTCTCTTTTTCGTTATTGATTCCAAAAGAGGGGTATGAAAGAAATAAATAAGGCTCAAAAGGGGGAACAAATGGTGAAGTGTTTAGATAGCATAACAAATTGCCATCGTCATTCCAATCTTCGAAATAATGCCAAATACAAACAATCAACAGTTATAATAAAGAAATCATACATAATACCTTTTTACTGCATCAGAATTGATAGCCATGTCTATGCATTTTCCTTCGATATTCGTTAAACATAAAGCACCATTGGACAATACTCTGGTTACAATGAATGACCCTTGCCAATTTGGGGCGAACTTGCCTTTCGCTTCAGCCTGGTGTGGAAGGAAACGTTTCAACACCTGTTGGCCCACTTCAAACTTCCTGGGACGTACCTTTTTGTTGTATGTTCTTGCCATTATCTTTTGATACAACTGGCCATGACACATTGCTGATAATCTTTTTTCATCAATCAAATTCAACTGCTCCAAACGGGTCTTGACCCACTCATTATCATCAATTTCAGCTTCAGCGACAATCCGAAGGGACGAGATTTCAACTTCCGCAGGTATCACTGCTTCAGTTCCATATACCAACAAATAAGGAGTTGCACCTACTAAAGTACGGACAGTAGTGCGATAACCCATCAATGCAAACGGTAATTTTTCATGCCATTGCCTGGAACTTTCTACCATTTTCCGAAGCATCTTCTTTATGTTTTTGTTCGCTGCCTCAACTGCTCCATTCGCCTTGGGACGATATGGGTAGAATTGCGATGCGTAATCTTAAACTGTTGGCATACCTCTTCCATCAATTTACTATTAAGATTAGCACCATTATCCGTGATGATCACCTTTGGGATTCCGAATCGACAGATGATATTTGAGTGAACGAAATCGACCACTGCTTTCTTGGTCACCGATTTGAAAGTTTTGGCCTCAACCCACTTGGTGAAATAATCAATGGCTACCAGAATGAATCTATGCCCGTTGGATGTTGCTGGCTCAATTGGTCCAATGATATCCATGCCCCAAGCAACGAAGGGCCATGGTGCCGACATCGTGTGCAATTCCGATGGTGGAGAATGAATCAAATCTCCGTGTATCTGGCATTGATGACATTTGCGCACAAAACTGATACAATCTCGCTCCATGGTGAGCCAATAATAACCTGCTCGGAGAATTTTCTTTGCCAGCACATACCCGCTCATATGTGGTCCGCAAACTCCTGAATGTACTTCGGACATGACAGCCGTAGCTTGTCTAGCATCTATGCATCTTAACAATCCAAGGTCTGGTGTTCTTTTATACAAAACTCCTCCACTTAAGAAGAATCCACTTGCCAACCGTCGAATTGTTCTCTTCTGATCCCCCGTGGCTTGCACTGGATATATCCCCATTCTGATGTACTCCTGGATATCATGAAACCACGGTTCGCCATCAAGTTCTTCTTCAATCATGTTGCAGTAAGCATGCTGATCTCGTACTTGAATGTGCAAAGGATCGACATAGGCTTTGTCCGGATGGTGCAACATTGATGCCAGGGTAGCCAAAGCATCGACGACCTCATTATGGACCCTCGGAATATGCCTGAACTCCACTGATCGAAACCGTTGACAAAGATCATGCAAACATTGTCGGTATGGTATGAGCTTCAAATCTCGTGTTTCTCATTCTCCTTGAATTTGGTGTACTAGAAGATCTAAGTCTCCCAAGACTAAGACTTCCTGGACATCCATGTCTGCAGCTAGCCTTAAACCCAAAATGCATGCTTCATACTCAGCCATATTGTTGGTGCAATGGAATAGAAGCCGAGCCGTAACAGGATAGTGATACCGTGTTTCAGAAATAAGCATGGCTCCTATCCCCACTCCTTTCATGTTAGCAGCCCCATCGAAGAAAAGTTTCCAACCTGGTTTTTCGGCTTGTTCTAGCTCGTCAATATGCATCACCTCTTCATCAGGAAAATAAGTCCTCAGTGGCTCATACTCTTCAACGACTGGGTTTTCGGCTAAATGATCGGCCAATGCTTGAGCTTTCATTGCAGTCCGAGTCACATAGATTATGTCAAACTCTGTGAGCAAAATCTGCCACTTCGCCAGTCTTCCTGTCGGTATAGGCTTTTGAAAGATATACTTCAATGGATCCAAGCGTGAAATGAGGTAAGTAGTGTAGGATGACAAATAATGTTTCAATTTCTGTGCCACCCAAGTTAGGGCGCAACATGTCCTTTCCATGTGAGTGTACTTAACCTCATAAGCTGTGAACTTCTTGCTAAGATAGTAGATGGCTTGTTCTTTCCTTCCGGTGACGTCATGCTGCCCCAGTACACAGCCAAATGAATTTTCCAGGACAGTCAAGTAAAGAATCAAAGGTCTCCCTGGTTCTGGTGGTACCAGCATAGGCGGGTTAGACAAATATCCCTTTATTTCGTTGAATGCTTCTTGACACTCATCAGTCCACTTGATCGTAGGGTCCTTCTTCAGCAACTTGAAAATAAGCTCACAAGTTGTCGTGAGTTGAGCAATAAATCTGTTGATATAGTTCAACCTTCCTAACAGACTCATCACTTCAGTCTTGTTCCTCGGAGGGGGCAATTCTTGTATGGCTTTGATCTTCGATGGGTCCAACTCGATGCCTCGCTGACTGACTATGAATCCCAACAGTTTTCCGGATGGAACACCAAATGCACACTTGGCGGGGTTAAGCTTGAGGTTGTACCTGTGAAACCTCTGGAAGAATTTCCTCAAATCCTCGACGTGGTCGGCCTGATGTTTTGATTTTATGATCACATCATCTACATATACCTCAATCTCCTTGTGTATCATATCATGAAACACTGTAGTCATTGCTCTCATGTAAGTTGCCCCAACATTCTTCAACCCAAATGGCATTACCCGGTAGCAATAAGTTCCCCATGGCGTGATGAAGGCTGTCTTTTCCGCATCTTCTTCGTCCATTAGAATCTGATGATACCCGGCATAGCAATCCACAAAAGATCCAATCTCGCGCTTGGCACAATTGTCAATCAGAATGTGGATATTGAGTAGTGGGAAGTTATCCTTCGGACTTGCTTTGTTGAGATTGCGATAATCGACGCATACTCTGATCTTGCCGTCCTTCTTCGGTACAGGCACAACATTAGCCAACCAAATAGGATATCGAGTGACCCGAATAACCTTTGCATCCAACTGCTTTGTAACTTCTTCTTTAATCTTCACACTCATATCAGTTTTGAATTTCCTCAACTTTTGAATGACGGGAGGGAATGCTGGATCAGTGGGCAATCTGTGGACCACTAAATCAGTGCTTAAACCCGGCATGTCGTCATATGACCACGCAAAAATATATTTGTAGTCGATGAGTGTTTTGATTAACTCCTCCCGGATTTTCGGCTCGAGGTGGACACTTATTTTAGTCTCTCGGACATTGTCTATGTCCCCTAAATTGACGGCTTCTGTGTCATTCAGGTTGGGTTTGGGTTTTTCTTCGAAGTGAATTAACTCCTTACTAATTTCTTCGAAGGCTTCATCCTCATCATCGTATTCTGATTCGTAATCACAATCTACTTCTTGAACTAACATTTCAGAATCAGATTGATTTTTAAGACTGGGCTGAGGATTCCTTATGCATACCACGTCATTAGAACCAGCATAAAAAGAACTGTATAGAAAAGAAAACAAAAGGAAAACCATCAGGAATAATGAAGAAAGGAATATTATATTTTATTGAATGATAAAAGATAACAAGGTTTGCACACTCAAACAGACTGCAAAATGAAATTCGGATTACAACCCTGGAATAATCCGTACAAACTTAAAGAAAAATCAAAGCAAACTACCAAGACTCCTTCCGAGTAGGGAGAGGAGTAGCCTTCCAATTATTAAGCTTTGTTGTTGGCCCAACAAATTGCACTTCCGCGTTGCTAGAACCTTCTCCAATTTCCACCATGTTCACACTGTCGAACAACTTCTCAAATCTTTCTATTGACTCATTGTCCGGATCAATCACAGAACTGGGAATTGTTGTCACTGGGCGACTCCTTGTACCGGACTTGACAAATGATCTGGAAAGACGTGGGACTGGCTTTGGAAGGACCCATGTCCTCTGTTTCAATTTCCTGGCTCTTTTTATGTCTGCGGCTGTGGGCTTGAATCCCAGACCAAATGTTCCCAAGTTTTCAGGAAGAGACACAGGTTGTATGATGCCTTGCAGATCTGACCCCAAACCCTTTCCTAGTACAAAACCATTCTTCAGCATTTCATACGCTACCATAACTGATGTGGCGGTTATCTTCGGATTTGGGATACACTTCCCTTCTGGAACTTTCTCGACTGACATTGCGTCAAAACTTGGTAGACCCATGGTCCCTTGTCATCTTCCACTTCAATGAATGGCACAATGGTGCTGCTGTGAGCACACAAATTATCTTCGCCGTGCATAACTATTTCCTGTCTATCCCATTCAAACTTGACCATCTGATGGAGTGTTGATGGTACTGCTTTAGCGGCATAGATCCATGGTCGTCCTACTAGCAAATTGTAGGAAACAGCTATATCCAGCACTTGGAATTCCATTGTGAATTCTACTGGACCTATAGTCAGCTCCAACATTATGTCGCCGACTGAGTCTTTGCCTCCGCCGTCAAATCCTCGCACACAGATACTGTTCTTATGGATCCTCTCATCTTCTACTTTCAGCTTGCTTAGAGTGGAGAGTGGACAGATGTTCTCACTTGAACCATTGTCAACCAGTACCCGGGTAACCATAGAATCCTCGCATTTTACTGTCAGGTAAAGGGCTTTGTTGTTCTCAGTACCCTCTATGGGCAATTCATCATCGGAAAAAGTGACTATGTTTACTTCAAAAATCTTGCTGGCTATCTTTTCCAGATGGTTCATCGAGATCTTGTCGGAAATATGGGCCTCATTCAGGGTTTTCATCAATGATCGGCGGTGCTCATCTGAATGGATTAGTAATGAGAGCAATGAGATCTGAGCGAGCGTTTTCCTCAACTGCTCTACAACATAATAGTCATGCACTTTCATTTTCCTAAAAAATTCCTCTGCCTCTTCTTTAGTTATAGCTTTCTTCACCGGTGTTGGATCATCTTTAGTTCTTCTTAACTCCTCGGGAGTAAAACACCTTCCTGAGCGAGTCAAACCTTGTGCTTCACAAACTTCTTCTTTGATTTCTTTTCCTTTGTAAATCACGGTCACCCATTCATAATTCCAAGGAACAGCTTTGTTGTTGATCACTGGAAGCTGAGTTACTGGTTTTATAATAACAGGCTCTGTGCGAGCCCCCTTCACGACCACAATAGGTTTACTTGCAACCCCTAGTACTACCACTTTAGCTTTTTCGGGTTTCACTGCAGTAATGCTTGACGACCCTTTCTCGGCTACCACGACTAGCTTATTGTCTACCCCTTTCAACTGGACCATTGATTTCCCATTAGTTACCTTTTCCTTTGAGCTGGTTTCACTGGAACGGACCATCATTACCGTCTGCGAGGGCTTCTTGGGATCCCCTCCTTTGTGTATCAACTCAATCATATAGGTCTCATGGTGAGCTGACAGTGGATTCTGATTGATATTTGGTGATTCTGGGGCCTAAACCTCGATCCGATGAGTATCAATAAGCTCTTGCACAGCTGTTTTCAGTTTCCAACATTTCTCTGTATCATGCCCCGGGGCTCCTGAACAGTACTCACAACTCACCGAGTGGTCAAGATTTCTAGGAGGAGGATTTGGCATTTTAGGCTCAATTGGATTCAGCATGCCCAACTGCCTCAACTTGTGGAAAAGACTGGTATATGATTCCCCTAGTAGAGTGAAAGTCTTTTGCTTCTGTAACCTCTCATTCTTGAAGACTTGGTTTGGTCGGAAACCCATTCCGGGGGGATTTCTGTCGGCTCTTGGGGGTGGATATGGATTTTGTGGAGCCGGCGCACGCAATTGTGCGTGTGCCGGAGTTTGGGTATAGGTTTGTGCATGATGAACGAAAAAATGGGGATCTGGCGGTGGGTAGTAATGTTGTGGAGGGCTATATGGAGTGTGGGGGTAATTTTGGTGGTAGGGTCGTGGTTGGATATAGTAGGGTGACGGGCCTCTAGATCTGAACCAGGCACCGGACTCAACAGTCGTGACATCTTCTTTCTTCTTCTTCCCAAGTACACCCACAGTGCCGCTTTGAATGGCCTGAGTGGTTGCCTTGATCGCTGAATAACTCATGATTTTATTGGACTTAAGCCCCTCCTCGACCATGCCTCCCATTTTTACAACCTCATTAAAAGACTTGCCAATTGCAGACACCAAATGACCAAAGTAAGTTGGCTCCAAAGCCTGCAAAAAGTAATCAACCATCTCGCTCTGTTTCATTAGGGGATCTACCCTTGCTGCTTGCTCCCTCCACCGGAAACCATATTCTCTAAAGCTTTCACTGTGCTTCTTCTCTAGTTTAGTCAAAGATAGTCGGTCTGGAATGATCTCAAGATTATACTGAAAGTGACAAGCGAATGCTTGTGCCAGATCATCCCATGTGTACCATCTTCCGTGATCTTGGCGGGTGTACCACTCCAATACTGCTCCGCTCAAACTCTGACTGAAGTAAGCCATTAGCAATTCATCTTTTCCTCCGGCTCCCCTCATCTTACTGCAAAAACCTCTCAAATGAGCCATCCGATCACCGTGTCCGTTGTACAAGTCGAATTTGGGCATTTTGAACCCTGCCGGTAGTTGTACATTTGGGAACAAACACAGGTCTTTGTAAGCCACGCTTATTTGACCTCCTAGCCCTCTCATCTCCCTTAAGGATTGTTCTATGCTTTTCATTTTTCTGAACATCTCCTCATGTTCAGGATTTTTGGCTGGTCTCTCAGCTTCTCTTGAGAGATCAGAACGTGGATCGTAGGGGTAGGTTTCGGGAGCTTTGAAGGTGGGTTCCGGGGGATAATACTGGTTGTCCTGAGCTTGGAACACGGGTTCACTCAGGTATCTATGGAGTGCAGCTGGTGGAGATGCCACAAAGATAGGGGTGGCTGGCGGAGGAGGGTATGGAATTGATTTTGGTGGTGGATCTTGCGGCATATGAGAAGTAGTGCCATGGTAGTGTTGATAAATGGGAAAACCTGGATCGGGGGCGGGATGATCCTGAGACTGAGCTAATGGTGGGGTAAAAGCCGGGTTGGCTGGGTAAGACGGCGGTGATTGCCCTTTGGACCAGGCCTGGTACATTTCGGCCATCTGTTGCTTAATCTTGAGTATTTCCTCTTTCATTTTATTGACGTCCAACTCCTCTACCTCAACACTAGTGTCGACATCCGGGATAGACATGATTTTTGGTATTGGTCCTTTTGATCTGGTTTGGTAATGATAATGTGCCAGTATCCTCTAAATAAATAAACTGCTTGAATTCTCTGGTAAACAACAAACTTGTTAGTTCTTAGAGTTTAACACATATGCAATTACACGTTGGGATGCAATGCACCTAGATAATTAATCATTTTCTATCATGCATTTGCTTCGGTTGCGTGCGTCATTCCGGCCTCTCATAATTTTTTCCCTTCTTTTAAGCTTATTTTATTCTATCCTTCTTTATTTCCCCTTTTTCTTTTTAGTGGTGGCCGAATCCTATAGAGATTGCCTACGTATCATGTCCCCACATGAATCAGACTGTGCGTAGTTCTGTCAGATAAGTGTGAAAGTAAATAAAACATTTTTGGGATTTTCAGCTTTTATAAAACAGATGCTTCGATCACAAAGACTCAATACTAACAAATTTCAAAAGACTAACAGACTCTGATGCAAAGACAAAATACAGACTCTGAAATTAAACTATCATACTTTAAAAAAATACAGACTCAAACAGAGAGAAAATATAAACCCAACATGCCTTACAGACTCTGACAGAAAAGGAAATACAGACTCAAACTGAAAATCATAAGTACATTCAATGCTCCTGGTGTCCGTGGGACATCATTCGGTCTCGCCACGGGCCTATGTGCAAGATCCCTTTGAAGTCGGTCCAAGTTGTACATTATTTGTTTAACAAAGGTCATCACCGCTGCAAAGAATGTAGTGCGAGTCATATCCTCACAAATGTGGCACTTCATAACGATGTAGTCAGCGATGTTTCTATTTCTCTCTCTTATGACGCCCTTTTCTTGTAACAAACGCCCAATCTGCTGGGACCTGGCCTCCAAAGTTTGCTTGGCTGCATAGTTTTGTTCCTGAAGTTGTTGCAAGTCTATTTCTAACTGTGCCAATGTCGTGTAACAGTGTTCCCTTTCAACCTTGAAGTCTTTTGCCTGCTTGATCATTTTGTTTCTCGTGGCGATGACCCTTTTCTTCAACCCCGCGACCTCATCGTCGTACCTTTCTCTCAACTGCTTAACCAGGCATACCCATTCATCTACATTTTTAGCCAATTGTTTTTGAGCCCCGGCTAGTTCACTTTCTGCTTTGTTCAAATAGAAACTATAGTTACTCACTTTCTGCCTTAGGTTAGCTACGAGCTTTTCATCTCTGTTACTTCGGACTGGATTTTCTGTTGCTACTTTCAGTTTCTGAATTTGAGCTCGAAGGACCTCATTTTCTTTGGCTAGCCTTTTCTTTTCACCCTCATCTGTCGCTGCTTGTAAGCCATTCTCGAATTGAAGGTCTTTGACTTGCTTCTCCAGATTTCCTATCGTGGCCATATACTCGTTTTCTTTGGCCAACCAAGCCCATGGTTTTTGCGATGCCTCGACGAATTCCTGAATGTGCGGTTTTTTAGACAGTCTTTCTGATTCGGCCCTTGCAGTGTTCTTCTTTCTATACCAGGCAAGGTAGGCGGGTGAGACCTCTCCTTTAGATAGGTTCCGCACTCGGGTGCTTGCCGTCAAATATTGGCACTCATTCCAAATAGAACGAACTGTTTCTTCGTGAAATCGGCCGTCGGAGCTAATCTCAACCGCGTGGATACTGAGATCTTCATCTAGATGCATCACCTGACACCTTCCTAATTGTCTCATCACTCGATAGGGAGCGTAAGGCTGAATACCTCGAAGACCCATTAGGAGGAAGTAAGTACCTGTGGCGGGTATATACACAATTTCTTCAACAGGAAGCCATCCTAGTGTCCATTCTATTTGTCCCGTAGTGATGGCGCGAAGGCGGGCTGTCCATTCTCCAAACCCCTCCAGTAACTTGAACCCTGAAACCCTTGTATTGAATTCTTCAATGCAGCTTTTCTCTGCGGATCCATAACTCATATACTGAGGGTGGTGGCACAAGTGCTCGACCATCCACATTTGTAGTAGCAAATTGCATCCCTCGAAGAAGTCTGCCCCAGCTTTACAAGCTGTGAGAGCTCGGTATATCTCAGACACTATCATTGGGGCAAGAGTGCTCTTGGCGTTGGTAACCAGGACTTGACGACTCCGGCCACCCGCAAATTGATATTCCCGTCTTTTCGGGGAAATACCACAAGGCCTAAGAATGCTACCATAAAGGCGAAACGCCTATGCTCGTCCCATTTTGTTCGGTTCCCTTTACTGCAAACCCCGCTTTCCGGATCATTGAACCCTCCTACATGCCCGTACTTCTGGTATATAAAATGTAGAGTGGAAAACCCCCCATTCCAACTCGGAGTATGGGATTCCCTTGTTTATCTTTAGCAAATCCATGAATTTGTGAGAGTTAACGGCCCTTGGAGCGATCAGATACTTATGCCTCAAACCTGCAGTACTTTTCATATAACCTGTTATCTCTTCCAAGGTCGGGGTAAGTTCAAAATCCGAGAAGTGAAATACGTTATGGGTCGGGTCCCAGAACGTAACCAAAGCCTTTATGATGTCTCCTCTAGGTCTGGTCTTTAATAACCCGGTAAGACCCCCCAAATGTAGATTGACCTTATCTTGCTCTGACTTGCCCAGATCTTCCCACCACATACGCAACTCTAAAGGGATCTTGTTCATAACTGCTATCGGCAAACTTGGACTCGTGCTCATTCTGCACATTTATTAGGGTGATTAGGCAAAAATCAAGACTCATTTGACGCGAAGACAAAATTGACACACTTTTTCTTTTCCCTTTTTTTTCAAAAATTAAAATCCGGTTTTGCAAATACGGCCTTTCAGCACCTCGAAGACGAAGATTTTAAGGCTGTGTTGGCTAATCAGTGAAAACCTTGAAAAATGACCACAGGCGGCTGTTTTTGCAAAAACAACCTTCCGGCACCCTTTTAGGGCCATTCGGCTATTTCTGACAAGAATAGAATCACCCTAACTATTTTCAAATAAAAAGTAAATTTTTTTGTTCTTTCTGATTATTTTTGCAAAAAGGAAGTTGGACCCGATGGGAGTTGCCTATGTATCTCACTCTGTGAGAATCAAACTGGCGTAGTTCGGGCAAATAAAATGGACTATTTTCGAAAACAAAACTCCTTTCTCATTTTTAATTCGTTTTCTCTTTTTTTTCAAAAATTTGGCAGAGTTTCAGCGCTATTTGGACACTGGTTTTTCTTTAAACATGTGATTCACTCTCTTAACCCTCTACACTGATATTTCTTTCCCAAATTCTCTCATTTCATTCCAAAACCGGTCAACATGCAAATCCGAAGCAATTAAATGCGCAAGTAGCAAGTAAGATGTATCAGGATGGTCTTTTATTTCGAGTGCACCTGTCCTAGACTGACCCAACCCCTGTGTTGAGTCTCCAAAGTCAAAATGCACATGATGCAAACAAATGTTCCTACTAGGGATCCGGCATGAGGTACTGTTATACTAGGTTTAAAAACCTAGGTTTATTTGTTCTAAACATGGCTTACCCGAGCGGACAACTCGAGCCGAGGGGGGCTGTGTACTGGTAACCAAAAGATCATCCGGCTTTGCAACTTGTCCGAACCTCGTTCTATTTGGGATTTGACACTAACAGAAAGAAGTCACGACCAGCGTGCACTCCTCAGGAGGGAGAAGAGAGGGGTTTCGTAGCAGTTTATATATACAGTTCAGATAATATCAAAGCGGTAAGAAGCAATATTTAGCACATTAGGCCCAAACATGTAAATAAGACTAGATAATAAATAAAGCCAAAATATAACAATTATCCTAAGCTCGAATTCTGAACCCTGAACCAGAGATTCTGGGTTCTGTCCCCAGCAGAGTCGCCAGAGCTGTCACACCTCCTTTTTACCTACACCCGCAAGGGCATAAAAGAGTTTTTCCAATTAAAGGACAATCGAAACGGGATTTATTATTAAAGATTTAGAGTCACCACTTGGGAGATTTATGGTGTCCTGAGTCACCGGTTGAATCCCGAATCGAGGAAAAGATTGACTCTGTATTACAGTCCGCGAACCAGAAATCTGGGTAAGGAATTCTGTTAACCCGTGAGAAGGTGTTAGGCATTCCCAAGTTCCGTGGTTCTAGCACGGTCGCTCAACTATTATATTTGGCTTAAATTATCTGATTTTAACAATTATAAACCTATGTGCAAATTTTAACCTTAACCGCTTTTATTCATTTTTTTATAAAATTGCAACGTCATTAAAACAAGTCTTGAACCACGTCACATAAATGCACCTGTGGTTTTTGGACATACTTTAACATCGTTGGAATTTGGATTTGGGTCACATAAATGCGCACCTGAGTATAGGGAGGTAATGTTAAAATATGCGCCTAAAGAGACTAACGCGTTATTATTTTGGGGAAGACCGTGAAATTCGCTAAACGGCCCGTCCCGAAATCTAAGTATTTTAATATATACAATTATCTAGGGCCCCGCAATCTTGGTGGTTTATTTGGCGAGGCTCATCTCCTTCATTATTTAAAGGGAAAACCTAAGAGCAACTATGATTCTCTACTTTATTTGTCTCTAAAATAAAAGAAAGAGTCCTAGTTAATTATGTATTGAATTATAATACGTTGAACTATGAATTGAATTCTTCCAACCAAGTCCAAATAATGAATTTGCTTGTGCACGATTGCAGTATCCCGGCATTTCAGCCGCCAGCATTTGGGCTCAAAGTCGTGGATCAGTTCTAGAGCCCAATGTTCTTTTAATCTCCCCTAGGAGACCTTTCTGTGGGTTGGAAATCTTTGGGCTCGTTTTCCACGCATTCAAGCCCAATCTCCATGGTCCAAAAATTGCAGACTTTAACCAAACGAACTTACACTAATACCTCAATCCTTTTCTTCAATATGCAATTAGTGGGCAAATCATAATAACTCACTATCGAAGCTAGAAAAGATGCAACTTCTGAACTACGACTACATGATATCCAGGCTATGGTTATTGACACTGGACAATTAAGTATAAACCATTTCTACTATCTATTATACATGGAATTACTGGTACGAACATAGACATTCTTCCTAACCTTTTAGGCTCCATCATATTCCAGTTTTAACACTTATAGAACAGGGTTCCATACTTGGACTATACTAAAATTGAACCATACTAAAGTCGATTCTATTGAAAGGAATAGGCATAAGTTAATAGTCCATATACACAGTATCTCAAGTATTCCATTAACTTTACATACCACAAATATTCAGATAAGAAAGAAAGAGCAACATGGTTCCTAGAATACACTACTTGGACTAGGAAGAAACAGGCTAAACTAACTACTTTCACATTATGCTACTGGATTCCAAACAAGTTGTTATTGAAGACTGAAGGCCAAAGATCATTCATTCATCAAGCTTCATGTAATTACAACTTTACATATTTTTGTATCTCATCTTCTATGGATTCAAGGGATACCTGGAAATGGCAATACAATGAGAAGAGAAGGAGGTCAGCAACAGGCTAGTAGCAGTCAATACAACAGCAATGCACCAGCAGCAGTGACTCAATCAATACTCCAGAAAAACCCAGAAAGATTGTAAACCAACAACAACAACAAATACAAACAAACAGACTCAACCAACCTTGTATTAAACCCAAAACTGAACCAGTAGACCACTGAACCACTTAAGCAATCAAAAGGAATGAGAATTACTGTCCAGAAGTCGAATTACACCTACGGATGCAATGAAACAGTATCTTTCTTTTGGTTTTCTGTTCTTAAACTCTCCAGCACTCTCTAAAAGAAACTGATTGTTTAAAACTCTCAAAAAACTGGCCTCAACTCTCCTCAAAGATTGTTTTAAATTTAACCTCTGAAAAATGATCCTCAAAACTGCTCTCTAAGACTGATTAGAGAGGAACCAAAAGCACAACCTCTCTCAAACTCCTAAGGTCTCAAAATTCAGAACCTTTTGAACTCTTTTCACTCTTTAAAAAACTGATCAAAGACTGATCTCCCTTCTCTTAGGTTGGTATCTCTCTTAGAAAGTTTTCTTCCTTTCAATCTCCTAAGCTCTCCAACTTCTTCTCTCATCCCTTTTTTTTCCTCTCTATGTGTTCTATTTAAAGATCAAACTTACTCCCTTTTTTTATTCAGACTTTTCTTTACAGCTTGTATCCTCCCTTACTATGTGTACCCCTTTCTTTTATCATTACCCCCATGTTATCTATTTTCCAACTCCTAAAAGCATTTAACTATTAAGAAAATATTTCCTCCCATCACCCCCTATGATTTTCCCACTCAAAAAAACCAAGACAGAAGTGTCAGTTACCCCATTACATCCCAATTTCATTATTTTATTCCCCTAGTTATGGGCAGCATGGTTTTCTAAATTAAAAAGTGCCCTGACAACCCATGCTATCATGTTACCCTCAGTTCAACTTTTCAAATTAAAGCCCCCTTGAATCTCTACCTTAAGTTTTGATTGATTGTAACTCAATTCAACAACGAATATGAATTAAAAAACCTACTGATTCAGGTAGCAAAACTCAAAACTAACAATGAACCCCTGAAGCTGAGAATATACAGATCAGAAAATAAAGCAACCAACGTCAAATAACTTGAAGAGAACAACTAACTACAAACATGAATTAGCTACAAGAAAACGGAGTAATGGACGAAACTATTTAATCGATTCGACAGTTTATAACATATGCTAATCAACAAAGCAAACTGGACCAAGAAAAGGGTCCGAAAGAGGAGGAAGAAAATAATTGACAAAAGACGAATTACAACAAAAATTAATCGGAAGACAACAAGCGAAAAAGAATAAATGAAAAGAATACCTTGGAATTTCAGACCATTCGAATCCGTCCTACTCGAAGCTTCAACTTGATTTTGAAGCCGAAATGGACCTTAATCGAGTGTTCTCGACTGAGAACACACGACTAAGGTCGATTACGACCTTAGTTTTTTTACTGCGTATCGATCCCCTGGCTTGGTTCTTTTAGGGTTCGTCCAATCGATTTCAAATTCGAAGGAATCCAACTTGATTCGAAGGAAAATGGTATTGGATTAGGGACGAAGGAGGTCTAGTGGTGGTATGGTGTTAATTTGGGACTGATTGGGTAAGTTTAAGGTTTGAGGTCTTGTCTTCGATCTAAGATTCGAAGTAGTCGGCCATGATTCGAGGGTGATGGTTAGAGGGGTTAGGTTGGGGAGGTCGAGGGGAAGCTGGGGTGTGAATTTGGTGGCCATTGGAGTACCGGCCGCCGGGTTTTGGGCGGTGGAGCAGGCCGGCGGCGGCTAGGGTTTTGGGGGAGGGATTTCCGGTCTCTGAAGAGACGATTGGAATGGGGGCGGGGGATTTGGGAAAGGAGATGGGTTTAAGGGTATGGGGGTGTGACATATTAAAATCAAAGACTTAATCTGGACCGTTGGATGGATGGAAACCAACGGTCCCGATTGAGTCGCTTAACAAAACGGGGCCGTTTGGTTTAGGGCTGGGGACTGGGTCGGGTTGGATTGGGTACAGGGGTGTTTGAATTGGGCTGTAAGGATTTAGACCTTGGAGATTTAATTTAATTTCGACCCAATTCCTATTTCCTTTTCTTTTATTAATTATTTTCTTCCTAAATTGTCTAAAAAAAAAATTAAAACCAAAATCCCAACTCAAATTATAAAACCAAAATTGACTTAAAATACTAATCCACTTCAAATAATATTTATCACAAGTAATTAAATACTAAAAATAAAACAATCACACAATTTGACATTAAACACTTTAAAAATGTAAAGTACGTTATTTTTTGTGCATTTTTTATTTTTTGTAAAAATAACATTTTACTAAATTAACCAAAAATGCAAAATCAAATCCTAAGTGCAGATGCTATATTTTGGTATTTTTAATTTAAAATTAAATATGCAAACAATCAAGAAAATTGCACAGTAATTCCTAAAATAACACATAATTAAAGAAAAGGCCTAATTTGAGAATTCTTTTGGAGTAATTCATATGAGGCAAAAATCACGTGCTCACATGAATAATCATGTTGATCATTTTACCGTTGATAGAAATGCATCCACTTCTGCCATAAGTAGTCCTATACCTGAAGATACACAATCCTCAATTACAAGTACATCACCAAATTCTCCAAATTCTTCAAGCCTACATAACCATGACTCACAACAGAACCCAGAATCAGACAACATAGCTCATACTCATAGTCCTATAGCTGGAAATCATTCAGAAACACAGGTATCACCCTTTGAGCAAATACATCATATGAGACATGATAATAACCACCCTAATCCTACACAACATAGGAGATCATGCAGAACACTTATCACTCTTTATCATCTTAAAGACTATGTGTGTACACTACCAAACCTACAACTACATCACCATTCAAATAATGGTATAAGCCCTAAACATCAACCAGTCCATTCCCCATCCACATCACTCACTGTCCCTTTTACCAACAATTAGTTTGTGTCTTTCAATGCTTTAAGCCATGATAGTCAGCAGTTGGTAAAGACTATTTCACGTGAGTGTGAACCAAACTCTTATGAGGAGGTAGCTATGAATCCTGCCTGGCAGGCAACAATGACACAAGAGTTTGACGCTTTATATACTAATCATACTTGGGATTTAGTCAATTTGCCTGCAGGAAAGAGAGCTATAGGGTGCAGATGGGTATACAAAATCAAACACAAAGTAGATGAAAGTATGAAAAGATACAAGGCAAGGCTTGTGGTAAAAGGTTACACTCAGGAAGCTGAAGTTGATTACACAAAAAAATTTTCTCCAGTGGTGAAGATGACTACTATTAGGACCTTAATCAGCATTGCAGTAAAGAGAGGGCGGGATTTCTATCAACTGGATATGAACAATGCTTTCCTCCATGGAGATCTATATGAGGAAGTGTATATGGATGTCCTACAACGTTTGGTGATGGAGGATACATCACTTGTGTGCAAACTAAGGAAGTCCTTAGATGGCCTCAAACAAGCTAGTAGGCAATGGTATGACAAGCTGGCAGATTCTTTGCATTCTAGGGGGTCCAGGCACTAAGCAAATGACTATTCTTTATTCTATAAAAAACAAGGTGATCAATCAGTTTCTATGACAATATATGTTGATGATGTGATCCTTACTAGGACTGACCTTGAAGAAATCACAGCACTAAAGGCATTTTTGCACAATCAGTTTAGAATAAAAGACTTAGGCAAGCTGCACTATTTCTTGGGCCTGGAGATGCTTTACAAAAATGATGGAGTACTGATTTCTCCGAGAAAATTCACCATTGATCTATTAAAAGAATATGACAGATTGGGTTATTTTCCTGTTTCGTCTCCACTTGATTCATCAACCAAACTCAAAATTGAAGAAGGTACTTTAGTGGCTAATCCATCATATTATAGGAAGCTAATTGGGAAGCTCAACTTCCTCACAAACACAAGACTAGACATTGCCTACAGTGTGCAACACTTAAGTCAGTTCATGCAAACACCAAGAGAACCTCATCTCAAGGCGGCTATGCATGTCCTTAGATACCTGAAGGCTGATCCTACCTTAAAGATTTTTATATCTAATGATCCTTCCTATGAAGTCATAGCTTACTGTGATTCAGATTGGGTATCTTGTACTCCTTGGAGGCAGTTTAATTAGTTAGAAATCAAAAAAGCAAACCACTGTCTCATTGTCCTCTACAGAAGTAGAATATAGGTCCTTAAGGAAGGTGGTTGATGAGTTGGTGTGGGTCAAATGATTATTAGAAGAACTAACAGTCTCATGTAATGCCCCCATCCCAATTTTCTATAATAGTAAAGCTGATGTGCACATTTCTAGGAATCCTATGTTCCACGAAAGAACAAAACATATAGAAGTAGATTGTCACTTTGTGAGAGACAATCTGCATGATGGCTTGATTACACTTCATCACATTTCTACTCACAACCAACTGGCAGACATCTTAACAAAAGCACTTACAGGGATCAAGCATTATGATCTTCTTGGCAAGTTTTCTGTGAATTTATCACCTCCGACTTGAGGGGAGGTATTGAGCTTATTGAATATTGTCAAGTGTAGTAGTATAGTTGGTGTTATTTATGTTATATTGATGTTAGCTAGTTGTTAAACTTAGAAAGTTAGTAGTTAAGTTAGTTACAGGGGTATTTTAGTCATTAGCAATTTACTCTTTCTTTCTCACGTGTATAAGACTCATTTATGCTGAATAGAATAACACAATATTTTTTCCCAATTTCTTTTTCTGTCGAGAAGCTTTTCTCACGATGAGAGCTCAAGCTCAACCTCTTTCAATGGAGGTTGATTCATTCTGTAAACTTCAATCTCGACATACTTATTACTCCATAAAATTTTGCCCTTTTACTTTTAAAAAAAAATTAACTCCAAATCTCCAGCCTATTAACCTACTTTGTCTTGGTCAATTTTTTTAAGAATCAGTTTGTGTTGTTCTTTTGATCCAAATCTCCAAATCTTGTTCGCTTTTTTGTCTCTCCATCATTTTGTATTTTTGCTAATGATTGTTAACCT
Organism: Nicotiana tabacum; assembly: GCF_000715075.1. Classification (NCBI taxonomy): domain Eukaryota; kingdom Viridiplantae; phylum Streptophyta; class Magnoliopsida; order Solanales; family Solanaceae; genus Nicotiana; species Nicotiana tabacum. The sequence continues at coordinate 119,787,337 of NC_134095.1, forward strand.
TTTTCTTCAAATTTTGCTCTGGTTTCTAAGCTACATACTTGAAATACATTAGTAGAAAGAAGTTTTCTTAAATTATTTTTATGCAAAATTCTTGATAAATTTAATTTTTAGTGAGGGCATTTAGTAAATTTATCCGTCACAATACAGTACGATATAGTCAAATTAAATAACCAAAATATTATTTAACCACAATAAACGATATAATCTATCTACATAGTATATCCATCAAACGATACAATACAATACATTACTTTATAAAACAATAGGTAATAATGATCTAAACAGAGTGAAGTGCTTTCTATATCTATATATATATATATATATATATATATATATATATATATATAAATTTTGGATAAACTAAACTCTAGTATTTTGTGAACTAAAAATGACTTTAGTTTGAATTTTTGAAAAGATGTTTGAAAAAAGAAAAACAACAATACTTCGTATTCTTTTGTCGGTAAAAGATTGTAATATTCTCTTACCAGTTACACGTTTCTAAGGTAAGACGCTAAAATCTCGCCGAAGTATTAGCATACATACATCGAAGTCAAACTATAGTACAACTTGCTTCTTTGCTTCTTTCTATATAACCACAACACATCTCCCCAATTTCTTTGTTAGAACCGTTTCTTTTCTCTCATTCTTTCTTCAGATCCAAAGGTACAATGGCAGGAGGATCAATGGCCCCAACACCATTGTTGAAAGATGAGCTAGATATAGTCATACCAACAATTAGAAATCTTGATTTCTTGGAGATGTGGAGACCCTTTTTTCAGCCATACCATTTAATTATTGTACAAGATGGTGACCCTTCTAAGATCATTAAAGTACCTGAAGGATTTGATTATGAGCTTTATAATAGGAATGATATTAACAGGATTCTTGGTCCTAAAGCCTCTTGTATCTCTTTTAAGGATTCTGCTTGTAGGTGTTTTGGTTATATGGTTTCTAAGAAGAAGTATATCTACACCATCGATGATGATTGCTTTGTGAGTATTTTCTGATTTTTTTTACCTCTTTTTTGTGATTATATTCAGTTTTATTTTGTGGGTGTCTAGAAAAATTGGATCTTGGTGAATTTTTAGGGGTTTAAGTGTCAATTTTGTGTTTTGTTTGGTACTCACTTGGGGTTTTGTCTAGGGTTTTGAAAGGGTAAAGGTGATAAATTTCTCTTAGCAGCTTTATAATTTATATGGATCTCTTTAATTAAGTTAGATTTGGGTATTCATTATATGGACCTTTGAGTTTCAATTAATAATCTGGTGATCTGCAGCTATACGAGGTATACAGATCCTTTGATGGCATAAATCTCTTAAGTTGGTCAACTTTCCTGTGGTTATAGTTTTAAGCTAATCTAAGTTTATGGATTTATTTTTATGAAGTTAATTGGGCTGACATTGTTAATTTAAGTGGTGTATATTACAATTTTGCACCATTAGGTCTCAGTTTTTCTTTTTCTTGTATTGTTTTATAAATAAGCCGAGTTGTCTTTTGGAAACAACCTCTCTACCCGGGTACCCTTCCTAGACTCACACGTAGGATTATACTTTGTTTTTGTTGTTGTTGTATTATTGTAGTTGTATATATTTATAAATAAAGTACCAACTGAAGCTTGATGCATTTGAGCCAGATCTTGTAGTAGCTTCCCTCCCTGTTTTGGTACATGACCTATTGGCTGGCATGAGGTTTTATTTGTTTTCTATTGTCTGTAGCAACCTTTAGTATCATTATGCTACACCACTTCATGTTACTTTCTTTTAGAGTTGAATGCTTTCATGTGCTATCTTTGTTTGTTGATTGACTTGGTCCCATGGCAATGATGAAATCCATTTTTAAATAATGACTTCATATCTGAGGGCTGCTTTACTAGTAATGAAGACGCCTTTCATCTTAGCCCATATATTTGGAAATTTTATCACACTTTTGACAAATTTATCCAATCATTGCATGCTTCTTTAAGGGGAAAATCCTACTACATGTCCATATTATCTGTCTTTTCAGGTATTTTGCATACCCCTTAAGAAACAATTCGTCAAAATTACCCTTTAACTCTCTTAGACCTTCGTCAAATATTTCGAAACAAATTGTGATTTTGATTGTTTTACTCCAATGCCTTGGTCTATAGTTGATCTTGATAGTTGTTTGATTACACGCTGAACTCTTGTTGCACTGATGATGCACAGGTTGCCAAAGACCCATCTGGCAAAGACATCAATGCACTTGAGCAACACATTAAGAACCTCCTATGTCCTTCCACTCCACATTTCTTCAACACTCTCTATGATCCATACAGAGAAGGTGCAGATTTTGTTCGAGGCTACCCTTTCAGTATGCGCGAGGGTGCTCCCACGGCTGTATCTCATGGTCTTTGGCTCAACATCCCTGACTATGATGCACCTACTCAACTTGTTAAGCCACGTGAGAGGAACACGAGGCATGAATATTTTCCATACGCCAAATTATAGAACTTATTGAATTGGTCGTTGTTGTAACTTAGAAAGCTTTCTTTATCTAATTAGCATTCTTATTATTACCTTTTGCAGATATGTTGATGCGGTCATGACAATTCCAAAAGGCACTCTGTTCCCCATGTGTGGAATGAATTTGGCATTCGACCGTGAGCTTATTGGACCTGCAATGTACTTTGGGCTCATGGGTGATGGTCAGCCCATTGGTCGTTATGACGATATGTGGGCCGGCTGGTGTACCAAGGTAATTATCTTTTCTTTCTGCAATTATGTTAACTTGCTAAGATGGAAAACTGGTTAGTCAGTAAATCCCAAGATTACCTTATGATGGCTTTTTTTTTTGGTTGAAGCAATTTGGTTGAATGAAAGAATCCTAACATAGAATATGTGTTTTGTAGGTGATATGTGACCATTTGGGACTGGGTATCAAGACTGGTCTACCCTACATATGGCACAGCAAAGCGAGCAATCCTTTTGTTAACCTTAAAAAGGAGTACAAAGGCATCTACTGGCAAGAAGAGATCATTCCATTTTTCCAGTCTGCAACTCTTCCTAAAGATTGCACAAGTGTTCAGCAGTGCTATATCGAACTGTCAAAACAGGTCAAGGACAAACTTTCCAAGGTAGATCCTTATTTCACCAAGCTAGCGGATGCCATGGTTACGTGGATTGAAGCCTGGGATGAGCTCAACCCCACTGGCGAAGGCTTGACTAAGCTATCCATCTCAAATGGCCCGGCAAAGTAGAGGTTCCATTTAGCTTATGGTCCTCTTTGTTTTATTGCGTTGAGTTGAGCTGGTTACAGTTTTTATCTATCTATTTTACTTGTTTAATTTTGATCTAGGATTCACTTTTATGTAGACTCTAGGCTCTAGCTTTTTGCTACCCTTGCAGAGGTTGTATTATTATTTATTTGTTGAATTTAATTCCAGACTTGAGAGTTCAGAATATTCATATTTATTCCTTTGAGTGAAAAAGTTTCTATGCCCTCTAGCTTTTTGGTATCTCCATTGTGCTACCTACTTTGTTCACTGGACGAGTTCAGTTATTGAAATATGCGTGTTTTTATGCTAAGTGCTGGGCTTATACGATGCTGATAAATTGCAGCCTATAAACTGAAGCAGCTGTAGGATGCAACATATCGGTAACTAGCCATCCTATTATCTATTGCGGTGGCTATCAACCTACTGTGTTGTTCCTGTATTATTCAGACTTGGGACTGGTTTCTTGAGGTTGGTTATGTTTCTATGAAATTCACATAGAAGCGCTGAGTGAAACACACACACACACACACAGGTCTCAATATTACGAATTAGAGGGGTGGAGATTTTATGCGTGTTCTCATTATGAGTGAATGAGATTGGATGATTCTGAATAATTGTAATTTAGCAGGGCTCCAACCTCAACTCTTTTTATGATAATTGGATTGAAATTTGACCAGTACAACGCCTCAATTTCCTTATTTTGATGAATTCCTACCTTCCTTTGGGAACTTAACCCCAAAAATAGGGGTTCAATTTAAGCCCAAACCCATCCAACCCACCAAGAGATTAATGGATTGAGTTACAAATATTTTAGCTCATGAGTCAATTTAGGCTGAGCCCAAGTAAACTCATTAGTTTTTATAACCCATTAAGCAGCCCAAATACAACCCATGAAACTCGCTCAAAACAAAGGGATCTCAACCCAACTTATCTAGAAATTTATTTAGTTGCCCTAAATTTACTTTTTTTTTAAAAAAAATTGTATTTTCAATTTTCTGTTATTTTGTTTTTCTGCAACCCCCAACCCCGCAAACCCCCTAAAAAAAAAATTCCTCAAAATTTTTTTTACTTTTTTTTTTTTGTATTTTCAGGTTTCAGTTTTTTAATTTTTCTGCACCACCCACCACCCTAACCCCCTCCCCCGCGCAAACCCCCTCAATTTTTTTTTTTACTTTTTGTTTTCGTATTTTCAGTTTTTAGTTTTCTGTTTTTTTTTGTTTTTCTGCACCACTCACCCACTCCAACCCCCACCCCTACCCGCAAAATATTTTTCAACTTACACATTTTAAGGTACAAGGCTTTTTTATGTAAGATGAGCATGGTTCTAAAATATGGGTCAAGTTGGCTGGGTTGGGTTATGACCCTATTGTTTAGCCCATCTTGACCCAACTCATCTTTGCCCAAGTACACTTTGGGCTGGATTGGGCAATGACTCATTTATTGACCTAACCCATCTTGACTCGCCCAAATTCAGCCCAACCCATCCATTTGCCACCCCTGCCCAAAAATCAAAATCATAGTGTTATATTCAACTGAATGCCTAGTTTGATATCAGATGGACCAAGACTTCTGGTAACAATTCTAGCCTTTTTGACATCATTCTAGATAGAAAACTCAAAAATAATGATTAAGACAACTAAAGATTTGAGGTACAGAATTAGCTAAAATCTAAGTACTGGTTAAATTGTTGAAGGCATAAGGCTCACTTCCACATCTATACAACCCAAAAGATGGTTCAAATGGCACGGGCTAGCCAGTTTTTGGGTCGTTCATTCAAAAATAGCCAGCATTTGCAAAGTTATTAAAAAATAGCCACTATTTTGCTGTAACAGAGACCAGTCTAGCATAATATACCGGAGATCGGTGCACCTGTGAATGAACTTCCAGCATATTATTCTGGAACTCCAACACGCCGAAAGTTCCAGCATAATATACTGGAGATTGGAGCACATGTATATGAATTTCAAACATATTATACTGGACCGGTATATTATACTAGAACTCCAGTATATTATGTTGGAGTATTTTTTGGATTTTGAACAGTGTTTTCATTTTTATATGAAAAGTGGCTAAATTTCGATTATATTTGAAACTGTGGCTATTTTTGAATGACCACTTGTAAATCTGGCTATTTTTGAATTTCTCCCAAAGAGATCGTGATAGGCAAACACTCTATTTCCGGGGGATTTACATCTATACCCGCTTTTTGGGTCACGTTTTAACTTGTGCCCGCTTTGCAAAAAAAATTGCAAGCGTATTCACTTTTTCGCGTAACTTCAACATACGGAGCTGAAGTAGCAAAGACAATCACGCAAAACTTCAGCATTCTAGTAGACGAGCCTGAAGTAGCAAGTGTGCTGAAGTTTTTGTTTGTAATTGCATTAAATAAGCTGAAGTTTTTTTTTTTTGTCCTGGATTCATTAGTTTTGTCATTAAGCTTTTTCAAAAATTTCAGCAGAAGATGCTGAAGTTATTTAGTTCATTTATAAAAACTTCAGCACTAAATAAGCTGAAGTTTTTTTTGTCCTGGATAAGCTTTTTCAAAAATTTCAGCAGAAGATGCTGAAGTTCTTTAGTTCATTTGTAAAAACTTCAGCACTAAAAGCTGAAGTTTTTTTTGTCCTGGATTCATTAGTTTTGTCATTAAGCTTTTTCAAAAACTTCAGCAGAAGATGCTGAAGTTATTTAGTTCATTTGTAAAAACTTCAGCACTATATAAGCTGAAGTTTTTGAAAAAGCTTTCTAACATACTAGATAAATAATCAGATTGCCAACAGTATCTAAATCATAATGGAAACAATAAACATGAAAAGAACAGAATTATCATTGTCTACTAACTTACGTACGTGGAAATATTCACAAATTATTATCTATTAACTTACGTAATTATTTATAATTTATTTTTAAATAATCTGATAAACATATTTATGGCAATCATCCCATGAACTGAAGTTTCATAGCAGTACCAACAACAACAGAAGAAAGAAGAAGAAGAAGAAGAAGAAGAAGAAGAAGAAAAAAACGAAGGAGGAGGAGAAAGGGAGCTGAAGTTGTTTAAAAAGTGGATACAAGTTAAAACTTTTAAAAAATGGGTATAGGTTAAATGGGGGCGACCAAATAAGGCGCCCTGTGCAATTTTTACTCTATTTTCCAAGCGAACTCTGAACATACTTACATATCCAGTGTGGATCGGGGCCTAGTCATGTTTGGTCCACAACGAGCATCTAACACAAGAAATACCACTAAAATTGCGATGCAACTCAAAATTGCAAGCAAAATAAGATAAAAAACTGTTACTCCCCAGGAGAGAAGTGGAAGAAGGCTCACCACGCTATGATAATCTTATACAAGGTGGAATCAATTTAATATATGACCCTTATTCAAGATTCTATTGTAAACGGCCTATTCTATCTTCAGATTATACTGAGTATGTTGTTGTTGTTGACCCCTAGTCAAGATTCAGTAGACTTGGCCTAAGAAAAGAGCAATCGTATATACTTAAGGGCTAAAAATAGAGGTGTACATAAGTCGGGTTGGTTCAGATTTTATAATTACCAAATCAAACCAATTGTGTCGGGTTATTAAATCTAAAGACCAACCAAACCAATAAAACTCGGGTTTTTCTATCTCGTTTTTTCTCGGGTTTTCGGGATATTTGGATTTTTTCGGATTCTTTTTCGATAAAATCTTCGTAGAACAAAACATATAACTTGTGCTCAAAATATTTCTTTAATCCTAGTAAGATGCATCCATATAAAATATTTTTCAAGAAAATAATATAAAATATGAGATGTGTCATAGCATTATCCTAAAATATTCAACAATGAAGACAATAAAATTATGTAATATAAATATTGGTAATTAAAAAGCCATAATAAAAATAAACATAATCTAAAAGTACTAAGTCATGTTAAAATAAGTATAGTAATAAGAGATTATTAATTACATGATTAAACGCTAAAGAAAAAATAAAAATAGGTTATGCATTTTTATCCAAAATTATTGCAAAACAAAAAATAGATATTCGATACATTCCCGTTCGTAGTATTGAATTGAATGTCTTTTGTTAGCATTAGTATTGATTTGATTTTGGTTTGTGCTTTTGTTAGCATTATTTAATTTATTAATATTAATGGCTATAAAATTTATTGGAACATTCAAAAGTTCTAAGTCCAATCTTGAAATAATACCTTAAAAGATAAAATTATGAAATTTTTTAAGAAATATTTATAAATTACATCACAATAAATATATTTATATATTAAATATATCTAAAATTTCTATATATATAATGTCGGGTTGGTTTGATTTCGGTTTGACTTTCTTTGGTTAAAACCAAACCAAACCAATTATGGTCGGATTTTTTTTCCAACACCAAACCAAACCATAATTGGGTTTTTTTTCTCGGTTTGACTTGAATTATCGGGCTGGTGCGGTTTCCTTTGTACACCCCTAGCTAAAAAATAACATATTGTCTCTTACAAAGAGCAGAAGCGTTGCATTTAGAGAAAGAAGAGAGCTTGTCAATGAGGTCCGAGTTTCTTCCTTTTATGTCAATTAAAAAAAAAAAAAGACGATCTTGCGAGTTAAACCAAATACTAGCTTTCTTATTGTAGTTTGTAGCGATTCCAATATTTTGGGCTTTTTATTACTCCCAACCCCAGAGACCCTAGAGAAAAAGGGTCGCTGTTGGACTAATTGTTGAAAAGCAACTAAAAGTCACTAGGAAACCAAAAATGGCCCATACAGGCCTCGAACCAACGACTTTCGCGTTATTAGCACGACGCTCTAACCAACTGAGCTAATCGACCACTTGCTCTATATCTTGCATATGATATAATAAGATGCAGAGCATCTTATGATTTATTTAGCTTCGAATTGGATAATCTAAAATTGATTTAATCTTTTGATTATTCATTAGTTATATGCTCGTCCACTAACAATACAAAAGAAAATTGCACCATTAAGTCACTTAAAAATAATTTTATTAATAATCTTATATAAAAATAGAAAACAATCTTTCATATATTTGTCAAATTTTACTGATTATGTGAGAATATCTTTAAATGTCAATGCATATAACATAAATTCTTATTTTACTGTTGCTCCACTTTTTCCCACTCTTTTCTATCTGCTGGATCCTACGCCATCGCAAAAAGAGTAATGCATTTATGTTGTATTATAGACTCAAATGTGTGTTGTATGAATAGAAGGCATGTTGGGAGAAAGTTATTAGTATTAATTCGGTAATACCGTACATCTAAAAGGTAATATTAGTACTTAATTCTAGCATTAATTAGTCAAATCAATTAATTGCACCTTTATTTAAAATTAGTTGAGGTTGGCTATACTCACACAGGATTTATCAGCAATTAATCTATTGTCAATAAGAGGAAAGAGGGATTTATACTCCTATTGTCAAGATGATACTGCATTGCAATAACTTAAAAATTTATACAAACCTATCTTGCACCAAGATCCGACCCCTACATGCATTATACTATATGCACTAATATATAAATGATCATGAATTGCATTTATAGAGTCTTCCATTTAATATTATACAAAGGTGTTGGTGACTTAATTAACTTCACGGGAAAAGGTTGCGAGTAAATTTTATCGGTGGTCATTTAACTTTGTGTTTGTAATACAAAAATTATTTTCCTATTTTTATCACATAAATATCATTCAACTTTGAGTGAGTTTGTAACAAGAAATTACTTTTTTATTTTTTGTCACATAAAAGTCATCCACTTTGGCCAAGTTAATTAAAAATTAGACATCATCTGAATTTTTATATTTTATACCGAAAATATGACATGATACTTCAAAATATAGTTGTTTAGCTTAATAAAAAATATTAAAGGTAATAGATTAATTTTAAATACCTCTCACATATTTCTCTTCGTAATATTACTCTCCCTTGTGGTTTATGAAATGGCGTTTATCTGCATACTTTGATTTCTTTATAATAATTCGAAGCCATGGGGAACATACCGAGCCCGTAGATTTTGTGTTTCTCATTAAATTATTTGATGCTCTAACAATCACTCTTCTACTAATTCCAAAAGGTATTTTTGATCAGATGACGAGAAAATAACTGCAACAATATGATGGTAAAAAAAAAGAAAAGAAGAAAGTATTTTTGTAATTTTTTTAAACAAACGAGTATAAATTAAAAAGGGTGAATTGGTCAAATCGTATTTTTTACATTAATGATGATGAGTTAACAAAATTATTATAAAATAATCAAGTAAGAAAAGTAAACATAATATTCATAAACCACAATTGAGATTAGCGAAATTTGAAAGGAGGTTTTCAAATTATCCCAAATATAACTAACTTATTTTGGAATATATGTTATATTTTTGGTATAAAATAGAAATTTCGGGTGATGTTTACTTTTTGGTTACCTTGTCCAAAGTTGAATAACTTTTATATGATAAAAAATAACAAAAAAAATTAAAATTAAATAATTTTTATATGACGAAAAAGAAATAAAAAAAATTGACTTTTGTATTACAAAGTCAAAGTTGAATGACTACCGCCGAAAGTTACTCAAAGGGCAGCTCTCTGTTTTACTTTGCCAATAATTTTTTCAGACGTTTTTTCCCGTCAGACGTAAAACGTTGGCATTCATTAATATTTATACAAGCTGTTTTCCCTTAGATGTAAAACATTGATATTCATTAAAAATTTCAGACTCTTTCCTCAAATGTAAAGCATTGATAATCATTAAAATTTTCAGAGACTGTTTTCTCTCAGATGCAAATTGTTGGCATCCTTATAATGGACTTGTCCCAAGCTATTATTGTTTACCTCGAAAAATGTAAGTAACAATTAAATGTGATTTGTGGTTTTAAAGATATGTAATTTATTCCAATACTAGTGAATATACAAGTAATACTAAACTTGAGTAAGAAGAATTGATGAACCAAACCAGTATCGTTAGAGCAATAGGAGTCTCGAGCTCAATTATCTCAGGGGTCTCGAGGTGAGTTAAGAACAATAAAGTATGAACTATAAAGTAAAAATAATAAAGCTGAAGAACAATTGTGAAGCAGTGTAAACGAGAAAAGCAGAGTAGAATGTTCTATTGCAGTGAATGAGATGATCTTTACAAATGATTGGGGTCCCCTTTATATAGGAGGGAAAACCCTAATATGGTACATTTCCAATTATGGTAAAGAATTTTATTGGTACAGTTGTATAACAACATAGTACAGACTTGTACTATTCCGTATAAATCTTACACCATAATTTATGCCCTGACCCACGTGTCCTTGAGAAATTTCCGTTCTTTCTTGAGTGTCATCGAAATTGTACTGCCCCGGAGGCAGATCATGATGGGTCATCGATTTGCTTCTCGAGGTGCGCACATCAAGGCCAAGATTGATTCTTACTTCGAGCTTCCCGAACTCGAACTCGGGGTATGATCAAGTCTTCGAAATCGAGCTCTCCGATTTTCAATCGCATACATATAGTCCCCGCATTTCTTAGAATAAGATGATATGAAACGATTTGAACTTCAATTTTCCCGGGCCTCTCGTGATGACGTCATGCCCGTGATGTAGGCGCTTGAAGTGATCGGAAATGTCATGTCAGCATGCTTCGCCAAAACATCAAATACGTTTCAGCATTTGTTGTCCACTTGCGCCGCTGGTCCCGTCGTCGGCTTTCTATAAATAAGAGGCTACTTGGCTGAACAAAAACTGTACCTCTTCTCTCTTCACCTACTATTAGTCCCTTCTTTACTTCCTCCTCTAATCACCTATTTTTATGGTTCAAATCTGCGACCGCAAGGTCACATAGCAACAACTTTTCCAGTTACGCCAAGGCTCCCTTCTCCAAAGCTTCGGCTCAAGACAACGAGAGAAGGGCATCGAATCCTTCCCGTATCAGAAGATATGCGAACTTTACACTGCTGCCCATCTCTCTTAAATTCAACCTGGTGTGGCGCTTCATTCCTTTTGAGTTCCATGGGATGAGGTAGCACTATCATCTACTAACTTTTGCATCCCACACCGGAACAATGTTCTGAGGACGAACACTCTTGGATTGTTGCTCGTGCATCTTGCAACCCCTTTTGGTTTTTCTTGTGACAAAAAGTGAAGCTACATCTTCTAGTCTTCCCTTCCGATCTTTTCTTTTAGCTTGTTCTTTTTCAATGTACTATGGCCCAAAACTTCAACGGAATGCTCAATCTCGGTTGTTGGAGATATAATTATATTTAACGAGGGCCTTCTGCCCTAAATCTCTTTTTCCAAAGATCAGTAATGGTGCCCCCGGGAAGGAGGTTTCCGAAGACGATGCTCTCGAGGGCGTGGCCTTAAAAGTGGATTAGGTTCTTTGGCTTTTGTTTTTTGCTTCTTTGTTCCTGTGTAAGTATCCTTCGTGGGTGTCGTAGTTATACTTTGTAATCATTTCTTGGAAATATAAAAGGATCCTTTTGTATCCCTTTCGGCCCGTGCTGAATATTATTCTATCTTTACTTGTAAAAAAACTCGATTGTATTTTAATGACTAGCCCAAATACTGAGTCTTAGGATATAGTAAACCCTTAGGCTTTTAATCGATCAATATAATACCCCTCAAGGTTCTTATTAATCCTCGAATTGAGTTTAAATGCGAATTCGGAACATCGTGATTCCCGAGTGGGAGCAAAATCTCAAAATAAAGTTAATCCTTAGATCTTTTTGTAGTCCCCAAGTGAGAAATTTCTCCAACTCGGGCAGCCCTTGGGCTTAGCAATCGAGCGGGCATTTGCTCGAACTTGTAACGAAGTTGGTCCTTAGGCCTTTTCATCCTCGAGTGAGAAATTCCTCAAACTTGGGTAGCCATTAGGCTTAGTAATCGAGTGGATACTCTGCTCGAACTCAACTTATAGGCTGCCCTTTATGATTTTTGACGAATTAATCCTTGCTACCTTGATCCTGATGCCAATATCGTGACACCAACGGCTGAAGTGACTAAAAAGTTTCTTTTTGTGCGATTCCCAAGGTCATTTATTAGAGGCAGCTGATGGTTGGCCTTTTGGCTTCCTCAACATGCTTAAATGACCTCTATAAATTGATAAATTTCACAACCTTCCAAACTTTATTCTCATATTGTTCTCAAAGTCTCATTAGCCTTTTTCAATTTCCTTGAATTCTCCCTTCTCTTCACTATCAATATTCTTCATTTTCTTGGATTTTCCGTATTGCGATGGCTAAAACCTCTAAACCGGTTTCTCAAAAAGAAAAATCTTCTTCATCTTCTCGACCGACCAAGAGTAAACCGGTAGTGCCCCCTCGTATTGAGGAGTTCATCCCCCCGCCATGTGTAATAACATCCGATTTTAAAATCGAGAAACCTGCATCGACACCAGGCCGATGCGAGCCCATGTCTCAATATGTTTGTTTGGTGACCAAGGCCGAGCTCAGGAAAGTAAAGGAGGATTGCAAGTGGGATAATAAAGAAATAGTGATTCCTTCCTCCGAGGAGGACATCACTACATATAAAGCGGGGTACTTGAGCGTATATACCTACCCATTTACGATGGGTCTTGCAATTCCGGATCAGGGTCCTATAGATCCAGTTATTCTTGACTTTTTCCAAAGATACCGAGTGACGCTTAGCCAGATCTACCCCTCCTTCTGGTGAATTGTTTACTTAATCAGGTTTTTTTCGAGCCAAGTTGAGGGGATGTCTTTTACCCTCGACCATCTGATCAGACTGTACAGTCCCCGACTTTATCATGGGGGTTTGATAAAATTGCAACGCCGATCCTTGAAATCTCTCTTCTCTAGTATCGATAATGATAAAGACCGTGGGTGGATGAGTCGGTTCATCCGAGTCAGAACCTACGATCTGATTCCTGCTGATTGGATGCCGTTCCCCGAAGAGTGGAACATGAAACGTGAGTACGTAGCAGGCTGATAGCCTACTTTCTTTTCTTTTCCCTGGCTTTAAATTTTTCCTTGTGATTGACATCTTGGTGCATTTGAATATAGGTCGTCGAGGGATATCCACTATGCCAACGATCATATGGATTACATGTTGTTGTTCTTCTTGTTCATTTTTCCTTGCATCTCTTTCTCTGAGGTGATTCTTGGCCCGATCGCTTAGGAATTCTCGGAGGTGGCCCTTGTTGAATAAATAAGCCACTTCTTCCCTTAGCTATCTTCAATCTTCTGTTTGATGACCATGTGTGCCATGATATTTACATATCAAATTTGGGTTCCTTTGAGAAGGATCGGTCTGTATTGGCTTGGGCCACTTGGTATTTTTGATTCTCCCAATAGCTAAGACGATCCCCGACGCGTCTATGCTGAAATTGTATTCAAATAGTCGGGGAACTTCTGCGGTGTCGGTCTATTTATCGAACCCGCTCTTACTTATGAATCCCCGAGAACTTCGACCTCAATCATTTCTCCGATCGTTTCGAGGGGGGTTACGGTTCGGGCCATTGTTTCTTCGTTCGGCATATGGTTGGTACCGTTTTTTGTTGAACTTGGATTCCCGATCTGCGTCCCTTGGGGGCTTGGCTGCGAATTTGTTAGGATGAACTGAGCCTGAGGGGGTTCCCAACTGGTAATCCTCGACCCTGATCTTTGACTGGTAATGATTATATACATCTAACCACGTAACGGCTAGATATTCAATCAAGTTATGTTTCAATTGTCGAGAGGCGATCGAGCTCCTTTCATTTAGACCCTACATAAAGGCATGTACTGCCCAATCATCGGAGATCAGAGGTGTCACACCTCCTTTTTCCTACACCCGAAGGTATATAAGGGAGTTTTTCCAATTAAAGGACAATCGAAACAGGATTATTTTTATTTAAAAATTCAGAGTCGCCACTTAGGAATATTTTATGGTGTCCCAAATCAGCGGTTCAAATCCCGAATCGAGGAAAAGATTGACTCTGTTTTACAGTCCGCGAACACAGAAATCCGGGTAAGGAATTCTGTTAACCCGGGAGAAGGTATTAGGCATTCCCGAGTTCCGTGGTTCTAGCACGGTCGCTCAACTATTATTATTAGCTTAATTATCTAATCTAATCACATGTTTTAAAACCTATGTGCACTTTTTAATACTTTAAAACCGCATTTATTCAAATTTTAAAGAAGATTGAACGTCGTTTTAAAACACGTCTTTGGATCGCGCCACATGAAATGCACCCGCAGTCCTAAACATATTTTATTCAACATTGTTGAGAATTGAAATTGGTCACATGAAATGCACACCCGAGTTTAGGAAGGTAACATTATTAAAGTAACGTGCCTAAAGCAACTATACATTTGCAGCTTTGCGAGGACTGTGATAATTTTGCTAAACGGCGCGCCTCGAATTCTAAGGATAAAACAGAACTTAATTAAAACGAGGGCTATGCAATTGTCATTTTCGTTTGGCATGATGCATCTTGATTATAATTTAAAAGGGTTCTCAAATTACATTTGGAGGGCCATGGACTATTTATTATCTACTACGGTTCACCCCTAATCTACTTTTAAAAGAAAACCAATTAATTAGATAAAGAAAGAAAATTAGAGAACCTCTATTCGTTCGAAATAAAATTTCAATCTACTGGCTAATTAGAAAAACATTGAATTAAGGGAATATTTAATTCAAGAATATAATTCACAACTGCTTTCAAACTTGACCCAATGAGCCTACTTAGACTTCCAATTTTAATCATCTTATCCGACGTGAATAACACGACTCAGCATTATACAATCAGGTAGGCATGCTTGATTCAGCTTTTACTAATTTTAACATGACTCTGAACCTTAGCTTCACTAATGGGCATGTTTACAAGGCAAAATATGAGTGAATCGATACAAGCCAATATTTAGCAATTCACTGGAATCAAATGGTTACCCAAGCTAAGGTAACTGGTCTACAGTATAAGCTAAGTAAGAATCTACAACCCAAAGCATTACACTAAACCTTTATACAAAACCTTAATAAATCTTTTAACTAGCACCCACTTAGATTCGTTAAAAGAAAAATAAGTAAATGGAATCCATAGTTCATACATCAATACAAATGCGAACTTACTACTGAAGACTACTCTTCACGCACGAATTCAGAAAAACCTAACTGACATTTGTAATTCAAAGCCTAACTACGTAATATTGAAACAACAAGAGAAACATGGGAGGTCAAATTCAAATGCAGCTTCTATTCAACCAGAATTTCGTTAGAATTACATGTCCAACAGTCGTACTGTACTCATAAGCTAAAGAAAAGTACCTGAAATTCGAAAACAACACGGAAAATGAGGAAGCAGCAGCCGGACAGTAGCAATAACAGTGATCAGCAAAAGAAACCACCAGGTAAACCAGGAAACGAAGTGCAACACTCACGAGAACGCGGCCAGAACTTTAAAAAACCAAACTTCTTAAAATACCAAACTCAAATCATTTCAGCCTAGATAGCCCGAAAACTATTTCAAAAATTGAAAACTTTAGAAATCAAATCAAAGCTCAATGGAACAGTAGCCAATTTTTTAGCAGTTTCAGTTTTTCTTTTTTGAGTCCTTCCCTCTTCCCTTAGGTCTGTCCCTTCTCTTAAGTTGGTATCTCTCTCAGAAAGTTTTTCTTCCTAATCTCCTCAGCCCTCCCTTGTCTCTGTGTGTGTCTATCCTTGTGTATCTATTTAAAGACTAGATCCAACTCCCTTTTTATTCAATTTTTTTTTCTTTTCCAGCTTGTATATTCCCTTACCATGTGTATCCCTTAGCCTTTTAATTACCTCCCCATGTTCTTTTGATTTCCAGCTCTTAAAAGGGTCCTTAAACGAGTGTAGTTTCCACTATCAATGCCCTTTTCTATTTTTTAATTCATTCCACTAACCTAGTGCTTTTAATTAATTCATTAATGCAATTTCTACCCTACAACTACTTCCTATGTTAGGTAAACAATCTCCTTTTATTGAATAATTCCCAGACTAACCCTTTAAGTTCATAATTATTCAATTAAAATCTCTGAAAGTTATAAACATTTACAGAACTGCTAGGCAACAAAACCAAAGGGCATCAGTTTCTGAAACCTAAATAGGTTTAGCATTGAAACAGAGTCAAAAATAACCTTTCATATGAACAATCTGAACTGACATTAACAAGAAACGAAAATTGAAGAGCCTATTTGAGATTCGACCTTTGACACATTTAACATAATCATCTTAACAAGGAATCAAAACATCACGAGGATACTAATATGCTGCCTATTAGAATAATATAAACCTAAATTGAAAATTGACAACCTATCGATTCAAACGCAAATCCATGAACTTTAAACAACTATTCACAGAATCTGTAAAATACACCTACAATCAAAAATCAAAACAAACAGGACCAAATAAATTTAAAAGGAAAATTGAAATTAACAGAAATAAATATGAATAAATAAACTAACCTAAAGCAAAGAAATCGGGTTTGAAGCGAGTCGTAACTTTACTCAAAAAATTGACCGATCAAAAACATATGTAGAAGAGAAGGAGAAGAGGCAGAGGTGAAATGGATTTAAAGAGGAACAGAAAACAATAAAGGGAACTCACCGGCTAGACTTGAAATTACCCTTGATACTTCGATTCACCCGAAACTGATGTTACTCATTTGTTCTTTGTCAAGAACAAATGAGTAACATCAGTTTTGTAGTGAATCGACCTTCTAATCATAGAAAACTAGAGGCTTGACTCGATGCATGTCATCGGGTTCAATGGAAATTGATTTTGAACTTTTAGGGTTAAAACTTGGATTTAAAATTCGATGAGTCTTGGTTAGATTCGAAAGAAACTAATGATGGATTTGGTAAGAGGGGCTTAGGGTGGTTCTATGGTGTAAAGATGAGAGTGATTGGATAGGCTAGGGTTTTTGACTAAACTTCGATTGAAGATTCGAGGCGCTTGGCTATGATTCGAAGAGAGGTGTTTGGATATTTGGAATGGGGAGGTCGAGGGGGTTTTGGGGTGTATTTCTGGGGTTGTTTGGCCACCGTCCGCCGCTGTGGGCGATTTCCGGCGGGCGGAAGGCGGTGGTGTGTGGTGGTATGTGTTTTGGTCTCTGAAGAGACGAATTGGGGGGGGGGGGTGTTTGGCATATTAAAATGAAGAATTAACCGGGGCCGTTGGATTAGAGGAGATCGACGGCCCAGATCAGTTAGGAAAGAAAAAACGGGGTCGTTTGGAGTTCTATCGGGCGGTCTGGGTATGGGAATGGGTCGGGTTGTGGGAAGGCTTGAGACCGTTTGATCAAAGGAGATCAACGGTCCTGATCAAAGCGTGTCCAAACGACGTCGTTTGGTTCTCGTAGGGGCTGGACCGGTGGGCTTTGATTTTGGGTAATCGTTTGGGCTTCTTGAATTAAACTGAATTTGGCCCATTTCCGTCTTCCTTTTCTTTTACTTAATTCTTTTCCTTTTCTTTTCTTCCCTTTTTAAAATTAAAACTAAAATCCTAAATTAAATTATAAAAACCCAAATTAATTTTAAAATACTAATTAACTCTAAATGATAATTATCACGAATAATTACATACTAAATTAAAAGAAAATCACACAATTTGATTAAAAATACAAAAATATGTTATTATTTTTGAACTTTCATTTTTTGTAAAACACCTAATCATTTAATTAATCCGAAAAAATGTAAAAATCAATTCCTAAATGCAGATACTATATTTTTTGTATTTTCAATGCGTTAATAAAATTAAACAAGTACACAAATATATGCAAACAATCAGGAAAATTGCACAGTAATTCCTAGAATAATGCATAATTAAAGAAAACGACCTAATTTTGAGAATTCTTTTGGAATAATTCATGTGAGGCAAAAATCACGTGCTCACAGCTGCCCCTATTTGCCCGGAAACATGAAGAGTTTTCGTGCAAAGATAAAGTGAGCGGATACGAGCAATTTTTGCCCATTTGGAAGCTCCGTGGGAAGCATTTTTGAAAGAATTTGACCGAACCTCTGCTTCAAAGGTTTCCTATATATCCTTGGCTATAAAGGAATCAGGTCACTGTAGTTCGGGAAGTTTCGGTAGCTGGGACTACCATGAGTTGTGGTTTCACTGTTACTACTGTTGTTGCTGATACTGCTTACTAACATCCTTATTACACCATGACAAAAATGAAGAAGCTAGACTTAGCCATAATCTATGCTTTACAGTGATTTATTTTCAAACTTGGTCTTGTGACTGTTGTTGCCTTGTTGATTTGTATTTCCCTCAGTTGTTCCTTTGTTGCTGACTCGAATTGTATTCTTGAGATGCTTTCCCTCTCCTCCAGGCGGGTGCCTGATTGTTGAACCTCAAAACGTCTTCCTTCGACCATTGTTGCCTATCCTCTGTTATATAGGCGAGCTCCTGATTACTCGAACCTGAATTGCTTTTCTCTTCGTTCTCCATTTGGACACCTGATTACTGAAACTTGAATTGTATTCCCTTGTTCTCCAGGTGGACGCCTGATTGCTAAATGTTCAACTGCTTTTCTTCGTTCTCCAGGTGGACGCCTGATTGCCTGAACTTGAATTGTATCCCCTTGTTCTCTAGGTGGACGCCTGACCACTGAAACTTGAATTGTTGTTCCTCGTTCTCCAGGTGGACGCTTGATTACTAAATCTTCAACTGCTTTTCCTCGTTCTCCAGGTGGATGCCTAATTTGCCTGAACTTGAATCGTTGTTCCTTGTTCTCCAGGTGGAGGCCTAATTTGCCTGAACTTGAATCGCTTCTTCCCTTCGTTTTCCAGGCGGGTTCCTGATTATTTGAAATTTGAATTGTATTCCCTTGTTCTCCAGGGGTTTCCTGACTGCCGAGTGTATTTCCTGCCCTCCAGGCGGGCTTCTGACTTCAAAATGAACAAAGCGAAGAATTTGAAAGCTAAAATTTAAATTGTACTCCCTTGTTCTCCAGGCGGGCTCCTGATTGCTGAAACTCGAACCGTTGTTCCTTGTTCTCCAGGTAGACACCTGATTGCTGATACTCCAACAAAAATAGACAAAACAAAGAATTTTTTTTGCCCCAGTTTGGTGGCTGGGCACAAATGTAAGTGTAAAATGGATCACATAACCAAATATCAATAAGAACTTGAAAGCTAGGTCCCATTTTCCAGGAGGGTCCTGAGAACTCTTAATTAAATGACAATTTTAAATCTAAGTTGTGTCTTCTAAAGGTGTGACTTCTACTAAATCTTGTTATCTAAGAGGGTCTTAAACTACTCCCCATTATCCAGGAGGGTCCTGAAAACTCCTCATTGAATCCTATCTTAAGCATGCAAACTTTGAAATCGACTTATATTCCTTTGGGGTACACTTATGCTAGATCTTGCTTTTTACGATTGTTTCGATTTTTAAACTAGGTCCCATTTTCCAGGAGGGTCCTGAGAATTTCCGATTAAATTGGGGAAAAGGTGGGAAAAGATGGTGTTTTCTGCTGGGGAAAAAAGTTGAGGAAGCAGAAAATCATAATCATTAATCTGGGAAAGAAGAGAAGTCAGAATCTTTGTTCTCATGGGGTAATGTCCAAAGTGTCTCTCAAACATACAAACTTAAAGCTCCACTTATGATCATCTATGGTGCATTTATGCCAAATTCCGCATGGTTATGTTGAATTTTAAACTAGGTCCCATTTTCCAGGAGGGTCCTGCGAATTTCCGCGATCAAATCTGCCTAGTACTTACTCTCCCTACGGATGATTTCCCGAAACAAATGCCATTTTTGCCCCTGTTTCAAATCAAAGAAAATTTCGTCAGTTTAAAACGTGGTGGTTCGTTGTGGCATTCTTGCTGGAGGTGGTTTTCTCTTTGCCATTCTTTGCTTCGTCCAACTGCCTTGAACTGATCAAAAAGATTGTTTTGACCTTTTGACTGATCCTTAACTGCAAGATCCTCAACTGCTATTCTCCCCTCCTGACCTTTCTGCCTGAAACCGTACATCTCCCACCACATTACTGAACCATTCCACCGTTTTGACTTTTGCTTACACCATAGGTCCTATTTTTTATCATATCATCTTTGGCACGTTCTAGCTGCATTTTGCTTTGTGCAATTCCGAAACTGGTAGTAAGATTTGAAATTCCTTCTTACAAGGCTAAACTTGGAAGAGCTTTAGAGAAGTAAAATTAACAGCACTGAAATGCAAGGATTTTAAGAATAAAGAAAAGAATCCAAATTTGGATGACTGTTGGAGATAGGAAAATGAACTTATCTGAGTGGAGTCACTGACACCAATGATCATGGTATGCATTTTGGATTAATCAACCCAGTCTATTTAACCAACCTTTTTTCCAATTGTTTTGCTTTGTGCTCCAAGATCTTCCATAACCCAAATTTACTTCCCGCTAACTTTACGGACCTTGTTCGACTTGCGGTGCCCCGAACGGTTTTCACCGACAAACCTCTCTCATTTATTGATTCCTCAATTACTTGTCGCCTGATGGTGCCCGTGAAGGTTTTC
The DNA here is from genome assembly GCF_000715075.1 of Nicotiana tabacum. Taxonomy (NCBI): domain Eukaryota; kingdom Viridiplantae; phylum Streptophyta; class Magnoliopsida; order Solanales; family Solanaceae; genus Nicotiana; species Nicotiana tabacum. The sequence goes on from NC_134095.1 coordinate 119,808,007, forward strand.
ACCAATAATACTCTCTCATTTTTATTTTCTCTCAGCTTTCGTCGCCTCATGGTGCCCATGAGGGTTTTCACCAATAAGACTCTCTCATGTTCATTACTTTCCCTGCTTTGACCAGAGTATTACTCTGATATGAATCACCTCTATTTGCTCAACTTGGCATCTCTCGAAAACTGATCGGAAGGAGTTTCTTTGGACCGTAATATGGGCTTTTGGATGGGCTAAGAAAGAAAGGGTATCAAAGGCTCAAAATAATTTTGACATGGGTTTAAAATTACAACTTTTGGAATCACGTTTCTTATTACAAATATAACCTCTACCCCAGTTCCTTGCTTGGGGATCTTTGGATATTTTATTTCACTTTGACCAAGCCGTGAAACTGCCTACGTATCCTTAACAGGAATCAGGTCAAACGTAGTTCACACATGAATTTTCTTGTTGTTATACTTTTTACTTCTTTTCTTTTCTCTTTTCTTTTTCTTTCTTTTTCTCTCTTTTTCGTTATTGATTCCAAACGAGGGGTATGAAAGAAAGAAATAAGGCTCAAAAGAGGGAATAAAAGGGTAAAGTATTTAGATAGTAGAACAAATTGCCTTCGTCATTTCAATCTTCAAAATAATGCCAAATACAAACAATCAACAATTATACGAAAGAAATCATACATATTATCTTTTTACTGCATCAGCATTGATAGCCATGTCTATGCATTTTCCTTCGATATCTGTTAAACATAAAGCATCATTGGACAATACTCTAGTCACAATGAATGGCCATTGCCAATTTGGGGCAAACTTGCCTTTTGCTTCAGCCTGGTGTGGAAGGATACGTTTCAGCACCTGCTGGCCCACTTCAAACTTCCGGGGACGTACCTTTTTGTTGTATGCTCTTTCCATTATCTATTGATATAACTGGCCATGACACACTGCTGCCAATCTTTTTTCATCAATCAAATTCAACTGCTCCAAACGGGTTTTGACCCACTCATTATCATCAATTTTAGCCTCAGCGACAATCCGAAGGGACGGGATTTCAACTTCCGCAGGTATCACTTCTTCAGTTCCATATACCAACACATAAGGAGTTGCACCTACTGAAGTACAGACAGTAGTGCGATAACCCAACAACGCAAACGATAATTTTTCATGCCACTGCCTGGAACTTTCTACCATTTTCTGAAGTATCTTCTTTATGTTTTTGTTGGCTACCTCAACTGCTCCATTTGCCTTGGGACGATATGGGGTAGAATTGCGATGTGTAATCTTAAACTGTTGGCATACCTCTTCCATCAATTTACTGTTAAGATTAGCACCATTATCCGTGATGATCACCTTTGGGATTCCGAATCGACAGATGATATTTGAGTGAACGAAATCGACCACTACTTTCTGGGTCACTGATTTGAAAGTTTTGGCCTCAACCCACTTGGTGAAATAATCAATGGCTACCAAAATGAATCTATGCCCGTTGGATGCTGCTGGCTCAATTGGTCCAATGATATCCATGCCCCAAGCAACGAAGGGCCATGGTGCCGACATCGTGTGCAATTCCGATGGTGGAGAATGAATGAAATCTTCGTGTATCTGGCATTGATGACATTTGCGCAAAAAACTGATACAATCTCACTCCATGGTGAGCCAATAATAACCTGCTCGGAGAATTTTCTTTGCCAGCACATACCCGCTCATATGTGGTCCACAAACTCCTAAATGTACTTCGTACATGACAGCCGTAGCTTGTCTAGCATCTATGCATCTTAACAATCCAAGGTCTGATGTCCTTTTATACAAAACTCCTCCACTTAAGAAGAATCCACTCGCCAACCGTCGAATTGTTCTCTTCTGATCCCCTGTGGCTTGCACTGGATATATCCCCATTCTGATGTACTCCTTGATATCATGAAACCACAGTTCGCCATCAAGTTCTTCTTCAATCATGTTGCAGTAAGCATGCTGATCTCGTACTTGAATGTGCAAAGGATCGACATAAGCTTTGTCCAGATTGTTCAACATTGACTCTAGGGTAGCTAAAGCATCGGCGACCTCATTATGGACCCTAGGAATATGCCTAAACTCCACTGATCGAAATCGTTGACAAAGATCATGCAAACAATGTCGTTATGGTATGAGCTTCAAATCTCGTGTTTCCCATTCTCCTTGAATTTGATGTACCAGAAGATCCGAGTCTCCCAAGACCAAAACTTCCTGGACATCCATGTCTGCAGCTAGCCTCAAACCCAAAATTCATGCCTCGTACTCAGCCATATTGTTGGTACAATAAAAATGAAGTTGAGCCGTGACAGGATAGTGATGCCCTATTTCAGAAATAAGCACAGCTCCTATTCCGACTCCTTTCATGTTAGCTGCCCCATCAAAAAAACGTTTCCAGCCTGATTTTCAATTTGCTCCAGCTCATCGATATGCATCACCTCTTCATTGGGAAAGTAAGTTTTCAATGGCTCGTACTCATCATCAACCGGATTCTCGGCCAAATGATCGGCCAATGCTTAGGCTTTCATCGCAGTCCGAGTCACATAGATTATGTCAAACTCTATGAGCAAAATCTGCCACTTCGCAAGTCTTCCTATCGGCATTGGCTTTTGAAAGATATACTTCAATGGATCCAAGCGTGAAATGAGGTAAGTAGTGTAGGATGACAAATAATGTTTCAATTTATGTGCCACCCAAGTTAGGGTGCAACATGTCCTTTCCAGGTGAGTGTACTTAACCTCATAAGTCGTGAACTTCTTGCTAAGATAGTAGATGGCCTGTTCTTTCCTGCTGGTGATGTCATGCTGCCCCAGTACACAGCCAAATGAATTTTCTAGGACAGTTAAGTAAAGAATCAAAGGTCTCCCTGGTTCTGGTACCAGCACAGGCGGGTTAGACAAGTATCCCTTTATCTCATTGAATGCTTCTTGACACTCATCAGTCCACTTGATCGTAGCGTCCTTCTTCAGCAACTTGAAAATAGGCTCACAAGTTGTCGTGAGCTGAGCAATAAATCTGCTGATATAGTTCAACCTTCCTAACAAACTCATCACTTCAGTTTTGTTCCTCGGAGAGGACAATTCTTGTATGGCTTTGATCTTTGATGGGTCCAACTCGATGCCTCGCCAGTTGACTATGAATCCCAACAGTTTTCCGGATGGAACACCAAATGTACACTTGGCGGGGTTCAGCTTGAGGTTGTACCTGCGAAGCCTTTGGAAGAATTTCCTCAAATCCCCGACTTGGTCGGCTTGATGCTTTGATTTTATGATCACATTATCTACATATACCTCAATCTCCTTGTGTATCATATCATGAAACACAGTAGTCATTGCCCTCATATAAGTTGCCCCAGCATTCCTCAAACCAAATGGCATTACCCGGTAGCAATAAGTTCCCCATGGCGTGATGAATGCCATCTTTTCTGCATCTTCTTCATCCATCAGAATCTGATGATACCCGGCATAGCAATACACAAAAATCCAATCTCACGCTTGGCACAATTATCGATCAAAATATGGATATTGGGTAGTGGGAAGTTATCCTTTGGACTTGCTTTGTTGAGATTGCGGTAATCGACGCATACTCTGATCTTGCCGTCCTTCTTCGGTATAGGCACGACATTAGCCAACCAAACAGGATATCGAGTGACCCGAATAACCTTTGCATCCAACTGCTTGGTAACTTCTTCTTTAATCTTCACACTCATATCAGTTTTGAATTTCCTCAACTCTTGCTTGATGGGAGGGAATGCTGGATCAGTGGGCAATCTGTGGACCACTAAATCAGTGCTTAAACCCGGCATGTCGTCATATGACCATGCAAAAATATCTTTGTACTCGATGAGTGTTTTGATTAACTCCTTCCAGATTTTTGGCTCGAGGTGGACACTTATTTTAGTCTCTCGGACATTGTCCGTGTCCCCTAAATTGATGGCTTCTGTGTCATTCAGGTTAGGTTTGGGTTTTTCTTCGAAGTGAATTAACTCCTTACTAATCTCTTCGAACGCTTCATCCTCATCATCATATTCTGATTCGTAATCACAATCTACTTCTTGAACTAATATTTCGGAATCAGATTGATTTTTAAGACTGGGCTGATGATTCCTTATGCATGCCATGTCATTAGAACCAGCGTAAAAAGACCTGTATAGAAAAGAAAACAAAACAAAAGGAAAACCATCAAGAATGATGAAGAAAGGGAAATTGTATTTTATTGAATGATAAAAGATAACAAGGTTTGCACCCTCAAACAGACTGAAAAAATGAAATCTGGATTACAACCCTAGAATAATCCGTACAAACTTAAAGGAAAATCAAAGCAAACTACCAAGACTCCTTCCGAGTAGGGAGAAGAGTAGCCTTCCAATTATTAATCTTTGTTGTTGGCCCGACAAATTGCACTTCTGCGTTGCTAGAACCTTCTCCAATTTCCACCATGTTCACACTGTCGAACAACTTCTCAAATCTTTCAATTAACTCCTTGTCCGGATCAATCATAGAACTGGGAATTGCTGTCACTGGGCGACTCCTCGTACCGGACTTGACAAATGATCTGGAAAGACATGGGACCGGCTTTGGAAGGACCCATGCCCTCTGTTTCAATTTCCTGGCTCTTTTTATGTCTGCGGCTGTGGGCTTGAATCCTAGACCAAATGTTCCCAATTTTTCAGGAAGAGACACGAGCTGTATGATACCTTGCAGAGCTGATCCCAAACCCTTTCCTGGTACAAAACCATTCTTCAGCATTTCATACGCTACCATGACTGATGCGGCGGTTATCTTCGGATTTGGGATACACTTCCCTTCTGGAACTTTCTCGATTGACATTGCGTCAGAAACTTGGTAGACCCATGGTCCCTTGTCATCTTCCACTTCAATGAATGGCACAATGGTGTTGTTGTGAGCGCACAAATTATCTTTGCCGTGCACAACTATTTCCTTTCTGTTCCAATCAAACTTGACCATCTGATGGAGTGTTGATGGTACCGCTTTAGCAGCGTGGATCCATGGTCGCCCTAATAGCAAATTGTAGGAAACAGCTATATCCAGCACTTGGAATTCCATTGTGAATTCTACTGGACCTATAGTCAGCTCCAACATTATGTCCCCGACTGAGTCTTTGCCTCCGCCGTCAAATCCTTGCACACAGATACTGTTCTCATGGATCCTCTCATCTTCTACTTTCAGCTTGCTTAGAGTGGAGAGAGGACAGATGTTCGCACTTGAACCATTATCAACCAATACCCGGGTAACCACGGAATCCTCACATTTTACTGTCAAGTAAAGGTCTTTGTTGTGCTCAGTACCCTCTACGGGCAATTCATCATCGGAAAAAGTGACTCTATTTACTTCAAAAATCTTGTTGGCTATCTTTTCCAGATGGTTTACCGAGATCTTGTCGGGGACATGGGCCTCATTCAAGATTTTCATCAGCGACTGACGGTGCTCATCTCAATGGATTAGCAATGAGCGCAATGAGATCTGAGCGGGCGTTTTCCTCAATTGCTCTACAACATAATAGTCATGCACTTTCATTTTCCTAAAAAATTCCTCTGCTTCTTCTTTAGTTACAGCTTTCTTCACCGGTGTTGGATCATCTTTAGTTCTTCTTAACTCCTCGGGAGTAAAACACCTTCTTGAGCGAGTCAAACCTTGTGCTTCACAAACTTCTTCTTTGATTTCTTTTCCTTTGTAAATCACGGTCACCCGTTCATAATTCCAAGGAACAGCTTTGTTGTTGATCACTGGAAGCTGAGTTACTGGTTTTATAATAACAGGCTCTGTGCGAGCCCCCTTCACGACCACAATAGGTTTACTTGCAACCCCTGGTACTACCACTTTAGATTTTTCGGGTTTCACTACAATAATGCTTGACGACCCTTTCTCGGCTACCACAACTAGCTTATTGTCTACCCCTTTCAACTGGACCATTGATTTCCCATTAGTTACCTTTTCCTTTGAGCTGGTTTCACTGGAACGGACCATCATTACCGTCTGCGAGGGCTTCTTGGGATCCCCTCCTTTGTGTATTAACTCAATCATATAGGTCTCATGGTGAGCTGACAGTGGATTTTGATTGATATTTGGTGCTTCTGGGGCCTGAACCTCGATCCGATGAGTATCAATAAGCTCTTTCACAGCTGTTTTCAGTTTCCAACATTTCTCTGTATCATGCCCCGGGGCTCCTGAACAGTATTCACAACTCACCGAGTGGTCAAGATTTCTAGGAGGGGGATTTGGCATTTTAGGCTCAATTGGATGCAGCATGCCCAACTGCCTCAACCTGTGGAAAAGACTGATATATGATTCCCCCAGTGGAGTGAAAGTCTTTTGCTTCTGTAACCTCTCATTCTTGAAGGCTTGGTTTGGTCGGAAACCCATTCCGGGGGGATTTCTGTAGGCTCTTGGGGGTGGATATGTGTTTTGTGGAGCTGGGTATGGATTTTGTGGAGCCGGCGCATGCCATTGTTCGTGTGTCGGGGTTTAGGTATAGGTTTGTGCATGATGGACAGAAAAATGGGGATCTAGCGATGGGTAGTAATTCTGTGGAGGGCTATATGGAGCGTGGGGGTAATTTTGGTGGTAGGGTCGGGGTTGGTTATAGTAGGTTGATGGGCCTTTAGATCCGAACCAGGCTCTGGACTCAACTGTCGCGACATCTTCTTTCTTCTTTTTCCCAAGCACACCCCAGTGCCATTTTAAATGGCCTGGGTGGTTGCCTTGATTGCTGAATAACTCATGATTTTATTGGACTTAAGCCCCTCCTCGACCATGCCTCCCATTTTTACAACCTCACTAAAATACTTGCCAATTGCGGACACCAAATGACCAAAGTTAGTCGGCTCCAAAGCTTGCAAAAAGTAATCAACCATCTAGCTTTCTTTCATTGGGGGATCTACCCTTGTTACTTGCTCCCTCTACTGGAAACCATACTCTCTAAAGCTTTCACTATGCTTCTTCTCCAGTTTAGTCACAGATAGTCGGTCTGGAATGATCTCAAGATTATACTGAAAGTGACAAGCGAATTGTCACGACCCAAACTGAAGGGCCATGACTAGCACCCGACCACACTTGCCGAGCACCAACGTACATTTCATCTAACCTTCATTATTATCTTTTAAGGCTGATGAGATCAATATAAATGGTAGACCTAGATCATGGACAACCAGCAATAAAATATGACGGCATGAACATACATAGCAGGGGATGACCAGACAATCAAGAAACTACATATAAGGTATGAGCTACCACGCTACTATGAAAGACTATACAACAAAAACTAGCCGACAAGGCATACCAAACTATACATGAGCCGACACCTGTCTATGAGCCTCTAAAAGAACATAAGTGTTGCAACATAGCCGGAACAGGGCCCCGACATACCCATAATGTCTATAACAAAAATTGCATACCAAGACCAAGGCAAGTCCGGAGAAGGGATCTCGCCAATCACCGCTGAACTGGATAGTCTACTGTGGTGGGGGAGCTGCACCTTTCTGTCTATCAGGACCTGCAGCACGACATGCAGCGTCCACAAATAAAAGGACGTCAGTACGAATAAAGTACTGAGTATGTAAGGCAAGGAACCATAAATACGATCAGTAATGTAAGCAAGGATAAAGAATATACCACCTGTAACATCTTAGTACCTCTGAGGGCTACTTACATGAAATGCATGATACATATGTATAAATACATAAACCTTTAAAGAATTCGCCTCTGTGGGCATCATCATCATCATATCGTACCCGGCCATAATAGGCTCGGTAGAATCGTACCCGGCCACGTGGAGCTCGGTAAAACCCAACTGATCAGTGGTTGCACAATAGGTGCCGTACCCGGCCAACTATAGCGTGGCTCGGTAGAGTAAAATAGATACATATATATAATGCATGCTCGACTCATGGAATCACATTCTAAACCTTTCGGAGTGACGTAAGGTCGGTATCCTCTGTACGCGTTATTAGGACTAACTCTTCACTATGAACCTTATAAGAATCAGGAAGTACCAACAACATTGATAACATAAGACTAAGAGAAGCAACATTAACATCAATCGTTCCATAAGAGGGAAAACAATGTAAGTACTGCTAGCTTCTAAGAGTAGAGTATCTTGGAAGATCGTTCATTACATTATGTGCAATCGGAGTCGTGCAAAAGAAGGAAAGGGATAGCCTCACATACCTTGTATATACTGCCCCAATCTCAAGCTATGCAATTGTCAAAACTCCTTAGTCTACAATAAGAGAAACGATACTATCGTTATCATTTAAGCGTCATAACTATTATGTATCGACCACAACCTATTTTACGATGAAACGGACAGTACCTCCCCTATATATATGACCTCACACCATTAAAAATAGTCACCAAACAGCCCAAACAACATCAATAATAAACATATTGAGCCTCCCAATATAGTCCACACACAGCCTAATCACTCCATACATACGACGACCACCATAGTCGTGTCAAACAATCTGGAAATGTTACGAATAACTATCAGCCCATAACCCTACATATATATGGTGTTTCCCCACACCCTTCCTCCTCCAAAACTCCACAAGATAGTAGTAAAATATGCAGCCCAACAACAACGCAAAACAGTCCACAAAACAATAACATTACTACCAAACCTTTCGATATATATCTCACAAGTTCTAGCTTCAATGGCTTAGCCGCAACTTGGATAATCTTAAATACATATAGAGTAAGAGGTTCCTTACCTTTATACAGAAAGAACAACTCCAATTTGACCTTAAATTTCCATGAAATATCCCTCAAATGCTGCCACAACAACAAAAAAACGAAACTAGCGATCAATTAGTGTTTTTCGGCACTAGAATCACTTTAGAAGGCTTGAAATCACCTAGGATTGATATTAAGAACATGAGGGAGTATTTACAGAACATAAACCCTTTAAAACAACCTCCCACACAGGCTGGAACGACACAAAAATGAGCAACAACAAGAAGAACAAGAGACTTACTAGCGCCACGGAATTCCCGACACTTGATTTGTGTTGTTTGCCCTTTTTTGGGTCTTGAATCTCGAGAGAACCTTGAGACGGATGTTCCTAGGGTTCTAAGGTCTGAAAATAGTGAAAGGAAATGACTAAAAACGGGTTGTAGTCATCCTATATAGGTCCAAATATCTTAAACCGACTTAGTGGGCCCCATAGAGAGGTGCTTGGCGCAGTCTCGCGAAAACGCGAATATCTCTCTACTCCAAGATCGTATCGATGAACGGTTTAATGAGTTGGAAACTAGACTCATAGATCTTTAATTTTGTGGGTAGATCACCCCGTAATTCCTTGTAAATTATGAGAAAAGATTAGAAACATTTGACCTAATGTTTAAGTAAAATTATGAACCTAAGTTGCGACAACTTTTGTCGACTTTTGTTTCATAAATCGTTTGACTTCAAGACTTATGATACGAATATTATATGATTAAAATACCTTAATAAATGACCTCTTGAGTGTATTAAGCACTGCTAGATTACCTGAAAATACGAGTTACAACATCCTTGATTCGTTTAACTTCTAATACTGGTTAATCACCCTTATACACTCTTGTATCACTTAAGACCAATAGGATTGACTTCTTATCATCTCAAAGATAATTCCTTCTTGGATTTATGTTAACTAATATATGGCATGAACTAACACATGTTGATATGGGTTGTAACACGAATGCTTCTGCCAGATCATCCCATGTGTACCATCTTCCGTGATCTTGGCGGGTGTACCACTCCAATGCTGATCCGCTCAAGCTCTGTCTGAAGTAAGCCATTAACAATTCATCCTTTCCTCTGGCTCCCCTCACTTACTGCAAAAACCTCTCAAATGAGCCACCGGATCACCGTGTCCGTTGTACAAGTCAAATTTGGGCATTTTGAACCCTGCCGGTAGTTGTACATTTGGGAATAAACACAGGTCTTTGTAAGCCACACTTACCTGACCTCCTAGCCCTCTCATATCCCTGAAGGATTGTTCTATGCTTTTCATTTTTCTGAACATCTCTTCATGTTCGGGATTTTTGGCTGGTCTCTCAGCTTCTCTCGGGAGATCAGAGCGTGGATCATAGGGGTAGGTTTTGGGAACTTTGAGGGTGGGCTCCAGGGGATAATACTGATTGTCCTGAGCTTGGAACATAGGTTCGCTTGAGGATATATGGAGTGCAGCTGGTGGAGATGCCACAAAGACAGGGGTGACTAGCGGAGGGGGTATGGAATTGATTTTGGTGGTGGAGCTTGTGGTATATGAGAAGTAGTGCCATGGTAATGTTGGTAAATGGGAAAACCTGGATCGGTGGCAGGATGATCCTGAGACTGAGCTAATGGTGGGGTAAAAGTCGGGTTAGCCGGGTAAGACGGGGGTGATTGCCCTTTGGACCAGACCTGGTACATTTCAGCCATCTGTTGCTTAAGTTTGAGCATCTCCTCCTTTATTTTATTGACATCCAACTCCTCCACCTCAACACTAGTGTCGGCATCCGGGATAGACATGATTTCTGGTATTGGTCCTTTCGATCTGGTTTGGTAATGATAATGTGCCAGTATCCTCTAGATAAACTAACTGCTTGAATTCTATGGAATTCGACAAACTTGTTAGTTCTTAGAGTTTAACACATATGCAATTACACGTTGGGATGCAAAGCACCTAGGCAATTAACCATTTTCTATCATGCATTTGCTTCGGTTGCGTGCGTTATTCCGGCCTCTCATAATTGTGCCCCTTCTTTTAAGCTTCTTTTATTCTATCCTTCTTTATTTACCCTTTTCCTTTTTAGTGGTGGTCAAATCCTATAGAGATTGCCTACGTATCATGTCCCCGCATGAATCAGACCGTGCGCAGTTCTGTCAGATAAGTGTGAAAGTAAATAAAACATTTTTGGGATTTTCAGCTTTTATAAAAACAGATGCTTCTATCACAAAGACTCAATACTAACAAATTTCAAAAGACTAACAGACTCTGATGCAAAAGACAAAATACAGACTCCGAAATTAAGCTATCATACTTTAAAGAAATACAGACTAACAGAAAGAAAATATAAACCCAACATGACTTACGGACTCTGACAGAAAAGGAAATACCGACTCAAACGGAAAATCATAAGTATATCAATGCTCCTGGTGCCCGCGGTACATCATTCGGTCTCATCGCGGGCCTATGTGCAAGATCCCTTTGAAGTCGGTCCAAGTTGTTCATTATTTGTTTAACAAAGGTAATCACGCTGCAAAGAACGTAGTGCGAGTCATATCCTCACAAATGTGGCACTTCATAACGATGTAGTCTGCGATGTTTCTAATTCTCTCTCTTATGACGCCTTTTTCTTGTAACAAATGCCCAATCTGCTGGGCCCTGGCCTCCAAAGTTTGCTTGGCTGCATAATTTTGTTCCTGAAGTTGTTGCAAGTCTATTTCTAACTGCTCCAATATCGTATAACAGCGTTCCCTTTCATCCTTGAAGTCTTTTGCCTGCTTGATCATTTTGTTCTTCGTGGCGATGACCCTTTTCTTCAACCCCGCGACCTCATCATCGTACCTTTATCTTAACTGCTTAACAAGGCATACCCGTTCATCTGCATTTTTAGCCAATTGTTTTTGAGCCCTGGCCAGTTCACTTTCTGCTTTGTTCAAATAGAAACTATAGTTACTCACTTTCTGCCTTAGGTTAGCTACGAGCTTTTCATCTCTGTTACTTCGGACTGGATTTTCTGCCGCTACTTTCAGTTTCTGAATTTGAGCTCGAAGGGCCTTATTTTCTTTGGCTAGCCTTTTTTTTCACCCTTATCCGCCACTGCTTGTAAGCCATTCTCGAATTGAAGGTCTTTGACTTGCTTTTCTAGCTTTCCTATTGTGGCCGTGTACTCGTTTTCTTTTGCCAACCAAGCCCACGGTTCTTGCGATGCCTCGACGAATTCCTGAATGTGCGGTTTTTTGGCCGGTTTTTCTGATTCGGCCCTTGCAGTGTTCTTCTTTCTATACCAGGCAAGGTAGGCAGGTGAGACCTCGCCTTTAGATAGGTTCCGCACTCGGGTGCTTGCCGTCAAATACTGGCACTCGTTCCAAATAGAACGAACTGTTTCTTCGTGAAATTGGTCGTCAGAGCTAATCTCAACCGCGTGGATACTGAGATCTTCATCTGGATGCATCACCTGACACCTTCCTAATTGTCTCATCACTCGGTAGGGAGCGTAAGGCTGAATACCTCGAAGACCCATTAGGAGGAAGTAAGGACCTGTGGCGGGTATATACCCAATTTCTTCAACAGGAAGCCAACCTAGTGTCCATTCTATTTGTCCCGTAGTGATGGCGCGAAGGCGGGCTATCCATTCTCCAAACCCCTCTAGTAACTTGAACCCTGAAACCCTTGTGTTGAATTCTTCAACGCAGCTTTTCTCTGCGGATCCATAACTCATATACTGAGGGTGGTGGCACAAGTGCTCGATCATCCACATTTGTAATAGCAAATTGCATCCCTCGAAGAAGTCTGCCCTAGCTTTAAAAGCTGTGAGAGCTCGGTATATCTCAGACACTATCATAGGGGCGAGAGTGCTCTTGGCGTTGGGTCTCCAACCCCTGTGTTGAGTCTCCAAAGTTAAAATACACGTGATGCAGACAAACGTTCCTACTAGGGATCCGGCATGAGGTTTTGTTATACTAGGTTAAAAACCTGAGTTTATTTGTTCTAGACCTGGCTTACCCGAGTGGACAACTCGAGCCGAGGGGGGGCTGCGTACCGGTAACCAAAAGATCATCCGGCTTTGCAACTTGTCCAAACCTCATTCTATTTGGAATAGGATTCTAACAAAAAGAAGTCAAGACCAGCGTGTACTCCTCGGGAGAGAGAAGAGAGGGGTTTCATAGCAATTTATATACAGTTCAGATATTAGGCCCAAACATGTAAATAAGACCAGATAATAAATAAAGCCAAATATAACAATTATCCTAAGCTCGAATTCTTGAACCCTGAATCAGAGATTCTGGGTTCGTTCCCCAGCAGAGTCGCCAGAGCTGTCACACCTCCTTTTTCCTACACCCGAAGGTATATAAGGGAGTTTTTCCAATTAAAGGACAATCGAAACGGGATTATTTTTATTTAAAAATTCAGAGTCGCCACTTAGGAATATTTTATGGTGTCCCAAGTCACCGGTTCAAATCCTGAATCAAGGAAAAGATTGACTCTGTTTTACAGTCTGCGAACACAGAAATCCAGGTAAGGAATTCTGTTAACCCGGAAGAAGGTATTAGGCATTCCCAAGTTCTGTGGTTCTAGCACGGTCGCTCAACTATTATTATTGGCTTAATTATCTAATCTAATCACATGTTTTAAAACCTATGTGCACTTTTTAATACTTTAAAACCGCATTTATTCAAATTTTAAAGAAGATTGAACGTCGTTTTAAAACACGTCTTTGGATCGCGCCACATGAAATGCACCCGCAGTCCTAAACATATTTTATTCAACGTTGTTGAGAATTGAAATTGGTCACATGAAATGCACACCCGAGTTTAGGAAGGTAATATTATTAAATTAACGCGCCTAAAGCAACTATACATTTGCAGCTTTGCGAGGACCGTGGTAATTTTGCTAAACAGCGCGCCTCGAATTCTAAGGATAAAACAGAACTTAATTAAAACGAGGGCTATGCAATTGTCATTTTCGTTTGGCATGATGCATCTTGATTATAATTTAAAAGGGTTCTCAAATTACATTTGGAGGGCCATGGACTATTTATTATCTACTACGGTTCACCCCTAATCTACTTTTAAAAGAAAACCAATTAATTAGATAAAGAAAGAAAATTAGAGAACCTCTATTCGTTCGAAATAAAATTTCAATCTACTGGCTAATTAGAAAAACATTGAATTAAGGGAATATTTAATTCAAGAATATAATTCACAACTGCTTTCAAACTTGACCCAATGAGCCTACTTAGCCTTCCAATTTTAATCATCTTATCCGACGTGAATAACACAACTCAGCATTATACAATCAGGTAAGCATGCTTGATTCAGCTTTTACTAATTTTAACATGACTCTGAACCTTAGCTTCACTAATGGGCATGTTTACAAGGCAGAATATGAGTGAATCGATACAAGCCAATATTTAGCAATTCACTGGAATCAAATGGTTACCCAAGCTAAGGCAACTGGTCTACAGTATAAGCAAAGCAAGAATCTACAACCCAAAGCATTACACTAAACCTTTATACAAAACCTTAATAAATCTTTTAAGTAGCACCCACTTAGATTCATCAAAAGAAAAATAAGTAAATGGAATCCATAGTTCATACATCAATACAAATGCGAACTTACTACTGCAGACTACTCTTCACGTACGAATTCAGAAAAACCTAACTGACATTTGTAATTCAAAGTCTAACTATGTAATATTGAAACAACAAGAGAAACATGGGAGGTCAAATTCAAATGCAGCTTCTATTCAACCAGAATTTCGTTAGAATTTCATGTCCAGCAGTCGTACTGTACTCATAAGCTAAAGAAAAGTACCTGAAATTCGAAAACAACACGGAAAATGAGGAAGCAGCAGCATGACAGTAGCAATAACAGTGATCAACAAAAGAAACCACCAGGTAAACCAGTTTTATACCAGGAAACGAAGTGCAACACTCACGAGAACGCGGCCAGAACTTTAAAAAACCAAACTTTCTAAAATACCAAACTGAAATCATTTCAGCCTAGATAGCCCAGAAACTATTTCAGAAATTGAAAACTTTAGAAATCAAATCAAAGCTCAATGGAACAATAGCCAATTTTTTAGCAGTTTCAGTTTTTCTTTTTTTGAGTCCTTCCCTTTTTATTCAATTTTTTTTCTTTTCCAGCTTGTATATTCCCTTACCATGTGTATCCCTTAGGCTTTTAATCACCCCCCATATTCTTTTGATTTCCAGCTCTTAAAAGGGTCCTTAAACGAGTGTAGTTTCCACTATCAATGCCCTTTTCTATTTTTTAATTCATTCCACTAACCTAGTGCTTTTAGTTAATTCATTAATGCAATTTCTACCCTACCATTACTTCCTAAGTTAGGTAAACAATCTCCTTTTATTGAATAATTCCCAGACTAACCCTTTAAGTTCATAATTATTCAATTAGAATCTCTGAAAGTTATAAACATTTACAGAACTGCTAGGCAACAAAACCAAAGGGCATCAGTTTCTGAAACCTAAATAGGTTTAGCATTGAAACAGAGTAAAAAATAACCCTTCATATGAACAATCTGAACTAACATTAACAAGAAACGAAAATTGAAGAGCTTATTTGAGATTAGACCTTTGACATATTTAACATAATCATCTTAACAAGGAATCAAAACATCACGAGGATACTAATATGTTGCCTATTAGAATAATATAAACCTAAATTGAAAATTGACAACCTATCGATTCAAAGGCAAATCCATGAACTTTAAACAACTATTCACAGAATCTGTAAAACAAACCTACAATCAGAAATCAAAACAAACAGGACCAAATAAATTTAAAAGGAAAATTGAAATTAACAGAAATAAATATGAATAAATAAACTAACCTAAAGCAAAGAAATCGGGTTCGAAGCTAGTCGTAACTTTACTCAGAAAAATTGACCAATCAAAAACATATGTAGAAGAAAAGGAGAAGAGGCAGAGGTGAAATGGATTTAAAGAGGAACAGAAAACAATAAAGGGAACTCACCGGCTAGACTTGAAATTACCTTTGATACTTCGATTCACCCGAAACTGATGTTACTCATTTGTTCTTTGTCAAAGAACAAATGAGTAACATCGGTTTTGTAGTGAATCGACCTTCTAATCATTGAAAACTAGAGGCTTGACTCGATGCATGTCATCAGGTTCAATGGAAATTGATTTTGAACTTTTAGGGTTAAAACTTGGATTTAAAATTCGACGAGTCTTTGTTAGATTCGAAGGAAACTAATGAAGGATTTGGTAAGAGGGGCTCGGGGTGGTTCTATGGTGTAAAGATGAGAGTCATTGGATAGGCTAGGGTTTTTGACTGAACTTCGATTGAAGATTCGAGGCGCTTGGCTATGATTCGAAGAGAGGTGTTTAGATATTTGGAATAGGGAGGTCGAGGAGGTTCTGGGGTGTATTTCTGGGGTTGTTTGGCCACCGTCCGCCGCCGTGGGCGATTTCTGGTGGGCGGAAGGCGGTGGTGTGTGGTGGTATATGTTTTGGTCTCTAAAGAGACGAATTGGGGGGGGGGGTGTTTGGCATATTAAAATGAAGAATTAACCGGGGCTATTGGATTAGAGGAGATCGACGACCCAGATCAATTAGGAAAGGAAAAACGGGGTCGTTTGGAGTTCTATCGGGCGGTCCGGGTATGGGAATGGGACGGGTTGTGGGAAGGCTTGGGACCGTTTGATCAAAAGAGATCAACGGTCCTGATCAAAGCGTGTCCAAACGACGTCGTTTGGTTCTGGTAAGGGGCTGGACCGGTTGGGCTTTGGTTTTGGGTAATCGTTTGGGCTTCTTGAATTAAACTGAATTTGGCCCATTTCCGTCTTCCTTTTATTTTACTTAATTCTTTTCCTTTTCTTTTCTTCCCTTTTTTCAAAAATTAAAACAAAAATCCTAAATTAAATTATAAAAACCCAAATTATTTTTAAAATACTAATTAACTCTAAATAATAATTATCACGAATAATTACATACTAAATTAAAAGAAAATCACACAATTTGATTAAAAATACAAAAATATGTTATTATTTTTGAACTTTCATTTTTTGTAAAACACCTAATCATTTAATTAATCCGAAAAAATGTAAAAATCAATTCCTAAATGCAGATACTATATTTTTTGTATTTTCAATGCGTTAATAAAATTAAACATGTACACAAATATATGCAAACAATCAGGAAAATTGCATAATAATTCCTAAAATAATGCATAATCAAGAAAAAAAGGCATAATTTTGAGAATTCTTTTGGAATAATTCATGTGAGGCAAAAATCACGTGCTCACAAGAGGTAATTCCATTCTTTTCAACTGAACCCGAGACAGGAACTCTCTTAACATTCCGTCGTTCCTTTTCTTTATTTTGAAGACGTCCGATTTTCTTGTGGCCACCTTTGTGACCCGGTTTGTGCTTTCACGAAGGCGCCAACCAACATAGCAAATGAATCAATAGAGTTAGGAGCTAAATTGTGATACCAATCATAACTCCTTTTGACAGTGTTTCCCCAAACCTTTTCAATGATACTGACTCGATTTCATCATCATTCAAGTTTCTTCCTTTGATTCCACAAGTGTATGAAGTAACATGTTCGTTAGGGTTAGTTGTTCCATTATATTTCGATATATCGGGCATGCAAAACTTCTTGGGAGTGGGCGTTGGAGCAGCACTTGGGGGGAAAGGTTTTTGTAAGAACTTTTTGGCATTTAGAGCTTTCAAAACTGGAGGTGCTCCCGGTATCTGGTCTATCCGGGAGTTACAAGTTTCCAACTTCTTATCATTGTCTTCTATATTCTTTTCTCCTCACTAAATCCTTTAGTCAGTTCCTCGAGCATTTTCATGATTGTGGGGTCAGTCCCTAAGCCACTTTCATCGGGCCTTTCAAGTACTGGTTTAGTGTGTCGGGCGTTCACTGGTTCGGCGGTGTTTGGAGTTCTATTCTGACTCTGAAGTTGAGCGATGACAACTTGCTGAGCTTGCAATATCTCGAATATCACTTGGAGGCTGACTCCTCATTATTCCATTCCTCGTGTTTCTTGACCTCCGGCTCGGGCTTTCCTACATACACCTCCTTCGGGGTCTACGCCTGAGTTCGCGTTTAGAGCATTATGTGAACTGATATAAACTGGCTCCATATTTGGCACTTCCTCAGGGTTTATTGGTGGTGTATTGACCCCAATACTATTGTTTTCTCCGAGACCTTCATTGTCACAGATAGGTGCATTTTGTGTGCTAGACATGTTTTAGCCTGAAACAAAGAATCTTTGTCAAGAAAAAGTGTGAAGAATAACGTGTGTTATCAGAAAACTAGCCCTAAAATAATCACTATTATCTTTAGCCCCACGGTGGGCGCCAGACGTTTTACCTAAAAAATGTGAGTAATAATTAAATGTAATTTGTGGTTTTAAAGATATGTGATTTATTCCAATACTAGTGAATATACAAGTAATACTAAGCTTGAGTAAGAAGAATTGATGAACCGAACCAGTATCGTTAGAGCAATAGGGTCCTCGAGCTTGATTATCTCAGGGTTCTCGAGGTGAGTTAAGAACAATAAAGTATGAACTATAAAGTAAAAACAATAAAGCTGAAGAACAATTGTGGAGCACAGTAAACGAGAAAACAGAGTAGAATATTCTATTGCAGTGAATGAGATGATATTTACAAATGATTGGGGTCCCTTTTATATAGGAGGGGAAATCTCTAGTATGGTACATTTCTAATTATGGTAAAGAATTCTATTGGTACAGCTGTATAACAACCTGGTACGGACTTGTACTATTCTGTACAAATCTTATCCCATAATTTATGCCCTGACCCACATATCCTTGAGAAATTTCCACTCTTTCTTGAGTGTCATCGAAATTGTACTGCCCTCGAGACAGATCATGACGGGTCTCCGATTTGCTTCTCGAGGTACGCACATCCAGGCCAAGCTTGATTCTTACTTCGAGTTTCCCGAACTCGAACTCGGGGTATGATCAAGTCTTCGAAATCGAACTCTCTGATTTTTGACAGCATATAATTATATTTAACAACTTTAGTACTTGGAGATTAATTAGAATTGGTGATATTGCTTTGGTTTCCTGATAGGGATCGCAATTTTTTGATCAATTGAATTTCCTTTTCTTCTTTTCTTAAAAAATTTGAAACTTATAGACAACAAAAATAACACTTCAACATGAACAAGTGAGAGTATTAGTTGTAGATCTTTAATTTTTTCTCACATATCTTTTGTGTTCTCTAGTAAAATTGAAAGTCACACATAGTGGCGAAATCAGGAAATTCAATAAGGGTGTTCAAATTTTTGAACATCCTTTGCTAGTGGGCTATAAAAGAGTGTTCAAAGTCTATTTTTAATCCATAACAAGTAATATTTTACCTTATACGTATTATAATTTTTCGGTGAATGGTGGTCAGTTGACCACCCTTGGACCAACATAGCTTCGCCACTAGTCACACACCATACACCAAATCTTGTTAATTTATCAAGATTAAGTGATAAATTTAGGTAAAAATGCACGTTAGTTGTCTATGGCTAAGTGTTGTTAAAACACATGTTATGTACTTATAATAGGTTTTGTGTTTGCATCTGTATGGGTCCAAATTTGACCGACCACGACCGATGATGAGTACGACGATTGACGGAGCCTCCTTGAATTGACGTCCTGAGGGAGACGACCTTGAGACAAACCAGAGACCGGACGACCTTTGTAATAATGTATGGACATTATGGGACATTGGGAATATTCCTTGTATTTTATCTTTTACAGTTTAGAAGAGTTTCTCTCTTAGTATAAAAAGAGGACAATAATCTTGTAACGGGCATTCTGAACTCTGGAGACATTACTATTTACGAATAAAAAGAAACCACGTGACCTATCCCCTCTTTATCTATCACCCTTTCTAGATATTATTATTCTCAGCTAAGATTTACCCTTTCTTATTTGATTGATTTATTCAAAAATATTTTAATATCTTTTGAGTCAAACAATTTGGCATCGTCTGTGGGGATTCTATAGCTGAAATTGTAGTTTTCATCAAGATTCTTGAAAGTAATAATCACTTTTCTTCAGCTTCATAAAAGTCAACGATGGCGGGAAAGGGAGAAACGAGGTTAAAGGCAATAGTGGGTGCACAAAAAACCTCCTAAATTCCCTCAACGAAGCCAGTGGAGAAAACAATGAGAATGCAACGCCAAGTATTACGCCCGAGGGGGAGATCTCACCTGCTCCACACGGGGATCTAACGATCTTGCGTGAGAGGGAAACCTAAACATTCGCAGTAGGAGAAGCGCCACCGGCTATCAAGAGGCTACTAGGAGAATGATTAACGAGTACCTTGAACAACATGCTCGAGAAACCCATTTAGGGAGGTATCGAAGACGTGCCACCCTCAGAAACTGCAACTGCTGCCGATGAACCAAGCGCTACATAAACAGGTAACACCCGTACTATTGCTAATACAAGCAACGATGCACTCACGGCCATCTTAAAGAAAATGGAAGAGATGGAAAATTAAAACAAAACACTCCATGACCAGATGAAGGAACATCAAGAGAGGGTTGATAAAATACCAGGCACTCCGAAGTTGTTACCAAAACATGATATAGGCCGATTCGTCGAACAACCATACAGTGAAGGAGAAGCTCCCCATTCTATTCCAAAGACCTTCAAAATGCCACCATATTTGAAAATATACGATGGGACCACGGACCCAGAGGATCACTTAATCCATTACGTTACCGCGGTAAAAGGAAATGACCGATCAAAAGAACAGGTACCGTCTGTGCTGCTGAAATATTTCGGTGAAATTCTGACGGGGGGAGCATTGAAATGGTATTCCCAACTACCAGCACGATCAATATCGATGTTCGAAGAGATGGAAGATAAATTCGCCACCGCTCATGCGGGAGCGAAAAAGGTCGAGGCTAGGGTCAATGATATTTTTGCCGTCAGGTAAATGACGGGCGAGAGACTTCGGGATTTCCTAGCCCGATCAAAATAGTAAGGATGAGCCCACCGAACGTGTTAGAAGGGATAGCGGTAGCAGCCTTTCAAAATGGGTTAAACAGAAACGGGTCAAAAGCAACAAAAAAACTACTCAGTAGACTCATGAAGTACCCCCTACCAACGTGGGAAGAAATCCACAATGCCTATTGAGCCGAAGTGAGGGCAGACGAGGATGACCTAAACGGCCCGCTTCAGCAATTAATATCGGTCCATACCGAGATGAGGAGAGATCGACGAAACGATGGACGAAGGGATCAACTACCACGTTTCAATCGATAAAGGCATCAGCCTTATATCCGAACACCCAATCCACCTCCTCCACAACATGCGGATGTCGCGCCTCCACACATCGCATCCCTGCGCAATGAAAGAGGTATGCCTCCATTGCTATCTGCTCATAACTGTTGCGTTTCCCCTTCAGAGATAGTGTACGCACTGGAAAAGCTTGGTACGAAGGTGCAGTGGCCGCAAAAGGTGAAATCGGATCCGAGCACTAGGAGGTCGAACGTCCTATGTGAATTCCACCAGGAGAGAGGACACAAGACCGAAGACTGCATAGGTCTGCGGCAAGAAGTCGTAAGGATGTTAAACCAGGGATACCTAAAAGAACTGCTGAGTGATAAAGGACGGGCCAGCTTCGCTCGTGGGCGCGACCAACCTCAAGGACCTCCAAAGCCGCCATCACTAGCTCATACCATACAAATGATCATTGGAGGCAGCGACGATACTTTATTCAACCATGTGAAATTCACCACCACACATAAACTCAATCGGACAGTCGCTCACGAATGGTATGATGACCTCGAAGATAGTATCATCTTCGATAAGTTGGATACTGATAGTTATCTTTCCCTCACTATGATGCTTTGGTTATAACTTTACGCATCGCGGATACTGATGCGAAAAGAATAATGATTGATGACGGAAGCAGCGCATGTATTGTTCACCCACGAGTTCTCGTGCAGATGAGACTTGAGGATAAAATAATACCGCATTGCATAACACTAACGGGTTTTAATAATGTAGTGGAGCGAACATCTGGAGAAATAGTGCTACCCGTCCTGGCAGGAGGGGTCATCCTGGAAACAACATTCCACGTCATGAATCAGGAAACAGCCAACAACGCCATCATAGGACGTCCATGGATACACGCCATGCGAGCCGTCCCGTCAAGTTTCTATCAAGTAATCAAATTTCCCACCCCATGGGGGATATTCAGCATCCGAGGCTTACTGGGATGTTCTGAATGTTTTTCGAACAACTCATGATTTTGCCCGACTTGATTCCCTTTTTTACTAGCTCCCCCATTTTTAACACATTATTGAAAGGCTTCCCCAGGGCCGGGATCAAATGACTGAAGTAGGTGGGCCCCTGAGCTTGTAGGAAAAGCTCAACCATTTCTTCTTCACCAATCGGGGTATTGACTCGAGCAGCCTGCTCCCTCTATCTAAGCCCAAACTCTCTAAAGCTTTCCTCCAGCTTCTTTTCCATTTTAGATAGGGAGGAGCGGTCTGGGGTAA
Source organism: Nicotiana tabacum (assembly GCF_000715075.1). Taxonomy (NCBI): domain Eukaryota; kingdom Viridiplantae; phylum Streptophyta; class Magnoliopsida; order Solanales; family Solanaceae; genus Nicotiana; species Nicotiana tabacum. The sequence goes on from NC_134095.1 coordinate 119,830,231, forward strand.
CACCCGATCTGTATTGAAAGTATCAAACAAAATCTTGAACCATGTCACCCAATGTAGACCACTTACCAACATCTTGGCGATTATGCCATTCCAACGCTGCCCCAGTCAGGCTCTCACTGAAGTACGCCATCAACAAATCATCTTTCTCGCCAACACTTCTCATTTTACCGCAATAATCCCTCAAATGGGCTACCAGATCCCCACACCCATCATACAAGTTAAACTTTGGCACTTTAAACCCCGTAGGCAGACGAACATCGGGGGACATAGACAATTCTTTGTAAGACATGCTACCCTGGTCTCCCGTTCCTTGCTTGTTCTTTAAGGACTGTTCTATGCCTTTCAGCCTCCTGGGTATCCCATCTAGCCCCTTTCTTCCTGTGAACTTTTCATTTTCAACATGAGGCTCGTCCCTCGGGCCCTGCTTGTATGAGTTGGGAACCTTGTGGGCAACCTTTGAGGGGTAATATTAGGCATCGTAAGCTTTGAGTGGGTGTTCATTGTTGGGGATGGTGGATAAGATAGGAGGACAATTTTTGAGAAAGGTAATTGGAAGATGAGTGATGGAGCTACTAGGGTGGTTGGGAAAACCATGATAAGCGGGTGGATCTGGAAAGTATGGGGGATCATCTGCACTGTGACCAGTGTTTGGGTAAGGGTAGTATTTAGGAAGCTAGGTGGTGGCGGGGGTGGTGCCTTCCCAGTCATCCAAGCCTGATACATGTCCTCCATGTGTTGTCTTAACATCTTTACCTCTTCAACCAACCCATTGTCCTGTTTAAACAACTGCTTCCGGGCACCGGTATCAACCAACTCAGTTCTGTTATTATCTGTCATTGCCTTTTGACCTTATGTTGTAGAGAAGAGTTACCACTTTAAAAAATCACAAACCAACCACCCTTCTGCTATGATTATAACAAAATGAAGCCATCACATTAGCGTTAGGACATTTAACATAAGATAATCTCACTTTATGTGCAATGCACCTAGTCACAGTTATCGGTTCTAAAATGACTTCGAGGGTACAACGGTCAGTTGGCATCATACCAATTTGTTCATTTCAATCCGTTCTTTTCTTTGCTTTTCTAGCACCTCTTGGCTTGCCCATTTTCCCTCATTTTTTTTTATCATCACTCTTTTCTTTCTCTCATACCTCACATCCCACAATTTCACCTCTTTTTTTTGTTTCCTTCTTTTTTTCTTTTCTTTTTCTTTCTTGTAATAATAAATAATTCGATCGAACCCTATGTAGGTTGCCAACGTATCATGATGCCACATGAATTAGATCTTTGCGTAGTTCTGGAAGATCGGAATAAAGTAAACAAACTAACATTTTCATTTTCTTTTCTTTTCTTTCTTTTTTTTTTAAAAAAAAACAGATACTCTATGAGAAATTATCAAGGAAAAACCCTAAAAGAGAAAAATATTTTTTTTGATTCTTTTTTTATGAAAGAAATCTAAGGAATAAACCACAGAAAAACATTTTGAATCTTCATTTGATATCCTGACGCAAGATTTCGAAGCAAGCAATGAAAAAGATAAAACATAATGTTTTTGGATTTCAATTTTGATTGCCTAAAGGAAAAATTCTAATGATAAACAAAAGATAAAGTATGCTTTTTTTTCTATGTACAATATCCTAAAGTTCTAATACTAATTTCCCAAAGAAACGCCTCAAAAGAAAATCTTTTTGGATTTTAAAATTAATACCTTAAAAGAAAACTTTTAAAGAGGTACTAAAAGAAAATTCTCTTTTTCTTTTTTTGAATTTTGGTCCCAATATAGTAAAGGAAATATAAAAATAATTTTTATCTTGATATTAATTGCCTAAAGGAAAAACAATCTCAAAGGAATTTTTTTTTATTTTTAGAATTAGTATTCTAAAGAAAACTTATAACGAAAATATAAAAACGCAAAATTCTCTTTTTTTTTTAAATTTTTTTTTTGGATTTTCGACTTGTAACACATTTCCAAGTGGAAAATAAGAAATACAATAACAAAAGACTATACAAGCTTAAATAGACAATACAAACTCTAACATCACCTAAAAGACTAAATACTACCATACAGGTCTAGAAAATAAAACAAAAACAATTGACTCAAAAACATAATGGCTCCTCGAGCATCTCCTGAATGCAGTGATCCTGGGGTATCTGTCATGCTAAAACTTCGGCAAGTAGATCCACACCTGTATGAAAAAACTTAAACCAACACTATATGAGACAATAATATTCCCTAAGACATATCCAAGACATGATTGAGGCTATTTTTGCAAAATGGCTTATTTGACCAAAAGGTGGCTAGAAGTGCAAAATTTGGCTAAGACCCCGCAAAGTCAAGAACCTAAGATTTACTAGGAAGACCAGACCTTATGTGGGTTGCCTATGTATCCCGCCCCGAGAGACGAGAATCAGGTTCGCGTAGTTCGGGCAGATTGGATACGACCGAGAATAATAAAAAAAATCACTAATTTATAGAAATCACACATTTGTTTTTGCTTTTTCTTGAAAAATAACGAAACATGCAAAATCTTTTTGGATTTTCTTTTTCTCTTTTTTATTTTTATTTTCTGATTTTCGACAAATGATGAAAAAGTGCAATTTTTTTTTTGAATTTTCAAGTTTTTTTTAACAACATAATTGGGCCCAACTCGCTTTATCTTCACACTTCACCCTTTCTTTTGGGGTGTACCTGTCCTAGACGGACCCAACCCCTGTGTTGAGTCCCCTAAGTCAAGTGCACATGATGCAAACAAGCGTTCCTACTAGGGATCCGACATGAAGCTGAGTTATTCTAGATTCAAAACCTGGGTATTTGTTCTAGATTTATGTACTCGAACGGACAACTCGAGCCGAGAAGGGGGCTACGTACCGGGAACCAAAAGGCCATCCGGCTTAGTAACTTGTCCGAGCCTCTTTCTTATTTCAAGATATGACACTAACAGAATAAGGAGTCTCGACCAGCGAGCACATCCTCGAAGATGAGAAAAGAAGGGTTTCGTAGCAGTTTATATACAGTTCAGATAATATCAAAACGGTAAAAAGCAGCACTTAGTATATTAGGCCCAAACATGTGAATAAAATTAGATAATAAATAAAGCCAAATACAACAATTATTCTAAGCTCGAATTCTGAACCCTGAACCAGAGATTCTGGGTTCTTTTCCCCAGCAGAGTCGCCAGAGCTGTCACACCTCCTTTTTACCTGCACCCCCCGGAAGAATGTGTAAATGAGTTTTTTCCAACTTAAAGTGACAATCAAAACGGGGTTATTTTATTAAAATTCAGAGTCGTCACTTGGGATAATTTATGGTGTCCCAAGTCACCGGTTCAAATTCCGAATCGAGGAAAGAATGACTCTGTATCACTGTCCACGAACCAGAAATCCGGGTAAGGAATTCTGTTAACCCGGGAGAAGGTGTTAGGTACTCCCGAGTTCCGTGGTTCTAGCACGGTCGCTCAACTGTTATATTCAGCTTAATTATCTGATTTTAGTACATGTTCAAACCTATGTGCATTTTCAACCTTAACCGCTTTTATTCATTTTTAGGAAGATTGCAACGTTATTAAAACACATCTTGAACCACATCACATAAATGCACCCGCGGTCCTCAACACATTTTATCCAACGTTGTTGAGATTTGGATTTGGGTCACATAAATGCGCACCCGAGTTTAGGAAGGTAAATTATTAAAATAACGCGCCTAAAGCGACTACGCCTTTCAACTTTGCGAGGGCCATGGAAAATTCAACTAAATGGCATGCCTCGATTTCTAAGAAGTTAAAATAATTAATGGAGGGCCATGGGTTTTGAGATTTTGTTTGGCATGACACGCCTCAACTTAAAGAACTACGGTGTTCATGATTAAGCCTACGCTACTTTGAGGTTCAATGCAAAGATCTTTGTGGAAAACAATGTGGAAAGACATATGATTTATGCAACTTATTCAAATGAAATTGATAAAGTTGGGCCATGACTACCTTAACTCAACCTCAACAAATTAATTGCTCAAAACAATACCAATCGAACTTCAAATCCACATTGATTGTCGACAACATTAAAATATGCTTCAATATTACAAAATAATAGCCACAACATGAAAGCAAATCAAGTAAACGAAAGCAACGATTATAGGTTTTAATCTTTTTCCGACAAATGAGTGAATAGCAATCACATGTCATCAGACACATAATTAGCTCATTCAATCTGACTCAAATGCTCAACTTTGCACACAATTTGACATAGATTAAACAGGGATCAACACAAATTCAAAGATCGACCTCAATTACAGTACCTTAATAGTGAGAGATCAACAAGAATTAAGCTTCAAAACACCACATATTACGCAAAAATCAAACTCAAAGAATCCATGTTGATTGAGTTCGGTCAATCATTTCCACAAGCACCTTATGTGCATAACTGAAACTTCGTTTCTCTAAGCCCCCATAAAGCTATACCTTAGCCAAAACTTAACTATCGAATTGGGATTCAATAATCACCCAACAATAGCCATTAGCAGTTACACTCTAAAAAACAACAAAAATCTCGACAAGAGATTAACCCAACAAGAATAAAAATGTTGCAGAAGTCCAGGAAGCGGGGAGAAAGGAAGAAGTACCAGCGAGTATATTGAAATACGAGAGAGAAAAGAAAGACCTGAGATGCTTGGAGCTCGAGCTTGCTAGAATTTCGATCGGCGAAGAAGAAGCAGTGGCAGAAAAGATGCTAACTATTCAGTCATCAGTTCAAACGATGCTAATCGAGATTAATGGAGACGAAGCATATACGAACCAAAATTAACAATCGACTGGCCGAGCAAATGAATTGGCAATTCAGAGCATCTGAAATTAAAGCTTCATTTAACTGAAATTTCAGCAATTACACAGTCATAATGAAGTGCCAAACGACGAAAATCGGACCGGATTTGCAACCTCGAACGGACGGAACTTCAGTCGGCGCCGGGGTCATCTTAGGCGTTAAGTCTGGTTTTGATGGGTGTGCTGGGAGACGACAGAGGTGGTGAGGCAGAAAAATTGGAGGGGTCGTTTGTACAGAAACCAACAGGGAGTTCCAGGGAGGGGGTCGTTTCCTGGTGTCCAGCGATTGAGGAAGATCAGCCCATGGTGGGGAGGGGGGTTCGGAGAAGACGACGCAGGGAGGGGGTGTCTGTATGTTCTGCGGCTGAACCTTTAGGTCTTGGTCATAGATTTTTCATTGTTCTCCATCTTCAGGGTCTGTGATTTTCATTCCAACAGAAGAAGGAGTTTCGTGTGGGGGTCGTTTTGAGAAGACGACCGGTGAGGTGGGGTCTTTTTGAAAAGATGCGTTGATTCCCTAAGTGTAGTCTAGGGTTATTTTAAGACTAGTTTTTGTTATATAGAGGGGTTTTTAGGTTAAGGGGTATGGGCCCAGAACTTATGGGCTTGAAAATTATGGGTTAGGTCAAAAAATTAGGCTTAAAAATGGGTCGCTCGAGCCCAAGTTTCATTCTTTCCTTGCGAACGAGATTAAAAATACGCTCCCATTTATTAACTAATCCTACTATTGAAATAATTATTAAAATAAAACTAACCGTTAAAACAAACCTATTTTTGGTATTTTCAAATATCATATTAAGATAAAAATACGATACTATTTTTTTGTATTTTTTAGGATTAAAAATGACTACAAAAAATTAATGAACCTATTTTTATAATTTTCGTTTTCTTGTAATAAAATAAAGTAAAAGAGTAAAAATGAGTTGGAATAGCTATATTAGGCCTAAATTAAATATTTACGTGCTAAAATATGAAAAATCTTGGGGAGGGTCAAAAATCACATGTCTACATCATCGGGTTGTACCTTGCGCTGTGCAAGAGTTCTAGTATAATATACCGGTCACAGCATAATATGCTGAAAGTTCATACACGGGTGGTCCAATCTCCAGTATATTATGCTGGAACTTTCCGCGTGTTGGAGTTCCATCATAATATGCTGGAAGTTCATACACAGGTGCATCGATCTCCAGTATATTATGCTGGAACTTTTCGTGTTGCAACAAAATAGGGGCTACTTTTCAATGGCTTTGAAACGCTGGCTATTTTTGAATGATCAATCCGAAAGTTGACTAACCCATGTTATTTTTACGTATTTATCGCGCTAGTGGATCCCGAATACCATATGGCAAAGATCACTTTTAGCATGCGATCGAAACTATTTAAATTCGGTAGCCGCAAAAGTGTATAAATTTATATTTTTTTTTGTATATAATCTATATATACACAAAAGAAAATACACATTTTTTTGCTATTATTTCAAGAACAACTATACAATGTCATTTTCCCAATATCATATGTTAATTAACACTAGTCAAATCTTAATGCCTTTTTGTTAGAAATTCGGAGAGAAGAAATACCCTTAATCAACCATTTCCGTTTAAAAACCATGGAGGAAAGCATAATTTCTTCTTTCTTCCAACTTAGCTTACATAAATAAATATAGTGCCCAAGTAGCCATAGGAATTATTCTAGTATGTACCTAGTCTAGAATATGTATAATAATTTATTTTAGACTTCTATTTTTCCTTAGTTCATGAATTAAACCATCCATGTATCCTTAAATTAATTTTTTTAATACAAGAGCTAGGTAAAGTCGTGTACTTAGAGAGAAATCTAGTTTATTTTCTCACTGTAAACAAGAATTTCACGAATCTAGTTTATTTTATCATTGTAAACAAGAATTTCACTGTACTGTTTGTTGGAGTAAAAATAACACAGCCGTTGATTTTGGATTTAGTTTTGATAGAAGTGGACAAGTTCTATGGTCATCACTTGTTTTAGAAATGAATTCTATGTTTTGAGGCCTTAAAAACTTCTTTTAGCATTACCTCGATTTGCGTGCGCAGTCCGGGCGCATAGCCGGAAAGCCAATATGTGAAAATCTGTGATAAATGATGAATTTTGACTTTAAAATGAATTAATATGACTTCGATCAATATTTAAGATAAACGGACTCGGACCCGTGATTTGACGGTCCCAGAGGGCCCGGAATCGAATTTCGAGGTCCCAAGCACGAGAAATGAATTTTTAAAGAAAATTATTTTATGGAATATGATTGAGTTTTTGGAAATGATACGTGTTTAGAACTTGATGGTATCGAGCCCGTATTTTGGTTCCGGTGCCCGGTACAAGTCTTATATGTGATTTAAGATAAGTTTGTGAAATTTGATGATAAACGGACTTGAAACGACGTGAATCGGATCGTATTTGAGAAAATTGAAAAATTTGAAGTTCTTGAGAAATTTCATGATTTTGATGTTAAATTTATAGTTGTTGATGTTATTTTAGTGATTTGAAGGCACGAGCGAGTCTGTATGATATTTTTAGGTTGGTCTGCATGTTTGGGTTGGACCCCCGATGACTCGTGTGAGTTTTGGATAAGCCACGAGGTGGATTTTGGACTTGAGGAATTGCAGACTTTCAGCTGTTGCATTGCAGGTTTACAGGCTTCGCATCTCGCAAATGCGAAGGCCTTGTCGCAAATGCAAACAATGGCCCAGGCCAGCTACCTCGCAATTGCGAGGAAATCTATTGCAAATGCAATGCCTCTCCTCTTAGCCAGTCGTCGCAAATGCGACGCATTCTTTGCAATTCCCAACTCGCAAATGCGAGAAGTTGTTCGCAATTCCCAACTTAGCGGAAGTGTGGGTTCGCAATTGGGACCCTTGGTCGCAATTCCCATATCTGCAACCTGCAATTTTATAACTTAGCCGAAAATCTCCCATTTTTCACAATCTTTCAAAAGCAAAACACTTTTGGGCGATTTTTCAAAGACAACTTCTCTTCCTAATCGATTGTAAGTCAATTCTAACTCTTTTTCTTCAATCATTAACATCTTTTCACATGATTTCAACTCAAAATCAATGATTTTCATGGGGAAATTGGGTATTTTGGTTAGAACCTAGGTTTTTAAAAAATTGGGGATTTGGACCTCGATTTGAGGTCTTATTTCAAAACAAATTATATATTTGGGTTCGTGGGGAATGGGTAATCGGGTTTTGGTTTGAACCTCGGGTTTTGACCATGTGGGCCCGGGGGCGATTTTTGACTTTTTGGGAAAAACTTTAGAAAACTCATTTTCATGCATTAGGATTAATTCATTTAGCATTTATTGATGTAAGCAAGTAACTTGTGGCTACATACTAGCGAATTAGTGGTGGTATCACGAGGTAAAGCGATAGTAGAGACTTGAATTGTGTTCGTGGCATCGAGATAAGTGTTTGGTCTAACCTTAGCTTGAGGGATTAAGAGTCGTGTCTTATTTGCTACGTGTTAATTGTGGATTACGGCGTATAGGCATGGTGACGAGTATCTATACGTCGGTATCAAGCATGCCCGTGAGTCTTGTATTGTAATTGTTATGACTCTGTTGTGGTTTATTGCGCTTCACATGTTATTATCATTACTGTTCCCTTGCCGGGATGTTATTATCATTATTGTTCCCTTGCTGGGATGTTGTTTTGATATTATTGTTCCCTTTCCGGGATGTTGTTAAAATATAATTATTTTCTTGCCGGGGTTCTTTTGTGATTGATGTTGATTTGTATATAGGATGGGGTGACACGCCGCCACGAAAATTTATGAAATGGGAGCGGATTGCACACCTGCAATGAGATATGTGAAATGGGAGCGGGTTGCACGCCTGCAACAAGATATGTGAAATGGGAGCGGGTTGCACGCTTGCAACGAGATATGTGAAATGGGATAGGGTTGCACGTCTGCAATGAGATATTTGAAATGGGATCGGGTTGCACGCCTACAACGAGATATGTGAAATGGGTTCGGGTTGCACACCTGCAACGAGATATATGAAATGAGATCGGGTTGCACACCTGCGACGAGATACATGAAATGGGATCGAATTGCACGCTTGCAACGAGATGTGAAATGAAAGTGAACTCTGGATTTGTTTTCCCTTTCCGTGTTAGTAATTGGATTTTGGTTTCTTTATATTCTCCTGATATTTTGTTGTTATATGTTATTCTCCGATGCATGTTTCCCCTTCCAATTTTAATTGCAATTATCTGCTTCTATTTCCGTTGTTTATGATATAACTGCACATGTTTATTTGGTAGTCTGGTCCTAGCCTCGTCACTACTTCGTCGAGGTTAGGCTAGACACTTACCAGCACACGGGGTCGGTTGTGCTGATACTACACTATGCACTCTTTTGTGTAGATCCCAGTGTTGTAGACTTCGGACCGCAGTAAGGTTGCTGTCTTCAGTCCAACAGGCGACCCGAGGTAGTCCTGCAGGCGTCCCCGGGCCTTGGTGTCACCTCCTATCTTTCCTTTATCCTATTTCCTTTACTCATTTCAAAAACAATGTGTATTTTATCTTTCAGACTTTGTATGTAGTATTCTTAGACCGTCTGTGAAGCTGTGACACCAAATTATGGGTAGAGTTGTATTTAGACTTCTGCAGTTTGTATTAAGGTTAATTATCAGATTTTGTCATCCGATTAATTATTTTCGCTATTTGCATGATATCTACTCATCACTGATAATGGTTTAAAAGTGGGAAAAGTTAAGTAATTAGAATAATTTGGCTGGCCTAACTTTCACCAGTATGCGCTATCACGGTTTTCGAGGGTGAGAATCCGGATCGTGACAATTTCTGAAGCCGAACAACATAAATTGAAGTTGATTTTGATAAAGTTTATGATACCAAACAGTACCCCAAAACTAACGCAATTTTAAAAATATCGTAAAGTATCAAAGCACAAATATCGTTAAACGAACAACATTGGCGAGAAGTTTTATTTTGTGTCTTATACAACTGACACTAGTTGTATGAAGCTCCTTTTTATCTTACAAATTTGTGTACCTCAATCTTACACTTCTGGATCCATATAAATTTGGGTCCACAGGAATGTAAGATAAAAAAATTGCATCATATGAACACAAAATAAAATTTTCCAACATTGGCAGACTACCCTATAAACCTACTGGAAAATGTTGAATAGTTTAACTGCTGGACATCCAAAAAGGTGGGAAGTTTGAAGGATATGACAGTGTCGAAATTACTGTACCAAAAGACAGGTACGCTAATCGCTGCCAATGGTCAAGACATATCCATGCTTCAAGTACGTACGTGTCGATATTTCCTTTGCTACTTTAGGTTTTCAGAAAGGATTTTCTATTATTATACTCCTATAATCTATACTTCAGGTTTTCAAATCATGTTTGTTGTAGTTAATTACTACTCCTACTATCTATTACTATTGCAAGTAACTTAATCCAATGATATTAAAAAAATATTATATACTATTAATGTCAAACATTAATTGTGCAGTGACATATATAGGCGTACATTTTTTTACACCTATCTCTTTTTTTTTTTTGGTAAAAGAGATAGATATTCTATTAAACAAACATATGCGTATAGAGGTTTTCGTGCTCAGGTTACACTACATAAGGTAAACCATTACTACTACTAGCTATATTGTTTATAGTTTTAGCAAGCAAGTTACTAATACAACATCTCAAAATATTGTGACTACTGACATAACTTCTAGTTTCACACACTGCAGGTTGTACTTGCAAGTCATATGTACAATGTGGTAGCAAGCGAGTAGTAGATACACCAAGCTTGTCCTCATCCCATATCTTACTAACAAAAAGTGGTGGTTCAGCAAAAGTCTGCATAGTAGAGTCTCCATTCAAAAAGCTTCCTGTATTTGCTAGTCGATCTGCTAATCTATTCTGCTCTCTGTACGCATGGCTTACTGACAAATCATGTAGCTGTCTCAGTAGGTGTCTGCAATCATTTAGTAGATTAGCATGTAGTATATTATTATTCTGGAGTAGGCTAAGTACCTCTTTAACGTCAATTTCCACTTGAATTGGTGTTAAATTGTGTTGTACCGCCAACGTAAGTCCCTGTAATAAAGCAAGTATTTCTGTGGTAATAGGCGCTTGAGAGAGTACTGTACCTGAGAAGCCAGTATCCAATTTCCCTCATGATCTCTAAATATTCCGCCAATACCATTTTTATTAGTGTGTTGTGAATGTGCTGCATCAATATTTAATTTATATATGTTAGGTTCTGGAGGAATGAATCCATTTTAGTGGTACTCTAATCCTTTTTTTAATTTTATGTGACGAGGTGACTAGATAACAAAATTCAGTCGCTTGTTGCGTGGTGAAATTTTTATTAATGAGATCTTGCATGGCCTCATACATATTTTTATTTCTAGTTATCCAAATATTCCAAAGACTTAATGGAAAATAAGTGCGTCTATTTAAGTTATAAGGAAATTTTTTTTGACTATAATTTAGTAGAGGAATTAACCATTCCTGGGGTGTGTTATAAGTTAACAAAGTATTTATATAACTCCCCATGCCCAACGTATTCCAGAAATTTTTTGCATTCGTACGTGTAAGAAACAAATGATTTAAGGATTCTTCTTCTTTGTGACAGTAAGTGCATTCTGCGTCATTAGTGATGTTAAGATGGTGTAGGTATTGCAAGGTTAGTAGTCTATTATGGTTAAGTAACCAAATGAAATATTTAATTTTAGGATATATTGGCAGGTCCCAAATCCATTTGAAATGGACAGTGGTACTATTTTCATTTTTAACTTGATTATGTAGAGCTTTATAGATAGAATTTACCGTAAATTTCCAATCCCTAGTTAATGCCCAGAAAATATGGTCAGCTTCGCAATTGTACTTGGAGATATAAGTGCTCCCAATTACATTTCTTAATTCCTCCGGGAACTGGAAAGGGAGGTTGTTCCAGTTCCAACTATTGCGCTTGTAAATTGAACTAATATTATTATTAAGATGTGAACTTGGTAATGGGCCACTTATTAAAGAGTGAACTGTTAGGTCAGGCTTTATCCACGTATCATCCCAGAATTTTATATGCTCACATGTACCAATTTTCCAATGTAATCCTATTTGGCAAGATTTTCATCCTTTTATTATGTTACGCCAAATAGTGGAGTGATTTGTGGCGGAACATAAAGAAACATATTTATTAATCAAAACTTGAGCCCATACACCATCTCTCTTAAATTGAAGTTCTTCGTTTTAACCCAAAAAAAAACTGTTCGTTGTTATCATAATTTGGCAACCTATATATGCAAACCTTTTACGACTAATTAAAATATAATGATGGAATACAAATTATTTACATCGTCGAAATATAAATTAAATCCATTTAGTATTCCTTTGGTTCTCGACATGACGTTCCTATATACGTCGTCCTCAAATCTAGGCAGTTCAGTAGGGTTTCCGTTAGAGGCGGACCCAGAATTTCGAAAATATGAGTGTACCATTAATATTTCAGGAAAACTAAAATAAAATGATGAGTTGCTGTCAAAAAAAAAAAGGGAAACAAAGGCTAAAAAATAAGAAATTAAAGTAGTGATTTTCACTATAAATCTTCCTGATTTGGAAGGGAATAGTAATGATTTTGAAGGGAATCGATCCATGACTTTAAGTTAGTAAGAAATAAGGGGCCAAAATTAGTGAACCACTTATCCTTTTTTGACCACGGGTGCCATCAAATAATAATAAGTCAATTTTCGCAAATTATGTATATAAATTGATATAGTCGGAGGACCACGACTTCACGTGAACCACGATTTACACCGTGGATCCACCCTTTGTTTCCGTCATGAACACTCTCTTAGTCTTTATTTGTACCTTGTAGGATAAGCAAGGGTGTTCGTGGGTCAATATATATAATATTAGGGGGTATACATGGACCAGGTTTGTTCGGGTTTTATCAAAACTAAACCAAACCAGTTATATTGGTTTGGATTGTTTTGGTTTTGTCAGATTTTTGGGTTTTTTTTATTACGTAAATATTATTTCAATCTTGCTTTATTAAAGTTATAGATAAAGAAAATGGAAGAGTTGAAAAATGAGAACAAAACACTCCGCGACCAGATGAAGGAACATCAAAAGAGGGTTGATAAAATACCAGGCGCTCCGAAGTTGTTACCAAAACGTGATGTAGGCCGATTCGTCGACAACCATACAGTGAAGGGGCAGCTCCCATTCTATTCCAAAGACCTTCAAAATGCCGCCATATTTGAAAATATATGATGGGACCATGGACCCGAAGGATCACTTAATCCATTACGTTACCGCGGTAAAAGGTAATGACCTATCAAAAGAACAGGTACCGTCTGTGCTGCTAAAAAGTTTGGTGAAACTCTAAGGGGAGAACATTGATATGGTATTCCCAACTACCAGCACGATCGATATCAACGTTCGAAGAGATGGCAGATAAGTTCGCCACCGCTCACACGGGAGTGAAAAAGGCCGAGGCTAGGGTCAATGATATTTTCGTCGTCAGGTAAATTACGGGCGAGGGACTTTGGGATTTCCTAGCCCGATTCAACAGAGTAAGGATGAGCCTACCGAACGTGTTAGAAGGGATGGCGGTAGAAGCCTTTCAAAATGGGTTAAACAGAAACGGGTCAAAAGCGACCAAAAAACTACTCAGTAGACTCATGAAGTACCCCCTACCACGTAGGAAGAAATCCACAACACCTATTGCGCCGAAGTGAGGGAAAACGAGGATGATCTAAACGGACCACTTCAGCGATTAACATCGGTCCATACCGAGACGAGAAGAGATCGACGAAACGATGGGCGAAGGGATCAACTACCACGTTTCAATCGAGAAAGGCATCATCCTTATATCCGAACACCCAATCTGCCTCCTCCACGACATGCGGATGTCGCGCCTCGACACACACCACCCCTCCGCAACGAAAGAGGTATGCCACCATTGTTATCTACTCATAACTTTTGTGTTTCCCCTTCAGAGATAGTGTACGCACTGGAAAAGCTTGCCATGAAGGTGCAGTGGCCGGAAAAGATGAAATCGGATCCGAGCACTAGGAGGTCGAACGTCCTATGTGAATTCCACCAGGAGAGAGGACACAAGACCAAAGACTGCATAGGTCTGCGGCAAGAAGTAGTAAGGATGTTAAACCAGGGATACCTGAAAGAATTGTTGAGCGATAAAGGACGGGCCAGCTTCGCTCGTGGGCGCGACCAATCTCAAGGACCTCCAAAGCCTCCATCACTAGCTCATACCATACAAATGATCATTGGCGGCGGCGATGATACGGTAATCAACCATGTGAAATTCACCACCACACATAAACTCAAACGGACAGTTGCCTACGAACTGTATGACGACCTCGAAGATAGTATCATCTTCATAAGTCGGATACTGATAGTTATCTTTCCCTCACTATGATGCTTTGGTTATAACTTTACGCATCGCGGATGCTGATGTGAAAAGAATAATGGTGGATGACGGAAGCGGTGCATGTATTGTTCACCCACGAGTTCTCGTGCAGATGAAACTTGAGGATAAAATAATACCGCATTGCATAACACTAACGGGTTTTAATAATGCAGTGGAGAGAACATCTGGAGAAATTGTGCTACCCGTCCTGGCAGGAGGGGTCATCCTGGAAACGACATTCCACGTCATGAATCAGGAAACAACCAACAACGCCATCATAGGACGTCCATGGATACACGCCATGCGAGCCGTCCCGTCAAGTTTCTATCAAGTAATCAAATTTCCCACCCCATGGGGGATATTCAACATCCGAGGCAAACCACGCACCGCCCAAGAATGCAACCGGATTGCCCAAGATTACACACACACCAAACAACTAAAAGGGGCAAGTGTGGAGGCATAACAATCAGCCATGTCGGGAACCAAACCCGACGTACAAGTAGAAGCCATCAAAGACCCAGACATCGTAGATACTTGGTAGGCAACCATAGAAGATATCGATCCCGTCCAATTGGACGATATCGACAGCACAAAAAAGGCTTATGTTGGACACAACCGCTCTGAACCATGTAAATATCATGAGTTTTTAACAAACAATGCAGATTTGTTTGCTTTTTCCCACTTAGATATGCCAGGAATTCCAAGGGAGATTGCCACACACAGGAGGAATGTCGATCCACTTCATCCGTCGATACAACAAATGAGGAGAAAGTTCAATGCCACCATCAAAGAGGCGGTCGGCGAGGAGGTTGATAAATTACTCGCTAACGGTTCCATCAGAGAGTCAAAATACCCCCAATGGGTCGCCAATGTGGTCATGGTCAAAAAGAAGAACGGGAAATGGCGGATGTGTGTCAACTTCACTGATCTGAACAAAGCATGCCCGAAGGACTCCTTTCCGTTGCCCCACATCGACCAGCTCATCGATGCGACAGTGGGGCACGAGATACTGAGCTTTTTGGATGCCTACTCTGGTTATAACCAATTCTAATGGCCGAAAAAGACCAAGAAAAGACAACTTTCATCACTCACCAAGGGACATACTGCTATAAGGTAATGCCATTCAGACTCAAGAACACAGGGGCCACATATCAAAGACTAGTCACCAAGATGTTCAAAGAATAGCTCGGCAAGACCATGGAGGTTTATATAGACAACATGCTAGTAAAGTCGACAAAGAAAGAGGACCACATCGTCCATCCGAAGGAGGCCTTTGAGATATTAAGGCAATACAAAATGAAACCAAATCCCGAAAATTGTGCCTTCATCGTAACTTTGGGAAAGTTCCTTGGTTTTCTAGTGTCGCAAAGGGGTATCGAGGTCAATCCGGATCTGATCAGGGCCATCGACGCAATACCAGAGATACTGACTAACAAAATGCAAGCACAGAAATTGACAGGACGAGTAGCCACCCTGTCGAGGTTCATTTCATGGTCCTCGGATAGATGTCACAAATTCTTCATTGTGCTAAGGAAACACCACAGACTGCAATGGAATGAAGAATGCGTCTATGCCCTTAGAAAACTGAAAGCGTATCTGTCTTCACCACCGCTACTCGTCAAAGTAGACCCGGGAGAATGTCTACTTGTGTATCTAGCAGTGTCTGAAGTTGCGGTAAGCACAGTCTTGGTCCGTGAAAACCAAGGTACACAATCTACGATTTACTATATTAGCAAAACCTTAATCGATGCCGAAACAAGGTACCCTCACCTTGAAAAGCTAGCTTTGGCATTAGTCGTAGCTTCATGAAAGATTAGACCATATTTTCAATGTCACCCCATAAAGGTGGTGACAACCTTCCCCCTAAGAGGGATCCTACACAAACCCGAACTATCGGGTAGACTGGCCAAATGAGTCATAGAATTAAATGAGCACGACATAACATACCAACCATGAAATGCCATTAAGTCGCAGGTGATCGCCGATTTTGTCGCTAATTTTAGCACAGAAATACTGCCTGAAGTAGAACAGGAAGCGCTCCGCGCTTCCACGCATACTATCTTCTGGGTCCTCTACACCGATGGTGCCTCTAACGCCTCGGGATCGGGACTAGGACTCGCCCTCGAAGTCCCTACAGGCGAAGTAATTCGCCAGTCCATACGATGCCCCGAGATGACTAACAACGGGGCTGAGTATGAAGTTGTGATTGCAGGTTTGAAAGTAGCCCTCAAATATGGCGCCCGACGGCTCGTCCTCCATTGCGACTCCCAACTCGTGGTGAACCAAGTCACTAGGACTTTCCAAGTCAAAGAATAGAGATTACAGAAGCACCAGTAAGAAATTCACAAACTACTGCCAGAATTCGATGAATGCCACCTTGACCAGATACCTAGGGCGCGGAATATTGAAGCAGACGATCTCGCCAAACTAGCTACAGCCACAAAAACATCAACAGGGAAAATGTGTCCACCCTCCTCTACTACGCAATAGACCACGTTGAGGTACATTCTGTAAACCTAACTTGGGACTGGCGTAGCCGCTTCGTAGCATATTTGTAGGATGGAACGCTCCCACAAGATTAAAAAGAAGCCAAAAAAATCTGGGTGCAGGCAGCCAGATACAGCCTCGTAGACGGTGATCTCTATAAACGAACGTTCGGCGCTCCCCTAGCCAAATGTCTTGGGCCAAATCAAACAAGGTGAGTATTGGAAGAAGTACATGAAGGGCACTGCGGTGCCCACACGTGAAATCGCACCCTCGTCCGATGCCTCACTCGCGTCGGATACTATTGGCCCACCATGAAAAAAGA